>NW_026055780.1:0-600000 GCF_023758015.1 Alternaria viburni
GGTGGGGGATGGGGGTGAGGAGGAGGAGGAGGAGGAGGAGGAGGAGGAGGAGGAGGAAGATGAGGAGACGGTGGTGCAGAGGGCGGTGCTGTTGGAGAGGTTTGCGTTGTTGAATTTAGAGGCGGGGACGAGGAGGAGGAGGGGTGCGACGGTTAGTCGGGTGGAATAATAGGATAGAGTGATGGGGTTGGGATGGTGGATGGTGGGGGTGGGATTGTTGGGGGAGTCTTGGATGGTAGCTTTGGTTTGGGTTGGAGGTGTGGATTTGTTGATTGTTAGTCTACCTAGGTATATCCGACACCAGCAATGGAGTCTTATACCCATTTCTTCTTCTCGGATTTATAGTTTCTTAATGGAGTCTTTTTTTCTTTTTCTTCTAAAAATACCCATCTGCATTCTTCATGGTCTTTTTAAAGTCTTAATCAAAAGGTACCCTCCTCAACCCCCTCGCACCACCTTTCCTCGCCTCCCCCTCCGCGCCAACCGCAGCCGGTACGCGAATACCACAGCAATCACCCCAACCCGCACTCGCATGTACATGTCTCTTCCCCGTTTCATCATCAAATACCTTGACCTCCCCACCCTCTTCTTCCTCTTCCTCCTTCTCCACACCCGCCTCCTCTTCCGTGCTCATGCCCTCAACAGGCGGCACCAAACTACCAAACAAGAAATGTTGCATAACGGGTAGCTTCTCCAGAATCTCCTTGCGGAACATTTTCCGCATCCCGGATTCTATCTTCGCCCATGACTTCGCGGAGGATATGTCGTCCAGCATGGGTGAATGCCAGCGCAGACCCTCGACGTTCTTGACGGAGTTGACGAAGGATATTTGGTCGAGGTAGAGAAATTCCTTGCTCTCCTCTTCCAGTACCAACGCGTTGTGTATGCTCTTCGGTGTGATGTAAGGGTGATGAAGCAATTGCGCTGCGCCGAACAAGAACGGAAGGAACTGGTAGTCGTCCAGCCCCCAGACACCATGTGAACCGGCTGGCTCGAGGTAGTATGATTCCTGGACGCGGCGCATGAGGCGGAGGTATGCGGGGAGGACGACGAGCGCGAGCGCGGGGAAGGTAGTGTCGGGGAGTATGCCGATGCGATTTAGACAGAGCAGCCAGAGAAAGAAGTTGAGTTCGTGGCCGGATCCATAGTCTATTCTTCGTTTGTTTCCAAAGGAGTTGTGGAGGTACGTCGCTATCTCGTTGACCTGCGCCTTGTCGCTCAACCCGAGCTTCTCGTGCCATAGTGGTAACACCGTCTCTACTTCATCGAGGAAGGTGCGGAAGACTGGGTTGCCGAAGCGCGAGCCTGTGTCTTCTGGTGGACACCTGTCTAGCACCTTTTCTGCCTCCGCTAGTATCTGCACGACTGTCTTGACTGTGTCTGTGACTTCTTCATCTTTGACGCTCGAGATGCTGCGGTCGCGTACCGAGTCGGCGATGCCGAACACGAACGCTTCGACTAGCGTGCATGTCTTGCTCTTGAGAAATAGCTGGTGATCCTCTGGGCTCAATATGCGCCTTGAGGGTCGCGTGTACGTATGTGTCTCTAGATTCGGCGGCGCGGGTAACGAGGGCGTCGGTGGGGGAGGGGCAGACGGCGGTTCTCGCGATGTGGGGGCGCGTTTGCGGGGGATAAGCTTGGGGAGTTTGGCGCTGAGGTCTGGCGGAGGCGACGGGATGGCTGGCGGTTGCGTCTGTGTCATCATGCTGTGTACTTTATGTGTTGGTTGTTTAGGTGTGGATTGTTAGGGTGCTCAGCGTAGGAGGCGCATGGAAAGTGGAGGAACGGGCCGTGGCTCCGTGAACGTCATTCGCGACTTTCATCGAAGGTTCGTTACACCAGACTAATCTATCGAAGCTTCTGTTGCATTCAGAGAACGGGAAATAAGACAGGACAAGATGACATCGCTGTACCACTACACATCCTCGCCATTTTCTCTGTTCAGATGAGATGCATATGAAGCCTTGTGAACACCATGTATCTCACATCCTGAATCCGTCTCTACAGCCCACAAGACGTCACTCATTACACAAAGTCTTGCACAAACGTCGTTACATGCGTCTTCGGAAGCAAGGGAACGCCTCCGTCGTACCAGCCTTATCGGCAGGGCGCAGCGTGATGTCAGATCGTTGCAACCGACTCCATTGTGCAAAGTATACGATGCACGTCTCGGCTTGATTGAGCATTATACAGGTTGCGGTGAGCATGCTCTCATCATCTTCGGGAGCACTTCTGGTGTCCAAGCGAAAGACGATGTCATGTGGGGCTTGCGTAATGACGTTCCTCGGGCCATATGAGCTGAGTTTCTCTCGATGATTCCTCGGTGCGTTCGATTGCGCCGTTACTTTCTTACTTTGAAATGGATTGCTATCAATTCATGTCAGTTGTTCCATGCCATCATCTGTTCCTGATGATGCTACTGTGTCTTTCTGTTTCCTTCGAGAAGTCCGCACGGCTTTTGTGTCTACATGGTGGATCTCTTTCTCATACGAAAGAGGTTCAGCTGGTGAGATGAGAAGTGATAAGCAATGAACAAGGAAACGCGACATTTGAGCAGGACTTCATATACTCTTATCGTTTTGGTATATCCAAACATATACCATCTATATACATCCAAATCGTCCCTATCCAAACTCATCCCATCATACGATCCGCGGGTATCAAACGTGTTCTGAAGGCCCCTCAAACCCTCCATATCACCCCCTACAGCCTACACAAGAGTAGATCAACGACAGCCTTACATAACCGTACAGCACCCAAGCTTCTTGAGCAACCTGGACAAGCCCTTCTTGGCCATCTGCTCAATCTCATCATTTTGACCCTGCTGCTGTCCGTGATGTTGCTGGCCACCGTGTTGTTGACCACCATGCTGCTGGTGACCTCCATGTTGCTGTCCGCCATGTTGCTGGCCGCCATGTTGACCACCGTGCTGTCCACCATGTTGTCCAGGGTACCCTCCATAACTCGGAGCCTGAGGAGGCGGCGGCATCTCATGCACATCACCACCCTGCAGATTCACAAAGATCCTACCCTCGTTCTCCTCAGTGCGGTACTGCAATCCCAATTCGCGGCACACCTGCTCGACCCTCGGCTTGATCTTCTGGACATGGTTCCTGCTGTGGTTTCCCTTGCCCACAATGACATGTAGATGGCCTTCACCTCTCTGTCTCGCAACCCTAATCCTCTCTTCCAGGACATCCTCGGCCTCTTCTACGAACAAGCCGTGGAGGTCAATGGTATCGCCTGCGACTCTGCCCTCGGCGTTGTTTTCCCGGAAAATGTAGTCGCGCGCCTGACGGTTGTATTGGTCCATCTTCGCGGCGTGGGCTTTGCCTTCTTCGGAAAGCTCGTGGGCGCGCGCTCCATCGCCGGATTCGTAGGCTTGGTGGGCTTTGTCGAAGCAGGAGGAGCGTTTTGCGGCTTCTTGGCGCGCAAGGTCGCGGAGACGGTCGTACTCGGCTTCGGTATCGGCGGACGCGTGGTTGAGTGCTGGAGATGTTTGTCAGGCAATGCGCATTGTAGGTTGTGAGCGGTAGTGATTGTCCGTCAGGGCGTGTCAGGCTTCGAGTACGTACAGCGCGCGCCCAATGAGTGCATTTCCATGGCGGCCATCTTGTCGCGACACCAATTATAACAATAAAAATCGCGTGAGAAGGGTGGGTGGTGCCGTGTTATGTTGTTGTCGAGCGACAGCACACATTAAGATGAAGCTCGGAGCCGCTAAGCGGGTACATGCAGATGCGCAGGGTCCAGATTTGACGTGGCTCAGCCGTGAAGATCGGGCAGCCCCATCGTGGAGTACCCAAGATTGAACCACTGCGACGGTAACAATGCGCTGTACTGCGTGTAGACCGATATGAACATGAAGTGAATTGGGTGGGTATAATAATCGTACGATGCTGTTCGTGATGCTCGCAGTCGAGCAGAGCTTGCGCTGTGATTCCGCCAACAATTCTAACCCCTGCAATGCGTATACGACTGTTCAAGGCTGATGGCTGCGACATGGATGGGCAGGATCGAGAGTCGCCCTAGAAACGAATCTTCGGCCCAACGAAGACGATCAGGAAGGCGATCACCCATAGCCCAGCGATCATGCCATACAGCTTGATCCTGTCCCACCAACCCTTGCCTTCAGTCATCCTCCGCAGGGCACCCATTCTCCTGCTGGCAGCATCCATGTTCAACGTGTTCTTATCCAGCCCTGCAAGTGCGCGATCCACTACGCCTTTGTCCCCTTCGAGCGTGTTCCCAAAGTGTATTGACTGCTCTTTCAGTTGCCTCGCCATATCGAGCAAGTCCGTCGTGAGCTCTTCTTGTTCGTTGCGTTCGTGGGAGAGGAGCGCTTCTGTTTTCGCAAGCGAAGGGTCGGCTGTGCTTGAGGTAGATTTGGACGGAAACAAAGAGTTGCCGGATGCTGATTGAGTCCCTGCTGCGTTCGCCTCCGGCTTGCCTCTTCGGCGCAGCTCTGACGCGATGCCTTGTGCTGCATTCTGAAATGCTTCATTGCCTTCTGTAGATGTCGAAACATCGCGCCCGGCTTCCGTCTTTACTCTCGGTGCATACGAGGGAAACTGATCCGCGTCTTCTTCATCAGAGTCTACCGACCCTTCTGACTCCGTGTCGTCTAGCTGATTAAGCTCGTATATCCGTTGGTTGAGTTGCTTTATGAGTTCGCGTTTCTGTTGCAGGTCGTTCTGTAGTTCGGCTTTCTTCGACTTGGAGGGTATCGTAGAGGCAGAGTGTTCGAGGCTGAGGAGTAGGGTGCGGGCATGTTCAATGTTCTATGATACCATCAGTGTATGCAATAGAATGTATAACTGTGTGAAGCTTACCGCGCTCACACGTGCGCGCTCGTAGGTGGACTTTCGCAACTGCGGTGACGGGTCGACCAGTACTAAACGGTCTAATCTGGACAACAAGCGATTTAGATTGATGCTCGTGGTGTCGCCGAAGCCCGGAGAGCGAGTTCTTGTAGTCATCGTAACGGTTGTGGTGGTGCGCTTCTAGGTGGATGCGATTGAAAGCAGGCAAGAGTGATGAAGAGGTGACGCTGGCGGGGTAGGAACTGGTGCACGCTGTTTCTTAGGTCAAGACGTGTGTGTTCAGCTTGTATTTTCTCGAAGTTCTTGTTTTGTCAGGATGGTTTGGGCTTAGGCAGCGCGTAGTTGGCGAAAGGTGTTGTTCATGTGAATTTACGTGTTCTCTCCGACGTCACCGACGCGAACACCAATCGTGACATGGTGGGTCACCCCCACACAAGCCTAAGCTTTTGCTAAGACAACATCACAACATCTGGTACAAGTCTCATGAGAACAATTGTTCATAATATGATACATCCTCTTGGTATAGTACAAGTCATGTGGTCGTCTAAAAACTGACCAATTCCATCGCTACGCTGTTTTTGCGCAAATGCGGCATTGCATGCTTTCATCAAACTCCAGTCATCGCTATAACATGCTGAATGGATACACTCAAAGAAACAACAGAATGCTAATCAAACTACTTCTGAGAAGGAGTAATGGGGCCACGAGTGAAGCTACAAATTGTTAGCAAGGTGTCATGGTTCAGGGAAAAGAGGCATGACGTACTTGTTCCAGAGGGTTCCAAGGAAACCTGGCTTTCCGTATGCGTCGTGGAATGACTGCCTGCGAGCCATACTCTCTTCGTCTTGACGACGCTTGAGGGCCTCTAGGTTGCCAAATCGCTGAGCTGCGGAAGACTGAGAGATGTCAGCAGCTGTTGATATAAAAAAAACCCAAGTTAGGCTCAAATAGGATGAACTTACCCTGCGACGGCCATCGTAGTATGAAGAGCCAACTGAAGACTCTGAAGAACGACGGTCGGCCTCTTGCTTGGGTGCTTCGGGCATGGCTGGGGTGGTGTTGTCTCCAAAGACCTTGTGGTTCTGGGAAGAGTACTTCTGCTGGAATGGGGAAGGCATTGTGTGGTGGAGTTGGACTGATAGGGGTATTTGAGAAGGTTGGACTTGGTTGGACTTGTTGATAGAGGCTGACTGTATGTTTGAGCTGTGATACCGTCTTCTCAACGGACAGCAGCAGCTTCATATAGCCGTTGTTCAGCTGAATGTCTTCAAAGGTACGATCGCTCGTGGCCTGACCATTACGCAGACGATATCTGATCGTACCAATCAGACGATGCTGAACTTCCCCCGCATTCCAAACGTGCAGCTTGGACCCTGATTTCTGTAACAATGACATGGAAAGGGCAGTTGCTGAACGCCAACCTGCTTACGAGCTCACTGATCAGAGCAAAGGGTCCTTATCCAGCGAATCAGGTCTTGATGATTCATACGCGTCATGTACGGCTCGGGGATGCCTGGCATGAACCCCCGCTATCATGTCCTCCACAACGTGACTTCGATCCAGGCTGACAGTCGTGGTCTCGAAGATAGTCTGGGAGATTCCAGAACCGGTTGGATTGTCGGCGGACCCTTGGGGGGCTGAGTCACGTGCTAGTACCATTCATAGTATATCGATCGCGCTAGCCTTTGGAAGTAGATCGGTCTTGTCCCGATCACTGCTTGATCCCGGGGTAAACTGGAACCATGACGGCGTGGTGGACGGTGTGTTTGAGAACAAGACCTAAAGCAGCCACGCGCGTTGCCCTGCTTCACATCGAGCTCGACCAGCTCGACCAGACGGCTAACTCCGTTCAGCTGCAGAGCGCTGAAGCTGCCAAACCCTTATCGCCAGGTGGTACCTTGACATCTTGTGCATACTCCGGAGTACCGTATCGACCAGGTCATCGTTGTTTCTTTTTCTGCGAACGCTGTTGATGTCATCAGAGGACGTTGCTCGAACTACTCACCTTGCTTTGTGTTGCGTTCCACGGACCCTGTAAATCGTCCAGTTCACGGTCAACGGGCAGACGCGAACAAACCTCGCCCGGGCAGAGTCACGTGTATGACGTCAATGGCTTACTCGATGGCTGACTAAACACGACGCGTTACCCGATTAGATAAGCGAAGCTGGAAGAAAATGTCTTCCGCTCTTGCACTGCAGAACTTCTCCTCACCTACCAAGGTCACTCGCCTCTCCGATGCAGGCATCCACCAATCTTTTCGCGACACCGATGGCGACCGGCGCATCTTGAGTCAAAGAAACCGAGGTAGAAGCGACACGCGTCCTGAGCCGTGTCTTTAGAGTTTGAGGCTCCCCGCCGTTGGGTATCAGACTGGTTCTTACAGGTGAAGATTGGCAGGTACTGATGCAGATCTCTCGGCCACAGAAGAGCCGGGCCGATGAGAGAAAATCTCCCTCGTATCCAAGCTGTCCGAGTTTTGTCGCACAACACTCTCCTTTTCAATGCAGCCGCACACACATACACTCACACATGGCGCAAACTCAGTGCGTGTCATCGACTGCACTGCCTTGCCTCGACGTCCGCCTTGCCGTCGCCGGCCGAGGACCCTGACAACTGACAGGTCCACGAGGACGCCACCATGTACCTAGGTACCAAAGGTATGTTACATTCGCTCGTTCACCTCCCCCTTTCCTGATGATACCACAATTTTCAAAGCATAGTTCATCTTAGTCTTCGGACAGTGAGGAACGAAATCAGCAATGTCTTTCGCTCCTATCTGACACAAAAAACCCACAATTATTCACGTCTACCTTCTGGTCGAACACTTTCTAACAATGAATAGACTTTGCAGTATTCCCGCATCGCAGTGAGCATGCGCCACCAAGTAGGCCACAACCTGAGGCGCCTGCCAGACAACCGTCACCGGGTAAGCGATGTGTCGCCTGGTAACGTCTCAAGGCTAAATGCTGTGCGTGGTTTCTCCAAGCAGCCGCCGACGATGCCTGTGCCACAGCGCACGCTTGATAAGGCAATCTCAGTGGGATTGTATCACTGTGATGTATGCAGGTGCCGCCATGTCTGTCGTGAAGCGATGTCAGATCCGATTCAGAAGTCCGATTCAGAAGCAACTCCCATCGCCGCATGTGTGCGCGCGCGCATCTCCTTCTCCTATGAATAAATAAGATTTCAAGGGGACAGTCAGTGCGGAACGTTGCGGGTGAGCCGGCTGAAGGGAGGGAGGGACACCGTTGTCCCATACACCACATGTTATCAATCAAACGCTATTGCCATTGCGCGTTCGCCGGGAGGTGCGCAACGCTCAGCCTCTCCATTTGCATTGTTGCCATGATTTGAGAGGATTATCCCCGGGGTAAAGTTTATTCATGTTGATCGCGGGACTACACGAGAATCACAACGATCTTGTGTACCTCCGGTGCAACAGGCCCTGATTTTGCAGGTTTGGCGGCGTTATCGAGCCGCCATCCGGCCTCGCGGTTGGTGGTTGGCAGCGGCGATCGCTTCCCACTATGCAAGCCCGGCAATCCCCCGGCAACAATTCAGTTTAGATTCCCACAATTCGTACCCATGAGCGACATCGATATTTCGCCGACTCGGAACGCTGTCCTTCCAATGTAAGTCGCGAGACGTGCAGGATAACTGGAGAACCGAGCGCCGTCTCTGTGACGTTAGCGTTTGACACAAATTGATAAGAAAGCCGCCTTCCCAGCCCGACCGCCGAAGGATTTTGGCCCATTGGTTTTTGTACCGCCGAAGCACCGCAACAAGATTTTACTCGTGGGATATGCTTGTGGGGCTGTCTCCTATGCGTTGGCACTCGAACTAAGCCACCAACCGGTCAGCACGCACGCCCTCCCACACGTTATTGTCCCGCTCGTTTCCTCCCTCTCTTCTCAACTCAACACCACACACCTACCTACACACGACATCAGCAATCGCCTCTGCAAACCAGCACATTCGAGCGATTTTTCTGGCATCATTTGCTAGCAACGACCATCAAAGACGACACTCTCAAACAAGAGCCCTTGCTCAGGATGACAATTCGGAGCCCAGACGGAGCCCTATCCAGGTACTTACTGCCCAACGGTTTCCCCCCAACTCATGTTCTGCTTTACGCGTTTCTTACCTTTGACTACGACATCCTGTGTTGCTAGACTCATGTATTTCTTTCCTACTGTTTGTTTTTGTTTGCCGCCATTACAGCCCGCATGGATGCCCAAAGGATGCCACAGGATACCTTCCACTGGATGTGCCGCCCTGGTACAGGATCTCCACTTGGCCACTTTTCTTCAGTAACCCAATGCCGGATGCTTCCCAGGACAGCCTTGGATTCGAGAGACGTAGCGCACTGCCCTTGCAGTGTTTGTAGACACGACAATCACGAGGCCTCGCTGCCCCGACTTCAAAGCTATCATGCAGAGCTCTTGAATCGGCGGTCAACAGTCACGAGTGGATCCTCGCGCTAGTCACATGCACTACGACGCACTATCTGGAAGATGACCAACAACAACGGTATGCAAACCTGCACCGCCCCCAGGACAACGTAGGCAACTCTCAGCAACGTCGTTCATTCATGTTATGTTCGACTGCGCTCAGCGACACGACTGGTAGTATCAATGTACGCAATCCACACCTATGGAGCCCACAAGGATGAAGCCATCATGGACCTGCCTTCAGCACCTCAAGCCACATGGACTTCTCATGGACCCTGCCACCGTTTTCCACTGGACGCTAACGAGGACCACCATGGTCATGGACTGATTTGGAAACATTTGGAGATACGAAGTACGTACTGTAGGCTGAAGCTTCAGCCTATCCACATCGACCTATTGATCCGAAACTAACTTGACTGTTGTTGAAGGAGCATAAGATGTTCTGGATGATTTGCTCCGCTTTCATCTTTCCTGGTCTCATTGGACGTTACTGGATCTGACTGGATTATACACTGGATCACCAACTTCTCGCCAAAGGACTCGTGGACGTTTCAGCTTACCCACAATGTCGTCCCTACCTCCCCAGGAATCAGGTCGCTACCTCGCAAACAACCCCAATCTTACTGGCTTCCTAAGGTGCGTGCTAACCCCTGACGCCTCTGCGCTGCGTTGACTGACTCTTCTATAGGCATCCTCGGACATACTAACATGGCGTTTTCCTTTGTACATCTTCACGAACATGTTAGGTTTGCGCGTTTGGATACTAACTTTGGTGTCCAGCGACTCTTTCTTCGACTCACCACCGGAGAGTGCTTTCTACATCTCAAACATCACTGAGTGGAGGAAGGAAATCCCAGCCCCGGTCGTTTCCGCACCGGACTTTCCTTTCTCTTCAGACTTCCAGGACATGCACACAGCAGAATTCTTTGAAATCAAGGATACTGCTTCGGAGTGCAGCATGGACAGCGCATACCAGAGCCAGAGCGGCGCCAGCCGGCGCGGAGCCCAGAAGCCGGAGCTACACCACCAGGATAGCCGGATCAGCAGCCAGTTTGTTGGCAGCGACATCTACTCGCCGACAATGAGCTCGGAGAACTACAGCACATTCCCGGAGACCCTGGACATGAGCCACATGCAACCAGCCACATCCGGATCATGGAATGCCACAGAGGGACCCCTCACATATGCTAATTACTCTACAGCTCAGGACTACACACACTACTCGCCAGCGAACATGCCTCGCTTCGCACCTTCCACCATCGCCGACTCTCCACAGTGGGCTACATCCGAGACCACCTTCCAGAACAACCCTTTCACCTTCACATCATGGCCGACAAACGACACCATGTTCAACTCGCCTCAGCGATGGCACAGCGCCTCCTACGATGCCTCAGAGCGTCCCGCCACCCTACGCAACTCATCGTCATACTCTCTCCAAGAGGAGTCACGGCGAGCTTCAGCACAAGACGCTGGCTTCGGCGCTTTCGTCGGCACCCCGACCAGCACCGCCAGTGTTCACTTCCCTCAGACAGTCAACGTTCTCGAGGACACCAAGCCCGCATCTGTCGCCCACTCAGTGGAAGACAACGAGGACAGCCTCTCCCAGTCTGAGGCAGCTGAGACCAAGCTCGAAGAAGAGCGCACCAAGGTCGCCCGCAGCCACCCTCTCTACCAGCAGACACCAGACAAGGATGGAAAGTACCACTGCCCTGAGGAGGGCAAGGCCGGATGTACCCACAAGCCCACCGCTTTGAAGTGCAACTACGAGTATGTATCGTTCTCACACAACCCAACATGCACTGACACCTACAACAGCAAGTACGTTGACTCTCACCTCAAGCCTTTCCGCTGCAACAAGAAGACCTGCGTCGGTGTGCAGTTCTCCTCTACTGCATGCCTCCTCCGTCACGAACGTGAGGCGCACGGTATGCACGGTCACGGCGCGAGGCCGCACCTTTGCCACTTCCGCGACTGTGAGCGCGCTGTGCCAGGTCACGGCTTCCCTCGTCGCTACAACCTCTTCGACCACATGAAGAGAGTGCACCAATACGATGGGCCCACTACTGAGCCATCTCCGCCTGTCCAAGGGCACGCTCCTCGCAAGTCGGCGTCTCGCAAGCGCAAGGCGTCGGCTGAGGAGACTGGTGAGAAGCGCGTTAAGGTTGTCAAGCTCACTGCCGAGCAACAACGCCAGCAGCGTCGCGAGGCCCTCACCAAGGAGTTCTTGAGCAAGAAGCAGCACATCATTGATGTTCTGACCAATCTCAGTGCCCCCAACGAGCTCGGCGACGACATCCAGTTGACGAAGGAGGTCGTTGGCCTTCACGACATCTGCACTCAGTACCGAGATGTCTTCGGCGGCTGAATGAAGCACACGTCTGGTAGACTCCGTCTGCAGAGACAACCGCCAGCAGGTTTGTCATCACAAAGCCGGACCCCTACCCTTGTTTTTTCAATGCATACACATCGCGTTTGATTTTCTGCGTTCTCCGAAAGCCGGATGGATTCCCGCATGCCTCGCGGATGAAGGACCATGACTTCCCACAAGTCTCGGATGGATGCCACTTGCCCTGGATGGCCACAAATCTCCGGAGAAAACCCAGGATACAGAGCCAAGGACATGTCCCAGCCGTGGACTCGGATGCCAAAGGATAGCTAGTCAGCTCTTAGAGCGATAGCAACCCCGCTGAGGGGGAGAAGGACTGAGGTCTACTCATTGCACTATGCATGGCATGAGTTGGTTGATGTATCAGATTGATCTAATGTTAACGGAGGAGTGTAATTAGTACAGTTGTATTTCTTTGGCTAGTTGTCAGTACTCGGAAGGATGACCATGGAGAAGAGGTCGGTCTTGTATAGCCATCATTACCCGCCGCGCGGACGTTGGTGGCTGGAGGAGAGATAGTTCTTGCTTTTGTACGTAGTTTTGCTATTTATACTGTTGTTGTTTTACCTAAATCACTCTTCATGCGCATGTGTGACCTTTGGTGTCGTTGATGGCAATAGAGGGTGCCTCAGCTGCTACCTGGTGGGCGCCCTCCCAAACTCCGGCACATTTCGGCAGCCCCTCGTGCTTCCAAATACCTTCTATTCATCTAAAGAAGCCGATCGCGTGAAGTCCCAAATGTAGCAAGCAATCACCGAAGTCGTGAACGGCGCCCCACCGCCAGGTGCATTTTCGTCCGTAGTACAGTGGGTGGGACAAGCCGAGGTTGTGTCTGACCTGTCAGGCCCGATGGCCAGAGCCAAAGATCGGGTCTCCATCAGGGTCTTATTGCGTAAGCCTAAACCGCCAGTCAAACAGTCGTGCCTGGCTAGACCGAATCTTCGAGTAAGCAAAACACGGTCAACGGAGTTCCGCGTGTGCGTAGGATTATTAGGATTACGATTACGATCACATGCCATGATTCGATTGGGAGGGGCGACAAGCCGCACAGCCCCGCGTATCGCGACGAACTTCAGACCTGTTTTGCGACACGACTTAAAGCTCCGAAGCCTTACTACCACTTTTGCACCTTGTGCTTATACGACTTCTACACGCTCCTATACACCTGTTCTCGAGAAGAAGACTGTCTACGTAAAGAAAGAAGTACCAGGACGAACAGCACACTACACAACCATGGCATCCGCAACGAGCTTCTTCGACTTCAAGCCCAAGGACAGTACGTCACACCTCTCTTTCCTCTCCCTCTCCCCCATCTCTCTACGCAACAGCGACTAACAACCCCCCGCAGAAAAGGGCACCCCCTACGACCTTTCCAAGCTCAACGGCAAAGTCGTCCTCGTCGTAAACACAGCCTCGAAATGCGGCTTCACCCCCCAATTCGAGGGCCTCGAGAAGCTCTACAAAGACGTCAAGGCCAAACACCCCAACGACTTTGAAATCATCGGCTTCCCGTGCAATCAGTTCGGAGGCCAGGACCCAGGCTCCAACGACGAGATCCAGGAGTTTTGCCAGTTGAACTATGGCGTTAGCTTCCCCGTGCTAGGCAAGATTGATGTAAGCAACCAACGAACGAAACCACGTCTTATGCGATACAAACGAACACACGCTAATTACTTTCTTTCTGTGGCGCATAGGTCAACGGCTCCTCCGCAGACCCCGCCTTCGAATGGCTCAAGAACGAGAAGCCTGGCCTCATGGGCCTCAAGCGTGTCAAGTGGAACTTTGAGAAGTTCCTTGTTGGCAAGGATGGAAAGGTCAAGGGCAGGTGGGCGAGCACTAAGAAGCCTGAGGATCTTAAGGCGGATATCGAGAAGGAGTTGGCTGGTAAATAAGCGACGGGTGTGAGTGTGATGGCGCGGCACATACAAGGAGGGGAAGGCTTGAGGCTGGGGCTGAAGGATATATGATGGAGTATTGATACCACTTGCATTGAATGGAATTGATGGCATACTGAATGGAGTGGCGGTGTGTGAATGCGGTCAGGCAGATACCATGGTGATGTCTGTTGACGATCTGCTGATTATACATAGGGCTGAAGTGTACACCGAGTGCACTTCTTGCGCCCTCGTCGGGTCATCGGAAAGGGAATATTGAGCGCCGGCAAATTACAAAAAGCGCGTCTTACAAGGCCATGATAAACCCCAGAGACCCCGCTACACAAGTTGCCCTTCAGTCTTCCAAAGTACACGTCAACAAGCGCATGTGATTCACATCTCTGCTCTCCAGACTTCGCTAGCGGGTCTCAGATGCAGGTATAAAACCTCGGCGCTGGGCCTCCTCACTCCTTCCATCATGCCTTTCCACCCAAAATCGTTTTACCAAAAACAATTACCTGAGGAATTATGTGGGCTCGTTCCTCTGGTGTCCCTTGATCACTGCACCAAAATTCGCGGCTCAAGACGACATGTCTGCGTCTATGGCAAAGAAGCCGTTACCAAAAAAAAAATAACAGGTCACAAGACATGTGTCGCCTCGGTCTCGTCTGCATGTATGCCTTCGAAGATTCCCAAAACCGTGATTCTGCAATCTTATGAGTAGAGTGCCAGCGGACGGCACTTTCCAAAACAAAACCATGATATCATCATACATGTGAGATCCAAAAGTACAGACATTGATCTGATGTCCTCGCTGTCCTTCCTCCTTTCCGATGCACTCATCTGCGCAAACTAGACTACTAGTCGTTTATGTTTGGTCGTAGCCTAGGGAGCTGCATAATATTTAAATAGTGTCTTCTATACCTTTATTTCTTCTTCTATGTTCTAGTATCAATACTAGTATGTACTTCTGCAATGGCCACGGACTTTCTGCAGGCGCTCATCACGCGATCTTTTTCCCATTGCCAATATTTCAGCGATCCGCGCGAAATCGGTAATGCTACAGCTGGTGGCCCAGGCGCCTGGTGGGACCCAGACAAATGGTGATGGGCCAAGTCCACCTCATAGCGCACTACCGCTGTGCTGCATGCGAACTGTGGCCGAGTTGCTTTGTAAACCGATGGTTATATAGCTTACCTAGGTATTGTTTGTATTGGATCGTGATCCGAGGAGCTAGATGGTGTATAAATGATGTCTTCCACACCCTCGTTCCTTCTTCTACAACCCCGACACTTTTTCAAAAGTTCATCATCGAAAATGTTCACACTGTACATATCATGAGTGTGAGCACCCTCCGCTCGCGCGAGAGAACACCAAAACATGATACGCATCGCATGCATGATCAGACTGGCGACTCTCTGTCTTATCAAAATAGAACACTTTCCTATCTATGACTTCGGTTATCTCAAAAAGTCGCGCCCAGACTCTTTCATGAGTTTTTCCTCGGTCCTACACTTAGCAAGAGCGTACATTCTACTCAGTCCAAAAATCCGCGTTCTGGATAGCAATGCTGTTACGAAACAACGTAAACCACTGCTCATGGAAGCAAGATCTTTGGCACTTCGCTACCCTCCTATACCAGAAAGAAATCGCAAACGTGTTCATGTGTCTTTGTCTGCATCCCGCTCACTATAAAAGATGTGCGACTTCCCGCAGACCTTCTTCTCTTCTATTCCACTGCACTTCTGTTATCGTATTACCAAAAAAAAACACCTGAGAGGTGTGATGGAGTTGTCGTTGCGTTGGTCTCTCCAAAACTCACTTTGGACTTCCGCATGCAACGAGAAAGAAGCCTCGTCCATTCCTTCCAGGATGCCAATGTCAAAATCGCCGAGACTTCCAAAACAGTACTATGAAAGATTATATCATGGGCATTCTCTGAGAAAAAATCAGGATGCGGAGTCCCCATGAAGCGGGTGCACTGGCAGCCAAAGCGCATACCTTCAGTACCTATCATGTGTCCACCGAGGACCACCACGACTGCGCGAAAATCAGCCGCCCAAATCAACGCCAGCTTCTACATTTACCTTCACGTCTTGCCCGGTTTCTGTGATATAACGTCATTGCTTTTGGGAGGAAAACTGAAAACCAAAGGCTCAGAACACATGTGTGGCGGGCTGGTCTATTGTTACGATTACTGCCCAGGTGAGCCGGGGGCGCGGTGGTAACTATGCAGACGCCCGCGATCTACACCTTTCCACAAATTACCCGATTAGGAAAGTGCTTATCTACTAAAATACAGAGAGTCACGGTGGATGAAAGCTGTTCTGGAGCACATGAAATGTACTATACCAAAGATGAATGAGTTGGAAAGGCCAACTACCACGGCGATACCTAGGTATGTTCTCCTCCGCTGCATGGCAATAAAAAAGCATCTTAATTCGCCGTCCCTATCTTCTCAACTCATATCTGCTACGAATATTTCCAAAAATGCTGTAACAGATCAACATGTGCGGGCTGCGGTCCTTCCCAGCGCTTTGTCTCTGCAAAAACCATCTCAACACATTGCATGTCTTGCGTGGCTTTCGGGTTCGACAAAAACATCCGCAAGAACACAGCATGTGTCTCTGTGACTACACAAAATACAGATGCATTGCTATGATGTATTTCTCGCCCTCGAGAGTGTATAAATACATGCGCTCTTCCTCCTGTTATCTTTGTTCCTTACTTCAACAATCTCTCGAAACATTGACCAAAAATGCCATCCTCACAAGCGATGGCTCGAGTGCGCTTTTCTGCAGTAATGTCTACTTGTTTGGGAGACTAAACTGGATTATGCCTGTCCTATGGAAGTTTTCGAGTAACTCTCACACAGACTTTACCGTGCCAGAAAACCACCAAAATGCATTTCGGATTCCGCGCATGTCTCCTTCTCGGCTTGCAGGCTACATCAAAAGCAGCATTTTTTCGCTGCATGATTCGTGTGCAGTAAGTTCCTCGAACAATGTGGAGTAGCTTCAAAGATATTCCTCAAACTCGGATGTCTTCTGCGCTCTTTCCTTTGGTCAAAACATCAAAAGTGCTACCATAGGTCAGGCTAGACGTTTTCATAGCTTGTCCGGGTCGTCTTTTTCATATGCCGTTTTTCTACCCTTTCAAAATGCGTTCAAAGATGTACGTGAGCATCGAATACGATCGACTTCGAGTGGGTCGGGGTACTATATAACCTTTCCACCCAGAGCACCCCTCTATTCTTCTTTATCTACTGTCCCTCGCATTTTACCAAAAGGACGGAATCCACCAATCATGTGCTCTTCGCTCTCCTCTCTCGTTGTACCAAAAAGCGCATCCAACTCCAGCATGGCTCGAGAGCTCCTTGCCCTAATCCATCGCAATACCATCTCTTTTCCAAAAGCACTCAAGCAGTTGACCATGAGTAGCAGATTAACACCCGCGCAATGAGCTTAGCGCCAAATGAAGTCTACATAAAGACTGGGAATCTGGCCTTCTCATTACTATCACTCACTCGAGAGCTTTTCTAACGAAAATGGCCTTCCTCGAGTTCATGGGCGCTGGGGGTTGTGTTGAGCTTTATAGCCAACAAAAACCCCATTAAGCCCCATCATGGGCGGCGTTGAGCGAAGTGCGGGACGCGTGAGAAGACCGTGGCGAGGAGTGGTGGTGATCATCATCATCATCATCGGTATATACGTGACAACAGATCTTGACGTACGGGTTGTGTGACAGGATCAGGTCCAGACATGCGATCATAGTAAAGCAAAGGTGTTATATTTCTCTAGCAACGACTGTAGTATGGTTTTCTCCCTTTTCTTTCTCAACTGTAATAAGCCTGTTCGGCACAAGAGAGTGTGTAGAATCGAATGCTATCTCCTGGAGATAGCCTATATGTCAATCTCACTACAGCTGATGTCCCCATCCTGCCTTGTATCTTCTTCACACCTTTGCAAGTCCGATGTTGAAGTGCAATGTCACGCTGTCACACACTTCGGCGTGCGACCGCATGTTGGCACGGACGCATGCAGTGCGGCGCCTGAAGGATGGTGCCAAGTTGAGCTGCAGTACGGACTGGATCCAATATCGATATCTGTGCTAACGCACTGGCAGTCGCCTTCTCTGGTCCTGCCGACGGAGCGCACTGTGGGTCGGACGACCCCCTGTGAAGCATCTTGCCCCGTTGGGTGGAAGAGAGGCTCGCAGCCAAAACGTGGTACGTAACCAGTAGGAATGATCCCTACGGTATCAGAAGACAGGAGATCAGTCGTATCCGTTGTTGCCAGTGCCTATCTGGCTGGCGAAAGCCGTGGAAACGCTACGAGCATCGTCATCCTCAAAGCCACCAAGTCCATTGCGTAGACCGCGACCAGCACCGAACCCAGTACCAACGTTCGGACCCTGACGGGTGGTCTCCACGTAGCGGTTGAGACGGTCAGACTGGCTGAGAGAAGTCGGCTTGTTGTAGTCGTTCAAGCTCAGGCCAGATAGGCTGATACCGCCCGGTGCATCGCTGCGAGTATCGGTAAGCTCGCTAGCGGCAACCGACTCACCAGCAACACTTGCAGGTGCTCCGTTCTTACCCTTGCCGTTGGGACGACCAGGAAGAGGCCACGACTCCTGGAAGTTGGAGAACATGGGAGGGTAGTTGGAGGGAACACCAACACCACCAAGGGCAGAAGAGTGGACTGAAGAGACATCGTCCGGGATGTAGCCGACAATCGAGCCGTTGTCGTTGTACTCCTGGCGAGGCTTATTCCCGTTGAAGCCAGCCTGGCGACCAGATGTCATAGCATTAGCGTGCTGGTAGGCCATCTGGTAGCGCTGAGGTCCACGGTAGGTCTGCTTTGGGCGGCTGAATTGCAGAAGGGAAACCTGCAAGTTGGTCAAAGGACCCTCAACAAGACAGTTGCGCTCCTTGAAGTGGAGAAGGAGGTAGTGCCATAGCGGATGCTTCGACAAGACCTTGGGGTTACCCAGAATGACGAGACCGTACTTGGCTCGGGTCAAGGCGACGTTAAGACGACGAGGATCGCTCAAGAAACCAATACCCTGGTGGTCGTTGGAACGGACACAAGATAAGATGATGAAGTCCTTTTCACGACCCTGGAATGCGTCGACGGAGGCAACTTCAACTTCCTTGTAGTTTTCCTTCTTAAAGCTGCCTGTTGCCTGCATGGAGCTGACAACATAACTACGTTGACCTTCGTATGGAGTGATGATACCGATGTCGCCAGGCTGTACACCGGCCTTGAAGAAGCGGGTGACAATCTTCTCGACGTTCTGAGCCTCGGTGCGGTTGAGGTAGGATGTTCCAGAAGCTGAGATTTCTTCGGCCCCGAGGTTGGACCAGAACATCATGGGGCTGTCGACAACGGGCCAGGGGAAGTCGACATCGCGACGGATGCGCTCCTGCATTGTGACACCGTTCTGGAGAGAACCTTCGTAGAACATGTTCGAAGGGAACTCAGACAGACAAGGATGCATACGGTACTGAACCTGAAGGCGGATTGGAGAGCAACCCAGAATGACGAGACGCTCGAAGAGAGACTGATTGAGACCAGCTGTCGCGGCCTTCTTGTTCATGATGACAGGCCCAAGTTGCTGGTGATCACCAACAAGTACGACCTGCTTACATCCAAGGACCAGGGGAATCATGCACTCTGGCTCGGCTGACTGTGTCGATTCGTCGATAAGGACAGTGCGGAACTTCATCTTGGAGAGGCGCGGATCACCGGCACCAACACAAGTGCAGCAGATGACATCAGCTGCGTTCAGAATCTCGCGTTCAGCTGCACGGGTAAGCTGCTTGAACTTCTTCTCATCTTGACTTGAGAGTTCACCAACATCGCTCTTCAACTGGTTCAACTTGTTGAGCTCAACGTTGGTGTCGTTCATGCGGACTTGCTCGTGGAGGGAGAGGAAGCCGACAGGAGATTCGACATCCTCCCTGGACTTAGCGGTGACACGGACAGTCTTCAGCCCAGTAAGATGAATACGTTCGCACAGCTGGTCAACAGCGACGTTGGAAGGTGCGCAAACCAGGACCTGGCTACCGCTGATCTTGCAGAGATGGTAGATGATGGTGGCTGAAGTGACAGTCTTTCCAGTACCAGGAGGACCTTGGATCAAGCTGAGTGGCTTTTGAAGCACACTCTTGACAGCGTTGATTTGACTGGCGTTCAATTCAGGAAGACCTGGAACACTGAACTTGCGGGGAATCTGGATCTTCATGGGCGCGGAAGCAACCTCATGGCCGAGAAGACGATGGAAGATGTAGCCCGAAACACTCATCTCATCGATGGCAAAGGTCTTCATGGCGTGTTGCATGCGGTCGAACGAAGTGGCCTTCCAGACGTAGTCGGCGCTGAAGTTGTGGGTGCACTCGGTAGGGACGGACTTGTGGTCGCCCTTGGTGCGCAGCTCAATCGTCACCTCATCGGACTGGTTGTTTGGGATCTTGATGACATATCCAACGCCTTCCCAGTGTGGACGGAGTTCTCCTGTATAGCGCAAGCGCATCTCGTCGCCGACTGCGAGCTTGACGTCGCCCAGCTCGAGCTTGGGGAGGATGAAGCTGGCCGTGTGCTTGTTGTTCAGGGCCATGTCCCAGCGAACGACAAGGTTGTCCTGCGACTGCGACTCCTTCAGCTTGCGATCATAGTCGGCCTCGATCTTGACTAGGGGACCAAAGACGTTCTGGTATTGGAAGGCGTCATCGTAGCGCAGCAGGACCTTGGCGATAACCTCCTCTTGACCAGCACCCTTCTCAAGATCGGCGATTGTAGCATTCGCGTTGTCCTTCCATAGCTCTTCGAGTTTCGCGATCGTCTGGGGGCTGAGGTGGCGAGCGCGGAGCTGCTCCTGGTCGGTCGGGGCAGGTACGAGCCAAGGAAGGAAGGAGCGGTCCTCGATGAGCGGCTGCCAACGCGACACGTCCCAGTTCATGTCCTTTTGCGAGGGCATGGAGGCGCATGGCTGGCGACATAGGAGGACGACGACGGTGTCTGATTTGGCGGGGATGAAGCCGAGGAGGAAAACGTTCTTAGTACCGCAGTTGTAGCACTCGAGCGTCGTGTCGCCGAGCGAGGAGGCGGGGTGGAGCTGGACTTCCTTGTGACGGGCGCGGACGAGATGGTTGATGATGTGCGAGGAGGACGAGTTGCCACGGGCGCTGCAGAACCACTTGCTGCAGGCGAGACACTTGACGACGCTGCCGGCGTTGTGAATACCACAGTATGCGCCTAGTCGGGATATTAGTATGCCTCTCATTCCCTCCCAACCCATCATTACCTACAAGCGTGTGCTGGTAGCTCGACCTCGGCGTCTTCCGCTCGCATAGCAGACTGGCCGTTGCGTCCACCGACTGGCATGCTAGCCATGCTCTCCAGGTCGTCTTCATCGTACTCCTCGTCATCATCTGCGCGTCGCCTACGCGAAAGACCACCGCGTGCAAGATCGCCGTCGAGGATGCCCTCGTCTACGTCACCGGCGTTGATGGTGGCAGCCGAATCGGACACCAGGTGGTTGCCCATGTGCGTAAAGGCGCCCTCCATGATGAAGGTTCGCGTCCAAGGCTCCTGCTTTATTCGAAATTTGTGGGGTTGGGTTGAGATTTCGGGGGCAGTTGCTGCCGGGAATGTCGTGGGTGGTTTGTGATCAGGTCGACTGCTCACACCATTTCCAGCGGGAGGTTGTGTGGTAGCGCTTGGCGTGTTTGCGCGCGCAAGTGGTGGTGGCGGCGAAAGATTGTGTCTCAAGGTTGCAGCAATTCAGCGGGGTCGGAATGTCGGAGCACAAGGCTTAGCGCGTTTCTTACCTGAGGCATCGCTCTTTCCTCCACAAGACACTCACTCTGTCATCAAGACCATAGCTCGAGTCCCGTCTCTCTCCCTCTTCTCTTACCGCTCAATACCGCCGTTTCATACATCCATTCACTTTCAAGGCCTGCGTCTGTGGCAGTGGCGCTCTGCTAGGTTTCACAACGGCTTTTGATCGTCAGTGAAATGACCTGCAGCAGAGCCGCATTAATGGACCCTTTATTCTAGTGCCAACGTCTTTTCTACGGATGTGTCGAAACCGTACGCCCTCATGCACGCCATGTTTGGGGTCTTTACTTACAAAGTCCGATACAGTGCGAGTTGAGGAGTCCGCGATTGCTACTCGACTATGCCTGCCAAAACCGTTCACGGCTTCCACGGATTCCTCATGTTACAGAGGATATCACTCGCGTTTATCGCCTACGTTTTTTTGTATGACGTCAAACGCAGCGGTTGGTATGATTTTCTTTAATGGCACTTTGCTCAAATGCGAACCCGGATGTCTCAACAGTCACCATATCTCGCTTTCACGATGGCCAAGTAAGGGCGCGCGGCTTACGTTATCCGAACACACTATACAACTCGCAAAGATAGATCTTCGCGACTTGAAGAACATTTCACAAGAGCGAACGGACAGGGACGCCATCGACGGCGTTTGCCAGCTCCGGAACAGCACTAGGGTGGCTACAATTTGTGTCGCAATCCACAAGCAACATGTAAGACATAGTCTTACATACTACCTACTTGCTAAGATATAATAGTGTGTATGCAGCGACTTGGAAATGCGACACAAATTCTGGTTACCCCTGTTGACAGCTCTTCTACGAAGCGAGCATTTCCAACCCCCACGTCTGTGTAATGGTACAACATCAATGTACTGATACATGACGATATATTCGCTCTCTTTACATCGATGCTGCGTACTGCCGACGCAATACGATGCCAACCCGCCGAGCACTATCGCCGGAGAGCATCCGAGTGCCCCACACCTACTCATTGGAAGTGGCGGCAGCCGCAGTATCCACACTGGTAGGCTCGTTGGTTCCAGGAGACAAGGCAACAACGTGCCGCACGGGACTGGCCGAATGATCGATCACCGCTTCTTTACCTCATGCGGGGTGCAGTCTTGCGGCACGACTTGCATGCGTTTCTACCACTGGCATTGCCTCCAAGCCACATGCGCACACTGTATCAGCCAGCCTACGATATAGTTTTAGCAGGGGTGACGTTGCCTCCAAGCTGCAAGCCACTACTCATGACTTTGGCTGCACGGGCTCAGAGAGCATCGCGAGGTACTTCGGTCCATGTGTATCGCAAATTCACAATATCTAGCGACCATGGCGTGCGATCCGAAATACGTAAACACCGCATGTTACGACTTGGCTGAGGCATGAAACCTCTCCGTATGATGCCGCGAGGCTACGTGTACACGTTTTGGTCCACGCGCAGCTTACTCCGTCGCTTCGCTGAAGAATAAGGCCCCGGACTATTCGATATTACGGCGGGCTGAAGGAACAGGAGTGAAGCAACATGATCGACTGTACCGCGCCAATGATACCTGACGCATTGAAAACCACGCCATATGCAGCCGGCTCGAACAGTCGTGTCATAGATAACCGCATCAGCATTATCGAATGAGCTTCGTACTCAGAATGTTGATCGACACTTGGGCCATCAGAATCAATCACTCTATGTTGATTGATCACCTTCTCGCGGCACTTGCGGCTTCAAAGAGGTGACCAAATATACCAGCTACCTGGATATATGTTAGTAAGCAGTCTCGTTTCTGACCTACAATGCCTGTTGAGACATGAACATCCCTACACCCGTACTGCAAAATAATCCGAAGTAGGTCATCTCGTCATTATCGCAATGATAATGTCATGCATCTGCAAGCCTCCTGCTAGTCAGCAGCTTATGCACAACGCTCATCTTTCAATCCGACATTCCCGACAATGCGAAGCGAGAGACGGCACCATTGAGGTTCATGTTTGATTCCACATGCATATACGATCTTACATCGACTCCATCAGGCGACGACTTCCTGCGCCTACATCATGCAGGACGCCTCATTCACAAGATCAACAGCCCACCGGAATATTTCACATCTGACGGGCTATCAGTTCATGCGCAGCCCCCACATGAAGTACCACGTTCTTCAGCGCCTGGTTCGCATATCCACTGTGGGACCCTGCTTGGTGAAGACTCTGATGAAGAAATCTTGAGTAACCGCGGCTTGCGCCTGCACAAGTCGCCTGCACAAGTTGATCGGCGAATGCGAAAGGCGCGGGAAGGACATTCCAGCCTCAAGTCAATGGCTTGACGTTTGATCGGAGTACGGCGCCACGTGCGGTAAACACCACACTGCAAGCCTCGCAGTCAAGGAACAGAGTGGATACCCAGCACCTACCACCGAGTCGAGCGCGCTTATCTCACAAATTGCGGAGTTTACCAATTTCGCAGAGTCCTTACATAGAACAGTTACGCCCCGCAGAAGCGAGGTACCCATACCAGTCGCCCCGAGGCTCGTGCGAACTCAGAACTCAGCTTAATGCTTACGAGAGAATCGGAGCATCATCTCCACCGATCAGAAATCACGGTGACACAAATCCGATATGCCTCACCTTTTGGAATCTTCTTTTTTCGGTGCAGCGAACATCCACTCTCAGCCTCGTGCATGCTGCAACCTCCGCAATAGATAGTGTAATCGGTCCTACTCCACGGTCATACAGCATCGTAAACGCAAGGCACAACACCCACCTGCCTTTCCCGCTGCTACATACCCATCACACAGCATACTCGTGACATGTAAAACACATCGGATCAGCATCCGAGCAAATAGACTTTCGAACAAATCACGCATGGCAGTTCTCAGCTCCGCATCCACCCGCCTCGCAGGGCAGTCGTACATGAACACGTACATGAAAGCTCGGCCCCGCAATCCTTTCCAAGATTTTCTCCCTCAAGCGACAGTCGCATTCGTGATAGCTCTTGCCAGGCGAGCCATTCACGTACTGAGAGAGTGACATCCACATCGTAAATGTCTCGCATATGTTCTGCATGCTTTCGCATCCACCATCTCCGATGCCCAATGTGTGCCTCAAGCCCAAGATCTACATCGAGAGGTTGCGAGCAGAGCGCCAGCAGCGGGAAACCGAAACTCTACTTACCTAACCAACACACGCCCTTGTCTACCTACCCGCGACATGCGTGCCCTGCGTGCGTGCGTACGTGCAGCG
This sequence comes from Alternaria viburni, assembly GCF_023758015.1. Taxonomy (NCBI): domain Eukaryota; kingdom Fungi; phylum Ascomycota; class Dothideomycetes; order Pleosporales; family Pleosporaceae; genus Alternaria; species Alternaria viburni. The sequence goes on from NW_026055780.1 coordinate 24,607, forward strand.
CGACTTAGCAACACCTCACGCCGAAGGAACGCTGCGTTGCGCTCGGACACTACGTATTGCGTGCATGCTGTGTAACATACTATACATATATACACATGGCTCATGACTCGGTACATGATCCAAGCCCATCTGCATGCTGCACACTGCTCCGTAGTAATCCACGGCCATAGGTCAGAAACGGGAAGGAACGAAACGAAGGAAGGCGGACGAATGCGCAGAGGAGAGCGCACGCACAGCCGCAAAAGACCAGAGTTCGCGTCACACAGGCACAGCCGCAGGCAGGCAAGCAGGCAGGCAGCAAGACTATTGAATTTTGACTCGAGGCTTCGTATATTTGAGCTTGAACTTGGTTGAATACGCCATGGAGGTTGTGTAACGTTACCGCGGTGATCGGATCGTGCCGTCCTGGTTCCGCCCTTGGATTTTGCTTTTTCGCGTGTCCCCAACGCACGCGCAGGCTGCCAGCCTCGAACGGTTCCTTCCATACTTTCGGTACGGAGGCATCATCACATCATCAGTACAGTAAACACCATCGCGCATCTCCATGCTTTCGCGCAAGGCCCACTGCCCAAACCCAATCTTCTCTTTCCCCTTACCTCACCACTTTGCCTCACTTCCTGCTGGCCAGCCTTGCCTCTCCCACTCAAATCCATGGCCCAGTCCAGCCTCTGCGCCCAAACCACATCCGCAACACCCGCAAGACCGGATAGTGGCTTTTGCGTTCCCGTGCTCTGCGGGGAACTCTGAACCCACACTTCCGTCCGCCGTCACTGGGAACCTACGAACCAGCGAGCGAACAGCTTTCGGGCGGACATGCGTGCGCAAGGTTTACACTTTTTGCTTTCACAACCCTACCCGTGCGCCACAGAGCGGTCCAGATCGACGACCGGCTTTTGCAGCTCCTTTTTCTTTTTTGTCAACGCCAACGAAATAGGTGGCTAAGCTTGTGGTTTTCTCCGCACGTTAGCTAGAGCGGTACTGTACGGTACTGTTGGTTGCAGATGCAAGTGCATAGTGTTGTCATGATGTAGTGAAGATGGGGGGTGCGGAGTAAGACGTGTTTAGTGCTGCATGTGGAGAGCGAGTGTGGGGTGTGTTGGCAAGCCAGAAGTCATTCATTCATTTTCGCGAAGAAGCTACTGCAATAGTAAAGCGCAGCTGTAGTGTGCGTGCGTGCGGATGGTTAAAAGCTTGGAAGAGAGAACACGAGGTTAGGACGGAAGCTAGCCACGTCAACCACGGCCGTGGTGGCAGGCAGAGGTTAGCTGGAAATGTCATTGTTCAAATTACCATGTCTGCCGTGCGCCATGCGTTGCGGCGGCCTTGTGCGGCTCCGAGGAAGTGGTTGAGAGGGAGCGTAGCTCGTGCTCTCGAGACGAAGATCGTGAACGGCTGCGTCGATCGGGCTGCAAGGCCAGCCCGCTCCCAACCCATCGCCCCTTTCCGCCAGTTCCAGTCCAGCCAGTCTCCTGAGCGACGGGAAAAATATTTTGTGTGGTCATCATTCACGGTGGTCAGAGCATGGAAGCATCGAGAAGGAGGGTTGTGTGGAAATTTGACTTCCAAATCTGCGCAATCGTGGCGCTGAAGCCGTGTGGTATCATTTCTAAATGTTTGTTGAGTGGTATCTTCCTGATGATTAACCTTATCCCACGCCAATGCCATGCCCATTACCCACAACAAGCCAAAGGGCCAAAGAGTGAACATGCGCCAATGCCCACCCCCCTCTTCCTTGCAAGACTAGCATGCAAGACCGGGCCGGCCCACGTATAGAAGTGAAGAGAAAAAGATTGCACCAAACCATGTCCTGCATCGAAGCGAAATTGATCGTCCTCTATCGGAAGGAGGAGACGAAAGAAAGAAAACAAACCGAAAAGTCAACAGCCGACCGACCATGCGAAAACCCCGCACCGCAGGCTCGGCAATTGAAAACAATGCTATGCAAAGCAGTTTTGATGTTGTCGTAGCGTCGTTAAGAGTTTGCTAACAAAGGAAATAAGAGAGAACAGTAGAAGCTTTGTACAGGTGATGATCGAGCGATGAAGCTCAAGAAGCAAGTCTATGGGATATCGCCAAGATGCAGTAACTAAGGTCAAAGTTTGCTCGCCGGCAAACTATCCTTGTTGGTCCCCCATGGTTGAGTGTTGCGCCGATGACCGATGTGAAAACAAAGTATTGGTTATAGAAACGGGTATATGCTAAAAGCGAAGAGTGGGACGAGGCGATCAGTGTCCAAGAGGACACATGATCAACGATAACTTTTGAGTGCCGAGGCCAAGTTGCGGTTCGATGGAGTTTTGATAGCCGTCGGAAGCGGGCCTGCCAACACAATGCGGTTGCGCCAGGACGCGGTATTTGGATTGAGGATGGGTCGGAATTGTTTGCCGTGACCCTTGTCGTGGCGCCAGGCACCAATGGAAGATGCCGAACCGGAACGCCGTGGGATAACAGAGTAGAGGTCGGTACAGATGAGATGTATGATACAAGTCGGATCGACGCGTGGCGCGTCGTCAGCTGCAAGCAGTGGCGTCATGCTACGCTATCGCTCGAACGTGCTCGAGCGACTGATGGAGTCTAGGTCGGATTCGCGCGACTCGCTTCCCGCGCGTTGTTGCTCTTCCTTGCGCTTCCTGCGCTCACTGGGTGCACGGCTGATCAAGCGCCTCACGAAGCTGCGGCTTGCCTTGGTGTTGGTGGGCTCTTGAAGCGGGCTGGTAGGCTCAATGGATGATCCGCAAGAAGCGTTGGCGGCAGGCTCGGGTGCGTCGACAATGTCCTGCTTCTTGATCTTGCAGAAGAGAGTGGAGAACAGGTATTGCTCGCCATTGCTGTCGTAAAGCGGGAGATGGCGGTAGCCTTGCTGGATGCTGTTGAGCTTGGCGGTGAATGTAGCAAGAGGGGCGTGATTGGTGGTTCGGGCATCGAGCGAGTTCCAGACAGTCCAGCGGACGAAGACAAGGCTGGGGTACCTGGTCGTAACTGTCATATCAATCTCGTTGCCGAACTCGGGGTTGTAACCGTTGCCCTCCACGATGCGTGTTCGCTTGCGCAGAGGGTTGCCAATGCCAGAGTGGCCATTGCGAGCAGATGCGTCCTGTCCGCCGATACCGGTGGCATTCGCACCCATGTCTTCGGCGCAGTACATCTCAAACTCAACATACGGGTTGATGTTGGCTTCCTGTCCGAGACCGCGGGGGCGCGGGAGCTGTTGAGCAGAGATGATTTGCACAGTGAACTTGACTTCCTTCTTAGGTGCCTTCCTGTGACCAATGACTGGGGTCTGTGATTCAAGACGAAGTGCGGCTGGCTTTAGCACGTAGCCTGTGCGATCCTCGCCACCAGCAAACATAGCCTCGTTCAACTGCTGACCGAGGTCATAGGTTTGCCAGTTCAGCGCAGCCATCTGGACGCCACGACGCCAGAACTTGAGAGGATCGAAGTTCGATGAGTTGATGCGGAAGGCGTGAGGGTAGACGCGCATGAGGCAACGCATGTTATGCTCCTCAAGCAAGTGCTTCTCCCGGGCTCCAGGCTTGGTGAGCTTCTCAAAAGCACGCTCGTTGATAGAGAAGACGTGGTTGAAGGTGTTTGCGTCCATGCTGCCAAAGTCTGTGAACTTAACTCCCCTTGTGTAGACACCGAGGTTGCCGAGCTCTTTCGTGATGTTGCTGGTCTTGGCCTTCTTCGGCTTACGGCGATCATCTACTACCTCAGCAGTCTCGGCAGTGGTTGCATTGGGGCTGTCGCTGTCTTCAGCTGAGCTCACAGCTGCGGAGGTGGGTAGCGTGTTGTTTGAAGTTCGGGGTGTTGCCCAGAAGGATGCTGCTCGCTCTGGTGGGCTCATTGAAGGCGGGCTGGAAAGAAGAGGCGAGTTTGGGATGAGGTTGTCGTTCAGTATGACAGGTCTTGACCAAGGGGAGCTGAAGCTGCGCTGTCTTCGGGAAGTGATTTCGCCCATAAGAGCCCTGGTGTCGATCTCATCGCCAGCAGCACGCTTGACCTTGATGAGGATGCGGTGCTTCAGCTCTTCTGGTGAGGGTAGCGACTGCGACTCAAAGTCTAGTGGCTGGAGAACCAGCTTGTCGCCAAATTCCTGCATCATGATCTTGACCATGGCAGACTGTTGAACTGGAGAGCAATGCACCTCAAGCGAGAGGATGACTGGGTAGGGTGATTCTGTGAAGGCGTACTTGTTGATGACCTTGATGGTGTCTTGGAAGAGGATGCTCTTGGTCAGAGTGCGGCCGTGCATGACGACCGGAATGTTGTCGGCGCCATCCCAGCAGTCGATCTCAAGGCATCGGCAGCCCTTCTGAAGCGCAGTTATGTACGCCTCAGTGCTTGATTCGCCTGCAACTTGACGGCCGAGCAGGTAAGTGTTGTGTGAGCTGGAGATGTAGTACTCGTTCAATGGTCGGTTGAGTTCCTGTGGCTGGCCGACTGGCTTGAGGATGGAGTTGGCAGCCGAAGTCAGGTACGTCTGGAAAGCGGGGAAGTTCATAGCCAATGGCAATGGGACCTCTCCGCCTTCGGTCGGAGTAGCAGCCATTCTGGGTCTTGTTGCACGTGCAAACTTCTCAAAGGTGTTGGTCCAGTATTCGAGATCGGCGTTCACGTCTACGCCTTGCTCGCGCTGCAAAAAGTCGAAGAAAGTGTACTTGTCCATCTCAATTTTTGAGCCAGACGTGTAGGTTTTGTAGATCGCCTTGATGTCTTTGCGCTCCTTGAGGCGGCGCACAAAGTACAAGAATTGCGATTGGTTTAGTTTTCCAGCGTCGAGGGTATCGGCTTTCTGGAAGTAGGCGCGAAGGGTGGCTTCGGTGCAGTTGATGTGTAGACTTCGGCACAGCTCGACGGTGCTGGGGAAGTCAAGTGTCTCGTCGCCCTCGCCACGCTTCTTCATTGCGCGTTGCCAGACGAGCTTCGCGCTCTTGTCGGCAAAGCCCAAGAGGCCGGCCATGAGGTCGATGCGGTTGCGCGACACAGACTCGAGCGTCTGAGTCCACATGTTGAAGACGCCAACGTCAGGCGCAATCAAGTGCATCGTCCGTATCCGGCCCTTGGAGCGTGTTGTGTCGGTGTAGACAATGGTAAACCAGTAGGGGGCCCAATTCTCGGATAGTTGGCACTCTTCGCGGTAGTGCTTAGCTTCCGGACCTGAGCGGATCTCCTTGACATCGTCGATGTAGAAGGCTTTGGAGGGGCGCGAGGAATCCCAGAATACCTTGGCTGATTCCAGATCGAGCCGCAGGTTGATCTCCTTCTTCTCCTTCTTGGTAATCTTTCTCAAAACGGTGCCTTGCTCGAGGCGCGAGTTGCGTACGGGGGCGACGACGGCGGCGTCTGGTATCGAGCTGAAGCTGGGGGTTGGGTGTGAGATGCCGAGGCCGTGGATGGGCTCAAAGGGGTCTTCTACGGCTTCCTCCTCTTCAAAGGCGTCGAAGTCGGAGATGCCAGTGTCGGCGTCGGCGGCAGTCCTGCTGTCGCTGCGGCGGCGCATGATGACGGGGCCGGAGCTCTTGTCGCGCTGCGCAGACGCATTGCCTCGGCGGAAGCGACCTGGAATGCCCTGCGCGCCGCGGCTCACTCTGCGGATCAGACCTGGTCCCTTTCCTAGGGCCTCGGCCATGGCTGACGGTGAGGACGTGGGCGGCGACTGGACGGGTGGTGGAGGCAGGAGCGACTCGGGCAGGGTGTAGGAGGGAATGGCCGGCAGTGAAGATGAGACGGGCACCATGCCCTCGGGCGTGGACTGCAGGGAGCCATTGAGAGAGCCATTGAGGTACGAGGCCGTCAGCGCGGGACTGGAGCGGGCGGGTATGGTGATGGCGCGTCCGAAGCTGGGCGAGGGCGAGGGCATGCGCGGTCGCGAGATGGCGTCGTGCAGCAGCGACATGGTTGGTGGTGTGGAACAAGCAAGAGGATGTGACGGGGCGGGCTAGTAAATCTTCATGGCGCGGGCCGTGGTGAGGGAGAAGGAGCGTAACGGCGAGCGGGCGCCTCTGGGTAATAAAAGCAGTCAGGATCAACAGCCTGCTGGGTCCTGGTGGAAAAGCGTAGGCTAGGAGCAGCTTCGCATCGTGAGACTGACGGAATGCGTTTGGGCTATGACGAGTCGGGCTTGGGAAGCGCGCGCTGCGCGAAGATGCAGACGCAGGTCAGCTGGGATTACTGGAGAATTGACTTGCATGCACTCTGCATGGATAATTTGGGATCTGAGTACTCCGGAGCAGTCGTGGGGGTTGCAAGCGAATCGCGTCGGCAGACCAGGGCGGGCGAAAATCAGTCAGCGCGCGAGTGGGCGCTGCAGGAAATGCGGAGAAGGGTGTGGTGAGGCGGCGTATCGTGAGTGAGGTGGTGGAATTGGTGGTGAATACTCGGTGGTGTGAGGGTCTTGTGCGTCTGCAATTGGGCGTAGTGTGGATAGTTGGTGGATAGTGTGCGAGAGGAGTGGGCTGTAGGGCAGACAGGTAGTAGTATATGGGCAACGGCTGCGCTTGGCGGCCGTCTTTGGGCCAGGAACAGACAAGGCGCTCACCGAATTTTCAGCTAAATCTTACAAGCACACGATTATCCCTTGACTCCTAGTCATTCGGGCTTCCATCCGCCTCCGCTCAATTCGGGCTCCGAGGGCACTTCCCTGTTTGTCTCCTGGCCTAGCGCTCGACTGCGAGAGCCGCGACACTGGGTGAGGCCCCACTGAGCAACGGTGTCCTGTATGACGCAGCCCATGGTTATACTATGGGGTCCGCCAATCATGGCGCCTCACCGTTCGACGCCTGAGCATCACGGCCACGGCATTCCACAGGCACCCAGCGCCGCAGCATGGCACAATGCGATGACAGGGCAGTGCATGTTCTGCTCTTGTTCATTGTCCACCGAGTTGCATCACAGGGAGCCATGCTCCATAGTCTGATCCATAGCCCATTGTCACGATGCCGTGCCTTCCGGAGCGGGCATGGCATGGCTGCACGAAGAAGCAACCTCAGCGGCCCTGATGCTGTTCGGTTCGTGTGTCGTCGATCAGCTTTGACTCACCGGTATGTTGCGCTGGCCTGTTAAAACTTTGATGCGCCGTCGTCATGTTTGCTACATCGTGTGCGCGCGGTATACTAGCTCTGACTGGCCTGGCACAGCAAGACGGTGAGTCCGAGTCACACGAAGCAATGAGTGTACTGCATTCCGCCCACAGTCGCTGGAAACAACCCACCAGCCAGTCGCATCGGCGCTGCAAACGCCCCATGTGTGGCGGTGGAATCCCCCATCTCTCACACGTGGCGCGCGGGCAAGTGAAACCCAAGTGCGAAGCCGGCACAACGGTTCCATCATCATAGCCGGCTTCTGACGGCCGGCGCAGAGTCAGGGATCCGCCGTCGACGCCCTCCAACCTTCTGCTGGCCCCTCAATTTGCTGCAGCCGACTCGGCTGCTTCACAATTCCAGCACGTCCCGCTCCTCACAAAGAATGGCGCGACAATGCGGTGCGCCCAATGCCCGTATCCGCATCGCCCTGCCACTGCGAGTCGCGTGATTGTTCCACAAACTTTCCACAGCTTCGAGAAGGAAGGATTCCTGCCCCTGGCGCCCTGCTGCCAATCAAACCACGACGCCCCCGCACATCACCGCACACGATGCCAACGTGCCGGGCTTTCCACTTTCGTACTGTCCATGTGACTTGGGGCGGTGTGATGCATCAAAGTCCATCGTTGCGCTTTGTCCAATCGTTTCTTTGATGCGCAGTAGGTACTCTGAGCTGCCGCTTTCATGCCTTGATTCCTTTCATGCCCTGATGTCGTGGCACCGCATTCGGCCCTTGGGCACCAGCGGCCTCTGGCAGCCCCTCGGACGCATATCCGGTAGGCTCGCCGTTGTCGTCGTTGCCGTTCGCTAAGTAAGGATGGCCGGCACTGTGTTGTCACAACTCGTAGGGCTCACCCGAAATAGCGCTGCACGTAGCCCCGCCTGCTCTGAGCCTGCTCGAAACATTTGCAGCGATGACATGCATCTCTGGCCAAGATACCATGCATTCAGTGCCCTGTACCCATTCACCGTGCGAAGGGTGATGCCTCCACACATTCATATCGGAATCTTCACATGGCTTTCTGCATTGAGCTTTTGCATCACTCTGCTGCTCCATGTTTGCGCTGCCGATGCTGTCCGGATGTTGAGCAGCGCGGACGATCGGAATCTTATTGTGTCCATGAGCTGAGCTGAGCTCATGCTACCGGACTGCGGCATGAACTGCCCATCGTACACAATCTGCGCCAATGAGAACATGTAGGCCCCATAAAATATTTTGATTCGCTCATGGCAGTAGGTCGCACGCCGATTGTTAGCCTACCACGGTACGACGTTGCGATATCGATAGGCATGAAATGGCGAATCCATGTTACAGGAAGAGCCGAAACTTTCCACCAAATTTCAGCCTCAGGCATCCCGCGTCCGCACTGAGACGGCCAACCAGCATGTACCTTGTCAACGTTTGTTAGGATCGACGAGGTGGAGTGCCCCGTCATCGCTCGTCAGGATATCGCAGCCAGAGGAAGACCCTTGCGAATTTCCTCGCAATATACGTCTGTTCGACCATGTTGGATGCTGTGCAACGGCGCTGGCATGTCCATCTAGGTTGCGGGACGTTTTTGTGCTACTGAAGACCCTTGAGGAGATGATGTCTGAGGAAGCGTGGTTCTGCAGAGATGCATGGGACTGCCCGTCGAACACTTTGCGACCCGACATCTTCTCGCCCTGCTTATTCCCGCTCATTCCCTCAACAAATCCACCAAGTCCCAATGGACCGTCGTTGAGGAATGTTGATGGCGTTAAAGCTCTGGATTCCAAGGCGTCATAGCCCGTGCCAGAAGCAATTCGAGGTCTAGACTCGAACGTTGCAGGGCTGACAGAGCTGACGGCACGAGATAGTGGCAGACACCTTGAGGATGAATTCTCCGAGTATTTTGGAACCAGCGGGGATGTCTTGCATGCATGATCATGCATTCCTTGATCGTTATCGTCGGTCTGAAAAACAAACGCTTGCCAATTCTTCTCGTCTTCGTCCAGACTTTGCACAGCAGCGTTGACCGGTCTGTCCCGACGAATGAGGGCCATGTCGGAGGCATGCGCCGACATTGGTTTTCTTACACCTCTCTTCAAAGACGGCAAAGAGGCGGAAACGGAGGACGAGCTAATGCGACTCTCGTTGCCCTGACCTTGAGTGGCATGCTGTGACCAGTCTATTGCAGCTTCGTTATTATGTCTCTTGGCGGGGTAATCATGCGGGACGCTGCTTCTGGATGGAATGGATTTGTCGGAGTGGCTTGAACCATCGGAGATTGCGAGATACGTCTTCCAGGGACCCTCATCGACGATTGCATTGGCAGCAGAAACGTCAACACCGACTGATCGTTCCCTATCAATATTGTGCTGATGCACATATCCCGTCTTGGACTCACCTACCGAGTCTGGATCGTCAAAAGGCTTTGTCTCACCGATCTGGTTGCCATCCGATGCAGTGCGACCACGGGCACCTGCAGTAGAGTTGGAGCCGCTGAAGGCGAGACGAAATGCGCGCTCTTCCCCGTAAGCATGGTGTGTGAGTCGGAAGTCATGCGTAGAGCTCTCGTTTTCACGAGAAGTCATCGTCGCAGGTTGACACTGCAGCTCAATCTGGTCACCCGTGAAGCTCTTTTGCTCAGAAGCGTCTGGAGAAGGACTAGCTACACTGCGCCGAGCAAGGCCATAGTGCTGAGGTTGTTCACCGGTCGATGGCGCACGGGAAGCAACATCAGCTTGCTCGAAAGCACTAGTTGCTGCAAGAAGCTCAAGGTCGGCAGGTGGCTTCGCTGAGCGTAGCTGTGCAAGCAGTTCTTCCTGGTCGAAAAGCATGGATTCAGAGGAAGCATGCGACTGCGCATATTGGTCCAATTGTGTAGAGTAAGTGTTTGTCATTGCATCTGTGCCAATCCGGATTCGAACATCATCCAGACGCTGGCGTGGACCACTATCTCCAAGGACTTGGGCAAAGGCATCGTCTGCAAAGTTGTGGACTTCATTCTCGAATTCATCCTTGTCCTTTCGTCTTGGGGCTGCACCGCGTCCTCTTGTCGTTCTTCTGCGCTTGCCGATCTTGCTCTTCTCTCTGCTCGAGCGGAACCGCAGACTGACCGGCTTCGATGGGTCGATGCCGACCCAATCTTTCTGTGTTAAGAGCCTTTTCCTATTCGCTTCGAGTAAGTGCAGTTCCGTATCCACTTCGGAGGCCTGACGTTTTCCGTCACGCAAGTCTATCTATTGATTAGTATCTGCGGTCACTTGGGCAAGAGTGACGAGCCGTCACTACTACCTTTATGAGTAAGCCGATCGTTTGGGTGTGGTTCTCCATGGGGTGTTGTCTCACGACGTTTTGCGGTTGGCTGATAGTTGCCTGGCGTGTGCTCAGGCTGCGTTCTCTCGTTGCGACGTTTTGCTGCGTGCCCGGTGTGTCGCAGAGAGCCTGAGCCAGATGGTGCTATGCCTAAAAGGTAGGAGTCCCCATCGTCTTGCAAATAGCTAGGGCGAAATGGAGCGACGGGAGCGTTTGTATCATTTTGGAGCTGTGTCCGCGCTCGGGCAAAGTATGCTTTCTGCTGTTGGACCACGCCCGTGTTGGCTTTCTTGGTGCGCTGTAGCGAGCCACCTGTCCAGTTCATATTCGAACGCGTCGAAGTTTTCCTGTCGCTGTCCTCGATATGCGCGGACCGATGGAGAGCATATCCTGAGTTGTGCTTGGGGGATGAGCACTTTGCTCGTTGCAGCTGCCCAGGTGCTGCGCGCGCGCTTGCCGACTGGCGATGGGCTGCTCCTTCCCCTCAGCGGCTCCTCTCTCACGTCACCCTCATGAACCCCGAAGCTGCAACACCACTGCAGCACGTCACTCCGCCTCTCGTAGCGCTGGCCTACTCATCTTCCTCGGTTAGACTCAGCTGTACAGCTCGAGTGTCTTGCGCGACTCATGCTCGGATCTGTCGTGCCGGCGGCAAAACGACTACAGATGCGAGGGTCCAATCTCCTGATCGATCAGCGCCTCCTCCATCTTCCCTCCGCAAAACTAGTGGACCGCCGCAGATGTGCCGAGACCCTGCGACGGGAACCCCGTGGGTGTAGCAAATCTTCTACCTTCATGGCCAGAAGGTGGTGGAGAAGGGACCTAAAAGATCATCGCGCTGCTACACCACCTTCAACACATACAGCAACATATGCGAGGGCTTCCAGTTCTGCAAAGCCGATTTTAGAGTTATCCACAACGCGAAAACTTTGGGGCAACTCCTGGGGAAATCGTGGAGAGGTGGAGAAGAACGTGCTCGACGACCAAAGCCCCATACAAAGCTCCACCACCTCCAACGAAACCCCGTTCATCCGTCTCTTTAAAATTCGCAGCCAAAACACCGGTCGCGATAAGTGCGCTTCCTGCATAATGCTGGAGCTACTTCAGATCATTGCTCCTTGCAGAGGGGATTCCGGTCCTAAACGGGTCTTGCGGCATTCTGAAAGCGCCAATGTGCACAGGATGCGCGACTTGACTGGCCGCTAAATGTGTTCTCCCAAACTGACCAGGCACTCGTGTTGCGTTCCCACCCAAATGCCTCAATCTACGTCCACTACGCCAACCACTAATCGTCAACAGTCGTTCAACTTTCGTTCTCGAGGGTTTCTTTTTGTGTTTTTCTATACCAGGTGTTGAGCTTGGTTTTGAGTAAATATCACTCATATCCACAATGGCAGCCCGATCCTATAATGCGGAATGATGGCATACATGCTTCCTGGCGCCGCAGTCCATACTGCGCATGCGCCGCCAGTTGCGGTGTACATTCATGTACAGTTACGTCAAGCGCTATGGCCTGAGACTATGCCTGTGGGTACTGGTTCTACTCGCGGCCCACCACATGTAAGCTGGGGAGATATGGCTCAATGCACGCGCCTACACTCGGAAGAGAGGTGCGTCAGTCGTCTCATTCGACATGTGAAAGGTAGCGATAAGGCCCGCGCATGGAATCGCAGGTGTATCTCGTCTCTATCGATGCTGTATCATTTAGTCGAGGTCAGTTTTCGATATGGTGACGACGGACGAAGGCTAAGAGCCCAAGAGCCTAAGACGGATTGGCATGTCTGCCGAGATAGCCTACGTTTGAGCCTCAAGTTGCCTCATCTAGCTTCCGATACTTGGCGATAATTGTCGGCCGGATGGTTCTCGCCGGAAACGAGGAGCTATCGATCGGAGCTGGTAGACTCCAAAGGGACTCATCAGCATCGCCTGCCCTGAGTCCCTGAGGCTCTTCATTTGCGGATGCCCCAGCCGATTCGAATGGCTGTTCCAAGGCGCCGAAGCGATATGCGAGCTAATCAGATATGACATCACTAGCGCAAAAGACCCTCAAAACTCTGCAACACAGTTCCACAGCAACACCAACCGCGGCCGTCTACCACATGGCGCGCATGGGACGGCAATACTTTGAGACCGCCTGAGATGCAGGAGGCCCTGTACCGTGACTGTCATACCCACTATTATTGCAACATTACCAGACTACTTGTCGAATGGGCATCGAGAAACATGCCACAATCTCTCACCACATGTCAGAAGCGCACGCCTGGGCTCTCCCTACCGCTATCGAATTCCGGTGTTGCAAAACCGTCCCTTGCCCTCAATCTGCCCGAGTGACGCCATAGATCTACGCAATGCCATCCAACAGAATCCCAAGCCATACCCTTATCGTTCAGGGTCCGGCACATTTACGCAGAAGCGCAGTGTACCGTGCCGCTAGAGTTGCAGTGGACGTTTGAGTAGTGTAGGGGGCGAAGTACAGACTACCTTGTCTCTTCGGTATAAAACTCTGGGTATCTGCGCGCAAACCAACCAGCAACCCACCTCCACAAATCCACATACCCACATACCCACAGTTCTCTCCGCTTCCTTTGAGGGGTTTTCTGGAGACATTACCTATCTATCGGGCTCGCAAACTATAAAGGCTGTTGGACTTCCAGCGTTTTCAAACTTGCTCAAACCACAACTGTATAACTCCTTGCAACAAACACACGTTGCAAACTTCCTCGAACCCAAACACCACACACTCCATCACCATGTCGGCACCCTCCCTAGCAGCCCCTGCAACGGGCATGCGTCGCCTCTCTGCCAGTGAGGCTACCAGCGAGAACATCAAGATGGGCCCAACGGTCGTCGTCCCCCCACAACATCTCATGGCCCCCTCGTCAAAAGCATCAGAGATCGCCAGTGCCTTCGAGACCGCCAGACATCACCTTGACGCTGCCAACACTCCTGGATCTCCTGGCTACACCCCCCCAGAGACATCAGTTACGGACAAATACGCCTTCGCTTTTGGTATGTTAGTCACCCTGGGAAAGCAAGTCTTTTCTAACGCATCCTAGATATCGATGGTGTCCTCATCCGAGGTGGACGACCTATCCCTGAAGCCGTTGAAGCCATGAAGATGCTCAACGGTGAGAACGAGTACGGCATTGTTGTACCATACATCTTCGTTACAAACGGTGGTGGCAAGACTGAAGCCGAGCGATGCGTGCAACTCAGCAAGCAAATGGAGATGGAAGTATCACCTGGACAATTCATCTGCGGCCACACACCCATGAGGGAGATGGCAGAGAAGTACAACACCGTCCTCGTCGTTGGAGGCGAGGGCGAGAAGTGCCGCATTGTCGCTGAGGGCTACGGCTTCAAGGATGTGTAAGTTGGTCCGTCACTTCTGTTCATGACATCGACTAACATTGCTCCAGCGTTACTCCAGGAGACATTATCAAAGACAACCAAGATACTACACCCTTCCGCAAGCTCACTGAGGAAGAATACAAGAACTCGCGAGTCCGCAACTTCGCTGAGGTCGACATTGACGCCATTTTCGTGTTCGCCGATTCTCGCGATTGGGCATCGGATCAGCAGATTATCCTCGACCTGCTGATGTCGAAGAACGGTCGTCTCGGAACCCGATCTGCCAACTTTGACGAAGGCCCACCAGTCTTCTTCTCCCACAACGATGTCGTCTGGAGTGCTTCGCATGACCTTACCCGTATTGGTATGGGTGCTCTCCGTGTCTCACTCGAGGCCATGTTCAAGGCTGTCACTGGCCGCGAGCTCAAGACAACCGCATTTGGCAAGCCTCAGATTGGCACTTTCGAGTTCGCCACCCGCCTTCTTGCCGAGTGGCGTCGCGACACCCACGGCATCAACTCGGCTCCTTCAACAGTCTACTTTGTAGGTGACACACCCGAGTCCGATGTGAGGGGTACCAACGAGTACAACGAGCACACCGACTCCGCAAACTGGTACTCTATCTTAGTCGAGACTGGTGTCTACCAGCGCGGCACCACACCTCGCTTTGAGCCCAAGGCTATTGTGAAGAACGTTCTCGACGCCGTCAGGCACGGCATGGAGCGCGAGTACAAGAAGGCTCTCCGGGAGAGCATGATGGAGACTGGTGTGCTCGAGGAGTAGATGTCTTTTGACTCTCTTCTCTCTTTCTATTCTTTGCTTTCCTTTCTGCATAGCACGGCGTTTGGGTAGTACCTCATCTGATTTCGGCAAGAGTCACTGCAGCAGTCGCTATAGATGATAGACATAGCTAGATCGCGCAATAGTAGACACAAACACAATTCATACAAGGCAGGCACAAATTGCCTAGTCACTTCAATCAACCAATCTCTCTATTGCACATCCTCACTTTGATCACTAACGAAGAGCATCGCGTGTTTCAAACCAAATGACTATCTACATGAATCAACTACCGACGTCTGCATTCGCAAGCAAGTCGATCCGGCCTTATTCATCCCATCACCTCGCCTACAAATGCCTCAACGATAGATCCTACCAAAAGGCAGCGAGCGAGTGTCGGCGGCAACTTCCGATTCGATCATTCCCACCCGGAATGACGAGGAGCGCAACGCCGCGTTACCCGGCACTTTCCACACGGCGCTCAACACCGCGAAGCTTGTATTGCGAACCGCCTGAGTCGGGCCGAGATGGCTCGTAGTCGCCGGTTAGTGCGACCAGCGACCACTTGTATTACGACGGCCTCTATGATATCAGCCCACGTCACCAACGAGAAACGGCCGAGAACAGCCTCGCCGATGGGATCGCGATGAGAGAGATGTGGAGTGAGACTGTAGGAAGTTAATTGTGGGTGTTGTGGGCTGGAAGGATTGTGAGAGAGTCGATTGCGTGACTGTCAATGGCGGAACGTGTTCCGCAACTGTAAGAGGAAGTTGCGAAGACACGGTTAGGTCCATCATCGCGATTTCGTATCTGGCTCCACTACTACGAGATACTGATACGACGGCATGTGACATGCATAGGTGGACCATGTCCTCGGCACGGATAACACATCTTCCAACGGCCGTGGTGTACCGTATGTACTGTAGAGCACAGCACAGCAGCTCGGACATGTTTCGAATCGATCGACGAGGCGACGTTGCAACATGGGCCACATGTGGACCCCCCTCATTGCGAGGGGCACACGACGGATGAACCATCCTCATCCCACTTTCGCGCAATCTTATCGTTTCGCCAACGGGTGGATGAGGGACGACCGGCGGAATAGTGTTACAAACAATGCTGAGACAAACATACGGCTATACTCTAAACTCTCGAGATGAGCCCGACACGACACTGACAGTCTGAGTTCGCGCCTTGACTCATGGCCCTGGACCCCGCGACTCGTTTGACAACAGCCGGCCGCTGACGATCTGGGGTGGCCTTGCGGGCAATGCTGGATGTCAAATAACGAGGAATTACCTTGCGCGTTCTTTCAAGGCTGAAGCATGTAGAGGTTGGGGGGTAGCTGGTCAAACATGAGACCAGTGATCCTGATTGACAGCCAATCTGACACTGAAGATCCCGTCTGTCTCATTTTCCCCTTCTGGCAAGTGAGCAGATTTTACCGTCTCCCCGCTGGCTGAGGCGTTTTGGTTCTCGTCGGTCCGTAATGAAGCCTTGCGGCAGGCTGTTCGACCTGCGCTGATAGGTATGCTGGACCCTGCAGTTGAGGGTTGCAGATAAGCGGTCGCTAATGCAAATGGCCGATGGTCCGCTCGGCAGTCAACGTGTACGCTCTTGTACAGAGTTCCATGTGATGTGGTACGTTGGGCTGGGAAATTATTGTCGTACGTGAAGCTGGTACGGCGTGAATCACTAGTCAAGGCCAAGATGTTGGTGAAGGTTTGGCTGAATGGTAGGTTTCTTGCGCTACTCGAATCCGATTGGCGAGCCGGCGTGTAGAGGACTCAACGAAAACAAAGACCACATTCCATACACGTGTACATCGGTGGATCGTTTTGTCACGCGTCAGATGTTTAGTTTCAAACATCACTCCACTGTGGAGATCTCGGTGCCACGGAAGATGAGAGAGAGATGGATGGTATTGGTATATACGGAAGGAGAAGAATAGACAACGAGAAATGTTTGGCGATATGTAACCACGTCCCCTCACTCAGAGCGCTCTTCGTAGGCGTTAAGACTGTAGAACCAGTCCAGCTTGTCTCGTATAGCCTCTTCAGTGTAGTCCGCGTCGTCAACGTTCTTCGGTCGGAACTTGGGCTCCATGGGGTCAATGAACATGGTGGAGTTGTCGTAGCCCCATTTCTCAAGATTCGTGACATTGAATGCCACCATCATGCTGCGTGTTGTTAGTATGAAACTTCGTGACTACCGTATCCGACAAAACTTACTCATGGTCCTCGTGGACGAGATTATGACAATGAAACATGTAAACACCTGCCCACGGCGCGTAGCGAGCCACAACCCTGACGACTTCACCAGGAGCGATCCACACAACGTCCTTCGTACCCGCTGCTTCATATGGCATCACCTCGTTACGATTCCCCGTACGAGACAGTACCTGGAAGTCGACCAGGTGGATGTGAACAGGGTGCGAGGCATTTCCACCTCCGTGTCTCAACTCCCAGATCTCGTCCTCCCCCAGGACAGGTCTCGTCAAGATGCGGTTCTCGATGTCTTCCCATCCTACGCCGTTGACGAGCCACTCGCCGTCGATTCGCGAGAATTTGAAACTCTTGGTGACGTTGGTTTCCGGGGGAGGAGGGATGTAGCGAAGGTCGGATGGTATGGGGTCGTTGTTGGTGCAGTCTGTCACGGTGTCGCCGACTACGAAGCGCATGACGCGATCAGTTGCGGCGAAGTCAAGGTTTCCCACCATTCCGCGCTCGTTGAGCATTGTGATGTTTTTGCCTTGGAAGTCGGCGAAGTCGACGACGATCTCGTAGCGTTCACCTTCGGAAATAGCGAAGTTCGATGTGTTCACGGGGTGGGAGAAAAGTCCTCCATCCGAGCCGATCATGGTGAAGTCTATGGTCTCCTCAGTCGTATCGTCTTGCAGGTATAGGACAAAAGCTATATGTCGTTAATGGAGTTGTAAATGGTATACACGGCAGGTTGACTTACAACGGCTGATGGTACCGTCGAGAATACGGAAGCGATACTTGCGTGGTTCGACATTCATGTACGGCCATGGTTGACCGTTTCTATTTCTGGGTCAGCTCCAAATTTAGCTGCTGGAAACAATATGCGCTTACACATGGATTACATCGCCCCACAGTCCAGTGTTGTTGTTCGTATCGAAGAGGAGTGAGCCATCAGGATTGTATGTTTTCGCGCTCAAGGATAATGGGATATCATGGTCACCAGATGGTAAGCCGAGGGATTCTTCATCTTCATCCGATATGATGTAGAACCCAGAGAGACCTCTGTATACATTTTCACCGGTCTGGCGCTCGGTATGGTCCTGTTAAGAGTCAATATGCGGGCAACAAAATGAAGGGCGGTTGAGAAAAACTGACATGGTACCAGATAGTTCGAGCGTTCTGTGCGTTCGGGTAGTAGTAGTCTTTGTATTGACCAGGGAATGCGTAGTCTGCGGCCCAGCCATCGAACGGAGCACGGTTGTACTGGCCGTGAACATGGACTGATGAATTTGTTGGACTGGTGTTTGTATATCGCACTACTGCCTCTGATAACTGAATCAGCTTTGACTTCATAGACAGAATGAAGCCGAGACCTACCTCGCCCTTTTCGCATCATAAATGTCGGTCCCGGTGACGACCCATCATATGTGTATAGAGTAGTGGCTGGTAGATTGGGGTATATTTGTTGGGTGGCAGCCTTGACTTCCACCTCGTAGTAGTCGATAACGGCGCCGGTAGTCTCATTGGTGTAGGTGCTATCCACTGTCAGCGTTCGGCCACTTTCAACATGATGAGTACTTACAATTTGGCCTCCTTCACAGCAGGTATTGGTAGGGGATACTGGAAGATCCATGTGTATTCGGGGCTGTCCCATCTTTCGGTCTTATTGTTTGAGGGTATCGTGTCATATGGTGGTACGCCGGTCGGGCTAGGAACTGGAATGTGTGAAGGTAGAGTTACGTTTGCTAAAGGAGTGGCACGTATGCTGTGTATCAAACAGCCGACGAAAACAAATGAACGAGTGACAAAGGGAGAATGCATCTTGGGAAGGAAACTCGACCAGCCTGTTTCCGCGGATGACGAGGCATCTCGAATGCTTTAAGGAGAGAGCGATTAAACATTGTTGTTGACGTATGAGAACAGAACCGATCGTTTGATGAGGCATGGGCCATGTGATAGATCCTGCGTATCTCACAAAACGAAGGACAGGCGCAGGGACTGTTGTGGCTGACTCCCAAGCATGCGGATCAGTATGTAGTGACTCCTCTGATCGAGCCAGGATCCACCATCTTGGGAAAGGAAGTTAAGGAGAGTTGGGCCATCGAAAATTGCACGTTGAGTTGAGTTGAGAAAAGCCGAGAAAAAGAAAGTCAAGGGGGATCTGCGGCGGTACGCCACGAGGTTGTAGTCAGTGTAGTCGGCATCATTAGATCTAGACAAGAGAAGAGCGCTATACTGTTCTTCATCACTCAATACTCGAGCCGGGTGTACGATTACAGCGTGGCGCACGAGTTGATGTCGTGAACAAGGAGCTGCGATGATCTGTGGACCCTTCCCGCGTGCAGATGATGTCTAGGCTTAAAGCGGTAACGCTAATGCTTTCTTTGGCTGCTCTTCCTCCTGACACTGCGGTCTTCTCGCATTGTAACCGCACGCATCACCAACGCTTGCGCAAAACCCTGACACTACCTTTACATGCGTTCTCTTATCTTTGATCGCCAGTTACGAAGCTTATAATTGCGTTTCAGTCCCTCTCTCCTGCCCCTCCTATCTTTGATCAACACTTCGCCAGATGCTGTAGCTCGGCCAAGCAGCGCCTCACGGTCTCCGCATTTCTCAATCTTGACAAAAAGCACCTCGATGTCTATTCTTGCTGTATAGCCGAGCACTAGCACGATAACGAGGCTGAACGCGAGGCCCCGAGTTATTGGCATGTCGCACCTGCCACACTACCACCGTGCTTGTTGCCATGATCGGCATCACGGCTTCGAATACCGCATTTTATGTGGTGGCACGGCACGGCACGCTCTATAAATCTGGTTCGGGAGATTGCCACCGTTGACGCGGTAGGGCCACGAAGCGGCAATCGATCATCGAAATGGGAAATGCACGCCCTCCGGATATCGATATTGCCCGGGTGGAATATGTGCACCAGTATCTCATGGCTGATTGTTGTTTTGACGATGGAACCAAGTCATGCGTTGATGCATTAAGAGGCCCGGTTTCCTAGTGTGAGAAAGTACACGAAGTTGCGACTTTGCAAAGCCTATCATTCGGTACATATCATTCAGCGCAATGCGCTGCAAACATCAGCAGTCGATATATTTTTACATCTTCACTAATGCAGTCAGGTCAGCAGCTCACGTACTGAGAGTTTTTTTTGTACAACTATCACCGTTGGGTGGTAGCATTCTTGATCGGAAGCTATTTCAGCAAAGCAACCCTACGTGGGGGAGAAACAGCAAGTTGGAGAGACTACTGCTAGACCATAACGTCGTATCAAACTGAAGCAGTCATTCGAATTTCGACATAAAGCACTCATCGCCTTCGGGCGCTAGAGCTTTTCAAAATGCCTAGTAAAACCCATAGCCTCCAAATCCTCCGCCATAACCACCGTATCCTCCGCCATATCCTCCTCCGTATCCCCCTCCGTATCCGTCATCGTACCCACCACCATAATCATCGTATTCATCATCGTACCCGCCATACCCATCGTATCCATCATATCCGCCATCGTATCCTCCGTATCCTCCGTCAAACTCTCCCCCATATCCACCGTACCCTCCATCATAGTCATCAAAATATCCACCAGGAGCATAGTCCTCATACCCATTATCATACCCGAACATTCCCCCAACGGGCATTCCCCGTTGAAACCCCCTCGCATAAGCTTGCCCTACCATTTCCACATCATCGTATGCATCATGAAAACCCTGGAAATGCCCCATGGGAAACCCTTCTCTCATACCACGTTGATCCCAGCCGGCCTTCTCAGCCCGCTCACGACCTGCCTTGTATCCTTTTTTGGGGTGGCGTGGCATGTCGCCCGTTGGGGGATCCTGGCCTGGCAGCCAGTACTGTGCTGTGGATGTGCGCCCATTGTCGTCCTCATAATGGTGTGTCCATGGACCTTCTGAAGTAGCATGAGGGCTGGCTGCGAAGGAGCCGTCTAATATGTGTTGCCGGCCTGGTGCCTTCTTCGATTTCTTCGCCATTGTTAATGGAGTTGGTTGGTAGTTTGTTTGGGTAATGTGAGTGTTGCTAATTAGCGAGGTTGGAATGTGTGTTGAGGAGGAAAAAAAGTACCAAAGAGCAGAATATATATCAGCTATCGAGCTGTCGATGACGACACCGGGTGTTGGTGACTCGAGACCACGCTGGCGACATGTTGATGAAGAAAGGCAATGTGTTTGGTCAAAGTGCGACTTGGCTACGACAACATGATGTGGTGCGCTGTGTGTTCGATCAGTCAAGTGTCTGTCAGAGAAGAGAGTGTGAGAGCTATGTAGCAGCTAAAATCCGGGCGTGCACGTGTGCAGAGCAGAAGATGGGTACTATGTGATCAAGGCGCGGTGAATATCGGGTGCGGGTGATTTGAATGGGGTGTGCCAAAGGGCTGAGTGTCTGTCAAATCCGCATTTTCCCCTGTTAGTCCTAATTATACTTCCTGTTTACGTTACGTCCATACAAGCCCATCGCCAGTAAAAGACAGCAAGTACATATTTCAGTGCCATCATGTTGGGATTTGAATGATTAGCCAAGCTTAGATAATGAAACACTGATGATCGAAGTGTAGTTCTCAAATTGCGGTCGTGAGCCTAGGGTATATTTGATAGACCCATTGGACACTAGACTACTCGAACAGAACCTTAGTAATAGTTGTATCCGCCGTATCCGCCATATCCATCATGACCACCATAACCGCCAAACGACCCATAATCGTCGTACCCATCATATCCTCCACCATAATCATCATACCCCCCGTAGCCATACCCTTCGTATCCTCCATATCCGCCGTGGAAGTCATCATACCCACCATACCCGCCCATGCCACCACCAGTGAAATCATCGTAGCCCCCATAACGATTATACATATCACCGTGAAAAGCACCTTGCTGATACATGTTGTCGTATCCATAGTCGGCACCCTCTTGATATCCATCGTACATTTCATCATAGTTTCCTTTCCTGAAGCCGTATTGTCCACCTTGGACGTAGCCGCGGCCGTATCTAGTAAGATGTATAAGTCAGCATGGCGAGAAACAATGCGAAAGAAGAATCGAGTCTATTCACCCAGCCGCCCTTCCGCCCATATGGTTCTCATAAGCCGCGTGAGCATAGCCCATTTGACCGGCTTCGTCGTAGGTCGGCTGCCGTCCGCTGCGACGACCACGATCTGGTGCATCGATGTGGCCAGAGGAGTAGTCATGGGTTCCGTCGTCGTGTGTTGTGTGACTCATTACATAGTCGCGGGGGTCATTCGGGTCGTAGCCTGCGAAGGGGTCGGGGTGGTCTTCTGTGCGGCGTGATCTGCGAGAGCTTTTCCGGGCCATGGTTGTTGATCTGTGTGATTGATGGTTCTGGAGGTTGCTTGAGGAGTTGTGATGAAGAAAATAGTAGCTGTGAGAATGGGGAGAAGAGAAAGTAGACTCGACTTGACAATATAGACGATTTATATGCGCATTGCTACGACGTGTTCGCTGACGGCGATGTTGAGATCCTCTCGAGTGCGAATTATCGCCAATTCAACAACTAGTGACGGCGTTGACATATTGGAGAAGTGACTGACGCAAGGTGTTCCAGCGGGTAAAGACGAACATGCTGGTGATGGCGCGCTTGTTGTACAATATAGAGCTGTACCTGGCCAGGGTGTTGAGCAGACGAAATCATAGTGCTCGTCGCCAGGTGAGGCCGCTGAAGCACTCGCTGAGTAGAGTTCTGTGAAGCACACACGTTGCTACCATTTGTTCGCAATGACGGACACACCAAATCGACTTGAATGCAAAACACTCCAACACAGTTTTTGTCACAACCGCCTCACCCGACCAGAATCTCATCGAAGTCCTTCGCCACCGCAACAGTACCCATACGTGGCTCGCTCGTCTGCTCTTGAAGCCTCACAATTGTTTCACTCCTCCACATATGTCGTCTCCATATGTATCCATCAATATGGAGACCTCACCTCACCATTGAGCAGCGATTACCCGGCCAACAAGCGAGCTTGCCGCAAACCAACGCGCGTCGCCATAAACCTGTGTCCTGCCACCATCGAGGACCCCACGCAACCGTTGCAGCAAGCAAAGCGGGCATGCCCGACGGCCTGATCACCCAGAGGAAACTAATCCCGAGTCGCGTAGAAATTTGAGACGCTTGATCCCACGCGTGGTTGCCGCAAAGATATCCATGTCCCGTTCGTGCATGGCGGGTCCTATACGGTCCGATAACAAAGGCCCGACGCGGCTGATCTATGCTGGCGATCGCGATCGTGGAGGAGCGGTACATGTGACTGTAGTAATACTGCGATCGAAGATTGCTGATTGATTTGTGTTGGGCTGTGGTTGGGTTTTCTTTCTGTAGTCGTAAGCAAGGCTGTTAGTGCCGGTCAGGTTACTTTGACAACCTCCACCTGGTGGATGAGGTACCTTGTCGGTTGCTCCCAATTCTTGGGTCAACATCCCACGCTGACGTTCTCGACGCCTGTCTCTTCATAATCCATGACGGAACAGTCTCCTGCGTGAGTTCATGCTATTGATGGGAGACCTGGCGCAGTTGCATATTGTAGTTTTCCCCGCCATGCCATGCCTAGACGAGAAAGGTTTCCGTGCATGTAGTGCTTGACCGCATCTAGGATGGACTCTTGAGCATGCTCCATGTATCTTTTTCATGCAATCCTTGTACCATTAATGGGAAGCCAGCGGTGAAGTGGCCCGCGCCCACCTAGGAAACAACGGTGTTCCGTGATTGTGCTTGTCCGCCTCTTGATGTCAAAAATGACGTATAGGTACAGGTGAAGATGACGATGCAATCTGAACTTAGCCTTCTGGATCAATCGTTGCATAAGTTGACTACGCACTACGAGCCGACGGGTTGGTAAGACGAGAAGTCGGTGAGAGGATCTGAGCACACCCTCCGCAAAAGCCCACGCGGCATTGCGGGGTCGCAGATGATGCGGCTCTCAAGTGGGGATGTGGAAGATACTTGTTGATGTGCGCACTGTATTTCCGTGGTCGTTATGATGTGGAGAGGGTTTAGCTGTGAGGCGGCTCAAGGGAGACTCCCGATGCATCGTCAGGATGACTTCGAGATTGTGTGGAGCGTGGCATCATCCAAGTGTATGTCCGGACCATCGCGATGGTAAGATTGTTGATGTTTACATGCTCTTGCATCCTGAGGTATCCTTCACCCGAAGGAGTAGCGGAGAGCGGAGGAAATCTAACCGCATGAGGCCTAGACTCATTTGCGCATCCCAGATCCCAGCGCGACCGCCGCTGACGTAGTTTCTTTCAATCGTCATCTTGACTTTTCGATCCCCAGTGCCTTCCACATGCGAAATGATTGGCGTTCCTGAAACACATCCCCATCGTTCCTGGACGTTCCTGAATTACGTTCGACTTACAAATCGCGCAGGCTGTGGAGTAAGAATGTGTGGACCTGACTCTCTGTTACAATCGAATCGACATTTTCCAGACGAGGGTCCGACGACGACCCGATTCCTGGGCCTTCGATTCGTGTGTCGTCATGTCATCCGTCTCGTAATACTAGCTATGGTTCGAACCAAATTTCCCAAGATTATGGCGTGAGAGGCGCAATGGGAGAGTGAGCGGTGAACGAGCGGCAAACGTACGGCCACGTGCGTCGTCGTCGGCATGCTAACAACTGACAGAGTTCAGCGAGTCGACTTGCGCAGCGTACGCTAATGGCTTTCGCGCCTCGTGAAGTGGAGGCAGTGTCGATTCGAAATACCTATCGTGTGCCGTCTTGTGGAGTTTGAAAAATACCACCGGTTACTCATCATTACCTGGACATGCACGTACTACTGCACCAATCATGCTCTAACTCATTGTATAGTAACCGAACCTAAGGTATTGGACGATAGAGCGACTTGCGACAAATGACGAGTAGCAGGCGCGGCTCTAATCTACCCTGGAGTACGAGCGATTGGCTCGAATGCAACTACTGCAATGTCGACTCAAGACGGATGAACAAGCGAGTACTATCTTCGAGCTGATTTCCCTGATCTTCATGAGCGCACACACGTGATCTGCAATCATCTCGGCGGCCCACGAGTAAGAGGCTGCAATCGCACCACTTCCTCCATCTCGAGGTTTCCCTGGCTCTCCCAGCATACACACGCGTCTCTCTCTGCATCACTCCCATCATCACGCGTCATCAGGGTGCCACGACCGTTGCGCACCACATATTCACTGACAACAGCATCGATGCCCGGAAGCTCGCAAACAACCGATGCCGAATCCCTGCATAACTCTTGACCCACACACATGGCATTTACTCGGCATCTTAGATCCGTGAAGGAAGGCGCACGGGGCACAAGCCTACCACACCACACCAACCAACGGCTTTCGTATCAAAAGACGCAGGGAAGCCGGCCCCAAAACGAAATAACACGGCGATAAGAAAGACCCTGTTTTTCTGTGGCATTCCTTTGCGATCTTGAGCGGGCTGTGCAAAAATAGCATGTGCTGGCAAACTAAACGCAGTCCAACTTTTATCTCTAGTGCAGCTTGCGTTGGGTAGATGTGGGTTTGGGACAACAAAGAGAAGGAGATTACCAGCACATTTGTTGTACAGCAAGGCCCTAACCTCAACAACACAAACAATCTGCGCAATACATGCATATTCCCGCAAAAACAACCGCCCATGCGCAACATGCAACACATCAATCACGGTTCCCCTCGAAAGCATCACATCCAAACCCCTTCCGGGCCAAGATCACCCACCCGGCACACTTCACCCCAAGCAGCAACCCACCATGAAGATCCTTCACAGCACTGCGGGGCACCTTGCGCTTGGCGAATCTCACATCCCCCATCACCCATTCAGAGTAGAAGGATGATCTTTAGTTAGGCCATCTTCCTTTGTTCGCAAACACACGCAGGTTTACGCGAACGGCCTGCGGCGACCAACGCCAATGTCGCCGCCGAATGATCAACATGAACAGCGATATCTCAGCTGATATATGGCCATGTGTTGGCGATGATCGAAACATGTGGTCAACGGGCCGTCTAAACCTGCTTTTCGACTATCCCTTTCCCTTGGTTTTTGAAATCACGATTGACCCGGACATGTGGTGGTAAGTGCCGCTGGATGCGAAGCGAGAGTGCAACTGCAACAATAGCGGTAGCGGACCTTGGTCACATAGTAGTAGCCCCATGATTAAAACTGCCAATGCAAAGCCGGATTGGATGCCTCCAGCAGATTAGAAAATTCCCAAACTGCAAAGAAAGAATCAGGGTCCGCTCGCACGGGTCTAGTGGACGCTACGATGCGTTGGCTTGCAACTCTAGTAACTATGGAGTGATGTGGGGAATATTCTGCATTTCTCATTGCCGTGGTTGATTACATTAGGAAAATGCAGGGAATCACGTTAGCGGTGGTAACAGCGACTCAGTACACGTCTGTACACACGTCCGCTGGTTTCGGCGGCTAGCAGCTGATCGCGTGTTTCAGAGAGGCGAATGTGGCCGGCGCGCGCTGGCATGCTGGGTAAAAGGATACGGGGTGGGCAAGTGGAGGGGCGTGATTTTTTAATGGGGGCGAAAGAATGGGGAAGGGAGGACATGAGTCGGGTAGGTCGGCATGCTCGGGTTGTACCTCTGGATATGGCGGAGAGAAGGAGGAGGCGGTGGCAGTGTTTGTTGGGTGAGATTTGTGAGATTGTAGATCGAGGCATTGTTGGCATGCATCACGGAGGCGAAAAAGGCATATGATAAATGGGATAGAGTTGAATTGTCATTGCTAGCTACATGAAGAAACAAAAGAAGACCCGTCATCTGCCCAGCTCGACACCAACAGGTGGAGCGCTTACTGTGAAGCTATGGACAGGCGAGATGCATGCATGCGGTACGTTTGTATACTCCGAGGATGAAAAACGCATAGTTGGGTATTTGAGAAAAAAGCGATCGGGTTGCCACGCTCCAGCACTTGGAGTGTGTGGTTGAAGAAGAAGAATGTTGCGAGTCCGTGTTTGCTAGAACGAGCCGTTCCATCCGTTCTCCGTCTATTGTTTGTGTACGATTCGTGTGCTGGGTTTTTTGTTTGTTTGTAATGGTGATGAGGATGATGATGAACGCCGTTGATGCTCCGTGCCATAGGTGATATAACTCCAAAATTACTTGACAAATAGAAAGGCGTAGAGCGACTAGTTGTTTCGGTGCCGTGTCCTAGTGCCAGTGCTTGAGTGGTGGTGTGTTTGCTTTTGCTGGTGGCGGGATAGTCAATGGCCACCAACGGAGGTTGCACGGCCAGGAGAGTACTCTCCCCTTCGACGAGCTTCCTCGCGGATGTACTTCTCAACGTGCTGATCGGCTTCGGCACGGCTCACACCAGCGGTAAGGTAACCGCCGGCGTCTTCTTCGAGTTCCAAGGGAGTGACTACCCCAGGACTGGCGAGTGGCTCCAGACGTGGGCTGGTTGGCTTCGGTCCAAAGCCCCTGTGTTGACGGCTGGTGTTGGCAAGGAGTTGTTGTTGGTAGAGGTACATCTGTCTCTGAACCTCGTACTGCCTGTTGGATGATCGAGGCGAAGCGGGCGAGTTGGGGCTGTCAGGACCAGCAGTAGGCGTGTTTGCATGACTTGAGCCTTGGGACGAAGCGTAGTTTGCTGGGTGGAAGCGGGGCAGAGAAGGGAGCCTCAGGTGTGCAGCGGGGCCGGTGTTGCTGGACTGTCGTGGGTTCATGGCTGGTCGACGTCGAGCCTGGGAAGGAATATCGAGAGGCTGTGATCTGGGCGAGAGAGGCGAGCTGATGGCAGGCATGCTGCGGTCGGCAGTTCGAGAAGACATGTTCTGGTGAGAGGTGTCGGATCTGAAGATGACTCGCGAAAGGGAAGGCGACGTTGGCGGAGATCGCATATGACGTGTGGCGAGTATATCTCGCGTTCACCTGGAGGAAGGAAGGGTGCGGCTCCGGTGAGTTGTTATATCAGCTTCTCCTGAATGACAGCGAGGAGAGGGATAATCGAAAGATGGAGTACCGTGCTTGCAGGCAGCAAAGCACAGAGCAGCGGCGGTGTCTAATATATCTAGCAGCGGGAGGGTCCAGCAGAGGCTTGGGACTTGGTGGCAGGGCTCGGGGATGGTAGCCGATCTTAATGGAAAGGTACAGCGTTGATCTTCCGCTTGAAGGCGCACCGTCGTGCGGTAATCGTTCCTGAGAGGGTAACGAGCTTGATGCACGGCTCAAGTGGACCCCGTTTCAATGTGGTGGAAGCACAGGCGCCTGCTACTGGCAGCACACCAAGCCGGTGTCTATCAGTTGCAACAGGTGGCTGCGGGCCGGTTATGGCGGAGTACAGATGGCGCGTGTGTTTTCCCGAAACCTGGGTCCACAATCAAAGTAAGATGGAGTGCAGTGCGTCGGCTAGTCTGAGGGCGGCGCAGAGGAGGGAGGGTTGAAAGCTAATCTAACAGTGAATAGGATAACTGGTACACAGCGGCCTTTACATAGCTAGTACCGACCGAGGACAAGGCCGCTACAGCGAGGCGCGCCATGATAGCAGGCGCTATAATCTCGTCATTTCACCTCGCAGGCCTTGGTTTCGCGGTTTGGGCGGGGCGCTGAATTCCTGCCTCGCTAGCCATGCGAATCGTCCAACACGCCTAAGCAGCTTGTGCAGCTTGTCCGTTATGACGCAGTGCAGCATGCCCGGCTCATGATTAAGACCGAACACGTGCCCGCCTTAGAATGCCCGGCGCTAAACGCGTGGTGCGAAGACAGCATTGCAAACTGCCCTCCATTGCCCTGCAGCGCCGTGGAGGGTGTGATAGGGTACCGTTGCATCTGCAGCAGAGCCCTGCGCCAGGTTGCAGCAACGTCTTTTTTCTTTCACGTCCGCGCGCGTGCTCTCCAAAGTACGGTCTGATGAGACCAAACGGTAGCGCCTTCAAGACATGACACCACCACACTGCGGCCGCAACGCCAAGCGCATTCCACCTGTGCAGCACAACTGCGACATTCTTCGCAAAAGGGTATGCACATATTGGCTGGATGTAACGGCGTGAACCGATCATGATCCATCATGCGCCTTTTTCTCTGTCTATCCCGAAGTTCACCCTAACATCGCCGAAGAATATGTGTGCGATATTATTTGGAGGGAGAGCCGCTCGCACGGTACAAACAACGCTGCACAATCCCATATTACCCAACATGCGGAAATACCGCCTGAAAGGACTGCCGCCGAAGCCGCTCCTACACACAATTCTTCCATCGTCTACTGAGCGCTGACCGATGACGCCAGCGCACGAACTTTAATGTATGTGATGTTCTTCTAGAGAGGGTCCGGCTTTGCTCGCCGCGATGCGATGCCGTCACGTAGTTTGGCTTGGGCACCAGAGGACAGAGCTTAGCGCGGCTATCAGAGCAGTTGTTTGGGCATCCCGTCAATGCGTCAACTTGCGATGGAGAAGTTGTACTGTTGTACAGCTTGGTAGATCTCCCGCGTGCGGCTCAGGTAGATGAAGCAATGCAGCCGCCGGAGGAGCTCGGCCACATTGAGTCGGCGCACGCATTAGCATGGGAATAGGCAAAAGCAATGGAGATTGAGGCTGCTTGTGGAACACCGAGGTAAATCGCGGCAAACAAGACCGCTTTGAGAAGGTGTCACAGGTACTAAATCACCAGCGACATGTCTCGGGTCACTCATACTATTCGCGGTACGCAGGTCGTGTCGTGAGATATTTGGATTTGTTGGTTGATGTATGTCGCTGCATGCTTTCCTTAGTATCATCTTGCGCCCAGCTTCTCCAGTGCCTTCGCGCCTTGTTCCTCCCACTCTGCCTTTGATATCCACATGTTCTCTTTGTCGGCCATGATGTGCGCGAGCACAGCTCCACCGAGGAACACCATGTGCCTTCGCCGTGGGGGGTCTTCGATGCGGACCTTGAATTTCTGTGTCTGTGTTAGCAGAGTTTAGCCGGCATAGTAGGTGTGTACCCACGTTGAGTCGCTCCGGGTTTCCGCCCAAGACCTTGGTGAGCCACAGCTGCTTGAGCTCCTTCTCCAGCCGACTTGGCAGACCTGGGTACATGCTGCTACCGCCACTGAGCACAATGGCCTGGTATAAACTGCTCCTGACATCGACGTCGGCCGCTTGGATCGTGTTGAACAGGAACTCGGCGATACCGGGCTGCTCGACGTCCACGAGATGCGGCTGGAACAGACATTCGGGAGCCTCGAAGCGCTCGCTGCCAACCCGGATGACACGACCATCAGGTAGAGTGTAAGATTCCACCAGCACGGTTGTGTCTTCGCTAAGGCGCTGGTCCAACTCAAGGTCGTATGAGACGTAGCAGAGCTTCTCCTTGATTTGACGGACAGTCTCGAAGTCGGCGGTTCGGTTGAGAGCGTATCCTCTCCGCAGGAGGAGAGCGATGAGGTTGCGTGTCACGTCGCGTCCGGCGACATCGAGACGGCGTGTGAGATGGTTGAGGACTGTGCTTTCGTATACGGGAACAATATGCGTGACACCATCTCCCGAGTCGACGACTACACCAGATGACAATCCCTGCGCGTATAGAGCTAAGACAGCCTGGATCGCCACGTATACACCTCCAAATCCATAGCGCTCGAACATGACTTCGCACATGGTCTCGCGGTTCTTGAGCGGGTTCATCGGCGGTTCGGTGAGGAGGATCTTGCGGCCTGTGGTGTCGAGCTTCATCTTGTCGTGGAAGGTGTAGTCCCAGACGTGCTGCATGTCATCCCAGCGCTTGACGATACCATTCTCCATCTACAGACAGACAGCGTTAGCTCGGAGGCAGCTTGAGATCTCGACGATGCACATACAGGGTACGTGATCTGAAGCATTGAGCGCGCTGCCGCTGCTTCGTCACCGCACATTATGTCTTTGAGCTGGATGTCACCGCCATCTCGCTCTTCGGTTCGCAGGATGGGTCGGCCGACTATCGAGGGAAACTGGTGGTCGGGGAAGTTCTGGAGAGGAACCTGTTAGCTTTTGCCATGACCTGTCTTCCGTGTTGTATAGAACATACCTGTCCGGCGTAACCCGCCTTGAGGAAACCGGTACCGCCATCGAGGACTAATTGGAAGGTAAGTAGAGCTTCACATATAGCTGAGGCCGCTGCGCATACCAATGGGAGCTTCAGCCATCCTGTGCAAAGCTCGAAAGGGTTGTTGGGGCTGAAGGAGTGGATGTTGGAAGCTGGCCGTAGCTCGGGGCTGCCTGCCTTGAGGTTGACGACGTTGGCGGGGCGCATGGTTGGCCAGGGGTCCGTGAGCACTCAAACGGGCAATGCGAGGCTCACAACAACTTGAAAACCGTCACTTCATGTCTTGAAGATCCTGAGATAACCGTAACATGATACTAACAAGAAAAGAAATTGATGCACAACGTGTATGATGTGCTAGATATCTCATGGCGTTCAAGTCTGGTGTACAGAAGAGATGTCTTCCTCAATAGCCCATACATGCGATAATTGAGATTACTGCGCTCAGAGACCATTCATAATCTAGGAACCCGTACACGTCTCTACAACCACTATCTAGAACCAGCCTTGGAAGATGCTCAGGTGTGGTCACCCACCTCATGCTAGTCGCATGGTCACCCACCTGGGAACTTGGGGAAGTCGCGACTTGCGCATCGCTTAATGCATGGTCCGAGCGCCTCCTGCCCACTTCAATATCGTCGTTCTGCAACACCGAACTTTCTCTCCAGCCAGTTCAACTAACAGCAGGTCAAGATGCCTTTCGTAAGTACGCCCTGAATTGCGCCCGCAATGCACCCCTCCATTCCATTGCCATACGGCAACCCCGCTTCGACGAAAGTCGAGTGGAGTCTTTGCGAGATGCTTCGAATGCGGGTTTGAAGCGCCAATCGCTGACTCTGTCAAAAGTCCAAGCTCCAGAAGAACGATGCCTACTTCTCGCGGTACCAAGTCAAGTACAAGCGCCGCAGGCAGGGAAAGAGTACGTATCCAGTGAACTGTTCAAGCCGCGACTTCTCTGACAATCTGCAGCCGACTACTACGCCCGTAAGCGGTTGATCACCCAGGCCAAGAACAAGTACAATGCGCCCAAGTACCGCCTCGTCGTCCGTTTCACCAACAAGGACATCATCTGCCAAGTTGTCCACTCCGAGATTGGCGGTGACAAGGTCTTCATGGCTGCTTAGTACGTCCCGGCGACTCCGCTTCTGTAGACACTCGACTAACAACAATCCAGTGCCCACGAGCTCAAGGCTTACGGCATCACCCACGGTCTTACCAACTGGTCCGCCGCCTACGCCACCGGTCTTCTCCTTGCCCGCCGTGTCCTCAAGAAGCTCGAGCTTGACGAGGACTTCGTTGGTGTAGAGGAGGCTGACGGTGAGTTCACCCTCACCGAGGCCGCCGAGGTTGACGGCGAGGAGCGCCGCCCGTTCAAGGTCTTCTTGGATGTCGGTCTCACCCGCACCTCCACCGGTGCCCGTGTCTTCGGTGCCATGAAGGGCTGCTCCGACGGTGGTGTCTTCGTCCCCCACTCTGAGAACCGCTTCCCCGGATACGACATGGAAGGCAAGGAGCTCGACGCCGAGACCCTCCGCAAGTACATCTTCGGTGGTCACGTCGCTGAGTACATGGAGACTCTCGCCGACGACGACGAGGAGCGCTACAAGTCTCAGTTCAGCGGCTACATCGATGACGACATCGAGGCTGACGGTCTTGAGGAGCTGTACCAGGACGCACACAAGCAGATCCGTGAGGACCCCTGGAAGAAGGAGGAGGGCGAGGCCCCCAAGAAGTCCAAGGACGAGTGGAAGGCCGAGTCGCAGAAGTACAGGAGCAAGAAGCTCACCAAGGCCGAGAAGGAGGAGCGTGTCAAGGCCAAGATCGCCGAGATCACCGCTTAGGCTGTTCCTTTCTCTTGTTCCTACTTTGTTCTATCATGACAAAAGCACGGCTCTGGCGTCTGGGGATGACATGGAAAGGATGCCTGCCTTTGCAGGATACATCTACTGTACTTAGCCTCACGACCTCAATGAGATGACGAGACGGCAAGCCGCGATTGGCTACCACAACAAGATACCCCCCAAACAATGTGCCCCTCCTGTTCAGCTTGTGTGAAGTGTTCTGAAATAGCAACATGTGACACGCGCGTGTGGTCGGTAGTGGCCGACACCACATGGCGTGCTGTCGCGGGTTTGACCATGTGGAAAGACAAGCACGGGTTGCTGTTTTTGTGTGGCCATGACGGTCAGGTGTTTCAGCGGCACTGAGGGGACAGTCGGTAGTCAACGCTTTACTCCTCCGCGGAGGCATCAGCCAGCAGCAGAGTGAGGCATGTGGATATGTTGCGATTAGGTTCGTTTCAAGGAAGATGGCAGACAGATATATAGGTCATCCTCGCAGTCGATCATGATGTTCGGCAGGATTGAGTACGCGATAGAGCTTGGTGTGGAGAGGAGAAGGAGACCCGAAGCGCAATCAGCCGACACCTTTCGTCATCGGCCGGCTCCCACAGCTTGCAGTGCACGTTCGCCATAACATCGCATCGGCCGAACATCGCACAGAGCAGCTCCCAGAAATCACGCAGCCGTCAGCCTCGAGCGCAGCGAGTCGTTGAAGTCGCACGGAACACATTATCTGAGAGAGTTTGCAGCATTTCCAATCGGCGGATTCTCGTGGAAGCAGAAACCCCGCTGACTTCCGTCCGCCTCACCGAGGCCGCCTGCAACCCTGACGCATGGCGAGAGGCCTATATACGCAATGACAGCCGTACA
The DNA here is from genome assembly GCF_023758015.1 of Alternaria viburni. Lineage (NCBI taxonomy): Eukaryota > Fungi > Ascomycota > Dothideomycetes > Pleosporales > Pleosporaceae > Alternaria > Alternaria viburni. Next base: position 58,035 of record NW_026055780.1, read on the forward strand.
AACGCCCGGCGATACCGCGTCCGCCATGGAAGACATTCACGGTGTTGATGTATCATGGCTGCATCACTCGACTAGAGGTACGTGAGGCCCGCTTACCCTGCTGGGTGGAGACGTCTCGGCTTTGCGGCGCAACCCTGAGCTTGAGAGGCTACTAACATGTTGCGCCTGAGCAGACCATCACCATCGCCAGCAGGCGCCCTCGTCGCCCGGCCTGACCAGAGATGCGCCGCCCAAGACATCGTCGCATGGTGGCCTTCCCGCCAGACCCCGCCACGACGAGCAGCAAAATAATGAGCCGACACCGGCGCCTACGAGACCCGCATCGCCGCCGCGACCGCCCCCAGCTGCTGCCGCTGGCCCAACTCCTCCACAAAAGATACCGAAGCGTCCAGCGCTGCTTGGCCGCGGCAGTACCGACAAGAATGGCAGCGGCACGACGCCACCCGACGCGAAGAACAGCTCGCGACGCAACTCGTGGATGAACAGCATCAGCTCCAAGTTCTCGTCGCAAAACTCGCCCGCCGCAACAACACACACCCAAGCCCAGGGCTCGCCCGCTGCTGCTAATGGCACAGCGAACGCGTCACCCTCGGCCAACGGCGCCCTGAATGGCATACAGGCAGCATCGGGAGGCACTAATGGCGCGCCCGAGCCCTACATACCGCAGCAGCCTAAGAGCTCGTTCGTGGGGAACGTGTTGCGACGCCTGTCATCCGGAACCCAGGTCGGCACCGCTGGCAAGGTCTACCCGAATGGCGGCATGTGCCCGCGCAAGATCATGAACGTCGACCCCAACCGAGAGCGATGTCTAGTCCCGGAGCTGGATCAGAACAAGTTGCGCAAGGTGGCATTCTGTGTCGACGTTGAGATTGCTGGTGGACCCAAGTACAAGGACGACGTCGAGACGGACGACAAGACCAAGCGCAAGGAAAAGAAGCTGAAAGAGCGCGGCGAGGGTGAGGCACTCAAAAACCCGGATGCCGTGGCGGAGGAAAAGGACAAAGACGGTGTGGTCTCCATCGCCCAAGAAGTCGTCGGCAACGATTCCGAGTCGAACCCAGAGGGAACAGTCGTGCACGAGGACAAGCAGGAGCCGAGCCGGAAGAAGGAGAAGAAGAAGCGATCCGAGGCTGAGCGCAAAGAGCGGAAAGAGAAGAAACGCAAGAAGGCCGAGGAGAATGGCACAATCCCCATGGAGCTTACTAGAGACGACGACAGCGCCAGCGCCGAAGGAGTACCTGCTGCGACTGGAGCGCCGACCCCTCGCGCTCAAGACCGCCCGACGATCGACCCGCTGCGTATTTACCGAAGATGTTGCCAGCTCCGCGAATCCCCCATTCTCAAACGCATCAGCGACCAGCTTGCGGCACCACGCGCGTGCTCCGTTGTTCAGCCAGGAGTTGTCACCTGTCTGGACCTGACAGGGTCGAGGTTGCAGCTGGCCGACGTCTTGACGCTGTCGGACTGGCTCGCCATCGTACCAGTGAAGAAACTGTTCTTGGAGGACGCGGATCTGAATGACGAGAAGATACGGGTCATACTCGCTGGTCTCCTGGCTGCCAAGGTTCCTGAGCCGCCGAAGCGACGTGATCTATCCAACGACGGAACACAGGACGGGCTGTGCCAGCAAGGCTCATGCGCAGTCAAGAAGCTGGTTCTCAAGAACAACCCAAAGATCACAGCTGAAGGCTGGAAACACATCGCTCTGTTCCTATACATGTGCAAGTCCATCATGGCGGTCGACGTGTCGATGATACCGTTTCCCAAGTCTCGCCCGCAGGTGGCTTCTCCGCCTACGAACAGCACACAGGCGCCGTCACCCACCAAGGACGCTAAATCGGCAGATGTAGCCGAAATATTCTCCAAGGCCATTTCGGAACGACTGGGCGGTTCAGAACTTCAAGAGCTAGCCATGGCTGAATGCAACCTCACTTCGTCAAGTATCCGGAAAATCATCGACGGCTGCGTCATCAGCGGTATTACGCGTCTTAGTCTGGCGACGAATGACATCGACGCCGAAGGCCTGGAACACGTCCTACACTACTTGCGCTCTGGTGTTTGTCAGGGTATTGATATTGGAGGGAACGACCTGAGATCATTGATGGACAAGATTTGCGAAAGTATCAAGGCCTGCCCGAACAGCCCACTCTGGGCGCTGTGCCTACAGGATACTAATCTCACTCCGGACGCTCTCAAGACACTTATTCCGACTCTCATCAATCTACCTTCCTTCAGATTTCTGGATCTCTCGCACAACAGAGGCCTGTTCATGGGCCAAACATCCCTGTCTCTCCTTAGAAAGTATATGCCTCAGTTCAAAGAGCTGAAACGCATACATCTCATGAATGTCGATATGAAGCCGGAAGATGCGATCGCTATCGCGGAGATTCTGCCGGACTGTCCACACATCGCACACATCAACATTCTCGAGAACCCTGAGATAACACGCGTCGCCAGTTCGACCGACGAGGAGACACAAGAAGAAGCTGCTGCGCTGTATGCATCACTCACTCTAGCGGCCAAGCTGTCCAAATCGCTCATTTGTGTCGATGTCGATATCCCAGCTCCAGAACAAGGCGAAGTCATCAAAGCTCTCGCCAAACAAGTCGTCGCATACTGCTTGCGCAACATTGAATCCATCAATGAAGTGCCAGAGCTTCGAGCAGCACCTAAGCAAGTTGAGGTTCCAGACATCCTGCTGCATTTTGTCGGTACGGAAGACAATTACAAGGATACTGACGACGTGTCAAATGCTGCAGATAACGACTACATTGTGGGAGGCACAGGAATTGCGAAGGCGCTTAGCTATTGTCTTTCACACAAAGAAAACGATCTCCGAAGGGTGTCTGTCCCAGCAAGTGGTACCTCTACCCCTAGAAGCAGGAACAGGGTACCAGTGCTTGAACAGCCGAGCAAGGCCAGAGCCATGTCCAAGGATCTTCTCGAGACTGCGCGAAACACACGGTCAAGAATTCAGCCTGCACTTATCAGAGAGGCGAAGAGTGACAATGACCTGAACTACCGTAAGCTTCACCACCTTTCCATTGTGTTGATATGCTAACATCCCGATAGGCCGTTTACTTTTCCTGGATACCACACTCCAAGGCATGATCCAACGCTTCGAAGACGAATACCCAGAGACGCGTCTCCAACCATCCGACGCTGCTTCCACTACGAGTTCCAAACTCAGCAGCTCACCGCCTACCTCCTTTGTACCAACACTCGAGAACAGCGTCTCAACAGACTTCACCGCCGATCAATCCGACGAAGACGAACCCTCCACCCTACGCTCACGCCACAACTCCGACGTCTCCCTCGCATCCCGCCACATGTCGCTCGAAGAAGGACGACTCCACCGCTTCGGCCACCGTGTCCGCACCGGTCTTTTCAACCCATCCCGCCCCACCACCCCCGACGTCTCCGAGAACCACGTCTCATTCATCTCGGGTACAGCGGATGACCAAGGTCTTCCCGAACACCTTCGTACCCTGCGCGCATACTTCCAGAACTACAGCGGCGACGAGATGAGGCATATGATTGAGGGCAAAGGCTGGGAGCAGGCTTTCAACAGCGTCGTTGAGAACGCTGAGGAGCTGAGGAATCTGGAGAAGGAAGACCCCGAGCAGTTTAAATTGTTCAAGGAGAGTCAGATTGCGGCGCTGAAGAATCGTAATCCGGACATCTTTGCGCCGGGGGAGAAGGGAAGGGTGAGTACTGAGGCGGATGGTGGGGATGACTTTGCTATTGAGGATTGAGGATCCTGATTATGAGGTCGGCATTGGGGAGCGGCGAAACGGCTGGGAGTATTAGGCGTGGAACTATTGTAATATCCGAGTTCGCTGGCTTGAGCTGAGGTATAGTGGTTGAGGCGTTGAAGCGCGCTCGCCAGCAGCTCAAGTGTTCATTCTTTGTATATTTGTAACATAGAGCCGTGATGGCTAGCACACCGTCTTGTATGGTGTTTTCATTCGAATTCTCATTATACATCACGATCACTCTAATTTCGTTTCAGACGTATACGATTGGAGATTTCTGATCACAGCTTCTCGTCCGTTATGTGTGGATAGATGCATCTTCCTCGCCCTCTATGTAAGTGTCCCGTGACGTAGTGTTGGGTATAAAAACGTCTTTCTGTCTTTCACATGCTTTCTTTCTTCATCACACACTTTCAACAATATTATCAAAATATGCGGATCGCACTGTTATGGCTCTGCCGGCTGTCCTGCTCTCTCGGAATTTCTTTCAAAAGCACTGGAGACTATACCAAGGTTTCTTCCTTGCCTTCTTCTGCTTTCTACCACAACCAAAATCAATTCCAGACTTCGACGTGATTACTAAAAAACAAAGCCCTCCTGAACCCTCATGGTCTTTGCTCCTTCTGAAAGAAGTTTATCATTCCCTCATGGGAAAGACTTCGGCTTTGCGGGTTTTCCAAGAGACGGAGATGTCAAAAATGAATCTACGAGTATGCTATGAGAGGTTCTCGGGTCTGCAAAAAATCACGCACGACTGCTGCATGTGTGGCTGCTCTACCCGACTAAAATCGCTATGGAACAATACGATGAGAAGAGCTTTGGACCCGATCAAGCTACCAGCGAGCTAGCTTGACGGGTATAAAAGCTGTCGTACGGCTATTCTCTTCTTACTTCCTTCATCATCCTCCAGTCTATTGTAGGCACCAAAAACAAAAATACTCTGGTCGATGTCTGAGACGAGTCTGCGTTCTTTCTACACTCTCCAGAAAATCCTGACATGCAAACTGATGGACTCGGCTCTTGTGTGCGGATACAACGTACAGGCGTGCTCTTCTTATCTTAAACTCTAAAATTGAAAAACAAAAGGGTTACGCTATATGAGCGACCTTCGGCTGCTGTTCCTTAAAACACATTTGGTCAGAGACATGTCATGCTGGGTGGTGCTTTGCGACATCAAACCAGGTTCCGAAATCTACATGGTCTGCACCAAAACTTGTCGAGCAGTGTCTCATGCCGTCCAAAAAGCCTACAATATTCTTACATGGCTTGCTCGTATTTCCCTGGTCTTCTCCTCGGGTATATAAACCCTCGATTTGGTTCTCTTCTTCTTCCTCGTCACCCTACAAAAACAGAAACATTTACCGAAAAAAACAACCCGACCAAGACACGATGTCTGCGCGAGACTCTTTCCTCGTGACATGAGTTCCAAAACCGACCACCGGTGTACGCATGACCTGTCCGTGCTGTTGGAGTCGGCGAAGATCGATTGCCAATATGGATATGGTCAGAGAAGCTGAAAGAATCGAATTGAAGGCAATATGGAGATTCTACGGCGGACGATCAAAAGACCCATCTTCACTGCGCATAGAGTGTGGAGTGCTTTGGTGGTTTGACTTGCCCGTACACTTAAAACACCACTTCGGAATACTGATGGAGAGGACTTCTTAACGTTTCTATTGCGCACTTGCTCCCAAAACTTTCCTAGAAGATATCCATGTTGTGGGAGTCGTTTTCCCAAAATCGACACAAGATGGAGTCATGGGGTTGAGACCTTTTCCTACACTCTAAAAGATCCATCTGTCGCCTTCATGTCGCTCCGCCTCAGACTCTGCCCACTCGCCATGTTGTTGTTAGCGCGGGCTGCATATAAAAGAGTCTTGCTGCCGCAAGTGCACTAATCTCTTCCTTCCACGCCATCTTGAGCGAAAAGCTAGAGCACTACCAAAAAAGCTGCCTTCTCGCCTCATGTTGTTCGGTGCTCCGGTTCTCTTACCTGACCAGCATCCAAAATCAAGGATGCAAGAGCATATGGTTCGCCTTTGCCAGTCTGAACATTCTTTGACATGTTGGACAAGAAAAACTTGATACCGAATTATTCATGTTGAGGCCCAAGTGATCGGTCTTAAAGCGGTGATTGAATCGTTCATGATTTGAAGTGGACTGCGATTAAACCATGGAGAAGTTTTTGGGCATTCTGCAAAATCACACCACTGGAAGAGAGATTGAGAAGCCGCTGCCTCCAAAAACATCGAGTATGTAGATATGGACTGCGTCGACCAAAACATCGCCGACTTCTTTCCATGTTGCGACTTCGAAATCGGCAAAAACACTGATATAAACCCTTTTGAAGCACTGCGCAGGTGGTGTATGCATCTGAGTCGATGGGTTCCAGCTCTGTTCCATGGATCTGAAGGGTACTTCTACTTGAAGCATAGTCTGGCAAAGTTGGAGAGGCTCACTATTTAAGCTTCTTTCTTTGCGCAGGCCTCGATCCAACTTCAAAACCATCTTCTTTCTTTCAAGATACTAAAAAGTGTTTCTTAGCGCCCTATGGAGCTTGCTCCGTGCTGGCACCGTTCATGTACTGGAGTGGTGTTTTCTCCGCGCCGAAAGATCTCAGGCGACGTATGAAGTAGAAAGAAGACACTCCCATGTTTGTTACGAGTGATGTTTTGTAGCACTTGGATTAGGCTTAGACGCGTGTAGGGACCTCCTTCCGCTTTTACTGCTCTCCTTCTCAACACAACGAGCAACGTCCATGACATCGTATGCCTATTGCCCACCCTTCGTGCGTCTTTAGCTCTGGTCAGGACATGAACTTAGTCCAGGCTGGTTGTTAAGATGGAATCTTGGTATGCCGCATGATTGCAATAGCTTTGATAGGATTTCGTCGTGGCTGGTTGAAGTGGGGATGTCGAAGCGCCGATGATGTGTTGACAAATTCGCTGGACCGACTTCCAAGGCTTGTTGGACGTAGATCAGAGCTACTGACGAGATTAACAGACAGATGAGAAATTCAAACAGACGGTTCGTTAACGGGTCTACGCCTAGGTATAGTAGCACCAGGTACAGTCGTATTTCGTATTTCGCAAAACTCTTAGCATGGAGTAGTAGTTTGGTGGTGCTCAGGGTCTGACGAAAACACGAAATACGAAACACGAAGAACGCATCTGGCGCTGGTAGTGAACGCGACTACACCTACCTTCACTGGCCTTCGGCGATTTATGCCGCGCCCATATAACGGAGTACGTCGTTCTGGCGTCCTAGTAGACGGCCACTAACGGGTTCTCAAATGTTTAGCGACGGAACGGAGTCTGGGTCCTTCAACGACTTCCGGTCGATTACGCCACCGATTGTTTTCCCTTCGTCCCAGGACGAATCAGCCACAGGCGGACTGTTCTCCAGGATCTATCCGCATGTTCCAACGCCACACTACGTTAGTAGGTGCCTTTGGCGAGTCTCTACCACGTGAAACTTCAGGCACATACTGATCTGGACAGGGTTGACGTGCGTCCTGGAAGAAGACCCCGGCTGGTGTCAGGCCGAGATGTGAGCCACCGTAGCGCGCCTCGGGGGTCCGATGGTGTACCTGATAATTGCTTTTTGGGTAGATTTTGAGCCTCAAACAACTTTCAGGGGTCAGTAACTAGCAAACTGCATGATGATATTGTTAGGCTGTTGGGGAAAACAGCATGCTGCCAGGCTTTTCTATTGATGCCGAGTGACATGTGAATGACGAGCGTTCAGGGTAGGAGCGGTTTGACGGAGGCAGCAGCAGCATCAATACTGCCATTATCAAGGGATTTCTGACACGCCCCATCACCCAACTTGTCTGTTGTTTCCATTGCGCACCTTTAGGATAGGTTGGAGGGTGGGAATGTAGACATTCACTCGACGGTGACGCTAATGCCGACTGCCCAAGCCAGTCTCCAGCCACATAAACCTGTCGTCATCTGTTGCCCCGTTGAAAAAGTTAAGAGACAACACCTACAATGTTCCATCTCTAGACTAATACAAGAGTCGCACCGTAGGGACCTTCGCATTCGTCAAAAGTTTAAAGTTGTCCAGAGTACGCTCTAGACGTTCTCCAGCACGTGGCAGCGGATGTAGTTCCGATCGACGCTATATTGGCGAGATGCCGATTCCCGTCAACAGGCACCATCATGATGGTGCATGTTTAAACTTCCCGCCCACAAATACCATCAAGATCGTGCATGGCTAAACTATGTCGGTGCCATGAACTCGGGAGCATCTCCGCAGATGTTGTTTGAGATCCTTTAACTATGCCTCGCGGGCCAGCATCTGTATCTTGAGCAGCATCCAGTCCACTCTCGTAGTCGCAAACAACACTCATTTGCTACGAGAGCGCCTCTAGTAGACGCCATGCTGAACGATCTTTACCGACCCGGTGTCGTGAGCGAGCCTTGGGGGCCACTCATCTCACCCGATTACACAGAAGACGAGTTCACCAATCTCGATGTCCTTGTCGCTTCCATTCCATGGGCCCTCACGTTGGCAAACGTCATACTCGCTTTGTGGCAGATCTACCATCAAACTAAATTGGCGAAAACTCCGATTCGAAGTCCTTATTTATGGATGGCCTGGTTGGAGCTGGGGGCCTGTTTTGCGTTGGGTCTTGTTGGCTACCTGCATGTGCTGAAACACATTCCAGCGAGTGAGTATTATCCATGCCCTCGAAAACACTGAGCTGATAAAGTGCAGGCTTTGCTTTCTACTTTGGAATCTGTAAGTTGCATTTACCGAATTGATCCTTCCACTACTGTACTAATTCTGCATAGTGGCCTGCTGGAGCTTCCAGGTCATGCTTCTTTTCCAGATTATCGTCAATCGCATCAGAGTTATTGATGTTAACCGCAAGCACGGCGACAACATTTTTATCGCAGTAACTGTCTATATCACGGTAGTGATCATCAGCGGCTTCATTATTTGGATCCCAGCCCGGATGCAAATTAGCCACTATTGGGAGTTCATCTCAGCGGCTTGGGATCGCACTGAGAAGTGTCTGTTCCTCATTATCGATTTGGCGCTCAACTGGTACTTCTTGAGAATGGTGAAGAACAATTTGATCCGCAACGGTCTCACAAAGTGTAAGCCAATCCATGCTCATGCTACACTACAAGGTCATCGCTGACATTTACACTTACATTTAGACAACAAAATCGTTCAATTCAACCAGCGCATCATCGTTCTGTCAATCCTAATGGATGTCATGCTTATCGCCGCTACCGCTATTCCCAAAGCCTTCGTGTGAGTCATTCTTCACTTATTTATCTAGCTCCATTCTAACGATTCGCCATCTTAGCTACGTCCAATTCCACTCGCTGTGCTACCTCGTCAAGCTCAACATCGAAATGGCCATGGCCAACCTGATCAGACGCATCGCCATCTCGAACTTCAACCGCACTGGTGCAGTACACGAGTTCAAGGACCCATCCACCCATGCATCGGAACCTTATAGCAATACTTTCGCCTCCACCCGGGGCAGCGTCCAGCTCGGCAACATCGGCAAGAGCGCCAATGCCTATGACTGCAACATCAAGGCCACAACACAATACACTGTGACTTCAGAGCCCAGTTTATCCCCAAAGGACAGTCGCCGGCCTTCACATGTCGAGGTGGAGATCTCGAAGGGGCACACGGACAACTATGGCGCGATGAACCGACCGGTGATTGTCATTGAAGAACCGGAAACGAAGAGCTTGGACGGCGCGACAGAGGTCGCAGAGAGTTACCATACTGACGATGAGGCTGTGCTCGTGAACAAGAGGGGCCATTGGTGATTCAGATCCTGTTGATCTCTTCGCAACACCTGCTCCAATGAGGATTGCAATACAACTCAACCTTGGAAACATTCGCATCGCGGCGAACGACCATACAGAAATACCTTCAATCGACTGGCTCTCCATGAAAACGTCCCTCGTACCAGTTGTGGCAGCTTTGAGCCTACTTTAGGGTTGCAGTATGAAGTATTTGTCCATAACTTCGATGAAATCAGTGGGTTGTGCCACCCCGAGGATGCTGGGATATGGTGTGCAGCGGACACAGGAGGAGCCATTTTGGTCATTTGGTGAGGATGGCAGTGGTAAGACCATCGTGTTCTATAGTCTGACTAGAATGTCGTCTTATCTAATTGTAATGATAACGAGCGGTATCGCCAACGCGTGATCATGCCCAAGTCTCATACTTTGACGAACAATATCCTACAGGTCCATGGCTCCATCGAGGACTGACATCATCGTTGTCAAACCGAACGATCGGAGATAATATTGAGTGCTTCTTGCCATACGCCGTATCGTTGAAAGTGACCATGTATCCATCACGGCGCAGAAGGTCCGAATGGCTTGACCAAGCCTCCCCAAGGATGTAGAGAAGATCTTCCACGTGCAGGTCTGGTGTCATGGGTTTGAAACCATACTTGTCCTGGATTCTCTTCACTGTATCCGGCGAATACAATCCAAATGCCTCTCCCAGTTGTATCACATCCACTGACGTTAGGACTGAGGTGGCGTGATACGATCCGCCCTTAGTTGCGCGATCACGTAGAGCAAGGAGAACGTTGACGACACCGACCGCGCCAGCTAGCATGTCGGCAACGGGAAGAGCAGGGAGCACACTGACACCGTCCTCGAATCCATAAGCTTTGCCACAGACATAAGAGCATCCAGAAGCGGCATCGGCAATCTGCTGGAATCCCGGGCGTTCTGCGTAGTAGCCGTCCGGTCCATAGGTATTGAGATCAATGTAGACGATTCCTTTGTTACGTTGCCTCGACATCTCAACCAAGTCCTGTAGCCCGAAGCCCTTCCGCTCGAGAGAGCGTAGCCTGAACGCTTGGATCATGACATCCGCATCCGCCATAAGGTCAGTCAAGGCTTGCCTGTCGTCCTCTTTCTGAAGGTCCAACGCATATGTACGTTTACCGGCGGTAAGCGTGATACTCAAAGGCTAGTGAATGTCAGATCGATGTAATTATAGAGCGTAGAGCGCCTCGTACCTGCAGATCGGGGAGGTCGGGGCTTTGAACTTTGATGACGTCCGCGCCCAGGGCTGCAAGAGCCGCTCCCATTGCTGGACCAGCGATCACGCGGGCTAGTTCAACAATCTTGATGCCGGCCAACGGGCGAGCATCACCAGTCTGTGGAAAGGGTACGGGTGGCAATGCCGAAGTGCCCTTGACCTGCGCGTAGTCGATCAAAGGATGCGTAGCCAGTCGCTTGCCCATCGACGTTTCTGCCCAGTGTCGTGGTGTGAAGCAAGTCTGCCCGCAAAATCCGTTCTCCATGTTTTTGATGTCAAGTTCGGCAGCTGAATATTTGGAGATGGTGGATTTGATCAGCTCATACGCTTCTTCTCTGTTGCCAACAGGGGCTTCTCCGTCGATATCGTAGGCCTTGAAAAATGCTGGGGCGTTGAGGTTACTCATTACCTGATACCAGACGCGAGGATCCCGAGTTGGGTAGATGGCCCACGAGCGAATGTACATGTGATTCTTGCTGACGCAGCCCTTGTCAACATCCAGACTGGCTTTTGTAAGGGTGCCATCGGTCTTGACATCACCGAGTCCTTTACCGTCGATGTCGACGAGGGCTACGGTGGCAGGGTACAGACCACACTTGTCAGTGTCGATGTGAATTTTACCCGTTTGGATGCCCTTAAGTGCGCTGATCTCTTTGGCAACAACGCCGATCATGGCATGTAGAACGGCGGACTACGCAAAGAGAGTGAGCACATGGTGATTTTTGAAATTTAGGGAGGAATGAGCACGCACAAAGACCTGCGATTTCAAGGGTCCTGGGATGATGGGTAGTTCCCCCCCAGAGAATTCGACATCATTCAGGGCAGCCTCCTCGGTCGTGAAGCCAGGTGTGATACCAGCCAGGTGTTTCAGTAGTCTACTCGCATCGGCAGGCACACCAATGAAGTCGCGATCAACGAATGTTCCAGGGCCAAAGGCGTCCTTTGTCGTTTGATGTACAGCCATGACGAGGGTACAATCGTGCTTGGAGAACGTTGATACTAGCTAAGCGGTGAAGGAAACGAAGAGAATGCTTCTCTGAAAAGTAGAAGGATGTGCAGGAAGGAACTCTGTAGACATTGGTGACATTTATAATGTATGGATGAACTCCTTTTTGGAAACAACCATTGTGTAACGATACCTGGGAGTCCGCAGCCAATCGTATTGGGAAGGGTAACATTCCATTGGCGGCTGTGGCTTACGCCCGTAGACGGTAGTAGCATCTTCGAACGCCGAAGTCTTGATGCCAGGTGCAGCGTCTAGGCTGCGCCTGCAGAACAGAATGTCGGCACGTTGGGTGAGGCCCGGGGGAGCCGATCGAACCACGTGAAGAGCTTTGGCCTCGGTTGGGCCTCTTTCCCGGCTCAACGTCCCATTGGCTGACGGCCAATCTTGCCTCGGCACCGCCAATTGGCTCTCATCCATGGATTGGTTGGGACGGTGTTCAATCTGTTCTACTATCAAGTGATGATGATGTTTGGAGACCAAACCTTGCATGATGCAACGTGCAATGTCGTAGACTCTCTAACAGAACTCGGCCGACCTTTCGGGCGAGCCATGGGAAGATCCGATGCGACACTGGTTGCAGCTCATTCGCAGGCAATACTCCTCAGTAGGTCTTTCGAGCGGATATACTATGTTGACGTTGTTGAACTTCGTGCGAAAAAGAAAGGCCTGTACTAACGCTGGTCGCAGCTTCCCGGCCCTCACCGTGTAGGCACACCATCTGAATGTACACCTCCATGTAACAGCCCGGCCGATGCGTACCAAAGTCGATTCAGTTCCTGCGATCGCATTAAAGGGACGACGGCCCCCATAAAGTAACCATCCAATCTTTCCTCACAGACCTTTGCAACCATCCTTCGCAGTCTTGGAACTCTGGTATCTTTCGAATATGTCCATTCGTACTGTCGGTATTGTTGGCACTGGCGTGATTGGAGCATCGTGGACCGGTCTCTTTCTCGCTCATGGCCTGCGTGTGATTGTTGCAGACCCGGCACCTGGCGCAGAGGAGAAACTGGCGTCCTATCTGGAGAGTATCTGGCCTGCGCTAGAGACCATGGGTCTTGATGAAAAGTAATTGCAACACTAGACTCATCCGGTGTGCCACAAGCTGATTCGAACTCTCCATCCAGCGCTTCGCTTTCGAACTACCAGTTTGTAGGCGCGACTTTAGGCAGACACTACAAAGACGTGGACTTTTTGCAAGAGGTGAGTGCATATAATCAGCTGCTCTCCAAGTTCACCAGCTAATAGGATGGCACAGAATGCGCCCGAAAGGCCAGATCTTAAAACTAAACTTCTTGCCGAGATCGACGCGGCTGTTCGACCAGATGTTGTCATCGCCTCTTCATCTTCAGGCATTCCAAGCTCGAAATTCATCAGCCAATGTCAGCACCCTGAACGAGTACTCATTGGCCACCCATTCAACCCACCTCATCTCATGCCACTTGTGGAAGTTGTCCCACATTCAAACACAAGTGCGTTAGCTGTCTCAAATGCGATGGTCTTTTACGAGTCCGTGGGACGGCGTCCTGTTCACATCAAGGAGGAAGTACCCGGCTTTGTCGCCAACCGTCTTCAAGCTGCCCTTTGTAATGAGGCATACAGCCTAGTGGCTCGTGGTATAGTCACCGCCCAGGACCTTGGTGAGTCTCTCGTTTTCCCCATGTCTTCCTTGGTTTGCTGACCACAGGTGGCCAGACGCTTGCGTTACTACTAGTCTGGGGCCTCGGTGGGCCATGGTTGGGCCATTCCTGGCGAATGCAATGGGAGGAGGCGGTGGCAGTGAAGGGTTTAAGCACCTTCTTGAGCATCTAGGACCTGCAAGCCGAGTCTGGGTTGAGGATATGCAGGAACACAAGTTCGACTGGTCACAGGATAGCATTGATGCCTTAGGTTCAAGCGTTTCCGGCGAGCTTCAAGGTAAAGACGTCCAAGAGCTCGAGCAAAAGCGGGATGACGACCTCGTCAAGTTCTTCAAGGTCAAGGGCGTGAGGCGTACAAGCTTCCATGGTATTGCGCTTTAATTCCATCGATCCCGTAGCACGAGTACCATTTCTGCCCACATCACAATTGCGCATGCAGCAGCGACCGTGCCGCCTACCTCGCCCGTCCGGTGGCGAAACTGCAGGGATACCCCACATACTAGCGTCTTGAAGTGCCGGACGAACTGCTTTCTTTTACTACTTGGCACGGCCTTTCCAAAAGGCAATACATCTACCAACGTTGACTCATACGTACAAATCTACCCAAGCCACTCCTTATCTCTGTTCCCCCGACCGCTATGGAAAACATTTCAGATTTCCTCGACCACCTTTGCGAGGCGGAAGAGCATCGAGTACAGCTTCTGGTACGTTGGGGCTATACGATTTACAGAACATATTATGGCCTTGGCTCTAATGAGCAGTGGAAGAGGCTGCTCAAGGACATCACCGATGGTGTGGAACGAGGTCTCCCCGAGATGGAGGGGGCAAATAAGATGCCTGACACTGTCGCAAAAGCAAGGGATCAGTTTCGACTTGATGCACGCTCACTTCCCACCACCTTGAACGACTTATCGATGGAAGACGTCTGTCAAGTCTATCGGGAAGGAAGTGGGGGTCAGCCGATGAGAGGGCTACAGTGTAACAACTGGCAGAACGCCATCTTCCTGTTGGCGGATGCTCAGGTGCTACAAGATCCTGATCTCAGCCTGGTCAAAGTTTTGGACGCGGACTACGACCCTGTTCGTGCTGTGCCCACAAATCCACGGTATGGTCCACAGCGAAATTTTGAATGGTTGACTATCCCAACCACAGCCGTTTTGGACTTCTACAATTATGTGGACATGCCCTTCACGTTTGACGAGCTTGAAGATCTGGCTGGGAAAGAGAGACATTGGGATCCATACGAACAGAAGTGATAGACTACATCTGTATGACGGAGACGGATAGAAAAGAGAAAATGAAGTTATAGTCACTATGAGAGGGCAGTTGCAACGCTCACCAAGCGCAGGCATCCCCAGGACCAAAGTGTATTTGAGTGAAGTGTATTAATGCAAGTCTACCAACCATTTCCACCACGACTACCACATTTGCCGATTTCCATGCCTTGGTAGTCGCAATCAACGTCCATGTTACCACCTACTTCCATCTCTTCGCTCATAGCGATTTGAACAAGTAGCATATCCCGATTAAAACTATACCATGTCCAAGTAACACACGACGAAACGTCCTACGATCCTCTCTCTGGTAGTCCCTCTGTTGTCTCTGCTCTTTCTTCTGCCGTCCCATCTCCCGCCGTCCCCGCCGCTGCGTCTTCTCGCGGACGCCTTCAACATCACGCACCAGACTCCGTACAACCCGTTTCGCCTCGCGCTCAGATACCTCATGTTTTGCAGCAAGTTGCTTGATGAGGAGTTCCTTTATCAAATCCTCCCTTTCGCAGCGGGCGGCTTCGAGGTTCTTGGTGCGGACATTGTAGTTTTTCTCGCTGTCGGCGCCGGAGTAGTCTGTTGGCGCGGTGGCTGCGCGTGTGAGATAGTATTTTTCTATCGCCTTGACTAATTTGTCGTCTGGCAGGAATGGTCCTCCGGTAAGTGGCGCTTTGAGGTAGACCCGTTCGTGTGTTGTAAAGGGGCAGGTGGCGCAGTGAAGTGCGGGATTGTGGGTGGTTCTTTCTGCAATGGGTTTTGAGACGGGCGTTGTAGAATGCACCGCTCGTACTTGCCGCGAAAGTGGGCGTGAGGCGTTGAAGATGCGTGTGCGCATCATGGGTCGAAGAAACGACATTATGATGAGACTGGGTTGTTTTGATAGTTAAGACGACCTCGGGAGATGATTATGGGTATATGAGCTGTTTGAATTATTTTTCTGTATGCCATGTAGGCAGCAAGATAATGTTTCTCCGGTCGTGACAGTCATCTGGTTCTCTGCGGTTTTCCGTTACAGTACCACGGTTCCAGGGAAGACACTCCCACCGACCTTGATACATCGGGAGGGACCGGCTTGGATGCTACCAAGCCAGCCCTCCGGACGGGTTATGGTAGTAATCGCGTATGGAAAGAGGTGCTCGCAGAGAATGATTGCATACCTAGGTATACCACCTACATGCGCGGGCTGGGGCGCCGGGTTGGCGGACGCGCTTGTAGATGATGCGCTCAGAGACAAGCTTGATAAGCAGGTATATGCTCAAAAGACATAGTGCGACACGCAGTAAAGGAACAAGAACAAGTTGTAGCCAAAGGGAGGCAGGCAAACTCGCCAAACCAACCACTTCTCCATTCGTCACACCCACCACTATCTAGTATCTACTACTACCACCGAACTCATCTACATGCTTTCTAAGGATATCATAGCTCTCGCAATATACGCTCACCAACAAACCAACGCAAGCGAATGACTTGAAAAAAAATGCTGTGCGAAAGATGCATGCTTATGTGACTGACGTCTACCCAAAACGACCATCATATACACAACCCAAAAAGGAAACCACCGGGACCCGCCCAAGCAGCAATGACGATGCGTGAGTGGATGACCAGTGGAAAGAGAATAGACAAACGTTCCCCTGTCATGTCATATACACATCCACCTCTCTCGCAGGCAGGCAAGGGGATGACAAAGCCTACAAGAAAGGCAGAACCACACCCTTCCTCATCGGACTGCCCCTGCCATCCACCGTACTGCCCTCAGCACTGTATCCAGAATCGCGATCAACGTCGTCATTATCAAAGTCGATGTCGAAATCCGGTTCTTTTTCCTCCTCAGCCTCCTCGCCATCCTCATCACCGTCCCACGCTTTCTGTGTCGCGCCGCGCGAGTTCCAGCGTAGCGTGCGGCTGATGCTATCGAACCACTCTGTGGGCTGGGAGAGAACGGTGGGGAAAGGGTACTGGGAAGCGGCGATGGTGACGTGGTCGCCCTGGCGGAGCTCGACGCGGCCCTTGCCGTCGAAGGCGCAGTAGGCGGTTGCGCGCGACTTGAGGGGCACGGCGATGCGGAGGAGCATGCTGTCGTTGAGGAGCATGGGGCGGAAGGAGAGGGTGTGCGGGCAGATGGGGGTGAGGAGGATGGCGGGGATGTCTGGGTGCACGAGCGAGCCGCCTGCGGAGAGGGAGTAGGCGGTTGAGCCTGTGGGCGTGGAGAAGATGACACCGTCGGCTTGGACTACTGTCAGCAGGTTGTTGTCGCCGTAGAGCTCGAGGTTCGAGACGTAGGGCGATGGGCCGCGGTCGATGACGAGCTCGTTGAGGACCTCGAATTGCTCGGCTTCAATGTGCGATGGTGAGCCTTGGGCCGCGGCGTTCTTCTGGTACCGGTACACAGTGCATGTGAAGCGCATGCGCAGGTTCACGCGCATACCCGTTTCGCACATGATCTTGTCGAGCGCGGGCCTGTACTGTGCGAACTCGAAGTTGGTGAGGAATCCGAGACTGCCCAGCGAGAAGGAGAGAATCGGTGGCACGATGCGCTGGAAGAGCCATGAGGTGAAGAGGACGGTGCCGTCTCCACCGAGAGTAAGGACAAGGTCGAAGATCTCAGGGGTTTCCCAGCATAGATCTGGTGTCCACCAGCGGAGCATGTTCTCATAGCGCTTGTCCTTGGCCAACAGCGAGGCTGCGTCGAAGCGCTTCGACTTGCGCAGCTTGTGGTCTACGTAGACATTCACTCCCACGTCTGAGCCGTAGCGCGAGGTCGTCATGAGCCATTCTGCCAATTCGCGCGTGAGGTATACGAGGTTGTTGTCGCGCGCCTTGGTGACAATCATGACATTGCGCACCGTCATCTTGATGGGTCGGCGCTGCAACTGCTTGGAGACCTCGCGAACGCTGTTCGCAGTCTGCATGAGTCGCGAATGCGATATCGTGTCGTCCTCGGCATCGCTCATCTCTTCCATGACCTTTCCAAGGTTCACGGCCTTGTCAAACTTCTTGTGGAAGAAGCATGGTGATGCGAGCGCAGCCATCTTGCTGGCGGAAAGGTCGGCTGAGTGCAGTTCCAGCTCGTTGAGCGCCTTTGCGAGTTGCGAGTGCGTGATGCTCTTTGAGCGCGCACTCTTCCCTGCGCTCTCCATTATGGCGGTGTCCATGGACTGTGACGTCGACGATGGTGGTGGCCGAGACTGCAACGCCTTAAGAATGGTCTGGCGGGGGATCGCAGAGTCGATGGAGCAGGCGTTCTTGCGGTGCTTCCGGATGCGATGCTCGCCAAAAGAGGGCACGCGCGGGAGGACGGAGAGGTTCTCGATGGACGAGGACTTGGTGATAACGGTGGGGTCGTCGTTGCGGGAGGATTCGTCCGAGGTCAGACTGGCTGGATCTTGTGTTGCAGCGGGCGTACCGCCAATTTCTTGCGTTACTACCGATGCATTATACGGCGCGTCCTGGGGGCAGTGGACGCTGGTCTGCGGAGGCTGTGGAGACTCTGGGCGGGTGGGATTATTAAATGAGGCATCGGCATCGACGGGGTTAAGGTCGGAGAAACTTGAGTTGGGCGCCTGTGGGGACAGGAGCGGATGAACCTTGGCCGGACTAAACGGCTCCCCATTCTGGTATGTTGCCGATAACATCGTCGCTTGATTCTGTCTTAGTGATCGAGCTTCGTTAAGCGCGCTTGGTGTGCAGGTTGGCGAGTGCGATATTAATCGGCGTCGTTATTCGGGTGCGGCGGCAAGTATGTTCGCAAAGTATGTACAGCGAAAGATGAACGTATCCAGACAGTTCGGTCAAAGGTAATAAATGCTCCAGGCAAAATGAAAAGGAGAGGAAGGAAGCGAGGGATTGTACTACTGCATGGGCGCGAGTCGTAACGATGTGTGATGGCTGCTAACGGTGATCGTGTAACCCGTCGTGGAAGTAAAGATTATATTGAAGGAAGAGCCCGGCTCGACCTTGTACAAAAAAGAAGAAAAGGGAGACGTGAAGTGTGCACGACGATGTCGTGGCCGAAAGAGCGAAGGCGCAGGTGGGGAAAGAAGGTGGTGCAGCTTGAGGCAGGTATTAGGCACGATGCGAGACCTACTATATTCACTCTCCGTCTCAATGACATCTCTGCCACCGCCATTATGGAGCAGTGCCACATCACGATCCCATGCGCCAGCCTCAAACCAAAGATTCCGCCATCTGTAGCGGCTAGCCCGCCGGCAACGTTGTGACACTTCGCGTGTCACAAACTCGTGGGTCCACGCCGGAGCATCTGCCAAACATAGAACGACGCTTCACCCCAAACCGCGATCTTGACACAGATCACAACGGCCCAGAAGTTCCTGTCATCCTGTCTTCGCAGGCACGCTCCACAGCATGGCCACACCGCTGGATTGACAGAATCCTTCGATGACCCTGAGGTTCATGGTCGAGAAGCGCTCGCTCACCGACGGGTCTCAGCTATCGGATCATACCGACACCCTCCGTGTTTGATCCACACTTCGTTTACAAAGCCACAGCGGGTACTACAGTCAAGGGGAATTGTAATCGTGATTCAGTACGAATCGCATCACCGCAAAAGTTATGCCATCTGTCGGCTGTACTAGCGAAATCATTTGGAGGACGAAACGACCCAACGTGGCCTAGTCCGCAGCCAACAGTAATCGGTTGCTTCGAATCTTCACCTGGTACAGGAGAGTTTTAGACGAGACAGCTCACTCCTCGCTAAATGTAGACCTCTTTGACACGTCTACCGGGCGATTGCGGACTGCATGACATTGCTGCCGTTAGTACCGATGGCCCACAGACCTCATACGCCACGCATGGCTAAGACATGGAATGGAAATGTGGCAAGCGTGTACGGCACATGTCGCGTGGAACATTGAGTGAAGTGGGCTCATAACCGCTACCGACATGGTTGCAGGGCCCGTCTCCGTGTCGTTCCCGTCCACTCACAGGCCAGCGACTGTGTGTTTGCCTCAGAACTCAAGCTGGTTGCTGAAACTCGCGCATGATAACAGCCTGCCCAGGCACCATTTCTCACTAAGCGTCCGAGAGCCTCAACTGCCGATGTCCTGGAAGCTGGACACATTGTTGTGCGCTGGCAAGTGGGGTGCGGTCCGAAGCGCAAGAAGTAACCAGGCGCTTGTGGCTGTCATGTCGCCGGCTTGGTGTAGAACGTTAGTAGTTAGCAGAACAATCATGCCTGAGCGTATGCAGTCGAAAGTATCGATGTTTCGTTGGGTATGACTTTACAGTCTTTTGATATTCATCACATATCGTGGTATCTAGTGAGGTCGTAACGAAAAGAAATTCGACAAGCCAGACGCTTATTGGAGAGCCTTGCGAGCAAAGGTGGGCAGAACGAAAGCCGCCTCGTGGATCTCCTTGCTGTAGTACCTGCAAAGCTGCTCCTCCTCTTCGGTAGACCAGCTGCGAAGGGGCTTCTTGAGGTCGCGGTTGGCGTCCTTGCTGCAGACCATGAAACCGATCTGGCCGGAGGGGTAGGTGGGGATGGTGGTGTAACCGTACTCGACGTTGGGGAAGACCTCCTTGCAAGCCTTCTTGAGGTTGACAATGAGGGGCATGTGAAGCCATTGGTTCTCGGCTATACAAGAATGTTAGCCATTGACCAAAGCAGCACCTTTCCGGCGCATGGCGGTCGAAAAGTGGACGTGAACTGAGCGGACTAGGAGAGGGCTTACAACCTTGGGTGGTAATGACACCGCCTTCGCGGAGCGCACCGTTGAGCAACTCGAAGTAGGACTTCTGGAAGAGAGCCTCGGCGGGACCCTCTGGGTCGCTGGAGTCGGTGATGATGACGTCGAACTCGCCCTTCTTGTCCTCGAGGAACTTGAAGCCGTCGCCGACGATGGTGGTGGTCTTGGGGTGCTCGAAGCCGACAGACATGCCGGGGAGGTATTGCTTGGAGAGGCGGATGACAGCCTCGTCGATGTCGCAGAGGGTGGCCTCCTTAACGCAGTCGTGCTTGACGACCTCACGGAGGACACCACCGTCACCACCGCCGATGACCAAGACCTTCTCGGGGTTGGGGTGGGCGTTCATGGCCAAGTGGGTGATCATCTCCTGGTATCTGTTCTACTATCAACCATTGTCCGCGTCTTGCCATAGGGTTGTGACGTACGAGAACTCATCGCGCTCGGTGCATTGGATGACGTTGTCGAGGACGAGGACGGTGCCGTAGTTGGTCGACTCGAAGATGAGGACGTCCTGGTACTTGCTCTTCTCGTGGTGAAGAACCTCCTTGACCTGGAGGGTCATGGCCTGGCCGGGCCACATGCCGGAGATCTCGCGGAACCAGCCATCTATACCGAATGTCAGCAATTGAAAGGGTGTGGTTGTATGACTGCTTCAAAAGTCGACTTCACTTACCCTTGATGGTAGGGTGTTCAATGGCAGGCATCTTGAAGGATTTGTGTGTAGAAAAAGGAGTATAGAGTAAAGGTGATCTACGGGAGTAAACAGAAGATTGACAGAGCTGTCGCCGGATATATATGGGGACCTTCAGGTTGGCGGAGTTTTTGCTGGTGTTTGCGTTGGGCACAATTTTCTAGGCCTATGCACGTCACTGGTCGCGCGCGCCGTACCTGCCCCGCCATCCCCCACCATCATCCCGGGAAGGTCCAGCCGCAAGGCATCTATATTGGGTAGCATTATCTCCATCTCACGTCTGCACTTCATGCTGCCATCCCACGTCCCTCCTTTGCGTGATTTTCGCGGGCATACGGCGCGGATGCGACACCGAGTTGATGTAGAGGGTGGCTAAAGCAGTGCTGACAACGAGGGCGGCCGTCAGCCTGCAAGGTTCATACTAACACGCAAATGGGTGTAGACTGCAGGTAGGAGGAGCATAAAGAGCCGGGACGCAACGCTCGCAATGAGATCAACACGTAGTTTCATTACCACTGGGTATCACTCAGAAGCGGCCCAAACATGACCGAAGTCGTCCCAGTGCAAGACCCAGCCCAGGAGGAGCGCAGCAGAGTAGAGCAAGTTGTCGCGACCAAGGCATATGTGAAGGATCCTGAGCTACTACCATGGTACACGAAGCAACTTGAAGAGCCTAGTCCGGAAACGAGAGATCTGTTCGAAAGTTACAGCAGGGTGCCAGCAGCGGACATCATCACGCACATCAAACGTGTGAGAGATGAAGCATTCTCGGTCGTGAGTCTAGTCTGCCATACATAACAATAGCGAGCTGTACTGACGACCTTGCAGTTCCCGTATCCTTGCTTGGGAAATTGGGGGTTCTTGAACTTTTCCATCGAGAAGAACCCGGCCTACCAGGAAGTCCTCAGTCGCATCAAGGACGGGGAGCAGTTCCTCGACCTTGGATGTTGTATGGGCCAGGACATCCGCAAGCTGGTCCACAACGGCGCGCCCTCCGAGAACACGTACGCGTCCGATGTCAAAACAGACTTCTGGGGCTTTGGCTATGATCTGTTTCTCGACAAGTCGACTCTGCAGACACAGTTCATGGAAGCCGACATCTTCGACGCCAACTCGGAGCTGAAGCAGGTAGACGGTAAGATCGACATGATCAATGCCGCCTCATTCTTCCACCTGTTCGATTGGGACGGTCAGGTCAAAGCAGCTAAGCGCGTGGTCCAACTGTTGAGGCCAGTGGCTGGAAGTCTCATCGTCGGACGCCAAGGTGGCAAGCCTGAAGCCGGCAGCTTCTCACACCTCATGAAAGAGCAGACTGCTTTTTGGCACAATCCAGAGTCCTGGGCGAGGATGTGGGAGCAGGTTGGGGAGGAAACTGGAACGGAATGGAAGGCTGAAGCTGTGCTTGGCGAAGAAGATCTATCGAAGAGGATGAAGACGACGCTTGTGCCTCCGGGTACTAGATTCATGACCTTTACTGTACGTCGGGTGTAGAAGCTTCTTGTAGGGGTAATGTTGGTGTTAATAGATACAATCATTGGTTCACATACTTTCTCATGATCGTGCCTGCCACATGGGATTGCGGAGCAGCAGCCAATGAGCGTGATCCAGGGTCCGAGCAGACAGGCCAAACTCAATCTGGCTTCAACACGATTGCATCTCCAATCCATAGCCCATTGATACCAAATCTTCCCGTCGCTCACTCAATAAAACTACTTCACACATACTCCCATCATGGACCCCTACTCGCCCGAAGGAGGTTCGTCAAAGCGCCGGCCACGCCAGCTCAAGCCCCGCTAACGACTGTCCAGAGCTCATAAACATCCACTCGGCCTTCCACGCCGGCGCCTACCAGCAAGTCCTCGATTTCGACACGTCGTCCTTTTCCGCGTCAAATGCGCTGCCCGTTCGCGTCCTCAAACTCCGCAGCCAAATCGCGCTGGGCCAAGCACAAGCCGTTTCCAGCGAGCTCGCATCCGAGAAGACTCCAGATCTGGTCGCAGTAAAGCTGCTAGCAGACTGTGAGCAGGGCAAAGACGTAGTGGACCAGGCGAAGAAGCTGGCAGAGCAACATGGACAGGAGAACTTGACAGTGCAGCTTTGCGCGGGCATCGTCTTGGAGAGGGCGGGCGAGACGGAGGCTGCGCTTGATGTGCTGAGCAAGCACCAGGGCAGCTTGGATGCGTACGTTAACAGTCCCTTTGCATGGACTATTCTGGGCAATCATGGCTAACATCTGGATAGGGTAGCACTCATTGTACAAATCCACCTTCAACAAAACCGCACAGATCTGGCCGCAAAAGAGGCCCAGCGCGCACGGAAATGGGCACAAGACAGTCTACTAGTAAACATTGCCGAGAGTTGGGTCGGCATGCGCGAGGTATGTCCCTAAACTCGACTGTCACATGCCATAACACTGACACCACTCAGGGCGGCGAGAAGTACCAGTCCGCATTCTACGTCTTCGAAGAACTAGCCACAACCGCTCAATCCACCTCCCCACACTCGCTCGTCGCACAGGCCGTATCGGAAATCCACCTCGGCCGCCTCCCAGAAGCCGAAGCCGCTCTCCAACAAGCCATTTCCATCGACGGCACCTCGGTCGACACAATCGCAAACCTCATCGTCCTCAACACATTGCTTGGAAAGAAGGAAGAGACTGAGCAGCTGAAATCACAGCTGCAAACATCGGCCCCACAGCACAGGGCAGTCGCAGACTGGGCGAGCAAGAAAGCCGAGTTTGCCAGTGCCGCCGCAAAGTACACACCAAAGTTCGAGGTTGCTTCATAGGAGGAGGACGCCTTTGCGCACTTGGTGTCTACAGGAGTGGTGTATCAAGACGTGGATGCTATGCAAGGTGGGCCCATTATCAGGCCTGGAGAGACAACATTCGACGGCGCTACTTAGGAAAAGCGGAATGCCACGACTGTGGAACGAAATATCACGAATATGTGGCGGCATCCGACGGTGCAAGACTTGAAGGCTGCCAGTACGTGGGCATCCGATAGCGATGATGAAAATGAGGCATATCGTAAGAAAAAATAGACGACATTGCAAACATGTTAAACGCAAACGCAAAGTTTTGGAGCGGCTTGAAGGCAGAGAAGTACTCATCGTCTCTACCTCATGTTGGCATTACAAACCACATACAAGCATGCTACTGTCTACTTATGTCACTGTTATCTCTAGCAGCTGTCAAAGGTACCGAAATATTTACTCAATGGATCCCTTCGGGCACAGAGAAGAGGGACGATTTAACAGCACTTAGAATCCTTCCACTAACTCAGCTGTACACAAGAGTGTGGGGGCGAAAATAGGTATGCCTCAGCCTTGCATGATGTCTCGAATCCATATCAGGAAGGTCCGTGCACTAGGGTCCTTCACAGCCACTGTGGGGTAAACGTCACGATAGTACAGTCCATCAACTCTACGTCAACAAACGGAAAAATATCAGGTATGCCTCGTCACAACATCTGTGGCTTCATCTCGAGCCCCAGTCAATAGTTTCTCTACACTGACAAGGCTGAACGTACCTAGGTAGGCAGTTCCTCGTATCACACACATCTGTGACATCACACCACTTACGCCCGTCAGCACTTGAGCCTCTCCCCGCAAACAGCCAGCCGACACCAACGCGTACCCACCTAGTACAAAGACCTAGCCTCCCAGCAACCCGGGTTTAGAAGCAATGACCCACCGCCATCCCAGGGCTAGTAGTAGCATACCGCCAGCTCCACGGCACGCATCATCATGTCTTCGCTACTAGAATACCGACCTCTAGCTCAGGACGAGTTTCGGCTGCTCATCCTCATTCCTGCAGTGTCAATAACAGCCCCACTCAGAGTGCACGTTTTCCACGATAATGTATACAACCCGGAAGCATCCTACGCCGCACTATCGTATACATGGGCGTCGAAGCTCGAAGGCAACGACTACAATAGCAACGACGTCCTCGAGTCCGTGGATGTAGACGGACACGAGACGTTTTTGCACCAGAATCTAGCCAAGGCACTGCGGTCTATTCGCCGTGAGGTCCCGCAGTGTATCTGGGCCGACGCACTGTGTATAGACCAGAATAACATCCCTGAGCGCAACGTCCAAGTCACGCTCATGCGACAGATCTTCTCCAACGCAACGAATGTATGGGCTTGGCTCGGCCCACCAGCGAAAGGAAGTAATCTAGCCATGGACTTCCTTGCCAATCTAGCCAGTCGTTCTGATGAAGAAGGCATCGGCCCGTGGCTTGGAAACGAAGGCATGCACCCAGATACATACCCCACATGGGAAGGCCTCCGCGCCCTAATGGCGCGAAATTGGTGGAAAAGAGCCTGGATAGTCCAAGAATTCGCCCTAGCAAAAGACGTCGTCTTCATCTGCGGAACGCGCCGCCTCTCCGCCGACGCCCTCGAAGCAGCCGACCACCTCATCTTCATGGAATTCACACCTTCGAAGAACGAACGCGTGACGGCTTTGACACGCGCCGTGGACATTAACCCCCGCGTCCTCGATCCAGCGCGCAATCTCATGAGTCTGCGTCGAAGACTACAACAAGGAGAACAGCTTTCTGCGTTAGCGACGCTGCAGATGACGAGATTGACTAATGCGACGGATCCGCGGGATCATTTGTTTGCAAAGATAGGGCTCTCTGGGACGGAGCTGGTGCAGTTGTGTCCGCCGGATTATAATGCCCAGGCGGAGGATATCTGGTTTACATTTCTCAAGGAATTTATCAGGCAGAAACAGGATCTTTATGTCATTTGTCTGGCGGGAATGCAACCGCGGACGCACTATGCATATGCACTCCCGTCATGGCTACCCGATTGGGGACCGTCGAAACCGCAGTATATGCTCTGCTCGCTGTTTACGGGGAAGCAGTGGCCGTTTTTTGATGCGGCGAGTGGTGCTGCTGCAGTTGCGACTATTTCGAGCGAGAAGATGGAAGAGGGTATCTTCCTCAGGTGCAAAGGCCTCGTCATTGATACTGTGGATGGCGTTGCGGGCGATCCGTGGTGGACAGACACTGAAACACCGACGTCTCTCCGCCAGTCGAAATGTAAGAAGAATGCGTATGGAACGCAAGTTGGTGCATTTGAAGCGTTATTGAGGACACTCACTGCGCATACAAATCGTATGGGTGTCTGGGGTCCACCTCCCCCGGAATTTAACACCATCTTCGCGAAACGGTGGCATGAGCTGAGAGAAACGACGGCACCGTACGAGGCTGATGAAAGTCAACCTAAGACTCAACCTCTCCCTCTTCCGTTCTACATGCGCGCATCAGGTTTCGAGCGCGCATGGCGCAGTATGCGCAATCTGAAGTTGGATGGCGTGGAACTACACGAGCATGTTGAAGCTGGGCTGATAGACGCACAGAACAAAGCGCAGGCGTCGAGTTCGGGATCCTCAGAGCAAGGTCACGAATTTGATTTCTCGATCCCGGCACCGTTTCACCCGCTGTGGACTGCGCTTGAGCATAGCGCTGGTCAGGTTTGCTACGAGAGGTTTGTTTATACGACTGAGGGAGGGTATCTCGGGGTTGGTTCTTCCACTGTGGAGCCGGGGGATAAGGTTGTTGTATTGCTGGGATGTAAGGTGCCGGTTGTGTTAAGGCCGCTGGAGAAAGGAGGATATCAGCTTATTGGGGAGACTTATTTGGATGGTGTTATGTATGGTGAGATGACGAAGGATATAGGGAAGGAGGGGTCTGCTGTGCCGGTTGAGGATCTCGATATCTTTTAGGTGTGAAGGGTCGTTTTTATTGTGCTTCCTCGGTTGATAGCTGCATCCATAAAATGCATGATTGTCAGTACGACGACTAATCAAGTAGCTACTGTATGTTGGCAGGCATTCGCGAGGCTTTGAGAATCGCAAGCGAGATCTCGGCCCTAATAACAATGTTCGCCAACGGTCTCTACCATACACGCTATTTCCAAAGTTGTTTTGTCAGCTGCTGGAAGTCGAACATGTCTAACTTCAGTACTGTCAGCGTGCAGGACCTTGGGACCGTTTGGAGAGGTCTTAATTAAGGCCGCCCACTATCCTCTGACTCAGCCTCAGGCACGCCGCCAGAATACTAAGATCACCACTCCATCGCGCGAACAAACACCGCGTCGGCCCCGCGTCTGCGAAAAAAGGCGGATCCAGATAGACACGCAAGATCCACGTGAAGCGATTAGATAGGTAGGTAATCTTAGAACATCCGCATGCCCGCGCCGCCACGCCCGAGCGGTCAACGGCATGCGCAACTTTTCCCAAAACCCTTGCATACAACAGGATGACATGTACGTGCCGTGCATACGGGAAAGTCATCTCCCTGACAGCAAACCCGTGCGGCATGCGTGCGCAGCTGCACGCAAGGCAAGCCAGCCAGGACCTGATCGACGCGCCACGCGCATTTAGCGGTAGATCAACCACGGCACCGGATCTGATGGAATTTCACCACCTTCGCCTCTGTCACCGCAGTCCGAGAAGACCATTTCTCCGAGCGCTTGAAAGACGCATAAAGAGCGCGTAGGAAGGGATAATCCCACTTCTAATAACACATCATACAATCGCGCGTTATCTGACACGTAACTTGCTGAGACAAGGGGGGTTGCATACCTGCAACTCCAACTGTTAGTGGCGCCCGGGAGCTGATACATCCGGAGCTCGACAGCTCCATCTTGGAACGAAGCTTAGCCTGGCTTGCCAGCCAATGCGGGACAGGCTGTGTCTCCATCCGTCTGCAATTTGCAGCTACCTATGCCCGTTAAGGTAATGTGGGTGGCTGATTCTGGGACGGATTCGGTATCCTGGAGTGCAGTTGTGTGGGTTGGGATGATGGGTCCTGCTGCACGGCGCATTTTTGCTGTGTGTTGCGGCCAGAGAGGGCGCGTTCGGCGGCCGAACGTAGGGAATGGGTCGTAGAGATCCCGCGCCGCAAATTTGCCTTGCGGGTGGATGTGTGGAGAGGGAGATTGTGTGTTTGTTTGCTGTTATAGATCGTTATCTTTTGTCCTCACGTTGAAGTCGCGCATACGTTCGTTCGTCGTTGTCTTTCGCTGTACATTCCCCGAATACCACGCTACCCAAAGGTTCCGCGCCGTCCGCTTTCGGAACCGCCACGCTAGAAGCACATCGTCATGTCTGAGGTCAGGATAGACACCGACAGCGCGTTCGACGTGCAAACACCATTGCTCGAGAAGAAAAAGATGGTTGTAGGAGTACCGCCGGTGTTTGAGAGCCTCACGAAGCAGCTCGACAAGATTGTAGAGCAGCCACTACTCGGCCCGAAGACCAAGTTCCCCGCAGGTAGGAAACCTACTGTGTTCTGGTGGCGAATGTAAATTGACCAGCTGGATAGCTACATTTGCGTTTGCGCGTAAAGATGTGTCAGGCAGGCGGCTACCGCAGGCTATTGCCCATCGAGGGTACATGGCCAAGCACCCCGAGAACACTATGGCCTCGTTAAGAGGAGCAGTCGAAGCAGGCGCAGATGCTCTTGAGACAGACATACATCTGACGAAGGATGGTGTAGTCGTGTTGTCGCATGTGAGTTGATCAAAACTTACCCCGATCGTATACTGACTCTTCTGTAGGATAGGAACTTGAGAAGATGCTTTGGCAGGCCCGAAAAAGTTATAGATTGCGACTATGAGTTTATAAGCAAGCTGAGAACGCTGCAAGCACCTCACGAGCCGATGCCTCGTCTTATTGATTTGCTCGAATATCTTGCGCAACCTGGGTTGGAAGACATTTGGGTTTTGCTCGATATCAAGGTATGTTGTGCTAGCCGAGTTGTACAAGCACTTGCTGACGCGATACAGCTCGATAACGATGCCGACGATGTGATGCGCTTGATTGGTGAAACAATCAACAGCGTGCCTGCTGCTCCATCCAGACCGTGGAGCAAGCGCATTGTGCTTGGGTGCTGGGCAGCCAAATTTCTTCCGCTATGTTCGCGATATCTGCCCGGCTTCTCGATTTCGCATATTGGCTTCTCAACACTCATTGCGTCACATTTCTTCAGTGTGCCGAATGTCTCGTCCAATATGGCCCAGGCCATTCTCATGACGCCATGGGGCAGGATGTTCATACGGCGAGCTCAGAGCGACGGTCGGCCCGTGTACGGATGGACGGTGAACTCGGAGAGCCGGATGCGTTGGGACATACGGCAGGGCCTTGACGGCGTCGTGACGGACGACCCGAAGCTATTTCTGGAGATTCGGAGGTCATGGCACGAGGGAACCAAGGACGGCGTGACGCTGCTGATGTGGCTGGACGTGCTGCGGTATAACTTCTTCTGCTTGATCTATACCTTCTTGTTCCAGTGTTATTTTGGGTTCCAGGGCAAGTCGTTAGTCAGGATAAGGGAAGAAGAGGAGGAGCAATAGACTAAGTACGCGAATATCAAGAACAACATTCAGAAGATGTAGCACGCTAACCTTAGAAAAAACTGAACAGCCTAGAGTCTACGTTGACGTTAGATTATCTACTTTGCAAGGTTTTAGCTTAATGTAGCCTGCAGACCTGTTCAGTTTTTTTCTTGTATGAGGTGATAGTGTCGTCGTGAGAGTGGCGAGTATCTGGATTGGCATGGTGAAGTGAAGGCCATGGTGTTGGGTGGTATTGCGTGGAGAGCTATGACGGCAGGGTCCAAACATTTGGCGACCCGACGCGTGCACCCCGCCCAGAGCGCGTTCGCAGCCCACCACGTCGCTGACCACCACCACCATGCCCAGGTACGCGCGCGTATATCTCAGACTGCGGTCACATGGTGTAGCTAATCGGTATCAGAGAAATAATAACACTGCAGGCGGGCCAGTGCGGCAACAGCGTCGGGCAGCAGTTCTGGCAGCAGCTGTGCCAGGAACACGGCATCAACCGCGACGGCAACCTCGAGGACTTTGCGACCGAGGGCGGCGACCGCAAAGACGTATTCTTCTACCAGTCCGACGACACCCGCTACATCCCCCGCGCCATTCTTTTAGATCTCGAGCCCAGAGTGCTGCACTCGATCCAGTCGAGCGCCTACAAGAACATCTACAACCCCGAAAACTTCTACATACACAAGGATGGCACCGGCGCCGGCAACAACTGGGGCATGGGCTACAGCATGGGCGAGCAGGTGCACGAGGACATCCTGGACATGATTGACCGCGAAGCAGACGGCTCCGACTCGCTCGAGGGCTTCATGATGCTGCACTCCATCGCTGGCGGCACGGGATCCGGTCTCGGCTCCTACATGCTCGAACGCCTCAACGACAGGTTCCCCAAGAAGCTCATCCAGACGTACAGTGTCTTCCCCAACACGCAGGACGGCGACATAGTGGTCCAGCCATACAACAGTCTGCTGAGCATGAGAAGGCTGACGCAGAATGCAGACTCCGTGGTAAGCTGCCCAGTGGTACTTGCATATATTCACACTGACCTCCCAGGTTGTCCTCGACAACGGAGCCTTGACTAGGATTGCTGCAGACCGACTGCACGTTATGAACCCGTCGTTCGAGCAGACCAACCAGCTGGTGTCCACCGTCATGTCCGCCAGTACCACGACCCTTCGCTACCCCGGATACATGCACAACGATCTTGTTGGCATCGTCGCATCGCTCATTCCCACGCCGCGCTGTCACTTCCTTATGACTTCATACACCCCCTTCTCTGGCGAGAACGTAGAGCAGGCCAAGACAGTTCGCAAGACAACCGTCCTGGACGTCATGAGACGACTGTTGCAGCCTAAGAACCGCATGGTCTCCACTAACCCCACCAAGAAGAGCTGCTACATGTCTATCCTGAACATCATCCAGGGAGAAGCGGATCCTTCAGATGTATGTTCCTTCCTGTTGACCGCTTGAATCTAGCTCACTGACTATTCAGGTACACAAATCGCTTATGCGCATTCGCGAACGACGTCTCGCTACCTTTATACCCTGGGGCCCCGCCTCCATACAAGTTGCGCTGACCAAGAAGTCGCCCTACGTGACCTCCTCGCACCGCGTCTCCGGACTCATGCTCGCAAATCACACGGGTATCGCCACGCTCTTCAAGCGCATAGTCGCACAATACTCCACCCTCCGTAAACGCAACGCCTTCCTTGAAAGCTACAAGCGTGAAGTGCCCTTCAAGGATGGTCTCGGCGAGTTCGACGAAGCTAAGGAAGTCGTTCAGGGTCTGATTGCAGAATACGAAGAGGCCGAGGATGCCGACTACTTGACCAAAGAGACGGCGCCGCCTGCGGATGAGGAAGCTGACAAGAGAGTCGGCTAGAAGTCACCTGAGCAACTATTGGATTTGGCATCGGCGTCATTGGATGGTGCAGTGGAGTCAAGGGTACCCGACTTTCAAGTCTATTTCGCGGCGTTGGCGGACATGCAACGTAGGCTACAGACCTACCGTGATTCTGAAATTTATCATCTTCCACATTCTTCGAATCGTCGTACCGATTGTGGTCATCATGGTGGAAGATATCACGGCTCTTGCTAGTTCTGTAAGGGCGGACTGATTTGAAGAGAACGCCAGGAGTTTGTATGGTAACGAGCGCAAGATAATCGATCCATCGAGGTCTACCACGGATCGCTAATTCAAGAAACCAATCCACTGACTGTGTGGTTGTAGGCATGTAGCAGATTCACCGTGGTACCGTGACTGGAACGCTGTGGTGTTGTCATTCTCTTGCATTTCTATTGCTGACCCAAATCACTTCAATGGAAATAACCACAGGTCAGTGCGTTGGAATCCACAAGTGAACAGCAAGGCTTCACTTCTATACGTATAAAGTGTACGCAGTCCTCTCCGCATAAAATACGTCGTAGTAAGTCAACTGTGCCTACTCGCCTACGACTACACTCACTACCAAATCAACCAACCACAGAAATACACAACACCCCGTAGGAACAGCCCAAAACACCAAAGCTTTCCCCCAAAATGTTCGCGTTAAGCATCCGCTCCATCACCAACTCCAGAGTCGTTGGCCCCCTAGCCATCTTCGCCCTCTCCACGCAAACCCGCACCCTTTACTTCTGCGGCCCCAAGCAAGGCGATCACGATGCGGACCTACCCATCTCTGAACACTACCACGCGCGTCTACGAGCATCGGATCTAAAACCAAAATCCACCGCAGACTCGGCACCGACCACTACGCCCACCCGTCCTACTACTCCACCACCCACTCAGCCTACCACTACAACAGACACAATACCCACCCTTCGTATCTCCGTCACGCACGCGCCACCAAACCTATCAGCCCGGCATACAATGCCGTCTGCCAACAAGCACGAGATCGAGAATTTTAGGAAGGCGTTTGGGCAGATGGAGACAGCTACACACGATGGGGCCACGGACTACAACAACACCCTTGCCGTTATCCAGGAGATTGCAAGGCTGCAGTTTGAGCTGAGGAGGGGCCAGGTGGAGGGTAAGCCTTTTGAGGAGCTGGAGAAGATTAGGGGGGAGATTGAGGATTTGAGGGGGGTGTTTGAGAGGATTGGGAGGAGGTGGGGTATCTAGGCTTGGGGAATGTAGGGCGCTGCTGGAGATTGTGGATATGTGTCGTTCTACAAAGATTGATCGTGCAGTAGCTTGGAGGGAGTCTTGAGATCACCATGAAAGTCATATCCGAACAGAAATGAACGTTCTTCGAAACTAAACCAGAATGCAAAACGATGAGTGGTATACAGCACATTTCCCACCTCCTCCCAGCGCAAGAAACAACGCCTCTCCAAGCCTCACTTCTCCTCACATCTCCATTCAACAATCATACATCCCCCTCACGCCCCATCCTTATACCCCAACCCCCCAGCCTTAACATCAAACTCAATCAACTCATCCAACCCACAAACCTGAAACAACTCCCTCGGGCCATACCTCTTCCCATCCCCCTCCACACTCTCCACATGCCCCGCCTTCATCTGCTGCACCGCCCTCCTAACCGCGGGATACACAACCTCGCAGGCCAGCAGCGGGAAAATAGCAAGTTTATACCCCATGGCCTTGCATTCTTCGACTGAGAAATCAGGGGATACGCCGCCGGGGACACTGTTGAAGAGACAAGGTGTGGGAGCTAGGTCTGAGCATATGCGCTGCGCGTCTGAGGCGGTTGTCACGCCTTCCAGGAACGCCATGTCTGCGCCTTGAGCGACTGCCGCACGGAGACGTCGGAGGGCTTCTTCGTACCCGAATCCTTGCAACGCGTCCGTTCGAGCGATGATGACGATGTCACCGCCACTTGCCTCCCGCGCTAACCTCGCAGCCCGGATCCTCGCTTCAAACTCCTCGATGTCGACGAGTTGCTTGCCGTTTAGGTGCCCGCACCGCTTACTCACGATTTGGTCTTCGAGGTGCAGGCCGGCGACGCCCGCGCGGATGTACGAGGTTACTGTGCGGCCGACCATGACGGGCCCGCCGTAGCCGGTGTCTGCGTCGGCGATTAGGGGCGTCGAGGGCGAGAGGGAGGCGAGCATGCTGGCGTTGGTGAGCATGTCTGTGAAGGTGGCTATGCCCATGTCGGCCGCGCCGAGGCGGGACATTGTTGTTCCTGCGCCTGTCTGGACATGTGTTAGTTGGGTTGGTTTGGTGTTGTTTGATATCGTGGGGGGGATGTTGGTGGATATGGAGATGGGGAGATGGGGGAGACGAACCATGTATAGACAGTCTACGCCTTCTTGGAGAGCTATCCGCGCTGTGAAGCCATCGTATACGCCGGGACAGGATAGGAACTTGTTTGGATCCGCCAGCATGCTTCGCAGTTTCTCGACGGCCGTCGTCTTCCTTTCTGTTTGTCCTGCTTTGCTGGATCCCATATTGCCTTGTGTTCTTTCGCTTTGATAATGCCGATAACAACAATAACCCGACTCTTTACTATATACGCGCAACCAACTCTTTCTTAATACCAAAAGCAGCAGATTCAATCAATTCAAGGGGTATAGTGTCCTCGTCAGGCATCAAAACGAGCAAGAAGGTACACCCGACAGCCTGACTTTAGCCCGCTGAGACTCGGCGTCTTGCGCATACACTGTGGCGGGCCGCAACAAGTAAGGCTGGGCTACCCACGAATAGTCGACCAGATGCGGAAGCGATGGCCTTACGTACCCGTCCTGCGAACTAGGATGCTGTCAACCCGAAAAGCGACCGCGGATTTGGGAACAGTATCTAATCATTGCCAACCAACCGGACCTAACTCCTACAACCTTTATATAGAAAATCTAATAGCTAATCTCGAAATAAGCATGAAAGGGTAATAAGATAGTAACCACACCACTTCTTTTCAGTTGAGAACGAGGCTACGCCGCAGATAGGCAGACCCGGGTGTGCCCTCCGCCCGTCTTTCTCGGCCAAGTACTCCGTAGCCATCTGTATTGATCAAAGATCTTCTTTTTTGCGATGGCGAAAGCGAAAACACTTTCTCGGATGAACATTCAACCAACCCTATAACATGCAAAATAGTGAAAAGTGCACAACCCACAAACGTCATATCCACACCCCTCGAGACGACGCGCAAAACACCAAGCGAAAAGCCGCAGCCGTGGTGGTGACCACCCCCGCAACAAAGCCCTTGTTCCTGCTGCTGACGTAGTGTGCTGCCGATGTTCGCCGGCAGTTTGACCGGTAGGAGCGCCATGCTTGTCCCTTCTCACTGGTCAGACAAGACTGCGAAATTCAGTTTCGCCGATGTCCACGGTCGGCGCGTTGGAGGCGGGAGGCGATATCGTATGAGAGAGGATTTGGAGGATGGAATGCCCCGTTGGGTATGCTGGCCGATGCCGAAGTCTCCTGGGTAGGCGAGCGAGCGCATGGGGGGTTGGTGAGAGGGGTAGACTGGGATTTAAAGTGAGCTGACGGCCGGCATGGCGGTTGCTTTGGTGTTTTGTGTCGGTTCCTCTTTCCTCCTCCACCTGGGTACACGCCTTTGGATTGTGGTGCACAAGGCGCCGCTAGTGGCCCATCAGGGTCAGGCTGCGCGATGAAGGCACTACAGGTGATCGCACCCACGTTTTGCTTTTTGCTGCAAGGTTCGTCTTGTACCTGTCGGACTGTCCCCACTGGAAGAGAAGACCCTTTGTTATCATATACGCCTTGGTAATTCATCTCCATCGCGTTCGGAGTTCGTTCGGTCAGACCGGCACACCACCCCAGCTCTTTGGCGTCGCGCCTGTTCCCAGGAAGATGCAGCGTGCATCGAAGCGATCGAAAAATTTGCGCCACCGCGATCCGTTCCTGGACTATCGTCTAGCGGTGTTACCGATCCCGCGATCGCGATCCCGAATCCAGATGTCTACGTTTGGGAGGTCTTCGTAGACCGTATGTGGCGTCTGCAATGGACGATCGGGGTAAAGTATATTCCATGGCATTGCGTATCTGAGTAGGTATACGGTATCTGAACGCTTCAACTCCCGCACCAGGCGAGAAACCGCTATTATTACTCTTCCATCGCGTCTGATTCATCCCCTCACGCGGACCCTATAATGTCTAACCGTAGGTGTATCCCATATTCGGTGCGCCTCCAGGCCCTGGTGCTGTCATCATTGGATTCATAGGGCCAACCGGCACATTGGGCATTTCCGCATTCGAGAATTCAAATCCGGCCGCCCAGTCGTAATCGGGGAATTGATCAAGCATTGGCGGCACTCCATAGTCTGGACCTTCCCAGGCATCGAAGCTCATTACGGACGGGTCCTGTTGCATCTGAGGATTCACCAAGCTAGGGTCGAATTTGGTCACTGGGAGTTGTTGTTGCTGTCTCATCGACGGATCCGGAAGTTGCTGCTGGTGCTGCTGTGGGTGTTGTTGTTGTTGTTGTTGTTGTTGGGATGGGTATTCTGACATGTTTGTTAGTTCAGAGCCCGTCAGACTTGACGTAAGATGCTTACGAGGTGGGTTCTGCTGGGGGTTCTCGTGCGACAGAGTTACTTCGTCGCCGTACGGATTCTTCATGTTGCTGAACTCTTCTCGCCAGTACCAGAACATGTCGTAACTAATGCTCATGCTCAATCGCGTCCTCAGCCTCAGATATAGTGACTCCACACGGCCGTCCTTCTTACGGAACACCTTGTCGCTACCCCACAAATCCTTCATAATGTGCGCAGTTCGGAAATGGATATCTCCTGGTTGTAAAGAGACGTTCTTAAGGAAATCATACGCCTGTGAGAAAGCTCGTTCGCCCGCAAGTACATCCAGATGTTGAGCAAGCGGACTTCGAACGAGTCTAAGGATGGTAAACCCAGCCAGAGTAATAGTTCGGTCAATGAATGATTGCGAGACGGAGGGTAGGAAGATCTTTTGTGTCGTCTGCATCGTCGAAGCGGACTGGATAACTGAGATGCAAAGGGAGTAGAATCGTGAGAGACCCTCGGCATCGGGTCCAGGGTTCGTGGGGTGGGCGAAGAAATGGAACGCCATTACGTGAATACGTGCACAGCTTAGTTGCAGGGTATCTATTTCGTTAGCTCAAGTTTCGAAATGACCGGGTTAGACTTACCGAGTTCA
This sequence comes from Alternaria viburni, assembly GCF_023758015.1. Taxonomy (NCBI): domain Eukaryota; kingdom Fungi; phylum Ascomycota; class Dothideomycetes; order Pleosporales; family Pleosporaceae; genus Alternaria; species Alternaria viburni. The sequence continues at coordinate 94,594 of NW_026055780.1, forward strand.
CTTGGAGAAGATGGGGCCAAGCTGAGGAGTTGCGAGTCGAATATGCCAATCAATGATCGTAATACACGGACATCACAATGAATAGATTGTAAGTTGGTCTTGCCCATGGCAACCATGGCACGCATGAGGATGATGTAGACTTTATGCAGGAACTGCAGGTCAGACGGGAGGTATGGAACCATGTCTTCACGGTCTTGTTCATCGCCATCGAAGAATGACTCAGCAAGAGGTGGTATACCTTCAACACAGCTCGTTCTAGATACGGTTAGCGTATGTCACAAAGTCACTTCTTTTGGTGACCTCACCTTATGGAAACGATGACGCAACACAGCCAGAGCCTGGCGCGTTGCACCTTGAGCGACTGGTCCTTCTCAAGCGGCGTCCTAGCAAAATCCTGGCCAACACCTGCTATGTGCAGACCAATTTGTGTTGCTAGATGCACTGCCGATCCACACATGAGGTGTGTCGTATCTTTGTACATTGAGTTGGTGGGTAGTCGCCATGTGCACAGAATTAGTAGACCTTGGATGATCGGAACTTGTGAGGTGCGTAGCGCCATTGAAGAGAACGCGAGCTGGGTGATGGGCTGGCTCGTCCTCTCTAGGACTTCGTGTTCAGAGTACCGCCGCGATCCCGTGACCACGATAGTCCAAAACAAGAACGGCGATTGGTCATAATAGTCATTCGGCCCTATTGAAGGGTCCAAGATAGGAAACAGTGGATGGTATTGGGTGAAGTAACTGCAGTCATGTTAGCATAGATAAGAACAACATCCTGCGTCAACGTACATGGTGAAGCAATCGTCAATTCTCTTTGAATCGAGCAGGTAGCCGTCAATCACACGCGGTACCGTGCCATGATGATCGGAACCTTTTCGCGTCGGTGGCCGCGAGTCGAAAGCTGGTGACATGGAGTCTGATGCATCTGTCCTTCCGGAAGGATCAGAATATGTGCCCGAAGCGTGTTCGAGCGGACCGTAGTTTTGCATGTCGACGGTCGGTGATGCTGTCGATTGCGGGTAGTTTGCATCGCCAGGATTCTGCCCCTGCCTCATATTCCATCGCAACTCTTCCAATTCGCGTCGCATCTCAGCCTTTGTTTGGCGCAGGTTCCTGGTCGACGTGGGAAGAATGCGGCATTCGAGGCCCATCTTCTTGCAGCGGCCGCATGGGTCATGCGGTACCTTGTGCTGCTCGACATCACATCGGATCTGCCAAAGAAATGATCAGTAAACCATCCAAGCCGTTGCGGACGTTGTCGCGATGCATTGAGGTGGGGAAGTACCTTTTGCTGTCGGCACTCGACACATGCCTTCCGTCGCGGAGTGGTCATGCTGGCCTGATTCATCTAGTAGGTATCCACAGGGAGTTGGCGAGCGGCAAGCATAGACTACTATAGTATTCCGCGTCTCAATCGGCGAAAAAAGGCATATAAGAAGGTGTAAGGGAGAACTTCGCCATGAACTGAAGAACCACACTCGCGATTAGCACCTACGTCGTCATCAGGGCCTGTTGCAGCGGTGCGAATCGGATGGCGGGGGAATGGGACCCAGTAAAGGACCGATGGTGATCCTTTTCTCAGCAAGCACGTCTCAAAGTTTTTTTCTCAGCTTCCCTTGGCTTCTCGCCCTGTGCTAAATGTTTCTCTTAATAATGTGCCATGCTAGACGACGCTCGTGCGCAATGAGGCTAACAGGCTTTGTTGTCTGTGTGGAAGGAATGCATGTCGAGACGCACGCGATTTTCATCGGGACCCACTTTGGCGCCTAAGCCCATGCGGACCTAGTGTTTTGCGTAATGCTGTCTGAGCACTGCACTACTTGCATGGCCTGCCGCCATGTCATGTCGAGTGAACGCATCTCTTACACTGTCACCCAAACAGTCCATCTGTTGGGCACTCAAGCTTTTGTGATCACCGTGGCGCAGCCGTTTTGCCACGCCTAGCTGGGAGCCAGCCACCGCGGCCCTTCTCTCCGCCGCTGCTCTTCACCATCAACCACCTCACTCTGCCAGCCCTCAAACGTGTTTGGTGGGTCGAGTCAATGCAGTCGTACCTGATCCTCATCTTGGATGACACCCCTTGCCCAGATCGGGCCTAGCAGGCACGAACGTCCCAGTAGCTTCACTCCATGGGCGGGCGCTACCCATCCGGTGTCGACGGCTCAAGTTCGCGTTTAGAGTTCGTACGAAGCCACTCTGCCAGGCATTCGACTCCGGCATTGCACTCGTTGCGCCACATCGAAGCGAATGCGACGTGAGGAGGGTTGTGTGCCATGACAATGCGTCTGTGGCTGCCGCCTGATTCCGCCTCAAAAGCAATGAACGACAGCGGGATTTACTGACTCTAGCACCTTCACACGTGGACTACCGACGCTCATAGCTCTGCCTTGGCCTCCTGCAATTCCCAATGATCGTCCAACACATGATCGCTGTGCGCCAGGCCGCTTGCTCGGAACGGCAAAGCTGCCTCGCTATCATAACCAGCTCACAACACTCGTCTCGCTGTCCAAAACAGCTCATTCCACTTCACCGACTCCAAGCGCGCACATGGTTCCCCTGCTCCTGGCGAGACTCACCATCCCCACACACACTCCTTCCTTTCTTCCATACCTTCTAGCTCAGGGTCTCTCCGCAAGCCACTTCGCCTTCATAGGTAAGTCGAGCGTCCACCTCCACCAGCTCCGCGGAAGACAGATGCAGCGCAGATCACAACGGACTTGCAGATCAGCTACACCAAGTAACCTCATCCTATCCATGGCCAATGAGCGTGTGACATCGCTATCTACCGCATATCGCGTACCAACAGCCAGCAGCGCACACAATTGTAAAGGCGGAGCAGGGCGGGGATGCCGGGGAGGATTCTCGGAACAGGATGTATCCATCCTGTTTGCATTAGATTAAGCACAGCCCGTGTGGTGAAGACGCTCGGTCGGGTTTTGCGTCCAAGTCCGCAAACAGAAGTCGTATCGTAGGACTTGCATGTACCTTGCAAGCTGCGACAACTCCAGACTCCGGAGATTTTCTCGTGACGTTGTCTAGCCACGTTCTTTTGTTTGCTTTTTCGAGGCGGAGCAACGGAACTCGGAGCCTCGATCGAACCCACATGGCACAATGTAGGGAACGGTACCGCTTGCTTTTCCCTCAGTTCTGGGCCACTACCTCGCCGTTCCTGGAGCTGTCGCGTGTCTACCGGAGTGAGAGTGTGGGTTAGGTCCCGTCGACCGAGGAGAAACACGGATACCGATAATCTCTCCCGTGGAGTAAGTGGTGCCACGAGACACACTCAGGGTGCAATTCCTTTCGCTACCACTGAACACACACATCGATTACATCTCGGGACATTTCAAAAGACTCCTGATCTACTGCAGTAGGAGCATTCTGCATGCGAATGCAAATCTCTACACAGCCTCCTCTAGATTGCATCTCGAGGTGCCTCCTACCACGATTATGGCACACGACGTCGTATGGAAATCTCCGCTTGCGCTGTTGTCCGGATGGCTCCATGAATCAGCTGCCAATGTAGGTGTACGTACATGGCGCAAAGAGCGCTTAGCTTACCCGGTGGGTCGACCCTTCAGCACCCAGATACTGCGAAAACAAGAAAACGAGTCCAGAACCACAGTATGGTCGGCGTCCACATAACGCCTCTCACTGCAAGATACTGCGCAGGCAAAGGAGGCAGATCTAGAGCCGACATATCGACCGTCTCGAATCAACGCCTCTCCCACTGTAATAAGAGTCTAGAACTATCAAGTCGGCGAAGGACAACAGGAATATTGACACTGTATCTCAAATTACAGACCTCGTGATCCCTCAAGCTTTGCCTCCACCCAAGTAACGAGGAGACGCTTGCTACCAGCAACCACAACAAGGCCACTCAAGACAAGACATCTCACTGGGGTCGGAGTCTAGAGCTACCCGGACGGCGAGGTAAAACATAACATTAACAGGGTATCTCAAATTGCAGGTTTTAGCATCCTTCAAGCTTTGCCTCGACCCAAGTGACGAGGAGACGCTCGCTACCACCAACGCAACGAAGGACGTATGAACATCGGCGAGGTCTTTCGGCATGCAGACTTCAGCTTCCCTCAAGTTTTGCCTCCACCAAGGTCACCAAAGTACGTCTTCGATGACCAGCTCGAACCAAGGCCAGGCCCCAGTCTGGGTCAAATGCGCCTTCTCCTCCTCGCCTCCACCACGATGTTGAGGAGAGCCTCGGTACCAGCAACCGAATGAAGCCACTCAAGAAAAGCTGCAAGTATCCAACAAACAGCCGATTGATACAAGGTAAAAGGATGTTCAGGAGGACCCAGAAAGACATCATTTGTAACTCACAAGCCAGCAACAGAGAAACAATATTAATCGTAACAGATTTGTTCATCGATATCAATCTACTCGTCGTAAAACGCAAATTCAGTGGTATAAGAATACAGTATAAAAAGAAAAAAGGAAAAGTCGAGCCAACTTCTAACAACAGTAGACATCCAGCAAAAAATGCGTACCGTTCACCCCTCCCTCGCATCTAGATTTCGTTTAGAGCACCTCTCCCAGTCTCATCTTCTCATCTCATACTCATACCCCTCTCATCTTCTATATCACAACCACCTTCCTACAACCTAAGACCACGACGCATCACCCTCGCCTTCGCCGCAGCACCAACATCCTCCGCACCACCATCCGGGTTGGTAACCGCACCAGCAAACCCAACAAGGCTGTTAAACTGATCCGCAAGCGCCTTGTTCCTGTCTCCGCCCTGAACAGCCGCAGCAGCACTCTCGCACGTAGCTACAGCAGCCTCGTTGGCCTCGCACACGTTGGTCAGCTGGTTGCAGAGCGCGTTGGTGATGATGTCTGGGTTGAGGGCTTCGCCTTGGCCGCCGCGCGCGAGCGGGTCCGCGATCTGGAAGGTGAATTCGTCGGCGGGGCGCCCGTTTTCGCCGCCTTGGAAGGTGATGGTCGGGGTGCAGAGACCGAAGTCTTCGGCGCCGCCGGCACCGCCTGCTGCTGCGTCGGCTCCGGCATCCGCGCCGGCATCGGCACCAGCATCGGCTCCGGCGTTGTTGTTTCCGGCGGCGGCGTCTTGCTGGTTGTTTGCGTTGTTGCCGGCGTTGGCGTTGTTGTTGTTCTGGTTGCCGGCATTGGCGTTGTCGTTACCGGCGGCGGCATCTTGCTGGTTGTTGGCGTTGTTTCCAGCGTTGTTGTTCGCATTGCCAGCGTTGTCAGCTGCGTTGTCGTTGCCGGCGTTGGCATTGTTGTTCTGGTTCTGGTTCTGGTTGTTGTTGGCATTGCCAGCGTTGTTGTTACCAGCCGCAGCATCGTTGTTGTTACCGGCATTGGCGTTGTCGTTACCAGCAGCGGCATCGGCACCAGCATCAGCAGTAGCGTTACCAGCGTTGTTGTTCGCGTTACCAGCATTGGCAGCTCCGTTGCCAGCAGCGGCATCGTTACCAGCGTTGGCGTTGTTACCAGCGTTGGCGTTGTTACCAGCGTTGGCGTTGTTACCAGCGTTGGCGTTGTTACCAGCGTTGGCATTGTTACCAGCATTGGCGTTGTTGCCAGCGTTGGCATTGCCGTTACCGGCAGCAGCCTGGTTGCCACCCTGAGCAGCACCGCCGGCAGCAGCACCACCAGTGGCAGCACCGGCACCACCAGCCGAAGCCTGGCTAACAACAAGGTCACCAAGACCAGCCTGGTCCATGAGGTCAAAGACACTCAGACCATCAGCAGCAAGAGGAGACGCAGCACTGCTAGCGCTAAGGGCAGCAGCATCACCGTTGACATCGACATCAGGGTCAATGAGAGGAGTGATACCACGAAGCTCAGCAGTAGCCGGAAGCGAAGCATCGCCACAGACGTTCTGTGCGTTGCCGCCAGCGAAGGGGTTGGTGTTCTTCTCCGCAGTGACCATGCCAATGGCAGCAGCAAGGGCATCAGCACCGCCACCGAGTTCGGTGAAGATCTGATCAGCACGGACGAGCTGATGTGTTTATTAGCCTGAGACCCGGGGATGTGGAGGTAGGGTAAACAAGTGGAGAAGCAACATACCTTATCGCAAGAGTTTGCTCCACCGAGAAGGTCAGAGATGGCTGCACCAGCAATGGTAGCAGCGGCACCACCATCACCACCCTGGACTTGACTGATAGCGTCGATGGGGACTTGCTCCTGACCGAAACGGGCCTGGACGTAGGCAATCATAGCCGCGATGATGAAAGTCTTGGAAACCATGTTTGCTGATTTGTTGTGGTTGTGATTTGGAATCGAAAGCACGATAATAGTAGTAATGCGTTAAACGTTAAAAGTGGAGGAAAACGAGAGACTAGCTCTTGTAATGAAAGAAGTAAGTAATAAGTGTAGAGAGGTTGTTGATATAAAGGCCGACCTGGGCGAAAGAATGGAAAAAGTGCTGTAAGAAGCGAAAGAAGGGGAGTTTGCTGGATGCTACTGTTGACTTTGCTGTTGTCGAAGTTGCTGGCCTTCCAATCTGTGGGCGAGGTATACCAGGCTTATATATCACATTCATCTGTGCCTCCGTTCCCGCCACTCTCTCTCCAAGGGACTCACCTCCAAGCGCCATGCCTGGGGGAAGGATCACTTGGACGTCTCAACCATGCGCCCAAGAGGTGTATCCCGCCTTCGATCCGACGCCCAGAACACAGCGGGGTCGTGAAAACGCAGTGGAAAAATGACAGAGGGGTGTTCGTGCCAAGGCGTCATGCGCTCTTGAGCGTGCTGGAACGTATGATTGCCGGGCTGCGACTTCGCTACGCCTTAGGAGCCGTCTGTTAAGGCTTCCGTGCGGGGCATCGACTCAGTCGACTGACGTGCGTGCTGCCTGATGTTGGGGGTGTTGTGACGGCCTCAGTCGCGGTGGGGTTTCATGTGACTTTGCGACACGGGACTACGCCTAGAGCGTAGTATAGCCGCCGTCAACAAACGTCGCTTGACAGCGCCGATCATCAATGCGTTCGCATCTTGAACTTCCATTCGAATTCTCAGAGACCTTTTGCGATGCATGAAGAAACAGCGAGATGCTCGGGCAGAAACACAATGCAAGGGAAATGCACGTAATGGTGGTTATTGACGGTGGTATTTGGAAAGAAGAAGCGGCCCCGTCTGGCGTCATATGCGATCAAAACAAGCTGCTCAAAACACCGAGACAATGCGCGAGATTCGAGAGATGAGTCGAGTAAATTCGTAATGCCTTCTGTCAAACGAAGGACCGTAGGGAGGCGACCGTTAAGCCGCGGGTGTTATTCCTGGTCACTGCGACCAGTTTCGCACCTACGCAGGCGACATCGAAGTCCCAAGGCCAGCAGTCCGCGAGTCCATGAAGTGATTCTCTTCGACCTGGCCATGCATGTCTATAACGCCAACGCTATGTACTCACTACAACCTATCGAGCTTCCTCCGCAACAGCCTGGTCCTCTTCATGAGCTTCTTGTACTTGTGCTTCTTCATCTTGAGCTTCCGTTGCCTCTTTACACTAATCATGTACATGCCGTATCTTCGTCGCGCAACGTGCTGGCGAAATGTGCTTGGCTTCCTCTCTTGCGCGGGCAGCGGTACTTCGGTTATGCGCTGGTTGATGCTGGCGGAGAGGCCTTCAGCGGAGTGGGACTCGGCCTGAGGCGCGCTCGCTAGTGCATCGTACGGCTCGGGTGCCGCTGGTGCTCGGAATGGAACAAGGCGAGAAGCCCAGTCTTCTACGCTTTGCTGTGTGGGTTCAACATCGAGGTGGTATACCTCCTGCTCCGATTGTATCGCATCGGCTCGTTGCTCCTCTTGTGCATCGATCTCGGCGTTTACGCGGTCCAAGAAGCCAGCGAGGACGTTCTTGGTGGCTTCCATTCTTTGGACGTCATTCGCCCGGTTTACGTCGAAGAAGGCGTCGAATTCAGCGGTCGACGTCGCGTTGGGGAAGGAGCGCGAGATGGAGATGGGGCGGTGGAGGCCGAAGAAGGCAGATAGTTTGACATCTACAGTACGTCAGCATATGCATGGGAAGGTGCATCCCCGTGGCATCTTACCGTCTTCCCGGAGGTGGTTTGTTGGCGGTACAAAGGGCACGTTATTGCCCGTGGTAGCCGTCGAGGGCTCCTTCAGCTTCTTCGTCTCCTTGGACTTCTTGCCGGCGCCCTGGAGCTCTGCCGTCGCGTTCTGATCTATTTCCGTGGGCTTCTTTTTGCTGTTCGGGGGTGTGGACGGCTTCGAGGACGAGTAGCGCCGCTGGTGGCTGGGTCGGAAGGGTTGTTGCGGCGCCGTGCTGGTGCTCAGCGCAGAGCGGGCGCAGCGGGTGAAGACATACGAAGTCGCTGGCGCAGTGCCGAAGGTGTTTGCAGAGCGGGCGACTCTGCCAACAGCGGGCGAGAACATGGCCAGCTAGGTTGAGGGGTATTGGGTATGACGATGGTGTTGATGAGGCTCAAGGCCGGCTATCAGGACTTGCTGCAGGTGCTCCACGCGCCGATGTTTCCCCGATTGGCACTAGCACTGGCAGCCGGCACCCGTCACGAGAGCATTGCACATGTCAGAAGCGTGAAGCGGTCGAGAGTACGGTGAACGTCCACGGATAGCTACCTAGGTCTCGTGACGAGATATCGGTGAGTGGCCTAGACCGTGTCTCCTGCATGTTCTACTGATATTTGTAGAAGTATTGTGATACTAATAGACACGCCTCTGATTCTCGCTGTCTGCAATATAGTATGGATACCTAGGTACTGTTCTGCCCAAAATAGAGCACTGTTTACACCATCAAATCAATCTTGTCCATACTTGCACAGCTTACAGCTTACCTGGCTAGCCTTCTCTTACTTTCTCCCTAGACTAACACCATGTGTTAGCAAGCGCCTACTATCGCCCTCTCACAGGCATCGTCCCCTCCTCAGAGCAAGGGATTCCCCCATCCGCACTACCTCACTTCGCATCCCTCCACAAACCACACTGCCCTCACCAACAGCACCCTTCTACTCACTCCGCCAACACTCTTCGCGTGACCTTACAATCCCATTGTGCGCGCCTGACCACCCACCCCGCATGTCCAATACATCGCACTGCACTGCACTGCACTGCACTACAATCCATCTCACCCTTTCTATACACATCCACCCATCCCATCTCTCTCCACCACAGACCGACGCCACAAGTCCAAGCCAAGCCACCAGCTCAGCCACTCCCTCATTATGGAGGGATAGACCCTCCTCCCACTCTGCGACGCGACGTGCGAGTCAACGTCCCACGCCGGGTTGAAGCGGCACGGACCGAGAGCGACTGGTTCGGTCTGTAAGGCAACCACGCCGCAGAGGCGCATGATGCATGGGCGTTGACGAACCCCGCGGGATGCGGCTTTTTACCATCCTGATCATATCTCCCTTCGCTTGCGGTGGGTAAATCAGGGTAAATATGATGTAAGTTGGGGCATGGTTATGTAAGTGGCTGCATGTGCAACGACACGGGAAACGGAAACTACGGGAACCGGAGTACGTCAAGATGAAGAATGTCTCGGAGCTGGGTAAGATGGTTTGTTGATATTACACTGCAGCAGCAAAATGTACCTCTTCTGCATTCCCCGCTGCACGTCCAATGCCATGTAATATGTTTCTTTGGACATGGCACTGCCCAACCCCAATCTATGACCCTGCCCACTCTCAGTGAGTGACTGCGCAGGAGTACTAGGTACACAACACCCAATGAACGGTAGTTGTCCAAAGCCGAGATAGGGAGGGAGATTTTGTCAGCCTCTGTATCTTTCCACAGTCGAGTTCCAAGACATGCTCGTCTCCTCAGATCTGCAATACACTATGAATCTACAAAATGCGTGTGTCCGCTTACTAAAACAAACCAAGAGAGAAGAAAAAGGACCAAGATCAAGACTAGCATCAAGACCAAGAGATTAAGTCGTGAGATCGTCATGTACTGGCGAAGATGATGATGAAGCGGAGAAAGAGGTATCGGGGGGTATATAATAGAAAAGGGCCGTGGAAGTCGTCTCTTCTCGTCCACTAAAAGTCCGTTGCTACTCCGGTCCCGCCAGGCGGACTGTCCGTTTTTGGGGCAGGTGGGTCGACAGCGCGGGCGCGTGTGCGTTGTGCACCCCTGCTTTCGCGTGGGCGCGCGAGCGCTCTCGTGGGCTGTGTGTAAGACGGCGACGATCGCAACGCGACCATCCGTGATTACTATAGTATCAGTGCGTTGAGGTTGCGCTGGACGATCATGTCTTGTACAGACGCCATGGTGATCTTGAGCAGGTTGGTGTCGGTCGCGTTGGTGTAGTGGACGTAGACCTCCTTCTTGGGCTGGCGGACTAGGTTGCGGAATTTGTTGGCGAAGAACTCTTTGCCGGCCTCCACATCTCGATCCCCGCCGGTGTAGTCGGAGAAGACCCTCCGGATTGGGCTCATGCCACTTGCTATCTTGTCGGTGAAGAGATCGATCTTGTTGAGGAAGAGGATAAGCGCCGACTTTTCGAAGTATTTGGAATTGGATATCGACTCAAATAGCATGAGAGCTTCGTGCATTTGGTTCTAGTGCTGTTAGTGGATGTAGCGTGTATGCTTAAAAGGCGACTTACGCCATTCCGGTCTTCTACTAGCACGTGGTCGTATCCGCTAATGGCCACGAGGAAGAGCACGACTTGCACGTTGTCAAAAACGTGGATCCACTTCTTACGCTCTGAGCGCTGACCACCCACGTCGACCATCTTGTATGTCAGGTTGCCGAGCTCGAAGATGGTCTCGGAGATACCGGTGGTCCGTAATCGCGTGCGCAGGATGTCTTGGTCGGTGGGCAGGAAGTCCCGTTGGAACAGACGGTCGATGTTTTGGAAGAAGCTGAATTGTTAGCCTGGGAGTGGTAGAGATGGTGGAGGGGAACGTACTAGTTCAGGTTGTCGTGCAGCGCATACTGGTTGCCCTTGAGGATTGTGAGCTGCACGCCCTTGTCGGCCCAGAGCGAGTTGAAGGCTGTGTGGAACTCTTCGGGCATGGGCTCCTCGGTGCCAATGTCGGGCGCGGAGTTGACCATCTCGGAGTACCGCTGTCGTCGGTTAGTGGTGTTTGGGCAGGAGCCATTGGATGGGACATACAATGTTGTCGTCGTCCTCAAAGTCAATGTCGTCTTCCTGCATGGCTGCGTAGATGGTCTGGAAGGCCGAGACCAGGTTGTTGAAGATGGTGGCCCGCCATGTCTTGCGCTCGAGGCTCTGGAATCCGCCTGCGTTGATGATGCGCATCTGCTTGAGGACGGTCGACTTGCCGCTCTCTCCGGCACCTGCACTCTTGTCTCAGTCACGCTGTATCACCGGGGCCCGTTCAATGCATACCGAGTAGCAGCAGCTTCACCTCGCGCTCAGCCCGCTTCCGGTCGGCGCGGAGGTTCTTTTCGATCTCGACATTCTTCCTCGACTCGGGGTCGGTGGCAGAGGGTTTTCGTCCGAAGCACATGATTGCCGGTGCCATAAACTGCTATGGGTGACGTCGTGGAGGAGCTGAGGCAGCGGCGATGGAGAGGAGAAGTCGCGACACGCTAGGGATGGGCTACAGCATACAGCAGTAGCGAGGTAGCAGTCAAGGCCTACCATGCGTGTTAGCTGAGGTCCTAGCGGGCTGACTCGTGCAGGTAATTGGAATCTGAGGCGAGCGGGAGACGCTACCGGAGGTTGGGAGGGGTGCAGTAGGCGGTGGTGGTGGTGGGTGGTGTACGGTGCTAGCAGAGGGCGACGCGACTGAACGAGGGACGAAGAAGCAAAAAAAGTATCTCAATGGACAGGCAGGAGGGCGCAAACGAGACACTATGCAGCACTAACAGACGACTGAACAACCGGGACGGTATGCGACTGGCCTAAGAAATAACGTGTCGGCAAAGAATCCCTGATCTGCACCGTTCGCGATGAAGGCCCATGCTCGCAGCAGCAGCCGTGACCCAGCTGGGCGGGCAGGATGATATTAAATGTCTTCCCGCGACACGGCGGCCAAGGGCAGGTCAAGCGTGCACGCCCGACGTTCGGATGCCAGTCCCCCATGCGGACGCGATCGGCGCCCGCAACGTGATGGACGACGTGAAAGCCACGAGACACGGCAACCTGGCGCGACGATCGATTCCCGCTGCATCCAGTCCTACCACGGGCTAGGAAGCCTGCTGCCGCCGCTCGCCAACATGACTAGACATCTGCTCCCCAACCTGATGCTTCGGACCTGTACCGGTGCCTCCGCGTTTCACTCGTCCACCGTAGGGGGCTGCCTCTGTACGCTGCTGGCCCTGCCTCCGCAGCGAGTGCAACATCACTAGCTCCTTCTGCCGGCTCGTGCACTGCTTGCCCAACTTTCGCCTGCTTTCTTCTCCGTCATGATGCATTCCTTCGCGCCAGCTCGCCCGTATGCTGCAGGACGGCCTAGGAGCAATCCCGACTATGTTTCAGACGCTGGATGGCGGCTCTTTCCGCGCCATACCTCCGAAAGTGGACCCACCCCATCACCTCCAATGCTTACCCAAGACGCCTCGTTTCGGCCTTTCTCTCTCGACATGTTTGTGATTGCTGCCTCTCCGGCCCTTTTCACACCACTTAAACCACTTCAGCCACTTGAGCCCGAGGTAACTCGCTGCGACCCCCACTCGCTTGGTTCAACGGCCGTTCCCCATGGCCACCTGGATAAATAGCGAGGAGCCTCTCAGGTCTAAGGGACCCACCGCAACATATTCCACGAGCGTCCAAAACCACAACGGACTAGCGCCGTTCCAACATCCTCAAAGGGGCGGACCGTCCTCTGCGCGGGTATTCGGCTGCCTGCGTGTCTGGAACTCTCCTGTTCCACACTGAACCCACTCGATGAAAATCAAAATGTGCCCTCTGCACGTCTGAACACGGCCAACGCGATCCATCGTGGTCCATCGCACGCCGACGTGACCGTCACACAGCATGCCGAATGGGAATCTGACCCGTCTTCCTGGTTTGACAGGCAAGCAGAATGGCGTGTCTTTTGCTTTTTGTGTTTCTGTCCCGTAACCGAGGCTTAAGCCGCGTTTTGCCATTGCCTTGTCAGCACTTCTTGTTCGTTTTGGAGGGGACGTTGATCCAACATCGTATCCTGAGTCAGCCAAGAGCCACGTTCCCGTTTCCAGGTCGCATGTCCAGCTTGGCGGGTTGTGGGGACCATGGGGAGCGCTGGAGTGGGTGACTTGTTCTCTCCACAAGTTACATCTTAAGTAATCAGCATTCCGCGATCGCCCTGACAAATTTGTGGCAATACTTCGACGTGTAGGTCTAAGAGTTGCTATCGTCCGCGGGCTCTTGCTCAGCTTACGTTCTAATACCACGATGGACATTTGTTGCCCAGGTGGCAGCTCTAGTAACGACAAAGGTAACTGGTTCATGTCCCTTTCGAAGATCAATCTCTCGAATACTCCTGTAGTCATATCTCTTTGTTTTCATCTCATCGTCCACTTCTTCTGTCTTTCCTGTCTCCTTCCCGTTGAGGAAGAATGCAAAGAACTAGAAGTCTACATTAACTTTCACTTCTAGCCGGGTGTGAATTGCGGCGTACTTGTTCATTTTCTCCTTTGTATGAGGCGTCTGCGTACTTCAGCATGCAGGCGACTGCCAATTACCCGTACCTCCTTCAGTCGTTGTGTTGGCGCGAGAAAAGGTGAAGGCAGCGACTCTCTCCGCGACCACGTGACCATATAGTCCATAATTATGATTTCTCACTTCACCGCGAACATGTCTTGATTGGATCCTGACTATCGCCATCACTCTCATCGGAAAGATTGACTCGGTTGGGTAGCGAGAGTACCTGCCTGCGTTGTTGCCCTGGGGCCGAGCGCGACTGCCCTTCTACCTTCTGTCCACAAACACGGCGCCAGCTTCACCCCAACAACCAGAATACCGCACCCCCCAACTCTCTCGAACAAAGCTGTCCCGCACTCTCGTAGTTGTCTACAGTCAATCGTAAGTCGTATTCCTCACTCATCGCATCCGACTGCATCGTGTGCGACAGCGACCTCACTTTTACACCCGATCGTAGTGATTGACAGCAACTCACATCAAGCACAGAACTCCGCGCTCTCTCCATTCACCACGCAACATGGCGTCCGCGAAGCCCTACATGGGCCCCGTTTCTCTCGGATACTCCAAGTATGCTGCTCCGCACTTGAAGAAGGCAGCTTTGGCCACGTCCATCAACCCATCTGCATCTATCGCTGCTGCTGCTCCCCCCACTGTCGACAGCGTCATCGCCACCAAGGAGCAGATTACTACCCCAGACACCAGCAACTCCGATGTGGCCCTCAAAGACGCTCACCACAACGCTGACGCAGACAGTGGCGCTCACGTAGTCCTCAACACAGCCCAGAACAACCCCGATGCGCAGCTCGCCATCTCGCAAGGTAATGCATTGAAGGAACAAGTCGCCAAGCATGCCAAAAAGTTCACCAGGACTGTCTCGACCACGGTCACCAATACGCGCCGACTGTTGGAGCTGATCCGCGCAGAGTCACCGGATGCGACCAACCCAACTGTCGAAGCCCTGTGGAATGAACTGGAGGCGCTCTTTGCTGCGGCAAATGACGCAAAGGAGAAGCTGCCTGTGTTCCTGGAGAAGCAGCGTGACAACATGAGCTTATATCACAGCTCGATGGTGAACGAGGCCATCAAGGATTCGCAAGACGAACTCAACACTCAGCACAAGAAGGTTAGTCGCTCTCAAAAGGTCTTTCATACCGATGAATCAATCACTAACTCTTTCACGTCATGTAGGTCAACATCCAGCACAGTCTCATCCTCGAGCACCAGGAGGCTTTCCTTGCGCACAAGGAGCAGACTGCCGACAAGCTGAAGGAGCTCGAGGCCCTCCAAGAGCGCGTCTCACGCCTGACGCTGGAGAAGGGCAACTTCCGCACCGAGATTGACAACTATGCGCACCTACTAGAGCAAGCGCGCTCTACAAAGGAGGAAGATCTTCGCAAAGTCGACGCTCTCGGAAAGGAGTTGGAGACTCTCGTGGAATCCAAGAAGCAGCTCCTTGCAGAAGCCGACACTCTGCGCAAAGCGCTCGAAGACGTACAGGCTAAGACGAAGGCCGACGAGCAGGCGACAACCGATCGCTTCACCGCTGAGCTCAAGTCGACTGCCGATCTTCTCGCGAAGGAGACACAGAAGAACACGGCTCTGAACACCATGATCAGCCAGTTGAAGGGAGGCGAGAGCACTGCTAGACTCGAGGCCGAAAAGGCAAAGAAGGAAAACAAGGCTCTGAACGAGCGCTACAGCAACCAGGCAGCTGAACATGGGAAGGCATTCGCGGTACGTGGCTTTGACATAACAAGCAAGTTAAGTGCAGGTTGAACTAATATGCCATTAGAAACTCAACGAGCAGACCAAGCAAGTTGAAGGCCTGAAGATCGACCTTGGTAGTAGCCAGAAGGAGAACGCCGAGCTGAAGCAGCGCCTCGTCAAAGTCGCCGATCTTGAGTCCCAGGTTACCGAACTCATGGGAGCAAAGTCGACTCTTTCCGAACAAGTCAGCACGCTCAGCGCCGAGTTAGACGCCAGCAAGAAGGAAGGAACCAAGACCAAGACCCAGGTGGAGGGGCTTCTGAAGAAGCTCGAGGGCCTTGACGATGAGGTTGACCAGCTAGAATCGGAGAATACCAACCTTCTCGCCAAGCAGAAAGAGCACAGGATGGCCGTACAGACCTGCGAGTCCCTCAAGGAGGAGAACGCCAAGCTCAAGGCAGAGATCGATGAGCGCAAGGCCTCCAAGAGCTCCACTTTCGCTGTAGGTGGCTCTCCGTCTTTCATGAACGAGGAGAAAGCACGTGCTCGGGAGGACAAGATCAAAGAGCTCGAGGGGACCGTGCTAGAATGGACTGAGCTGGCTAAGCGCTCCTACAGCGAGTATAAGGAGATGCTGCCCACCTACAAGAAGGCCGATCAGTACCGCCAGGAGGTCGTTGACAGGGACGAAGTCATCCGGGGCCTGGAGCTCGAGCTTACTCAAGCCAAAGTTTCCAAGAAGACTAACGGTGTTGGAGCTGCTGCCCCTAGCAACGATGCTCTCTACTGGAAGAACAAGTATGAGGCTGTTCTGCTTGCCGTCGACAACTAGGCGCTAGCTTTGGTTCAAGCCCAACTGGAAACCGGATGAGAATTGCGACGGAAAGCGGAGTGTCAGAGGTCTTTCCATATGCTTGACTGAGATAGTCCCTCCATATGACATCAAAACATAGCTGCTACAGAAATGAGATACTGCCATGATGGAATCTCACTACTTGACATTGGAGACCACACCAAGGGTGATGCAACCTACGTTGGTATAATAGTGAACGTTTCCAATATCCCAAGGCAATGTAGTCTGCTGGGTAGGATCTATTGCTAGCTACCTATAACGTGGACCAATAACAATAACAGGTGCGATGCGACTAGATCATCTGAGAGCGAGAGTCATTGACATCCTAAGACAATGTAGACTCCCTGATAATATCCATCGCAAGCTAAATGTAAAGTGCACCAGAGCCGACAACGGGTGCTCTGCAGCATGCAGTAGTACAAACGCAGACGTTTTCAGAATTGTCAGATAATGTAGACTCCGGGGTAACTTCTATTGCTGGCTAATTCTGACGTGTATCGAGGACAAAGCAAGCGTGCGACGGCCTACGTTGGTATCAGAACCAAAGTTTACCAAATCCCAAGGCCATGTATACTTCTGGGTCATTTCTACTGTCTTTTAGAAAAGGGAGGAAGCGGCATACTCATATCGCAAAGCATACACACAGCGCAGGGATGTAAGCTAACTGTTGAGGGACCGGAGGTCTGATCTGCACTCCCATGAGACGTCTTCCTTTTCAGAATGCAGTACGCGACGGCGGAAAGGACGTTATCGCGTGTTGCGCAATATTCCAGGGGTTTGGTGTTGTATGTGAACGAGAGCTCGACGTGGATGTTGTTGCGGATGAATAAGGATCTCGTCTTTGTGAGGTGTTGATAGTCTTCCGTCGGCGTTGTGGCCGCTTGGTCCGCCGTGTGACAACGGTGGCGTCTCAAACAGCCTTTCGGATTTTTTACTCCAAGCTTCCGTAGATATACAAGCCGACGAGCCAGGGTTGCCAGGGTTGCCATGGCAAGGGTTGGCTGTAAGTATACACCCGGCATCCATCTTTCAATGCCCCTCCTGTTGCCTTTCCTACTACATTCCCCGTTGCTTTCCTCGTTGCTTTTCCCATTTTCTCACCCCCTTGTTTGGAGGTCGGCTCGCTGAATCCATAGCCATATAATACTCCGACAGCTAGAAACGTTATACTGGGGGCGAACAGTAGAGCGATGATTGAGTATCTGCGGATGTTGGACACGGGCTTCTTGACCTTGGATGTGTGTCGATACCTAATTTTCCGTGGAGACGGAATAGAAGGGGTGATTCGAGGTATTGGTCGTTGAAAACGGGGTGGTGAATCCTTTGGTGATGCTACAGTCTTCTTGTAGGGGCCCAAGGACTGGATAGACGATCGGAAGCCGCGAGATAGGGTGAGGCTCCTTCTTGAGAATGTGGATGGCCTTGTAAGTGTATAGAAGAGTGACATGCTTGTTGAACTGGTGGCATTACTGGTTGCGCAGCGCAATGCGCTTGCCGGCAGTAGACTTGAGGCCATCTTGCTGAAACGTGTATGCCGGGACCTGTTGTGGAATGCAGCTGCAATTCGCGTCCTCCTTTTTGAGATGTGAAAAGAACTTTGTTGCGCGATGGTGACTGCACGTTAATTCTAAATTCATCATAAAGAAATAGTACCGCCAAAATCCCACCCTTGGTTCATCAGAAGTGTGCAGTGGTAGTACCCATCATGGTCGAACCATGGGTACGTTCGCGAACGTAGTCGTATCTGCCAATGCCGTCGCTTGGATTACCAGACAGACACAACAACTCGCTGAGAATTCGCTCATGACTGTGAAGTGTTCCCGATGGAGCAAGTTGGATATGGCCCAGGCGACTAAGAGCGCGGATAAGTGAAGGCCGAATTCTCGTGACCTCGGGAGGCCTGGCTGCCCGTGCGAACGTTGGCTTACAACCACCCGACTCAACCAATCTCGCTCCCCCTTCTCAAGTCGCAAGAGCACGCGCCCTCAACCCCTTTAACAAGGGATGCTTGCTACATTGAAGATCATGTCCATCCACCCAAATCTACAACTAAGAGATCTGAGGTCGGCTAATAGACACGTTTTGCCGACAAAATTTTCCAAGCACGGACGAGCCAATCGCATCCGAGGACTTCGAGGAGGCACTGGCATGCCGCTTGGTCGGCGATGCGCACCTGGCGAAACGGGTCTCTAACGGCGTCGAAGAAGGAGCGAGCCCTAGATCAACTCAAGATCTGGCGAACTAGATGAATGCAATTTCTAGAGCTGAGCTCGACATGCGCCTACGCGTAGTTTGTTCTGATTCCTTTAGTCCTGGCATTCACGGCGGTTGCGCTACATCCAGAACTGAGATCGCGCGCCGTTGGAGCGTTACAGCATGTCGAACCATCACGAAGTGGAAGGAGTAGGGAAAAAGGAACGAGCATCTTGAGAAATTGCACAGAAAGTGAGATAGGAGCGAAAGAGAAGGAATGCCGCTATACATGCCCGATCAGTTTCGCGTCTGGGGTTGGGTAATGAGGAACGATCATCGCGCAACCTTCATTTGTGATTCTGTGAAGTCCTCCAGCATCGCTCCTCCTATACTGCTAACCGATGTGTTTGTTATAGCATGGTATGTCGGAAATAGAGAAGAAAAAGGGAGGTGTTCGTCGCGCGCACGATCGAATGACGTCCTCGTTCATGCGCCCGGATATACTTTACCCGTTTCGAAACAGCGCATCGGCTACTAACCCGGCGCCTCTCAATCTGAAACACTTCTGTCCACCCCTTCCCTCGCGATTCATCGATTTCTTGTCCAATTCGTGTCCAATTCTGCGAAGAAACCCAACAGCAGAGTCTGCGCGCTGGGGATGCCAGTCATTACCGGTCGGCATAACTGCGGCTTCCCGGGCCTACCCATTCCGTACCATACGCTCGGCGCAGCTGACCTGGTGTTTGCAATGCATCGATTAATATCGAGCCGCCCCCCAAGGATAATCGTAGTCGTAATTCTCCGCCAGTACACGGACGCAGTGGCGTCTTCAGCACGTGGCCTGTTTCGAACGACGTTGGAACGACTTTGGAACGTTGCGCACACCCAGGAGACGCAAGCACGGTCGCGGCATTTGCCATGTTTCGCACATCTGTGCGACGTTGTCCCACTGTGTGGCAGCTATCTCAGTAGCCATGACCATCGCTGATCTGAATGTCGTCAAACCACCGCTTAAAGGGCACTGAGCAGCTTCTGCTTGCTTCTCCCAAGCGTACTAAATGACGGAGCCCTTCCGCGTCAGCACAAGCCATGGGAGGCTCGCCTACTAACGTCTATCTCAGTTAGCAAACACGAGCTTCCCCAGGATACATCGGAAGATACAGCTGTTATCGTGCGACGGCGCCCGGGGCTTGCCCACTACCGGCATAGTGGTTCCACCAACCACCCTTCGAGATGGGACTCATTTCAAAACCTCCGAGTCTGGAATGTCAAGCAGATTGTCGCTTGCTGGGCTGTGATCGATGCTAACAACAGGAAATCCCTGGAATCCTTGCACGGGGATGCGCAAATGTCATCTAGACCTCGTGCCGCTTCGCACTTTACGGCGTTTCTTGTTCGTCGTTTCTTCCACCCACCACCCCGGTCATTCAGTATAGAGTGCCGGAGGCATTCGTTCGTTCGTTTCTTAACTTTGTCGGTCTGCGACTACATCTCACTCTTTACGGTTTCCTTCATTTCGCTTCTATGCCGCATCCCGTTCCGACCGCTGGGAAAACATGATCCGCCGGAACCACGATGATTCGCATCACCACTACGTGGATCCTTCGCTCGAGTTGAACATTGGGCTATGGGCGTTGTTTGCTGGTGCATCACTCTTCCTGGCGCTCCGGATATGGATCAAAGTCACTCGTCGCCACGGTCTCTGGTGGGATGACCACATCCTCCTCGTTGCATGGGTAAGACACCTGTTGGGCTTACAGATAGTCGTAGCTGACGATGTAACAGGTCTTACTTGCTGTCAACAATGCCATCATCACAACCGAGTATGCCACGGGCTATGTGACCGACACATGGGATGATCGAATGCACATACTTATCAACATTACCTCCTGTGGAACACTGATCAACCAATCGCTCACCAAAACTGCCTTCGCCGTCACTTTGCTCAAGCTGACTAAGAACTGGGGCCAATGGATACTATGGTTCATCATTGGCAGCATGAATGCATACATGATTGCCAAGGTCATTCTCCAATGGGCAAAGGTGTGCGGCAAAGAATCCTATGACGTCTGGTACCGCTTGGATTTCTGCCTGGACTCGAAGTTCAGGGACGACTTCAAGGAAGGCGGCAACGTGTACAACATCATCATGGACTTTATCCTCGCAGTCTTCCCCTGGGTCATCACATGGAACCTCGACATGCGGAAGGTGGAAAAGATTGGGCTTTGTGTTGCCATGAGTCTGGTGCGTCGCTTCAAGTATGCCCCTATAATCCACCACTGACTTTGGAATAGGGAATGTTTGTTGCGATCGTATCTGCTGTACGCACAGGCTGGAAAGACGAGGGCAACGTGAAGGACGAGTGGTACTTCTGGCGCAACGCCCATTCCAACATTTGGTATTCTTCGGAGATCGTCGGCACCATCATCGTCCAGTGTATACCCGTGTTGCGACCCCTCCTCCGGGACATCAAGACTTCCCTTACATCGAAGAAGCTGGCGTCCACCGCAGAAGGAACAAGGCGACGCAGCCGGTACGTCCTCATCTTGTACTGTCGTTGTCGCAAAACGCTAACATCACACAGAGCTCCATCCCTTTTCGGCTTCGGTTTCGGCCCCGGCCCAACCATCGGCACCAAATCCACGCACAAAGCGCACATCTACTCCGATGGACGAACCACCTTAAACGATACGAAAAGCGAGAGTTGCCCCGATTCTTGGGACACGCAGGGTATCTACCAGAAAAGAGAGTTTGAGTTGACTACCATGGAGGTCAAAGCGCAGAAGGGGAACGAGATGGTGTAGATGGATGTAAATACGTTGGCCACCTACGGGCGGGTAATAGCTAGGATAGAGAATGGAGACGCTTCGCTGCGATCTATGTATGCGTTTCATGGAGATTTTGAGTGATATGAACGACACGGTTGTTACGGTCCATATGATGATTAGGTAGCGATTTTCGAGGGCTGGCTTGGAAGTTACGATGCAGCATTGTTGGTAGTCGCTGAGTTGCGCGAGTCTTGCGCTCAGTTGTTTGGCACTTTTCGCCTTCTTTCTTTGTACATATTTGAGATGGAATCTGAACTACCTATATCGTAGTTTGGTAGCTTCATTGAACCAGAAATAACATTTCGCAATGTTCTGGAAGAATGCATCAACCCTACCTGGATATCATCCCATTCCTCTCTTCGCCATATCTCTCTTTCATGCCCATCTCGTCTCCACTCACGCGCAACTCCAACCTTCATCTGATACTTCTAACGAGCTCCCTGAGATCTCCACCTTCCACCCACTTCTCCTCCCCTCCACCGCCAACGCCCAATCCGCCACCACCACCTCCACTAACACCCCACCCCTCTCCTACATCGCCCACCACCCGCGCCGGCTGACCACCCACCACAGACCCCGACGCAATGACCATGTTCGCTGGTACAACGGTATGTGGTAATATCTTGACGTTTTCCTTAATGATAGCAAAAGGACCGATATTGCAGTGATGCCCTATGTGCACATGAGAAGAAATGGAGATAGCCTGGACAGTCGAGTTTGGCCCTGTTGTCACTCTTAGCATGGCGTACGCCACCCCCATATCCTCCAATCCATCGTACCCAGACCCATGTTCCAACCTGACAAATGAAAAGAAAGAGAAAGGAACAAACGTACCAACAAAAACATTATCCCCAATCTTCATCGGATAATAATGCACCTGGCCCCTACTAATCCTGCTTGGCGGCTTAATCACGCTTCCCTGGCTGATGACCGTACAGCGCCCTATGCTGATGCTCGTCGGCGTCACGTCCTTACCAGACGAAGAAGGTGCCGAGCGTGTGGGGTGCAGGTCGCCGCGCAGTTGCACGTCGGCCATGATGACGGTGCGCCCGCCGAGCGTGATGTTGGCAGTACCGGTGATCGCGCTGCGGCGGGAGACTTTGTTGCCGGAATCCTGGGGGTGGTGTTAGTGGGGAGGTGTCATGGTTTGGGGTTGTGATGGAGTTATGAAATGGCAAGGATGTGGTAATGGGGTGCGCAAGATGTGTATAATGTTTTTTCGGGTGTTTTGTTGATGCGGAAGGGGAGGAGAGACATACGGTCTCGATGTATTCCCCCTTAGGAGCGGCCTTACGCGCTGCTGGGCGCGACATCCTGGCAACCGATACGCTTCTTATTCTCTGCTATGCTTTCTGTGAATCGAGTGTGATGATAAATAGGCCATGTGTTGAAACAGAGACGCGAATGTGGTTGACGTGAAAGAGCGATCTGTAGCGGAAGGTGTACGCGACCCAAGCTCCGAATCTAGCCAATCAACGCGTCGCAGCCAGCTCTTCGCGTGCGCATGGCAGGTAGTCGCGAATGACAGCCTTACATCTCGTTTTTTCTGCCCACGTAGAATCCGTAGACGGAGGATAATCAGGGCTGCGGGTTCAGAGGACTGAGGTTACGGTAAGACTTTGTAGCCGACACATACTCGAGTCTCTTGCACAACAAGTCCATGCTGTCGCCGCATAGAAAGTACCGCGCTCTCACAGTAAACACCACAAACACACTCCATATCGCATACCAGACTCCAATTCCCGTCCACATATTCCTACTCCTCCACCCTCACCCAATCGCAACCTCACTCTCAGCCTCACCCCCATCTCACATCATCGGCCCTACCACCCCCAACACCATCGCTCAACATACTCAAAACGCAACACAACCCAAGACCGGCCTCTCACCCCAATCAATCCCCCATCCTCTCAAATCCAGGAACAGCAACACTCCCCCGATCCCTCCTTCCCCAGCCCACCCTGACCCTGACCCTGCCCACTATCCTTGATTGACCCGGTACCCTGCGCCGTCCCTCCATGTCATGTCCGCACTATTCCCATGCGCATACCCAATCCCATGATCACGCCGGAGTTACCTCCGACACCGTACACGTTTTTTTTTGCGGCTGGCGCACCGGCTGCATCGCCGCCAATGGTGCCGGCCGTGTTCCATGTCATCCGAGCGCATCCGGGGGAAGGATGGAGACTCGCACGCTCGTATGTACACGTGGTGTGTGGTTGCATTTGGGTTAGTGCGTTAGTGCTTCGATCTGCGTACGAGTGGTTTTACGCGTAGGAGCTTGGCGGCGCTGGGTGGTGTGTTTGGGTTAGAGGAGTGAGGCTGTGAGGCTTAGTGTAGCTTGGGCTGGGCGCTGGGGTAGTGTGAGCATCGAGGTGTTGGTCATCGAGATAGCGGATTGGTTGGGGGCTTCTTGTGGTGTAGTCTACCGTGTAGATGTGCGCGGAGATGAGGACATGTCCAAGTCACGCAATATGTCTTTTGGTAGTTAGATCTCATTTCGTTGAAGGGTCCAGATCTTGATCTTGCTCAGGTGGCTTTTGGCTATCTTTAGGTTCAAAACGGCGTCGCCGCTGCTTGGTTCGAGAACAACGCCGCAGTGGTAAGCCACCCGCTAAGATGGTGACACAGTACACCGAGCGAATCAGAATGCTTGGTGAACCTGAATCTCATTGTAGGGGTTGCACCGGAGAAGGCGGTTGAAGTATCAGCGGCACATCGCGGAGTCACAAGGCATAATGGAGTTTGGGGTGGTAGAGTTTTCATTCGTGATGCAGGTATTCCCTAGCTGCGTGATCAAAATTGACTTTTTGACCCATTGTCCCATTTGCGCCGCCCATACCCTATACCCAGGTTGTCGTAAAGGATTGTTCGTAGTATCATCTTACTCTGCGCGTGTTACAGCCACCGCCGGGTCAGACACAATTGCTCACCAGCAATGTGCCTCGATACGTAGCGCCATGTGTACAAATTCCTAATAAAACCCGGAAAATCAAGATGAGAAGGAACGCCCTGCGTCCTGTCACTAACGCCTGAAATGACAAAAACAGGAGTAGTATTGGCAGCGATGTCGTCAAGGGTGAGCAGACGGATGGTGACACCACGTATCTCTGGAACCATCCACACCGGAATAATATGTACCTCGAAGACGCGGTGCTCTAGCTGTCGCTAAGCGACCGAAGCAGTGCGTCTGATCCAGATCAACGAAGCAAGCTGTACAAGAAAGTCCATCAACGCATGAGGGTGTGGTCGTTGTTTGGGAATGTCGTAACCCGATGGAAAATGTGTGTAAAAAAGGGTATCCGAGAGGCACACACGGTGCAGTGGGCATATCGACAGCCGAAGAAGTCTAGTACTGTACAAGCTCGAAGAAGGCAGATGGTTACTGGATATGAAGCGAGTTTTCTGCTCGTTGACTGATGTGCTGGGCATGCGCCTCGAGTGCACGAGCTTGGACATGGGTTACTACTGTCATATTAGCAGACGTTGTACAGGTTTTGAGCAGGCAGACTCACCAGGCCAGACAGCGGCCTTTGACAGCATGTAAGCCGTCACCATCAGCAACTTGGTTCCGTAACCGCAATGTCCGAGGTTGGAAAGACTACCCAGCATCGGTAGGTTGTTGGACGATATGTCGTAAGCCAGCTTCATATCAGCATGGTGGAGAATATCAGAGATCTTCTGTAGCAGCTTAATGTCTTCCTCTTCAAGGAGTACAACAGCTGGCACGCCCGCAAAATCAATCTCATCTCTACCGAGCACGCCCATATGACGGCCAACACGGTCTTGCACAGTTGCAACCCATTCAGCAAGGACCTGAGCGCAATCGAAAGTGCACAACGCGGATGAGTTGGGAAGCTCCCGAGCCGTGAAGTCAGCGTACGAGGCACCCAGTTTGTCTGCCATGGAAAGGGAGTCAGCAGCGTAGAAAGCGGCCTTTCGGAGATGCCTTTCGCGTTTGGACGACTGGGAGTTGGAGAAACCGTTTGCCGCATTTCCGGGACTGACGTGGTCCTGTGAGCCCATTTGGCCTGGAGAACCTGAGTTGAGATCCATCGATGCAAACCTCTCAGGTGTCCCGTCTGCTTGGCCGACGATGTCAATGCCTCTGGCGAGTTCGTTCGCCATGCCGTCAAAATCGCGCTGCCACAGGAGCTCCTTCGCGCGACCAAGGTTGACGAAGAGCCTGACATAGGCCAAATCTAGTAGTGGGATACAGTCGGCGGAAAGAGGACCGAACGGACTGGGGCGCTCAATACTGTGGTTCGGGTTGGCTCTCCACGCGACTTGCCAGGCCTTGAGAGCGGGCTCCACCTGAGCATGCATGGCCTCTGTCTCCTGGGCCTTCCACAAGCGACCGTTGTGTCTGTTCCGCGTTTCCCAAATGTAAACGTGCATGGCATTGATCAGCACATAGCAACCGAATGTGCTGGGCCGGATGTCGCTCTCAGAGGGTCCGTTCATTGGCTGCCCGCCTGCGAATGCCTGGGGGTAGGAGTTCCGCATCCGTGAGGTGGTATTCCGTGAACTGGCTTCGAGAAGGTATGTCATGGCCGAGATGAAAGACAAACCGCGTTGCTGAGCGATCATTGGTCCGCCCATAGCCACCCACGTCTGAGGGCTGTCAACAGACCACAGATCCTCTTCGCAGGGTAGGTCTAGATGTATCTCTGAGTTCAGTATGCGTGGAGAATGCGCGTAAGCGGATACAAGCAGACTCGACATGGAGAAGATGGCAAAGTAAGTCCTCTTACGCTCTTCGATCTTCTTCCACTGAATCCACTGAGCGTGCTCGTCCACACTATCTGCATGTTGGCCAAACTGCGAGCTCGATTCGTCGGACATATCCACATTGTCGCCATTAGTATGATTGGGTGGACTGGAAGAAGTCTGCTCTGGAGCGGTTGGCTTATCCAAGCCAGCAGCTTTAGCAAGGCTTACAAGTGCTGCGCAATGGGTGCTCGCAACCTCAGCGGCCTGTCTATCGCCACAGCTGTGACCGAAGATGAGGTTGAGCAACATAGCTTGCACTAACCAGAGTGGTGGTTTGTTGATGTGGTCGTTTGCGGCATTCGACCCGTTGACAGCCGAGAGTCCAGCTTTGCGGCGCTCATCAAGGTAGAATAAAATCAGCTTCTTCGCAGCCTCAAACAATTCTTTTGCGACATTCTGCTCATATTCGTACAGAGCACCTATCGCGGCCATGGCAAGGATGAGACAGCCACCGCCACCAACCATGGTATCTTGGCTGTAGTTTCCGGCCGATCGAAGTTGGTATGTGTACGCCGGGGTATCAAAAGAAAGTGTGGGGATGTGCAAGAAAGGTAAGTGCGGGTGGAAGTAGTGGATGTATGCATTGACGTAGCGCTGGATGTCGACAGTGCTAGGGAGTATACCAGCCTGGACTGAAGGTTTCCCGGTACCATTGGACAGAGGCGAGCTGACTGCGGGTTGCGAGAATCTCCGTTGAGCTCCATGACCGTAGCCCATGGCTTGAGTCAAGTTGAACATCATAGCCTGCCGCGTAGAGTCTGTAATGGTTTCAGTGGAAAATGATGAGACAGAACTGTGCCTTGCGCTGCCGTTGAATGAGGAAGATGATATGCTGCGGGCATCAGAAGCGAAAGTCATGGGCGTCTGAAAGTACTGATTCGGCATACCGGGTATACCAGCTGAAGGGCTCATGGCCACTAAAGGAGGTGGAGTAGACGAGTAGAAATCGTTCTGAACACCCTGATCGCCTAGCTCTTGTGAAGTGTTGTGGTTCATCATAAGCTCAGGGAAGACCGGAGCCATGGCATCGAGTGTGAAGGCGGTTGGGTTGATGCTGGTGTGCGCAACTAGAGGGTTGTGCCACATGGCTGCTGAGTTTTGTTGGCTTGAGCCATCCAGCATCATGTCGTTGAAAGCACCCTGACTCGCAGTGCTGATGGCCGATGGCGAGGAGCCGTCAAGAGCCGACTCGTTGGCTCCGGTGAAGACCATGTTGCTGTCGATGCCCATACCCCAGCCGAAATCGTCTTCCTCAATAGGATTGTTGCCGGCGAAGGGATTAGCGAATTGCTTGAAGGGCGATTGTGGAAGTGCGATGCCTGCGTTGAAGTGGTGCAGCTGGTTCGGGTTAATGGTAGAAGCTGCTGAGGAGCCGAAGAACTTCTCGAGCTCACGGTCATCAGAGCCAGCCATGCCTGGAATGGGAGCCGTGCGAAGACCGCCACCCATACCGAATCCCATATGGGTGTCTAGTCTTGGTAGACCGTGAGACTGGCCATGGTTGCCGGCAGCTGTCGACATGCCCCTGTAGTCGAACTGACTAATCCCCGATAGGCTCGAATGCTGTGAATGACCTGGGTGGCCTCCCCTGCCGCCAGCTATCGAAGTTCCATGTGTGGCGAGAAAGCTGTTGAGGGCGGTCGGGTCGATGTGACTGATGGTGTTTGCGCGTGGCCTCATGACATTGCCCTTGGCGCCGCCCGCATTGCTTGAGACTGAGTTCTTGCGTACTCGCGCGGCAGGGTTGGGCGGCAGGCCGGTCGTGCTTTCCCTACGTCCATTGCGGGGTCTTGTGTTGGACGCGCCTTGTTGGTGGAGCTTCTGCTGGTGACGTAGGAGGAGGTCGCGTCGCGCGAAGCATCTCGTACACTGGGGGCACTCAAAGGGCTTCTCTTTTGTGTGGGATCGTTCGTGGCGCTTGAGGTGCTCTAGGCGCGCGAATGAGCGTGTGCAAGTCGCGCATACGTGCGGCCGGGGCTTGTCGTTCTTGGGCGGAGGGAAGGTCTGGACGGTGGGCGAGGTTGCGGGCTTGGCTGTAGATGCGGAAGCTGCGATTAGCAATCTTTGTCAGCTATCATGGTGTTGTGTGGCGGTCGCTCCTACTCACAGTTGCTGGCGCTGCCTGAACCGTTGGAGTCGTCGCCCGGCGAGGTCGCGGGGCCTGGCAGGCTCGTGCTTTCCACTTTCGCCATGATCATGTATCGGATTGGCAAAACACCAATCACGTCCACAATCGAGTCGAAAATACACCCGCCTCAAGGTGACTGGAAGCGGACTACTGATGGTACTGCAATGATAGCTGTCTTGGGTCGAGCTCGTTGCAGCTCGCGGGGCAGCAAGCTCTCGGAGTAAACAAAGAATCTACTGAATCAGAGGCTGCCAACACACACAAATGTCAGCGAATGATGAGGTACGACCAGCTGGAGCAGACGAAAGTACCTTGTATAGGCCTCTAAGGTGGAAAGAGCGTCTAAGAGCTTGTTTACGCAGCGTCTCGTGGCCGCAGCTCGTAGCAGTGGGATATCAAGATGGAATTGGATCTTGGGATGACAATGCTAATGTACAGCAAAAGCCAATTGATAGCTGCAGGGGACCTTGGTCGAAGTGGTCGGAGGTAGGCAAGCTGGGTACCTGGCAAGGGCTCGCAACAAGAGCAAGCCTACGCTGAGGGCAGAAAGGTACCAGGAAAACGGACGTGTGATGTAGTTGGATCGGTCCGTACATAGGTCGGCGTGCGTACGTGTCTACCGCTGGTCCCGGAGAGCGTGAAGCCAGTGCGGGAGGCCTGTGGTCAGCAGTAGCAGAGGCAGTGGCAGATGGTGGAGCTGGTTGAGCACGAGGGTCCAGCCTTGATGTAAGCGTCTGTACCAGCGGTGCTTGCTGGAGGCGCCGGCGGCTTTTGGCTGGTACGGCCCAAAAGGCTAGATTACAGCGCAGACACAACCTTCGGTCCCGGGCAGAGCAATTGGGCGACGACACAACGATTGGTCGGAGGTGCAGAGGGCAGGCCGAGTCTGGGGAATCGGGCACGGGCCAAGGTTCGCGGGACGATAGCTATTACAACGAGCAGCGAGAGTCAGGAAGCACGCAGAGCAAGTCGCACGCGGTCGAGCTGTGGCGAGGGAGCTGGAGGTGTCGAGATCAGGCACAGCGACGGCGACGGCGGCCTCGTCGAATTGTAAGCAGATCCCCAGACTTCACGGCTCGTAAAGCTTTGGAGCTAGGCGGCGAGTGTGTCATGCAACTGGCCAGCGCCCCAGGTTCTTCGACGGGCCTGCAAGCACCAGGGCTTCTCCCAAGTGGAGCCCCCAGCAAACGGCCATTCTGGCGCAGGGGTCCTGTCCGGAGTACTTCCGTTGCGATGCCCTCGCCTCTACCTGCGCGTCTGAAGAGGCAGCGATGGGCGTCTGCGATCAGCAGCGTCGCCTTCAGGACTACTCGCGGCTTGGCTGCAGCAACTGCGCCAGGGGCCCACAGCTATGGCCTCGGCTCCCTGTAGCAATCGTCTGCGCTGCAGTACTGTACACTGCACACCACCCACCTACGTTATTAGTGGAATCGACCTCGAAGAGCACGCCGCAGCATCTATAACATGCTCCCGACTGGGGCGGCTTCATTTCGCCTGGCGGAGATAGATTGTGGAGCTCCAATGGCCTGCCGGTTGCATATTAATTGGCGAGAGAGCTACTCGTCCCTGAGGATACCCAGAGTACCGCACGGGTCTAGAGGCACGACCATGCTCGGGCTTCCGAGAGCGAGTTTCAGCAGCCTGTCACCGATACTGGCGAACGATGCTGGGTGCTGCAAGATGCGCGCACAACAATGGGCCTCGCATACACGGCCCATGCAGCTGCGGCCGTCAAGCGCCTAACTATAGGAACGGGCAACTACTGACAGCACGCTATGCCGCCAGCGCGCCACTCAGCACCGCCGGGCGACTTCAATTGCTTTTACACAGGCGGATAGCTGCTTGCGCTGACATCGGTGAGGGCTGCAACACCTGCAAACTTCCCCAGGAAATCCAAGGTCGAGCCTGCAGAGCTTGGACGGCGGCAGCAAAGGCGGCTAGCCTGCTTCGAGATCTGGGGTAAAGCATGGACTGCCCAGAGACCCATGCCACATAGCGCCGCATGACCACGGCCTGCAAAGTTCCCATCGCCGTCGTCCTAGCCCTTGTCGCTGCTGCTCGACCCGCCCACCTATCACCGCCTCGCAGCGTTGATCCCGTCGTCTTTGGCCGTCTGTTGAGTACATGCGCTTGCTGCGAGAACCGGTACTGCAACGTCGCGAACCACAGTTGCCCCATCGTAGCAGCGGATGTGGAATGAGCCGATGGCAGCGACGACAAAAATCTCTCACGCCCTGTCTCATTCCGCAGGCCGCGGTGGGTATACTACTGCACCTGACCTTCGGCAGCCCAGGACCCTGACGTTCTCGGTCTGTCGCGTCGCCCTCCTACGCGTACTGGAGCATCCACCGCGCATGACGGCATCGTCAGGCTACTATCGTCTTTTCGGCCTCCCGCTACGCTCGCTTCGGCTTAAGCATCATGCTGCTTCGCCAGTCGGGTCTGCATTGCCAAATTCAAACTTCGGCTATGACCATGCTGCTATCTCGCAGTTGAAGTATTGCAAGAGACCCTAGCCAGTGACGTTGCGCTTTGTGGCAATGAAGATCGGCTGCTGGTGCACGACCACAGTAAGCTCGTGGCAGATCTACAATCGAACGGCCACATGGTGGAGCCACGGAGCAATCCTTCAGCGACACCAAAGCCATCTACGTCAATCGAAGCACTGTAGAAGATGTATCGAACGAGCAGGAGCAGCTTTCGACTTCCTACTGCTGATCGTGGCTGTAAATGTTCGCTGGGCCACTTAAGATCGTCTATGCAAATGCAGTTGTCAACGCACATACCACTCGATCTGCATCCCGGTCCTTGTCTATACTTTCTGACATCTCACCAGATTGCTCGCCAAACGCAAGTATCGATGATCGATAAATTCCCCGGCGAAATAATTTGCATGGCGCGCCTGTCACTTCTGCCGACAATCCCAGGTGGCTTGGCCATGGCATGAAACTTTAGGATTTATACAATCCGTCGCGATTGGTGCGAGGAGAGCAAATAACCACCACGCGATAGCTTGTGTAGGGACCAAATTTGCCATGTTCGCATCTGCCAATGCACGTCTTACCACCGAGCAGCATTCTCGCGGCCGCGTAACGACGACACGTTGGACTGCTCGTGCAGCATGACGTGCTTCCTTTGTGCAACCATCGGGACGAGTCTACAGCACGGTCGCGAACACGATGCCGACCGACCATGCAGATATCTAATGACGAGCGTATGCTTCTTCCCGTTCGCTTCAAGCCCGCTCGAGCCGATGACGCACGCCTAACCCGATAAGGTTATCCCGGCGCACTCCCCAGACAATTGCCCCTCGTACTTCATCTCGACGACTGCGAACCGCCAGCGGTGTTGCGCCCTGCAGCTCCACCTATCACACACCTGCATAAGGCACGTATGAGCCGTTTTCCGTTGCCATCCGCACTGGGAGCTGTTCGGAGTAACAGGTGCGAAAGCTGAGTCTGGAAGCATCACAAACACAAGCCCACAACAGATCAGCGTGCACGCAACGCAAAAGCATGGTGTTCCACTCAATTGCACGCAAGGTAACGGCACTACGTATTTTGCCTTAGGCGCAATGCCTCTCTTGTTCTAGTTCGCTTAACGCAGTCGAAAGATCACCCCATATTACTGCAGTCGTTTGAGCCTCGACGTTGAGCGCCCAAATATAACGCAGCATTGCTGACGCCCAGCAGTCTACCCACTGTATAGCTCCAGGAGAAGCTAGACCAGGTGGGGCTTGACACACGATTTGAAGCGACGCTAGGATTCTAGTCTGCAGTTCACGTGCACGCTTGGTACGTACCTCGCCGCATCCTAGGATGCACTGCTGCTTCGCCACCTAGAGCTCTGTACCTGTGACCCTAAGCGCGAGCGACTACTTGACGCTCAACCCTTTCGATTGAGTTGTCAAAGAGTCAGACCCGACGTCATGCGCACAGCGACACGATCCTGCAGGAGCTGCGGTACTTTGCACCGTAGTCGATTATCACCTACCGCTTGGCTTTCATTGCCATCTCCCGATAGGTCGAACTAGACGTCTTCCGCGGTAGCCGATACTACCTGTTAAGTCCCCGAGTTGTTGTTCCTGTGACACCTCCGATTATGGTAAGCTTTCGGTCTTTCGCTCACCCGGCTCCGCGACATCTTCAACATGATGTGTTGAGGCCGTAGGAGTACACTATTACGATTTCGAGGCGTTTGTCCACACTCGGGAGTAAGGGTGGCTGTTCTTTCGAATGCAAACCTGCTGCAGCATGCAGATGAAGCGAAGCTCAGCGGTTCGTCGCAAGCTATCCCAGGTAAATGCGACTCGAGATCTAGGGTCTATCCTAGCTGTCATTCCCGACCCTGTGGCTTGACACGTCCTCTTACCTGTTGAGTCCGTCTTTTGGCTTTATTCTCCCATTAAGTTGCGTAAGCACCGTTTAACTTTACGCATCCTTTCGGCTATTTGCGGTCGCCTCATCTTCTTCCAGAAACAAGTTCAGCCTCACGTGAATGAGGATTCCTTCACGGCGATGCCTATTTTCTCATCCCGCATCCCAACATCCCACGCCGCCGGGAAAAACCCTTTGCCTCCGCGCCCCAGAGTTCTCCACACAAGATCCACCCATCTATACCAGGAAAAGAAGCCCACGGCTCAACAGCGGCAGATGAACAGGCTACTAGCCATCCGCGAACCTACTAAGTGGATCGATCACGGTGGCTATGTAACGTCACGGCGTCCAGCTCCGCGCCTCCTATTGCGAACGGGAATTCGTTACGACGCGGATACTTACTCCGAGGTATTTTGGCTACAACCTATACTTGCATCGTGTGGCAAGTCAAGAAAGGACTCTTCACGGCAACAGGCAATCCGGTTACGGGATACCGTTCGCAGCTCCTGCATGCTGTTGTATGACCTGCATAATGTTACGCAGCCTGCTGACGCAACACCAAGTCCTTTTTTGCGCAGCCCTTTTCCAGTTTCACACGACCGGTATCTGGCATGCATGCGAGAATGTGTATACCGATGTTCGGGCGAGAGATAGGGTTTCGATCTGGGGTGTGAAGGCTAGGCCTGATAGATCGCTGTCGGGGCGGCAGGTGATGGTATGACGGCATGGCGCTGGGTGCGGAACTGGCCGCTCGCATCACGTACCGAGTTGCTCTCCCACCTTGCGATCTGGAGGGCTTGCGAAGATCTTCGGGACTTTATCGCGTTTCTTTGGGGACTAGTGTTGTGGAGGTGGTGTGAGTGGGAAGTGTAGAAGAGCTTGGAGAGCTTGGAGAGCTTAGATGACGACGCGCTTCGAATAACGGGCGATGACTGCTCCGTCGTACATACGACAGTAGAAGGAAGATACAGCTGTATCGTCCTGACTTTGAGTTCCTCTCTTTCGCTTCTTCGTCCGAATCTCGCTTATGCTACTTTGCGCAGCCTACTCGATGTTTGATCATCACATGTATAACCATTTGATCGGAGCGCAACTTACCTGCGCAAGTCTATCCCTCCTACTATCTTTCTATACAAATTTCCATCATGCTCACCGTATTTGGTTTGTATCACGTTCTTACCTTGTACGAAATACAGCCCTCCACAAAAACGATGACTTGGCAGTTTGGAATTCGCATACAAATTGTTCGTTTTCCTTCTTCTTCTTCTTCTTCTTCTTCTTCTTCTTCTTCTTCTCTCTCTTACTATCGCAATTCATTTTACGTTTTTCTAAAACAAATCCGACAAAGAAGTTCACATGGCCTTCGGCGTGGTCTTGGCCTTTAAAACGAAAACGAGCTTGAGTTCTACCATGTTGTCGTGCCATCCTCCGAGACTCCACATTCTCAGCTTCTCGAAAACACAGTTCCTACCGTGTTCAAAAATACAGGGTTTGATCGTATGTCTTCACGTCTTCCTTTTGCTCTTCAAAAACGTGGAAGACTAAATTCGACGTGTTTGTGGCGACCACGAAAATGCCATACAATGAGCGAATGTGGACGGCTTCCATTCCGATTCTACAAAAACTTCAAAGTTCCTAGAACACTCTAAAGGGTCATCTGGGCTCATACATAAGAAGCATCGGGAGTTTTCTACTCTCGATATCTCACACCATCTCTTCGCTTTACATCTCAGAACCAAAAACGCATTGAGCTCTTCCAAAACCACAAGCTTGCCGATACATGTGTGGTCTGCTCCGAGGTAGATCCCCCAACAAAACTACCATGTCGCTTCCTCGATGGGAAGATCGTTTCTAGAATCCGTGTCATCCATACCATGTGCCTCCTGCGAGTACTTGCGGCGATGCAAATATCCAAAGAAAAAGCCAACATGGAAGCCCGATGTTGCGCAGGCGCAGAAAGCTCACACATCCTCTGAACATGGGCTCGCTATAAACACACTAGAATGGTTCTCATGCTTCTTCTCTCTTCTTTCTTTCTCCAAACATCTGGCTTGCGACATCCAAAAATGGATATTTGCCAAGATATGGTACAGAAAATTCGAAAATAAGTAGACATGCTGCGAGTATCTGTCTGAGAACGCAATCAAAACGAGAACACCAGTGGGTATGTCTGGAGTCTGCGGTGGGTTTGCGTAACACTAAAAAAGCGTACATTGACGATTTTATGGCTGGAAGATTCGTTCAAAAACGCAATCAAGTCAACCTATGTGGCCTTTCTGCCTTGTTGAGATAACGAGGTCCTAAAAATGAATGAAGGGGTGTCATGTGAGTGGAGCACGGCACTTCCGAGATGACATATATAAACGTCCTCTCGACGCCCTTCCTCTGTTCTTCTTTACACACACGGCACTGCACTTTGTCTCAAAACGGCAGAGAAAATCTTTCATGTTCCTCGAGATCTCTTTCCTCCAAATATATCCTGATGGCATTCGATGATTTGACCAAAAGTCTACGCCGACGTGACGGTGATTTCAGAATAAGATCCGCGTACAGAAGTGATGCAGGGTCTAATCGATGTCGCGTCAAAGGCTGTGGTTTGCTACATAGCATCCAGCCCTTTTGTCGCTTAACATCGCGAAAGCAATCGAGCTGCGTTCTACCTTTATAGCATAAAAAGATAACAAGAACCCATGTATGTTCTAAAAGGCAGGATATGACTTATTACTGTGCCCGTCGGTATGGGTATATAATGCACTTCCTTGCGCGGCTCTTTCCTCTTTACTTCCTCTTCAGTTTCAACACACTCAAAGCGTTCCTTTACAAAAAACAGCCATTAAAATTTTATGTGTGTGAGAAAGATTCCGCGGTCTTTACTCTAATGAAGTAGCCGTCTTAAAGCTACACATAATAAACCCTCCACCAGATATGTCTGCTCAGGTCTTGCTCTCAAAATTCTACGGTCGAACACCTGCCGAGCTTGTCCTTTTCTGCCCCGATCTTGATCAAAAGAATCA
This sequence comes from Alternaria viburni, assembly GCF_023758015.1. Classification (NCBI taxonomy): domain Eukaryota; kingdom Fungi; phylum Ascomycota; class Dothideomycetes; order Pleosporales; family Pleosporaceae; genus Alternaria; species Alternaria viburni. Next base: position 130,023 of record NW_026055780.1, read on the forward strand.
ACCGTCGAGCCGATGGCGAGTTTTGTCGCTGAGATACGGAGTTTCTATCCGATTAACTAAAGTGGGCAATGATCCCCGAATGACTGTGGGCTGGGCTAGAGCATATCAATGCCTCCCTGCTGCCTGCTCTTCTTCCTTCCCCAACACACCAGGTCTTAGCTTTATCAAAAACTAGAACTGGTCGAGTTATGTTTCTGAAATCCCAGAACCAAAAGATTATGTCTCTGGCTGTTCCCTCTTTCCGCTCTCTCTCAACCGAGCCTATTCAAAACCATCGAACGAATACGCCATGGGGAGATGAAAGACAATGGTTCCCTAGCACACAAAAAGATACATAGTGCCACCAGATGTCTTTCCGTCCTCCCACTTATAAATATACCAGCCTTCCCTCGCCTTCTCTTGTCTTACTACAATCTGTCTAGCCAGCACTTCAAAATCGTTGGACGGTGTCCAAATGTCTCCGCCCAAAGAGGCACGAGCGACACCTAATAGCTTTGCCTTCTTTTCTTCGACTTCATAGCTTTATCTCCTTACTCCTATAATACCATTATATCAGCACCCCAGTGCAAAACACGGAGCATTTTATATTTATAACATGTAGACTGTAACCAAACAATATCGACAACAACGTCTTATGTGCTACTTCAGCGCGAATATATAAGCCCAACGTCGAACTTGCCCACTTCTTCTTCCTGAAAACTACCGCATCTTCAAAAAAAACTAAAACATGCAACAAAGAAACGTATGTCTTTCAACAAAGAGTAGAATGTTTGATAAGAAATCTGCTTTGCTTTCTCTCGAACAGTTTCCAAAATCATCAGCATAACACACTCATAGCAAAGGCGGCACGAAGTCAAATTTAGTGTATTCAAATGCCGCGAATACCAATTTGATGCGAGCGAGGAGAGTACAGTCGCTGCAGGAAGTCCAAGCTACTCTCTAATGCTGCTAGTATATAAGCACCGCTTTTTTACCTGATCACGCTTCTTCAGTTCCCAATCATCGGGACATGATTGTCGCAGGATACAGATATTGTATGCAAAATCTAGCTGTGGCACCTTGGGTGTCTAGAATAAGAATCAACAAGCATACTGCAGGCAGAATTCGGGTCTCTGTTGTACCGGAAGCTATCAGTCGGGCATCAGACATGCACCCAATCTAGTCTAGCTCCTCCTCGGGCTCGGTCGCCCGTCGCCGATTCCAAGGTTGTCTTTTCTCCACGTCGGTCAGCCCGCCCGATCCACCCCGCAAACCACTCCGCATCCTGAGCCGTCCACAATGACCAGACCCTTGCTCGGTAGATTTTGCAAATTCATTGCAGTAAACTACTGACTCGTTGATGAAGCTATCGGTGATCGTCACCGACGCTTGTGCGTGTTGACATTTTACGGAAGTTACGATCGGGCCGAGAACCACGCGCCATGAAGAACAAATACTTCGCGTGTTATCGTAAACGATCGCTTCACTCCTTCTTACCATCCTGAAGTCTCTGACATGCTGTACTTTGCTTACACACAGCTCACGTTTGCCGCGTTATTAGCGGCAGCACTTTCGAGCCCTGTGGACCATGACAGTTGCACTTCGTTACGACACGGTGTGGACTACGTCGTCAGCTCCAGTCGTGTAAACATTGGCGGAGTTGCAAATATAACAGCTGTGGCTGCTCAAAACATCACGGAGACGAATACAGCTTCCTTTTGCCGTGTTATTGGACTCATGCCATATGGTCCAAACAACACACTAAATTTTGAAGTCTGGCTACCCGAAAACGAAAATTACAATGGGCGCTATTTGTCTGTCGGTACGTATTGAATCAGTCAAATCAGTGCTTGTGTCTCGTGGTTGCTGACATCATCATGAAGGCAATGGCGGACTTGCAGGCGTGATAGATTACCAGGCAATGGCCACAAATCTCAACTCTGGCTTCGCTGTTGGAGGGTCTGTTCTTGCCCCCTCTGTATCCTGCCATGTTGAGCTAACTTATAGGCCTCAAGGTGTGACACTGGACATTTGGTTTCCGAGAACGGCGTCTCCGAGCCAGGAAGCTATGTTCCATTCCTTCACTCATATGCCCAGACCGCAGCGTGGATCCGGGATTCGATCGCCATGTTCACTGTACCAGCAAAAGCCATCACAGCGACGTTCTTCCGAAACCCGCCACGGAAATCCTACTTCTCAGGCTGTTCTACAGGTGGTGCTCAAGGATATGCACTGGCTCAGTACCATCCCGATATCTTCGATGGTATCGTTGCAGGAAGTGCCGGCAACTGGTACTCGCACCTCATTCTTTCGTTTCTGTGGAACGGCCTTCACGCACGGAAGCCTGGTGCATTTCTGGCCCAGGAAGTACTCACGTTTGCAAGGGATGCAGCACTGGAGAAGTGTGATGACATTGATGGCGTGAAAGACGGAGTGATCGACGATCCAAGCAAGTGCGACTTCGAAATTACATCACTACTATGCCGGTCCGGGCAGGCTCAAGTTGAGAATAACAGAACGACATGTCTGAATCAGACGCAGCTTGCCACTTTTGAGGCGTTCTACGCTGGACCTGGGGCCGATGTATACCCCGGGTTTGCAAAGGGATCGGAATCCGAATGGCTTCTGCTGGAAGAAACTCTCTACACCGCGTATACAGTACCTATATTGCAGAACCTTGTCTTCAAGAACTTGAGCTACGATTACACTACTTTCGACTTCCAGAACGATGTCAAGACTGTGGACAAGGTTGCAGGTCCTTTAATCACTGCAACATCCCCACGACTCGATGCATTCAGAGCTCGAGGTGGAAAACTTGTCGCATCGCAAGGTTTGTCATCCACCATATCTACACAAGCGCGAAATCAGACTTACGCGGATAGGCTGGGCTGACCCTTTTAACGCGCCTACTTGGCCTATCGATCAGCACAACGAAGCGAAAGCCATCTACGGCGAGACACAACTTAATGATTTCTGGCGCTTGTTCATGGTCCCGGGTGGTGGTCACTGCGGCCCCGCTACTAGTTATCCTCAGGTTCCTGGAAAATACCACTCTCTCGAAGCTCTCATTCCATGGGTAGAGGATGGTGTAGCTCCTGAGTTCGTTCTGGCCACGGAGCCTTCAGATGGAAGTAACAGGACAAGGAGGCTTTGCCCATACCCACAGCATGCAGTGCTCGAAGGTCAGAACGCTGACCAATACGAAGCATATACTTGCATCGATTAGCGGAGCAGCCATAGTCATATAAAGGGGCATCGATTTCCTCGCGAATACATCTTGGAGATGGGGGTTTCTGCTCTCAATCGCTACTCCAAAACCGCCGAACCTCTTTGTCATGTTTCTGGGAAAACAAAACTTTTCCAGAAGATCTACACGTGGAAGTTTCTCCTGTCTCTAAGATTCTCTATGACATCAAATTTCTGCCAAAACAGAGTCTTCATGCAATAGCCTTTATGCCTTTGCCAGGTTGCGGAGAGAACATGAATGTGCATGATTTTCTCCAGAGATAAGAGAAAGCTTGTGCAGATTGGCAACATGTCCTCGCCTACGAAAGAAACATTAGAACTAAATTATATCTTTATGCTATACTGTTGCGATCACATATATAAATCGCCTCGGCTTCCTCCTACTTTGATTCTAGACACCCCTTCTACCCTTTACTACACCAAAACTATTGAACAACATCTACGATGTTTGTGAAAGAAAAAAAGACATCTATGAGCGCCCATGTGCTTCCTCCTGCTTCCAAAGTATAACCAACCTATCTTTTATGGAGACGGAGACCAGACGCGATAGCTCACCTGTTAAAGGAAAAGCGGCCCAAAAACTCAGAAAGACTATGGCATGCTCTGATTGAGGACATCTGGAGTTCTTTACTATCAAAACTCAGCAAGTCCGTCTTCCATGGCGCTCGCTTGGCGGCTGCTGAGTATATAAACCTCTCCGACCTGCACTCTTTCCTCTCACTTCATCAACACATCTTTTCGCTTGTCCATCAAAAACGTTGTGATTCCTGGTGATGTCCTGGCGGGCTTTGGCATCGCTCATACCTGCCTTCTTCCAACCGTCCCTCTTCCCAACAAACAAAATCGCAACACGCAAACGCCATGACCGCGGAGAAGAGTTTTCAAAAAGCCATTTTAGGGCTTATCATGGATACTAAAGTCAGTCTAGAATACTTCCATGCGAAAAAAAAGGACCAACTTTCTTCCAAAACGGCAATCGACTTCCACATGGCCAACGGGACCTAAAAAAGCATGTTCGAAAAGGCCATGTCTTCCGCTCCGGTGTGTGCTGTGGAACCAAAACAAACAAGAGAAGATGCATGGAGAGTGAGCAGCTTCGTGAAAAGTCCAGGAGAACTGTTTGTGATTCTGTCAGTAGAAGACGAAGGCCCACATGCAAGCTCCGTTTCGGATATCCAAACGTGTATATAAAGCCCTGTTTCTTCGAGTCTTAAATACCACACCACCTTGCTTTTTATCCCAAAAACAGTGGGTTCCGGGACGATGTCTCCAGAAATGACTAACAAGGCATTTCATGGAGAGGAGAGTCGAGAGAAGGGTCTACACGAGCGATTGAATGAACAAAACTCGTTTCATGGACGGCCATGTATTGTCCTTCGGTGCTGCGGAGTCTTAAGATAACGCACGTCATATCCTTGATACATCATTTCAAAAGCGCCGGTCATGTTATTCATGTCTGCATTTCTCCTAGAGCCGACCGAAGTCTCGATCACACATAAGCTCGATAACTGTATTTTCGAGATCTGGTGCTTATATCTCAAAGACACCACCCATTCCCACTCTGACATCCACGAAGTCCGGTCTCCAGCCCTTATACTGCACAAGCCCCCTCTTGACCTCCCTAACCCTCTCCAGCCTCTTCTTGCCCTCCTCTTCCTGCGCCTGCCTAAACGCATCCTCATCGATCTCAAACTCGTCCAAACTACCCAGGCTCTCTTGTCTCGGTTTCGGCTTGCTCGCCGCGTCGCTTCGTCGATGCGCGGGGTTCTGGCCGGTGAAGGCCGATATGCCAGACTGGATGACGTCTTGGAAGGACGAGTGTGTGCGGTTGGGGAGGGCTTGACGGGATGGCGCTCCGGAGAGGTCGACGTCGTCGAAGCTGTTGGAGCTGTTGTAGGGGTGTGAGGCGTCTGCTTGATCGTCGATGGGAGGTTGCATGTCGCGGCGACGATCGCGCCATACGCCACGGCGGAGTTCGAAGTTCTCTTCCTCAAGTTCGCGTACTTTGGCGAGGAGACGGTCGCGCTCTTCATCCAAGAGTTCCTGTACGCTAGAGTCTTCGATAGAACCGAGATCTGCCTTGCGACGCCGCTGCTCTGCCTCCCGGAGACGCGCGTTCTCATTGCTGAGACCTGTTATGCGGGTTCGTAGTTCGGTCGCTTCGCGCTCGATCTTCTTGTGCTCTTGCAGGCGCGTTTGGTTTCGTGAGTCATTGTCGCGGTGTAGTTGTGTAAGGGTTTCGATCTTCTTCTCCAATAATTCAGCGCGCGAGACTGAGTCTGAGGCCTTGCGGTTCGCCGTGCCCAGCTCAGCTTCTAATTGGGCAATGCGTGTCTGCGCAGAGTCGCGATCCGAGCCATCCTTCTCTGCCTGGTCACCAGCCTTGTCCAGGCTCGCCTTGAGATCCTGTAACTCAGTCTTGGTCGAACTAGCTTCTTGTTCTGCCCTTTGTACTGCAGATTCTAGGCTTGTAATCTTCGACTGAAGTTCGTTGTTCTTGTTGGTTTGCTCTGACAGTTGTCTGTTGACGTTCGATATCTCCAGCTCGAGTGACTCGATAGTCGCGGACTTCGAAGCGACCTGCGCGTTCAGATCGTCGATGGATGCGCTTTGGCTAGGCGATGCGGTCGACGTACGGCGTATGGACTTGTTGCTCTGCGTTTGCGCCTGCGCAAGTTGTCTCTTGAGCGATTCGACTTCGGCTTTCTAGACCGTGGGTCAGTATTTCGTTATACGCTCCAATGTGCCCGTATGCATACCAGCTTGTCAGCCTCCTTGCCTTTCTCCACCGCGAGCGCAACATCGCCTCTGCCTTCTCGCAGCTCCTCCAATTCTTCCTCGCCCTTCTTCCATCTGGTCTGATTCTCTTCAACTTCGCTTGCCAGTCGCTTGTTCTCCTTCTCGAGCTCCTCAATCCTCTGTGCTTGTTCCCGGTAGACCTCGCTTGCAACCCCTCCTCCAGGGGACAGAGGTCCACCAGCGGCTCCCGAGCGGTAGAAAGATTCGGAGCGCTGTCGCGAATCAACGGCGACTGATGGCTTGCGGCCGTGCGACGGCTTGGGTACAGCTAGCTCCGAGGGCTCGTCATCGTCCTCTGCTGGCGGCTCTGGTACGCTTGTGGCTTCTACGGGCTCTGGCGCGACTTGTTCGGTTTTTTCTTCTGGAGAAGCTGCTTCGGTCGGGGTTTCAGTCGAGGCTTCTGCTTCGGCGGGTTCCTCAGTCTTGTCTCCCTTCTTCTTTCCTCCACCCGCCTTCTTCGCCTTCTGCTTCTTCAATTGTTCGTACTATGCGTATGTGTCAGTTTCGTCTTAGCTGTGGTGGGCCTTTTCAGACTCCGGCTACGAAAAGACACCATTTCCAACTGTATCTGAGCAAGGGCAGCCTTCAGGAAGTAATGAGACATAGAGGGAGGACATACGCGTTTCTTCGCCGCTGCGATCTTCTCCGCCTTCTCCTTCTCTTCGTCTGCCATATTTCTTCGCGATCGTGTTGACGTGTTTCGGGGTGTAGAGGTAGCTGTTGAGCTGTTGAGCTGTTGCGGGGAGCTCCAGTCGTCACTGCTCGGTGATGCCAACTTGCCCGCACCGCGAAAGCGCGCTAACACGAATCGAGACTAACCGCATTTCACGATGCTCGAGTCTGATGCGCATTTGAGGAAGGAATTTCATGATTGAGAGTCCTCCAATGTTTGACACCTTCAATGAATATTGAAGAACGTAGAGGGTTCACGCATCATCCAAGTTAACTATGGCAGCGCTGACTGGAATATTTCGGACCTACAAGGTACGTGTATCCCTCCAGTACAACTAGGTACAGCTCTACATTTGAAGGCAACCGTAAGATATGTTCTTCTTCTCAACTCTACAATTTATTCCACATCAGAACTCATGGTAGCCTGTCCCACCTCATTTCCATGCTGCTCTTTCTTTCTCCACATCGAAGCAAACCAAAGACCCATCCCGCCATCTCCCCTAGCAACGACCCCAAACACCATCGCCAGCACAGCACAGCCTCAGCACCACCCTCGCTTCGCCGCCCATCCCGCACCCCAGATTCTGAAACATCAAACCCGCTCTCGCTTGACTCGTACCTGCATCGCGTCACTCACCTTGACTCACTAATCACCACCTGACACTCCCGAGGTCCATCTACAAATTAAATGATCACCGCCGCCCCTGCATATCCTGCCAACCCCACATGCACAACCTCCAACACAGATAAATGAAAGCGCGGGAGCGAGACAGGAACAGGACAAACGGTCGGTCCCCGGCCGTTCTAATTGATGAACGGCAATCCTTCATACAACAGTGCGCAAACCTCGGCGCAGAGGTTTCAGCATGATGGGGGGCGGCTTTCGTAACGACGGTCGCATGTCGCTTCCCGCACGCACTCTATGTCACTTTACACTTTACCGTTTAGACGGCGTGGTCTGACTAAGTCCCTGCCGTGCATGTGCGCCGTGGCGGCTCGCTCGGGGCAAGTGAGATGAAATCTTGGTTCTTGTCCCGCTGTCACGCGGGCGATGTGGTAGATTGTGAGGCCAGTGCGCGATAACGGCTTTGCATGAGCTGGTGGCCAGTTCGCGCTGGTTTTCCTGATAACGGATAGTGATGTGGACAGGCATGTTGGCGTCAGAGACATATTGCAGCGGCTCGAGGTAAGCGACGGATGGATGAAGCGAGATTTGCATTGTCACGAACAAGCGGGAGTCACTACTGCAGTGATTTCGAGAGTCACGAGAGAGAACACAAGGCCATGTAGATGATTCATAGTTTGATTGTTTTTTCAAGATTGCAGCCATTCATCCAGCTCAACCCACTATCTATCCTTTCAAAAGCTCATGGTACAGATTGCCCAACGAGATTTGTGCCGCCATGTTCAAAATACATGTGTCCCACCATCCTCAGCTTACTACAGCATACCCTGATGTATGTACTGCTTCATGATAAACGACTGTCAAGAAAAGGAAGCAAAGAAAGAGTCCTGTCGTGAAATGTCTGCCAAAGGGCAGAATCGACCGTCTCTGAGAGAGCGTGTGGACGGTATAAGCAAATATATACCTCCAATAGAGTGTGGAGCAAGGAAATTGAATGTGCGGTCGGTGTATGGCTACCGCCGCAGTGAAAACCAGTCAAAGTATGCCAGGTGAGGTCCCATGCAATGATGCAAACCACAGGAATCCTAGTAAACTCGTCCTCCTAGTACTCATAAGGAAAGAGATGCTGTTCAATGAGAGTAAGAAAAAGTCCGGTTCGCGTATGCATCGCAGGTTGGTAATGCGCCATTAAATATTCATCGCTTGTAAACTCCGTGGTCATGCGAGAGGAAAGAGGTGATGTATGTGCTCATGGAAGCACAGCCATAATGTCATATGATGTGGAAACAGCTACTAGAAAGCAAACTGCAAATCGTCGGTTGAGGCAAGAGCCAAAGATGTACAAGTCGTGACAATGATGAACACTTCAGGTCTTTGATGGGGAGGAATCTCGGGTGTGCTGGAAGAACTTTTTCAGTCTGCTTCCGATGTTCTTCTTCTTCTTGTCCTTGGTGGGCTCGCGATGTTCTGACTGAGGACGCTGCTCAATGGAAAGCTTGCTGCGCTCGCTGAACGAGGAAGAAGAAGTTCCCATCAGCCTAGAGAGGCTAGCAATGCTAGAGCGCTTGCGACGGCGGGACTCAATCTCACTGGGATCAGAGGAGAGAGAAGAGGTGCGGTCGCCAAATCGACGGGGACTGACAAGCGGGAATGCGTTCTGCATTGCACTGGTCATCGTCGACCTGGAAGAAGTCAGAGACGGGACCTCCGTAGAGATGCGAACTTCAGGTCCAGGCTCGCCAAAGCGGGGAGAAGGCATCACGGGGTAGTCGGTCATCGAGGAAGCTGCAGTGCCTCCACGGCCGTTATCAAACGAAATCTGACTGGATCGGCAGTCTGGCGAGGAAAACGAAGAAGTAACCGTGTCGGGTGTCATGAGACTTTGTTGACCCAGTGGGAGCGACAAGTTCATGGCAGGTTGATGATGCTTTGGCGAATCCTCCATTGGCTGAGCGGTGACAGTGGAGTCGGACGAATGTGTGAGTGATGATGTGCGGGGCTCCTCATGATCCTCCACAACTTCAAAGGGTTCCGAGGCCTGCGTTTGCTCAGAGACGTCCTCGCTGGACTCAGCAGGCACTGCTCGAGGAGACAGTGGCTCAGATGCATCAACGTCGTCGTGCTTCGCAGTACGCTTGATGCCAAGTCCGTCGTTGAAGTTCCAGTTGATAGCAGTGCCCTCCTGCTTCGCATCTGCCTCCACGACCGAGATCTTCGGCTCTTCAGGTTCTGCAGCAGTAGACTTTGCCTTTGTAGGAATCGCCAGAGTCAGGTCGTCTTCTGGTTCCTCCTCTTCGAACACATCGGCCATAGGCGAGGCATTAGCAACTGCTGATGGTCGGTTCTCAAAGGGTACCAATTCAGGTGCGCTCTCCGTCCTCCTGTGCGAAGGTGCAATGCCGCCAGCACTGTGCATGGCTCGTCGATGTGCCGAAAAGCCCCGCTGGTGAGTTCGAGGGCTCGTGCCGTTGGGAGTGTTGAAGGGTCCAAGTGCGGCATCAAGGTCGATCACCGGGCTCATGATGTCAGAATCAACCCGCTTCAGCTCACGTGGTTGCCACGAAGCGTAGTCGGTGTCAATCTTCGGCAGAGGAACTGAGTTCTCGGTGGGGGAAACGATGGTGACTGTGGTGTCATCATCAAAGTTGGGCTCAAAGTCCATCTCGTCTGATTCATCGGAGTCTTCGGTGTCCATGCCCGCATATGGTGGTGGTGTGGGAGATCGTGCCTTTGCCTTTTTGCTGTGCTTTCCTTTCCTGGTGATGATGGAGTTTGCCCATGACTTGACTTTCCGGGGCTTGCGACCGCTTTTGCGCGACGCAGCTTTCGGCTTTTCGGCGACCTGTGCTGAGTCGTCATCTTTAGTGGGTGAAGCTAGAGGTGTGTCGAAGGATTTGGAGAGGGCAGGATCGGAGGCACTGGTAGGAAGGGTAGGAACTGAGTTATCACTGCGATCCTTTTGGAAGAGACTGCGTCGCTTGGCTTGCACTTTCGGGATTGGCGCAGTTGGGGAGATGGGGGAAATGGCGGACGTGGGTCGCTTGCGTTCCATGACCTCACCATTTAGGCGGCTGCCCATGAACTTGTCGAGCACCATTCCAGCCGTGCTTGGTCGGTCCTCGTCTTCAACTGTGTTTAGGGTTGTGCTAGGGCGTCCTGGTCGCACAGGCGCCGGGCTGCTGCAACTGACAATCGAGGACAGGCTGTTGGCAGCTGAGTGTCCCCTGATGGTTGAGATTTCAGTCTCGGAGGAGATGGTGGAGAGCGGACGAATGGTCTCGATTCTATCGGAGAAGGTAACACGGGCCCTTGATGGTGGTCGCGCCTCATCGTCTGCGCCGTTTTCGCGTAGCGAGGGTTGCGAAACAGATCTGTTGAACTTGTGGCCGAAAGCGAACTGGTTGCCCTCGGAGGGTGTGTTGGGCGCGCTGCCCGTCCGCGCTGGAGCAGGTGGGTTCATGATGGTTGTGAGGTCGTGAGAGGAGATGGCACCCGAGCGACGATGAGCGTGTCCGCGACGACCCGCTGGCGGACCCGGACGCAGTGTCGAACTTGGTGTAGGAAGGACATCTTCTCCCTTTGTCGGGCTGCTGCTCATCAGGGCGGTGCCGCCAGGTCGTACGTCACCGCCAATGAACTCGCTGCCCCCGCGTCTGTGGCCATGTGCCGGCTTTGACGGCGATACTGGTACAGGCAGTGTCGCCGGTGACTGTGGTGGTGAAGATTCGATGGTGGCTGGCTTTGCTGGTCCTGCCGGATTGAAGGAAAAGTCTGGTAGAGCGTTGATAGACTTCTGTCGGTAGTGCGGCATGGAGCCTCGACGACCAGCTGGATACGCTTGCAGGGACATTGGCCGCGAGTTTGTGGGTGCAGGCTCTGAAGAGGCGGTATCTGGTCCTCGCATGGGGAAGGAGAATTCCGGGTTGGGGATGAGCTCAATGGGGCCGGCATTGGAGTGTTGTCGACGCTGGTAGAGCGGTGAGCCAACACCAGCTTGCGACTGTGTAGCCCGGTGTCGTGGCAGGGCAATTTCGGCCATGGTGAACTACTAGCTGCCCTGTCGGACGCAGCGATCTGCGACGATGGGGCTTGACGAGATTAGAGATGGTACCGCCAACGGACGCGCAGCACAATGCTTAATGTGCGAGCTAGACGGGCGGTGCGTTCCAGGGACAGCTTGCCGGACGCGCGAGGACAGAGTTTGGTTGGACGGGTGGGGAATGGGGTGCTACAGGCGTGGGCACAGCGGGCGTGAGACGAAACAAGCGCTGTCGAGGTACAAGAGCTGACGCGATTACTACTGACACAGAACAGTCAGCACGCGCAAGAGCAGATTGCAGGACCGGCTGTGAGGTTGTGCGAGGCGTACAGTATAGGTCGAGGTAGGGCTGCGGGTGGAGTGGGCAAGTCGGTAGGCTGCCGTGGTAGTAGTCGCAGTGAGTGAAGCCAGTACACCCAGGATTAAGGAATGACGGGGGAAATGAGCGGACAGATGCCTAGAGTCGCCTCAATTAGTGTGAGTAACGACAATGGGCTCCAGAGTGAGGTTCGGCAGGGCGCGACGGGGACGACGGCGAGGTGGTGACGGTGAATTGGCGGAGGTGGGTGGGAGACGAGCACCAGGGCAACTGTCGCTTTTGTCGGTCGTTCCTTCCCAGGCGGGCTCCACGCTAGCACGCACCACCACACCGCGCAGGGATCCCCGGTTCGTGCTTTACCCATGCTAATCGTTGTCTCCCTCGTAATTTCACGCCTGATCCACACGATGCCGCGACGCGCTGCCAGGTACCAGCCAGGCACCTGTCGCTATGTGTTGCTTTTGCGCGCACGTCAGTCGACCGGTTCTCGCACAATACAACAGAGTGCGCCGTCGCAGGGCCATCCCTCCGCGGCAGCCTCACACGTGTAGGAGTCACGCCTCGATGCCGGGGCGACGTGGGAGCAAACCCTTCCAGCGCTCTGCACAACCATGATGTAGCAGTCCCATCGGTTAACCAATGCCTGCCGATAGTCTGCTAGAGTCGGCCGATAGCTGCTTAGCCTCGTGTAGTTTGCCAGTTCAGTTCCCACCAGGTTCCAAGGAATCAGCACTATCTGTACAGCGTCACGGCACTAGCGACAGCCCGCTACAGTACAATCTCATAACGTGTGCGTGACAACTGTCCAATAGCTACGTGGTGCCTCGTGCAGTGCATGCGGCTCAAGACAAGTCTGCCGTTGCTGCCGTCGAGATGCGCACTGCAGTCCTGGCTCATATCGTCCATCCTTAGGCGCTGCAGGACCCCTCTCCTTTGAGGCGGCTGCACGCGATATGCATCGTCTTCGCTCTGCTTGTCCATCTTCTCCCAGTGCGTCTTGGCTACATGCCGCCAGCCGACCCCTCTCCACTAACAGCCTGCCTTCCCGCAACCAACCATCGGGCAGCGCGGCTAACAATCAAATCGCAGCGCTGCTGCTTCCGCTGCATGTACCGCAGCTGGCACTACCTGCCCACGCTCCCACTCTCCCCATCCGCACTGCCCGACCTGTTCACGCACACTCGGCCTCGAGACAGAAGGATGCGCACTCGATGTTTCACAGCACCCGTTCGAGGTGGGGCTGCGCACCCCGGCACATGTATGGCCAAGCGTGCATTTGATATGCAATTCGGACCAATTGACTAGACTACACCCGTTTGATCCTCGCTATGCAGGGGCAATGACGCCTCGCTATCCCCCTTTGGAGCCATGACGGACGCTCGTCCTCGCCACCATAAATAGGATGTGATAGACGAAATGCGGAGAAGCGGGATGCCAGAGGCAAGATGCAAGGCTTTGTTGCCGTCCGACGCCCACATCCTGCCGATGAGGAAGGTCGAGCGCCAGAGAGTTGAGCAATGGTTTCCACGATACTGAACAGCTCAAGAAGTAAGCCATCTCGGATCCGGACCTGCGGACCTACTATAAGCACCTCCAAGTATGCGGAGACAAGGAGCAGATACAGATCTGCTCAACCCTACTGCACCCATGCTGTACATACAACTTTCCCTCCATTACTGATAGGACCGGCCTGGGCTTCGAGGCGCAACAAGTTCAATACCCTGTGTGTCTCATGCCGCCACAACGGGGCTTGCGGACTCGGCTTCGTACCACATGGCCACTTCGTCCCGGTCTTCTTCAGATAAGAATCTGAAAACTCCCAGAGCTTCATTGCCTTCGGGTCAGGGCAATCTAGTCGACATGGCCCTGCATGCACGATACTGCATTGCTGCCCCATTCGCCGCATCGACATTGCAACTCCTTGCGCTTTCTAGAAAATGTTCCGGCTCGCACCTGCATGTGGAGATAACGATGTTGCTTCGCACGCTCTAGGGTTTGTGCAATCTGGACATGCTCGGCCTCTCCATTCCTCATCGCTTCCCTTCCAACCAAGCAGACTTGCGAATCAGTCGCAATATCCTCCGACGTCATAAACATGGAGTCCCATGTCTCCCGCTGTCTGCATCATCTCCAATGATCTCCAGGGTCCATCTCTCATCGGCGCAATGCGCCGAGCTACGTCCCGCAATTGAAAAACTCGACTTCATTTTTCTTGATCCACGGCTTCCTACCATTTGCAGACGGAAAACATTTGCTGCCAAGGCCCCCATAGTGCGCATGTTTGCGAGGATACGACGATTCCAATCTTGAAACGAGTCCGAAGGTTACCACGTATCGCGCCGCTCGGTACTAACGACCCGATCTGTGGAGCGTAGTGCACACAACGGCTGCCCTTGTGACGACCATCGCAACGCTCATGCTGCGCCGTCGAATTTAGATCTGTCTTTCTTTTTTCCGATCGCGTGTCGAGTGGAGCGGTGAACGAAAAAGCATCGTGCAACAGAGGTCATCCCCTCATTCTTGGGTACAGGACCCGATAGCTTCCTCCAGCATCCACGCACCGCGCCTCAGCTTTCCCGAAAACTCTACATACATAGTCGTTTGTATTATTCTTGGAATTGCGCAAGCGCGATCACTATACAAGAGCTATGGTACTGCACAGCCACGGCGCTGCTCCACACCATGCGAACGTCTCCGGGTCAGCCCATTGGTTTGCACGCGCCAAACGCCCTGCACCAAACCTTCCGCTGGCGCCCGCCGACGCGTCGTTACTTGTCAGTGTCAAGCAGCGTCGTATCGTCAACAACGGCCTCTATGACGCGTGGCTACCAAACTGAAGTCAGGGGCAAGGTCGCGCCTGCCGATGTACGATGAGATGGACAGCGGAGGTTGCTCCATCCGACCATCCACAATTCCCAGGCTACTCCATCTCTTGGAAGTATTGTTTTCGCTGGCCAGGTTGCGAGGCGTACGGAGACCCAAAATTGCGAATCTCGTTTCACGTCTGTTTTGATCCTCAGGAAGGACGAAATTGGCAATCTCCGGCCTGTCTTTTGCCCTCTTGCCCGAAGGGGGAAGCGCACTGAGATTTGCCGGCACTACAGCCAATAAACATTCCGCCGCCACAGCTGCGCCTCCCCTGCTTGAACACCACCTGACAGCCACACAGACAAACCTCAGACCCGAGCGAAGCGAGCATTGTTTTTTTATCCTGAGCAATCGTCATAATGCCACGAGCACCATCGGCACATTCGCTGGCTTGACGTAGCCCTGCAACCAAGGCGACGAGTACATGCGGGAAATTGCGCTGCTAGGTGGGCCGGGTAATTTGCTGGCTGTACACGAATGCAATCCCTCACCCAGCGACGTGTACACAACGAAGGAGCGCCGCCTGGGTCCGCAGAGCCGCACTCTCGATATGCTTACAGCCAACCACGCGCATTCCCAACAGAAAAAAGTTCATCGTGCTGTAAACCACTCAGATGGTCGTCCAACGTGATCTAAATGCCGTTCGTTGCCTCCCGCTCGCTTCCGGCTGTTCGACCGGTCCAAAGTCTAGGCCGCCATCTTCCCCAGACGAACCAGATGCTTCAACCCCACACCCTACTACCTCACCTGAAACCATCGCCTACGTACCGGCAGTTCCAGACGCAGAGAAAAGCATGGCTTCATATCTTCAGACCACTGCTCACCGGAATGGCGACCGAATTCCAACGATCAGCGTCCTGCACTGCGGTACTAGCAGATCTAGACAACATCAGCATGCATGCAGTCTCTTTGCCCTATACTTGGCTATCGGAGCTCTGGCCAGTTGTCGCAGGAGCTGATAGTTCAGCGTTAGCTACTACCACCGACCCCTCGATTGCGCGCCCCTCTTTCGCTAAGCCATACTGCAACGAGACGAGAGTGACAGCTGGTTGAGGCACGCCGGAGGCAGCGCCACTTCGTGACGACCTCTGACCTGGAACCCCGCAACGGAGTGACCGATGGTCGCCTCTGATGTTGTCCCGGTTAGGAACCTTATTGGTCGATTGTACGCCTATACAGTTAGCAGGAAACCATCCGGCACTCGATGGGAACTGCAATTCAGCTCACACCACCTGTTTGGTGATAAGCGCGATAGGTTTGTCGTTGGATCTGACTGTACGCTTCCGAAATGAATCCTTTACATGAAAACTATGCAAGGGCAAAGCAAAGTCACCAGAACCCGCGCGCCAGTCAGCACTACGTTTCGTACAGCTCTCGTCAGAAGTCTATCTTGCTTCCCACAGCTCGTCAGCCTGCATGGAGGATTGCAGCAAAGCGCCGAGCTCACTTGCGACGTGTACGAAGAACAATCCTTCATGCACATCCAACGTAGCGGGGGTGGGCAAGCATGCGTAGGCGAATTCATGCATATTCAGCTAATTGGTTCTATTCATGGCTAGGTCACCCGACCCATCCTTCCCATCGTCACCATTTAAGGTTGACTCAGGGATCTTGCCCTAACTTTGCGCCTCTCTTTTCACGTCGTTCAGCTACTCGAAGAACAACGCGTGCCCGAACAATTACCGGATCTATTTGCTGGGCCCATCAGTAAGGCTTAACGAATGTCCACCCTATACCAGTTCTCTATTCGAGACGCGGGGCTCGCTGAAGGTGACGACTCCTTTATCATCTCAGTTTTTGATGCATCTCTCCCCTATCTGGAATCGATCGGGAGCCTAGCGCAATGGGGCTCAACTCCCTTTTCACAACGACCAGGTTGGGTTGAAGAAACGCAACGGCAGGTCCGAGAATCGAAGCACAGTCAAATCTCGGATACAACGGATGCCCTACGCATTCTTATTGTCGAAGCCGAACTCGTAGAGCAGGCAATTGCAGCTCCTGATCTGAAAGATATGCACTCGCGCGTCTCCGACGATGGGCGCTGTTTTGTGTCTGTCGGCTTTGCGTTCGTCCGCGGAAAGTGGTTCCCTACCTATCTTCCTGCAGCGACAATCCCACAAGCTGGACAATTCAAACTCGAAGAAAGTTTGTATGTTGAAGTCATGGTTAGCGATAGCCGTACGAAGGATCTATTTCGTGGGGTTGGAGCTGCACTTCTTCACGAGGTGCGGAACTATGGCCGTAGCCGGGGGAAGAAAGTTCTATACTTGGATGGCTGGGCAGGAAACGAGAGGAAGTTAATTCGGTTAGTCTCTCCTCCCTGTTGTCACTGGAGCGCACCATGTGGTACTGATTAGAGCTTCTTTTCTTAGGTACTACGAGCAACAGGGCTTTCACATAATTGCTGAGTTCAGCCTACCTCGACCGCACAAGGAGCCTTGGGTCGGTAACCTGATGCAATTGACGATCTAGTACGGAAGGGTGCATGCAAGACACGATTCTTTTTCCTCTATGTGGTGGGTGGTTACGAGCACTCATTGGACCCTCGACCCCTTGCATCGAAAGCGCTCGGATAGGAACCAATAACCAACAGGGTCGTTGATCGTCCCCTGGACACTAAGGAACCGCACTCTGCTCAAGCTCCCGGATACCGGAGCGGGTCTCAGCGGTTGATGGGCTAGAAGACTTCGTTGCGACAAATTACATGTTTTGTTTGTTTGCAAGTCGAAAGTCGGCGCGAACGTGGATTTGCGGTGAGGTAAACATCACTCTCGAATTTGGAGCATCAATCTCGATCCCCCCAATCAATAAAACCTCACTCTGCAAACCATTCAAAAAGTACGAATACGCTGCCGTCGGCTCCATGACGGCGATACTGCCAGAAGGGTGTGTGGCACCTGACCATCACTGGCAGACGTTTTGGTCGCAGTAGCGCTGGGATGGGCGTCGCTTGTCCCATTCCATCGACCAAAAGAAAGCAGACATGCGGCACGGCAAACCTAATTCCTATCGATAAGGCGACCTCGTGGTTATACCTCCTGATCGGTGTACATCTTGACCCACGGTGGGACGTGTGCCTGGACTAGGGCGTTGCGCCACCAACTTTGAGTTTGCTGACACGAAAGACGATGATGAGGATATGCGTGTGATGAACCGCTTCACGCTTAGCTGTCGACTTTGATGGCGCTAACGTATCTCGACATATGTGTACCAAAGTGTTGGAGGCCTAGCGATGTGCTATCGTACGCGAGGATGTCGACTTCGAAACGATGCGATAGCGTTGATAACATAGCGCCATGTTACTATCTGTCGTTGTCGTAAGCCTATACGCGCTGGCCAGATATAGCCAAGTCCCTATACCAAGATCCTCATCGGCGAAGACCGGAAGGAATACTTCATCTCCGACATGCGCATTCCTTCCAAAACCCCAAAACACGGTCTGATCACACCGGGAACTCTTTCTAGACCCCAACGGCCCGCATGGTTGGGGACAAAGGGATTTCCTGATGGGGATGTCGCTTGGATGAACGGCGTCTCTACCCAAGCGCTTGCTCCCGCTGGGTCCGCGCATCTAGTTCCAGCGGCCATCCAACCGGGAATGAGGAGTTAAAGGGATGTCCTTTCTAGTCGTAGTCTGATATGACGAATTCCCGTTATGTTGGCACCTAGGACACGGACTGGTGTCTACATCTTTGACCAGGTTCATGCGAATGATTAGACTACAAAACATGTGGTTGCCATGCTACGGTAGGCAGTAGTATTTGTGATGCTCATAGTTCATGGACTGATACACCGTCCGCTGTGGGTCCATGACAGCATCTCAATGAGACGTTCGGAAGACTTTCGAAGAGCTATTGGAGCATGGGTAGACCGAAGAACGAGTCAGACACTATCCATATACCTTGAATTGATAGTCTCAGACTTTAGCAGGGTACAGCTCATCCATTGCCCTCGTGGCGCAGAAGTCAAGAAACAGAAGTCACCCACTACATACATACAACCCATCTTCGCGCACTACACAGCCATTACTTATACACACGTCCTCATCTCTCATCCCTCTGAAGTCCTTTCCACCGTGCTCTTCCCATTCATCTCTCTCCCCCTCCCGCTCATCCCTACTGAATCTCCCCACAATCCCGACAAATCAACAACCACGGCCCCTTTGTCGCCCACACCACTTTCCCTCCGCAATCTTCACAAGGGTCTTTCAGAATCATCACGTTCCCGTTCCTGTCTTTCTCTCCTTCGTCTCGGTAGTAGATGCCTTTGTCGGTCTGGACGTACATGCTGTGATTGTGCATATTCGGAGGCGAAGGGGAGGATCGTGAAGAGCAAGGTGAGGGCGTTAAGGCACCGCTGGTTGATGGGGGTGGTGTTAGCAGTGTGGGTGAGGTGGAGGGGGAGGGTAGAGATGGGGATGTGTACCTGGATGTGGGTGTAGAAGGGGAACGAGGAGTGGGAGTTAAGGACGCGGTACCCGTGACGCTGAGTATAACTGGGTTTGTATGGGCAGAACCATATACTGAAAAGTATACCTCAAGCGGCTTGGATTTGCTTTGGGTGGACATGGTGGTGCTTTTGGAATTAATGGCGATGTCAGTCATGCTGATGATTCTGATCTCGTTGTTGGAGTTATTGGGCTTCGCAAGCATATGCTTGAGCTGGGTTGAGAAAGCCCCTCAGAGCACCACGGTGATATAGACTGTTGATACAACAGGAAGGGTCCGAGGGTCCGCTGTGTGTTGGGGCCAAACACGGTTGACAGACGATGCGGAGGAGTGAATGCGCAAAGCTAGTATCGTTTGAGAACATGTTGAGTAGCCATGCACGGATGTGTGTATGGGAGTGACAGCACTCTGTACACTTTCACCAGAGTAAGTAGTTATATCTCGAGGGGAGACTACTGGAGGTCAAGATGGCTGAGATAGAGTACCGAGGCACTATCATAGCACAGACTGGATCAGGAATGGATATCACCACTAGAGTAATTTGGCTTGATACAGAAATGTAAAGAGAAACATAAATCATTGCGAATCTACAACCAGCATAGGTACACGTTCGTTCCAGAATGCATCCTCGCGGCATACATTTCACAACATCCCTTCTAAAGCGACACAAGCTCAATATTTAACACTGCATCCCACTTCATTCATCCCGTCATGCCATTCAAGGTGGACCCAACCAGCCGCCACATTGATAACCTAGCCAGATTAGTCGTTTGTCCGCCGCGCGAATTAGTTCGGAAACTGACATTCGAGACAGTTGACGTTGTTTTCATCCGAGGTGGGCAGAGGTAAGGGGGCATCGCAGTGCCAGCAGTGGCCAAAGGAACCAGGTTCGTTGTCGGAGTCTTCTTCTTCATCTTCGTCGTCGTCGGAGACATAAGGGATGAGAAGGTCGGTTTCGGATTCCGAGGTCTGCTCGTGTTCGTATGAGGTGTTTGGTGCAGTGTTGGCGGACTGTTTGGTTGGAGGGTCGGTTTGGGCTGTCATTGGAGGTTGTGTTCGCTTGTGTATACGCGATGTTTGTTGGAGAAGACTGGAGATATGGGGGCGGCATAACGGGCTACCGAAAAGCTTATGTATGTGGGTTTCGTGATGGACTCATGTATTCACAGTGGAGGCTTCGTGAAGCTGAAAGTCCAGCGAATGGCTGCATATACACTTCACTGTCAACGTACTCACCAGTCGCGTACGTAGCGCTTCAGTCTGTTGAAGAAGCCCCATGCTGTGGTGAAGCCTAGCGTCACTTCGATTCCATGAACGAGCAGCGTCCATGAGTTGAAGACGAATAATTGAGAGTCTTCTAGGAGATTCATGCTGATGTTCTACAACGTAGTGGAGTACTCGCAGTGAAGTGCACAGTATGGGTTTACATGGTGAATGGTCATATTCTTTTTAGCAAATACCCCCGTCCAAACCTCTTCTCCCACCAGCACACACGAAGTCGATCCAACCAAACGCCGACTACCAAAGATACATACCCACATACAAGCAAACATCTACCACATCTAACGAACACCCATACAATCTACGATGAACAACTTCAACGAAAAGACAGGCAGGGCCGGCGCAAGCGCACCAGCGCAGTCATCGTCAACATATCCCAAGGCAGACAACTGTGGATTCGACCTGGCAAAATGTAAGAAGTGTGGTAAACCATTGATAGCTGCGAATCTGGGGCGCCTCGGAGAATTGCTGAACTGTAAAGTATGCGGAGCGCTTGCGCCGTTTCCATGATAAAAAGAGCAGCCAGTCAGTGGTTACTCATGGGCGAGTGTCGAGTAGTCTGTGGACGCCTGATATATGTATAACTCAATTTTCATGGCCAGAGTCATCTGAACATTGTATTCAATTATGAGTGATTCCCTTTCTTCGTGTGCTCATGAATCCCTCAGTTCCGCAACGGCGAAGTAGCCTTTACTTTCCACCACACCCCTGTCTTTGACAACAGCCGTATATTTGACTACCCACTGCGGCTCTACATCGCCCTTGAGCCCGTCTTGATTTCCTTCTCCTGCCAAAACACCGGACCCGTTCTCCCCCGAACCAAGTATTTGCCGTAGCGTGCCGCGCGGTAAGATGTTGGTGCAATCGTTATGTGTCAGAAGCTCGATCTGCTGTTGCTTCGCATACAGTATCAACGGCTTGGGTACGACACAGCAGTCCCGCACGTTGATCTGATTCACACTTGGTTTTATCTTGGTCTGTTCGAGGAACTTTGTCAAGCGCGCGACGCCGAATTCTGCGATGCCCAGTTTCGATACCAGGCCTTCTGCGTGCAGCTTCTCGAGCGATCGCCATGTTGTTACCATGGTTTCTATGTCTTCTGGTGGCGCGCCGGCGTCGGGGCAGTCGCCCGTGGTATTCTCGGTTGTGGATTGTGTTGCGGAGGGGGGCGAGGGCGGTTCGTCGTCTTCGTCGAGATCGGAATCTTCATCGTCGGCGTCGAAGGATACGCCGGGGAAACTGACGATGAGGAGGTCTATCGAGGATGTGCCCAGCTCTTTCAGTACTAGTTCTATCGCTTCTCGTGTTTGTGCGCAGCGTCTGTCGGTGGGTATGTTGGGGAGGTAGAACAGTTTGACTGTGATATCGTAGGATTCTCGCGGTTCGGTAAGGGGTGAGGGCGTGTGCGTGGGTACGTATAGGGCGGAGTCGGTCTTGCTGGTCCATGTTGTGTAGTCGGGTTTTGAGGGTGTTGGAGAGGGTTGGTGGGCAGCGAAGTTTGCGCGCAGGGAGGAGGTGAGTTCAGTGTTTGATTTTTCGAAGAAGGGTCGTCTTATCACGGAAGGACCACCGGACATGGTATTTCTGGGTTGTTAGGTAAGGCATTTGGAGAGATGGAGAGACATACGACGTAGATAGTACGAGCTTCATGATGGCGATCAGTCGTATTGCGCAATTATCACGCGAGATAGATCAGTTCTGACGAAAGAGCCTCCTATATTGTGTGGTGGTGACTCTTCGGGGGTATTCGAGATTCCGATGAAGGGTGAACGTTTGTCAGCGGGTGGGTCGTCTTAGGATAGCAGTCGCGTCGGATGTGCAGTAGCGCAAATGATTTGAATCGCAAGGCTTAAGGCAATGATTAGTAGGAATGGGCTAGAGAAGAATTGCCTGCGCGCAAATGTCTACTGTTCAGACTTCGATGGTGATAGCGGGGATATGAGGGCGCATTGGCGTCTCAAAGTCGCGGGGCTGGCCTGTGACCGCCGATCGCCGAACCTAACATCTTCCCCCATTGCGCCAGACACAAGCTACCGCCATCTTCTCCTCACACGACACCATGACGATCAAGTAAGATGCACTTCCATACACTGCCCATAAAGAAGTATAGCGCTAACAGCTCAGGTACCTCATTCTGCTGTCCCGGCAGGGCAAAGTGGTTGGTCCCTCACCCTAGAATCCAAAGTCCCTTGCTGAAGCTCGCAGCGCCTAGCCAAGTGGTTCACCACCCTCGCCCCCAAAGACAAGGCCAAGATTGTCAAAGACGTCTCGCAACTCGTCCTCGCCCGCCGCACCCGCATGTGCAACTTCCTAGAGTACAAAGGTCAGTGGGTCCGGCAGGGGTAAGAGCTTCGCTAGCTCACACTTTCTCCAGACACCAAGATCGTGTATCGCCGATATGCCTCGCTCTTCTTTATCGCCGGCTGCGACTCGACCGACAATGAGCTAATCACGCTCGAAATCGTCCACCGCTACGTCGAGCAGATGGACAAGTACTACGGCAACGTCTGCGAGCTCGACATCATCTTCAACTTCCAAAAAGCCTACTTCATCCTGGACGAGCTACTACTTGCCGGTGAGATGCAAGAGAGCAGCAAAAAGAACGTGCTCCGGTGTATAGGACAGCAAGACAGCCTCGAAGATATGGAGGTGAGTGAGGTGTGATGACTTTCGGGTCTGTTTCGCCGCACGCACCCATAGCGCCAGCTGGCTGACACGCCCTGTCGTCAGGCTGAGGACGATATCGTTACCAAGATTATGTAAAAGTGTACGGAACGCACTGTCGCACCTCACCTTCTGGCCCTCCGTCATCGCCGTCCCAAGAGTCCCCACTGACCGCGCCTGATGGCTTCCAGAACGCGGATGAATTCAAAGGCCGACTTCGAGAGAGCGGCATCTTGTAGATCCGATCCGACATCCGCATACGAACACACATTGTACGGCGTTATTGGGGTTTGGGGTAGGGCTACGGCACGCAGTCGACTGTCACAACATGGCTCATGCTAAACATCTTTCCAAGGGCAGGCGTCAAGAGCGAAACGATATCACACGGCGCAGGGGTTGGATCATCTGGAGAACGCACTACCTGCCATCCTGCCTTGTAGAGCGGATGGCGGTAGCTGTACTCTATCTACTACAATTCATACACCTCGGACTGGCGGGCTTGCTCGACACAGCTAGGTTTGGCACAAGAGGTTCAAGGGCTCGAACGTGATCACACATCATGATATCGAGACTTCACCCTGATAGACTTGACAACTCTCTCTCCCTTTTTTCTTTTTCCTTATGCTGGTACACTTACCTTATTCATCTAGCTACAGGTCTCCACACCGCCGAGACACTGCGCACCTGCACTTCGTGACAGCAATTGGTTCGGATCAGCGTTTGGTCCTTCATCCAGAACCTTGACATGCATTCATCAAATGATACGTTGCCGAATTCACGTGGATTCATCTCCAGGCATCTTCTATCCTTCACGTGCTCGACCATCAGATGACATGCCCCGCGTACCAGACACACTCGGCATGGCCGCATACAACTAACATCAACACTCAACACCAGTCGCCGACCCATCCACTCTTATCGGCAGCTGTTGTTGGTTGAGAGGCAGGTTGCGCATCGACCAATCAGGAAGGACAACCCGACACACATGCCGCTGTTAGCTCGGCGACACCGCCAAGCTGACCTTCTCCGCAATCGCGACCACGTCGTTACAGCGACACCGACATCTCACACCACTACCACGCCCAAGCCATACATATGTCCACTGCCTGCTAGACGATCGTCTGGCCGAACGACAGTACCCTCTCCTCTCCGCAGCCAGCCTAGAGTCGTGTTTACTTGTTGTATCGGTTCGCGCAGGCTACCCCCTCCCGACCACCGCCACACCCACGCCCAGCAGCCACGGCGCGCTGAATCATACCGTATCTCGAAGATTTCGGATCATACGCGATATATTCTATAATAGGCACTCAGCCCAAGCGAGTCCACATCAAGCGCAATGAAGGTAAGTGCTCGATGCGATAAGGCCAGAGTGACGACATAGCTGACCCGGTGGCACCGTAGTACCTCGATTTGTGCGCCCTCCACGAGGTCAACCTCGCCCTCAACTTCGATACACAAGACACAGCAATCATCGGCGGATGCGATCTCTGGACGATTAAAGCAGCGGGAAGCGACAAGAAGCTGTACAAGCGCATCGAGAGGACGCTCGAGGAGCGGCACAAGGACCTGCTATCAGCGGTCGCGGGGCTGTCCGAGCAGTCTGCGGCTCAGTTCGCAGACCAACTCGACATCTCCCGAGACACGCCGTTCGGATCCTTCAGCGAAGCAGCAAACCGTCACACCTTCGCATACCTCATCGCGACGCTCAATGCCACACACATCGATTACGACTTCGCGAACACGCTGAACCCTGATGAGTTCCGTCGCGAGACCATCCACAGCTTCATGCACAAGATCGACACTACAATGTACTATCTGCGCCCACAGGTGTACTCCGCCGGACTACCAGCAGGCGCAGTCACACCGCTTGGGTCGCCGATATGGAGTCCGCGAAGTTGGCACCTGCTCGATACGGAGATGGACATGTCGAGCTGTGAATACTATGCATGGGAGCCGTCAGATGACCCCTTTGCTGATGACGGTGCGATCTGGAGTCACCACTTCTTCCTGTACAACAAGGAGCGGAAGCGAGTCGCATACTTCTATCTCCGTGGGATATCGGCTTTGTCGAACTCACCAAGTGTTGCCATGTCGCTCATGTCGAAATTCAAAGCATCAAAATACGAGTCCAGTGCGAATGCGGGCAGTAGGAAGCGCGCGGAATACTGGCTCGGCGATCGTGCTAGGAAGGGACTTGAGGCATATGGAGACAGTGATGAGCTCGACAACATGGTCATCGATCACCCCGGAGATGTCGTCGATGCAGAACAACAGCGGTACCTGCCAGCCAGAGACATGAGCATGGATGCCGAGTACTACGAGAGCGATGACGACAGCGATGTTGAGTCACTGGTAGACCGAGAGAGGGCCGTGAGTAAGATACGGACGATGAGCGAGGGCATCATTGAGAGGATGGAGCTTTGAGCTCTCTGCATCTTCTTCGCACGCCGTCCTTGCTAACAGCCCCCAAGTCTAGGTCTGCCACTTGATGGCACTCAACATGCCAGGCGGCTGATTACGAACTAATTTTCTTTACTTGTTTTGCATGCGGCATTTGAGGCGTTCTGTGGACTTTGCTACCTGTTTTTACAGTTGTCTGGCATCTCTTCACCGGCTCGTGAGAAGACGACCCTGACTGACACAAGGCGTTACGGTCGGTGGGAGCGACGCGTTCTAACGTCCTTGTTGCATATCGTCTGAGCCTTGAGATACCCCTGTTTGTTTGTTCTTGTGTTTATCGAGCGTTTTCGTCTGCTTCTGTATGCGTAGTCGATAGATCGGGTGGTGATGAGCGGATGAGAGATGTGTTACGTGAGACGTGTGAGAAATCGAGGATATATTGTACATTCCGTTGCTTTATAATTGTGTGCTGTTACTGATCGAAAATCTAATCCTCCCAAGCCATAAAAAAGAGTGTCCATTTTTCCTCTTCCGACAGGAACGCAGTCCGTCTCCACGCAAACATCTAGTATATCTTGCCCTTCCTTCCTTCCTACGAAAGTCTCAAGATCCATCAGACGTCGCCCCACCACCCCAAGCACACTGAAAGTAACAATCCATCTGCCTCTTAGACTCCTGAGCCGTACCACTATCAAACTCATTACACAACGGCCCAGCCCTCGGGTCCCAGCCCCCAACCTTACAATACGTCGGCGCACTCTCATCGTTATCCTTGTTCGTCGCCCATGACTGGCCGCCCAGCGTGAATTGGATGTAATCCTTCTGGTTCTCTGGCGTGACTTCGAGGGTGTTTTCTAGCTTGCTCTTCATCATGAGTGGGTTTCCGGCACCGGCGACGGTCCTGTCGACGTAGCCGATTTGGGCGCCGGAAACGTCCCACATTGTTATTTCGACGCTGAGGTTTTCGTCGTGAGAGTCGCAGGTTTCGTATTCGTTGACGTGGATGTGGCATTGGCCTGGTTGGTCGGCGTAGGGGGCTACGGGTTCGGGGGTTGGTGTGGGTGTGGGTGTGGGGGTCGGTGTAGGAGTTTGCTCCGGTCGTTTAACACCAGGGTCGGTGAAGTCTTTGTCTGGACATTTGTCGGACCAGTATTGCTCCTGGAAGTATTCTCTTAGTTTGTGCTGTATACATAAATGAATGTCGAAAACTTACTGCGCCGTTGAACGCGTAGCTCTGAGCATTGTTGAGCTTTTCGTCATCATCAAGGTTGAAGCAATTGACAGAAGTTATGGCGTTATCAATGATACCACCGATCCTGTCGTCTGCCACAAAGTCGTAGTGCGTGAACTCGTGTAGCATGACAAAAGACAGCGTCCTCGCCGTGTTGTCGATGTAGTCTCGCTTGAAATCCGCACATTCGGTCTCCGAATTTTGCTTGAGGGCAATTGCTTTGGGACACAGGTGGAAGTGTCCATCCGTGGGAGTTGTGTACGCGAACCAACCGTCTTTCTCACAATGGTCGCCGAAGTCAGAACGCTCAAGGACCATTTTCTTAATGGTTTCTGTAGCCGAGTCTGCTGTGGTGTCGTACATGTTTGCCATGGTCTTTTGAATGGCTTCTGTGTCGTCCGCGTCTTGCTTGCCGAAGAAACGTTTGAAGTGCACGTTGTCGGGAGCGCCTCCGGCAGCCGTAATGCCTGCTTTGGCTAAGTCTGCCTAAATTGTCGAAGAGTTCTCAGCCATGCGCTCATTGTGAAATAGAGAAAAGTTGAAAAAGCAAACGGAGATCGCTCTTCGTATGACAAATTACGTACCCATTGCTTGAACGCTTCGTGTATCTTTTGCCCGTCTTTCTTTTGATCTTCATCGTTGGCGTCCCAGCCAAGCCACTGAAATTCGTTGGGGAGTGCATCGCCGTAGGGGTAGGACACAGGATCTGCCCGCTTCACAGCGTGGAACTTTCTACGAAAGGTCAGTTTTGCATGATCGACAGATATGAAAGAGGTGTGACTGACCCATTGATGGGCTTAGCGGAGGTAAGTCCATTGATTGAGAGTGCTATGGCAAGGATGCTCAGATTGCGGTACATTTTCGTGATGTCAGGATGTATTTAAGCTGGGTAGAAGTTGGTCTGCGGTACGATCAAGAGTCCAGTGTCCAGAATGCCAGTGCTTTATACACATCCATTGGGGCTGTTTCGACTCCGTCAGATGGCGTACATCAACAACATACAAACTCCATAGAGACCAGAGTACGCCTGAATCCACGGAATAACACTGCCTTGCCTCAGAACTTTGGGGCCCCCTTGGGCCCTCGGAGTTTCCGAACATGTAGAAGGATCTCGAGAGTGTCTTGAACGACTTCTCTCAAAACATGGGAATGACGATTGTTCGAGACATTTGCCGTGGGACTGGACAAGATGATCGACCGAGACGAAGGAACAGAGAGGATACAACGTCATGTCAATCTGCCTGATGCCTCTCTTGGGGCCGAGTGGCTATGACTTGGAATCCGCACAGATCGTCTTCGAACTTGACCCCGCAGCAGTTGCCCGGCATCTAGGTACAAAAAACCATCATTGTTTCAGTTCGATCGTGATAGAACATGGTGTCCAAGGCAGAATCAAGGAATCATCGCCCCCATTGTACAACACGGTGGTTTTGTTCTGGGGCGGCTTACTTTCTACATCACCATGTAGCCTTAGTAATCGGTCCAACGAACTCTTCAGAAAACAGGCGGCCCGGATCCTTTGACTACGTACAGCCATGATTACGGTATGGCGCGTAGAGACCTCGGGAGGTGATACTCCACGATGGCTATGTCGTCACTTCGCCCCGTAAGCATCCCCATTTCGCCTTGCGCCCTCGTAAATGTTTCATTGGGGGGCGGAATGGAAAGAATTACTGCGCATGTTCAATGCGACGAACGAGAACAAGGTCTGGGGCGTTTTGGTGACACCCGACCAGAGACTAGCGCCGTTGACGTCACATCACCATGGGTGCCTGGGTAGGCAAAACCACCGACACATCGTTCCTTATATTCGTCGCGACTGCATCAAAAAACCGAGGAAGTTGATAGCAGAGATCTGGTAACGCGATTATCGTTATGGCTCCTTCGATATCTTTCACTCTCTACACCAGTGCATTCTGTTACATTGACTGCAGCGATACGTTCGACATCACCCTTGTACGCAATGTCGACTACCACTCTAAATTCACCATCGACACCAAAAACACCATCTTTGATCCCGAGGCGGCCTTTGCAAAAGGCCTGTTCGAGATTGTCGACGCAGAGGCTGGTGAAAGTGCGGACTACGCGCCTTCCAAGACTGCTACTCAAGACATTAAACGACGACTTCTTGTACTAGACCCCGAAAAGCTCGACAGCTATACCATGTGGTCGACTCGTCCAGGCACTACAGTTTCGAATCCCATGCCTTATACGCTCGACCCATCATCGCTCGTAGCGGGGAAATCGTATACCATCCGTCTCCGATCTCACGATATCACGACATGGTACGCTGGTGAGCATCATGACCCATCCATTTTACCCGAGCCGGAGAAGGAAACTATACCGCGAACATCTCCGCCGCTACCAAGCTACACCTTCAAAGCCCTTGCGACTGTGCCAAAGCCTCCGCCTATTCGACCGACTATTCTTACTTCAACCGACACGATATCCGTCTCAGGCAATCCACCATGCACCATCACACTCGCATGGCGTCTAGACACTTCACGCTCCGACATCGCCAACACAAAAGGCATCGCCGTCCTACGCTCCATCCCCCACGGCCGCAACAAAGCCAGCGTCGAACTCCGGGACCTCAAAACCGGAAAGAAGCGCGGCCCAATGAAAGGTTACAGTCCGCCAGACGCAGATGTAGAGGGCGAAACAGACCCTTTCCCACCCAACGAGACCGAACTTCTCGTTTTCGAGAACAGCGAGAGTGTGCATGAGAGAAGCTACACCTTAATTTCTGATCCTAAAGAAGCGGGGATTTGGGGCTCGGATACTAGGTTGTTGAAGGTGGAAGAGGAGTATGGGAGGTATGGGGTTGGCGTGCTTAAAGGGGATTGGGCTTGGGTGAGCAGGGAGGAGGTTGGGGAGGGGGTCTGGGGGGATCGAGAGAGGTTGAGGGGGGAGTTGGGGAAGGTGCCGATGAGGAAGTGGAGGACGGATGAGGTTAAGGTTGTGGGGGTTGTTGAGTAAATGGATGATGGGCGATGAGCGGTGGGCTGTCGCGTTCGAGGTAAATGATTTTCAAAAGGTCAGCGGTTGTTGGTATGTATGTTCATAGTATAGATGATGAATTATTACATGTATTGGGAGACCGTGCCAAAGAGGTAGCCTTGAAAAATTATGAGACGGGCCTTCGACACTATCCGCAGCTAACCGATCCTTCTGACTCCATGAGAGCCACTATAGCCGTTCTTTGGTGCTCAGGGAGAAAGAACACATGACCAAGTCTAGCGCAATTTTAGGAAGCTTGAGAATAAAGGAGACTTGGTCTGGATAACGACGTTGACGTTCGATTCGTATTCTTTTATACTCCTCAAACACTTCGGGCAAGCGTCGGACCGTGAGACATACACATGACGCACCGTGACGGAGTTTACATCGCCGGCCTAGAAGGCGATGTTGACGACTGGAGCAGTGGCATACAGTTGCTTCCGACATAGAATGGTTTCGACGATAATTTTGGAGAAAAGAGCGGGGATTTGATCATCCTCGTGGCGGAGTTCAGTACTCTCATTCGGAGTATGTTTTGTCTTTTCAGTGGTTTAGACCAAGCAACAACATGTCCTTGGAAAGTACAGTTCTCGACTCGAGCTTCAGAAGCAGACATTGAAAAGGCAAATGAACTTTTAATTTCGACGCCACACCCATAGAAGAGCTCATCTGCTGTTTTTGTGGGTATGATAAAGTAAGTGAGGATAAAGAAACATCCAGCTTCCGGGATGACATTTTATACAGCAGCCAGCAAGCCTCGGTGCTCATGTGGGCATGAGTTAATGTTTTGAAGAATTCCGACTTCGCCGACTCAGCAGAAACCAGTCATTTGCTGAGAGTATAGAGGCTTCGGCAGGTCCACAACATCACAGAACACCATGGTGTTATCTGGTGCAGCGGAAAGACATATGAGATTTCGTTCGACTTTTCGGGTGGAATTGGCAAGACAGGTACGCTTTTCGTATTGGCAAGTTGTGGAATCTCGGAAGAGCCAGAACATGGCCACTTCCGACCTGGTTTTAGAAAACAGAGCTCAAAGTTCTTGTTTTTCGATGGCCAGAAGTTGGATACAGGTGGATGGGGGTGAGAGCTCGCAGTCCTTGGATTTTATAGACGAGAGAGTACCGAGTGCTGGAATGGACATGCTTTTAAGCGAGCGGTGATTTGAGTCTTTCCGACAAAGCAAGTCATAAGTATTGATTAATTCGTTTTTAGTAAATGGTGGTAGAAAGTGTGTAATAAAAGGTATAGAGAGAGTAGATCGTGGACGTCTCAAATACCCCATTGTCTAATAGCGGCGCAACGGCGGAGACGCATGCGCGCAGGTTGTGTTCATTTCGTGTGCAACACATAGTGTTTGATGGAAAGACTTTTGTAGCTACTTGCAAAGACGAATAGAGACATGACTCAGGTAATCGTGGTTTTTCGGAAGAGGGAAAAGTAGAGTCGATGGTTTAATGTAGCGACGTGTGGAAACATGGTTGCAGTGATGACGAAATTGAGTAAGTCGCAACGGAAGACGGAACAGAACATAACGTTCATCGCTTTTTGATTTCAGTGCCAAAAGCCCCAGAGCCATATGTATACTAGGGGAGGATTTTGAGAGCAGAGAAGCAGTCATGTACAGATTCAAATGTATTTTTGTTTCAAAGCGGATGAAGTGTCGGAGAAGAAGTAGAGGACCACCGCGCTGATATAGTAGATCCGAGCCTCCAAGCCAGGAAAACCATCAAACATTAGGGAGAGTATTTTGCAGGCAGCGCGCCACACATCCAAAACAATAGTCGGCAATTCTGCGACATGAAGTATCTGCACTCGGCTTTTAGTGATGCCAGTGCGGAGCAGAAAGTCCATGTAGACTATGAAGAATCCTTTTTCTATTTCTCGAGGCAGAGACAACCATATACGCTTCGTTGATAGATTTTAGAGAAGAGCAGAGCAAGCCCACATGTAAGAAACTGGCTAACTTTTTGGAACACCCTTTTGGATAGGTAGAGAGTAGAATGATAGAAGTAGGAAGCCAGGAAGAAGGCAGTTCATATATTGATATCGTGGCGAGGTGTCCAGAAAAGCATGGGATCAGTAGATCGTCTTTTGGATGCACGCAACTCGCTGGTGGTGATTTTGTTGTGCTTTCAGGAGGCAGGACGGAGACCTCAGATCAACGAACTGCTTGTTTTCAAGGGAGCGAGTCTCGCTGCTCATCTTTGGATTGATTGTTGTTTTTTAGAGGACAGACACATCGTCGTTTTGTCTCTTGTTTTTGGTGAAACAGAAGTGGGATGTGTGATAGAGAAGAGAAAGAGAAGAAGCCAAGTATAGGCGACTTTATACACTCTCAGTCGCGTACCCGCTAATAGATCGCGAGCGCGGCCCCAGACACATGGTTCTTGCGTCAGTTCTTTTCTAGACTTGCTTCACAGCACAACGATGTTGTATAGCTCTTTTCTATCTTTCCCTAATATCCTCGAGCATGTTCATGCACCCGCTCAACCCAGTCCCAGAACATCACAGCATAGCCCACTCTTTTCTTTTAACCTCGGAGCAAAGCAGCAGACCGCACATATGCCAGATAATCTGTCTTTTTGAGTGCCGGAGCGGAAAAACCATGCTCTGATGCTACCTGGCTTTTGGAAGAAAGGGCAAAGCAGACCCATGTGTACATTTGGCTAACTTTTGGTAAATGAAGAAGTAGAGTGCTGTACAAGAGACAAGTCCAGAAAATGAGGTATTTATACGGCTTGATCGTCTCGAAAGCATGGAATGAAGTCTTGACGTCCTCCACCGCACATATCCAAGCTCGCTGCTGGTTTTGGAAAGGAGGCGCTCATGGTTCTGTGGATTGGAAGTTGTTCGGAAGGAGAGAAACACCCATTGAGCACATGGATTGCATTTTTGGTAAAACGAATGGATTTGTGTACATAAGAAGACAGCAACTCCGGCGTGAGCAAGGCATCTTTTATACTCCCATCTCTCAGTCTTCTCGCGCCGCACGGTGTTTTTGATCAAGTCCGCAGGGTCCGACAGACGGCACACATATTGATCTCCGTTGCGAGTTTTGGAAACGCACCGCACAGTCATGAAATGTTTGGAGTAGATTTTTGAAAAAGGCGCAGAGCCATGTGGTTGTTGACAGTGTGTTTCTAGAGTACAATGTAGAAAGGGTAGTTTTAGGCGCAACTCTCATACGATAGTCGCATCGACTTTTGAGAGGGCGCGCGACGACGGCACGGAATCATAGCAATCCCATGCTGCGATTTGAACCGGGGTTTTATGAGGACGAGCAGCAGGTGAGTTTTAGTAATGGTAACCCAGAAGAAAGAGGCACACATGAGTCGCACCTTGTCGTTTTTAGGAAAAGAGCGGAAAACATGACACTCTGGGCGCGGGCATTTGGAAAAGCGAGGTGAGCTCGTGGATGTAGAAAGGGAGAGGAGTGACAGTCAGAGGAACTTTATATGCAGACCAACAGGTCAGAGCGCCAGTCGACATGGCCCCATAGCTCGTAGATCAACATCACAGCACTAAACGCACAGCTATCTCAACCACTCACAACAAAATAACGTAGATTTTTCAATGTGTTTGTATTTCCTGATATGTACTGAGATACTTGAAACAAAGTGAACAACAAGAAAAAAAACATGAGACGCCAGGCCGACAATAAAGTCAACCAACTCCCATCACATACGCGTTTCAAAGCCAATGCCACTTGGAAAGGAAGAACCAAATCTATCCCAATAACGTTGCCCGCGCTGGGTCGTTGCATTACATCGAAGAAACACACACAGCTCTACTGGCACACTCTTACAAGATGAGAGCACCGCCGAAGAGCGAAGAGGCGAGGACAACGGCGCCGCAGACGAGGGGAGCGAAGCTGAACTCGGGGCGGATGGAAGCGGCGGCGCCCTCGGAGCCGGAGGGGCTGCTGCCACCGGTAGCAGTGGGGACCTTGCCGCCGGAGGTAACAGCACCGGAGCCGGCAGGAGCGAGGTTCTCGTCGGAAGAACCAGCCTGCTGGGAGCCAGAGCCGGAGAGACCAGGGCCGTCACCAGCACCCTTCTTCATGAGGTCGAGGGCACCGGAGGGGACAGCGGGGAGCTCGTCGCTCTTCATGGTGACGTCCCAGGTCTTGGACTGGTCGGGGCAGGTGGCGGGCTGGCCGTCCTTCTTGTAGCCACCGTCGCCGCTGGGGTTCTTGGTGGCGGAGAAAGCGTCCTTGAGGGCGGTGAAGTCAGCGAGCTCCTTGACGGAGTCGCCGTTGATCTCGACGAGACCGTAGTTGGAGTCTTCCTGGGAGTATTCGTAGACGAGACCACCGGAGTAGACGCCGGTCATGTCGGTGCTGTAGAGCGACTTGACCTCCTCGAACTTTCGGGTTCCCTTGTTGCAACCGTACTCGGAGAGGCTGGGTATGTTAGCGGATGGCCGTGAAGAGTAGAGTTGATCGACTTACAAAATGGGGATGCTGTAGTTGGCGAACTTCTTGACCTTCTGGTCCCAACCAGAGGTGGTGTAGGAGGACGGGTCGCACCAGGAGTAGTCGTTGAAACCGAAGAAGTCGCTGCGGGCGGCATCGTCACCGCAGTTCATGTAGTCGGCCATCTCGTAGCGGTTGCTCTCGACGTCAGCAGCGGAGTAACCGACGGGGATCTTGCGGAGACCGCGGGCGTTCATGTAAGACTTGATGTCACGGGTGACGGCCTTGACGTAGGGAGCGCAGTTGGTGGTCTTGTCGTCGTTGATGACCTCGTTGGCGGAGAAGAACAACAGTGTGTTGTCGTACTTTGCGAACATCTCGACGGTAGCGAAGATGCTCTGGAGGTAGACCTTGTTGTACGACTTCTGGGGCTCGGCGCGGTTGATGGAGTACTTGGGGGTGTTGAGGTCAAGGGCGAGGTAGATACCGGCATCGGCGAGAAGACCCATGCAGGCGTCGTGGTTGGCGCTGTTGTCGACAGTGTAGATGCGGACGGTGTTGATGCCGAGCTCCTTGAACTTCTCAATGTCGCGCTTGCAGCCAGCCTCGTCGGCGATGGGGTCCTTTGCGTCAGAGGCGCCACCGGGCTGGTAGTCGACACCGCGGATGTAGAAACGCTCGTTGCCAGCAAAGAAAGCTGGGGATGTTAGTACAGAATTGCATCTGTGATGGTGAGTTTACATACCATTTCCCTTGACAGTGACGGGGGTGATGTTGGCCCGCTTCTGGGTGGCCGCGGGGGTTGCAGCAGCGGAGGCCGCAAGGACGGCGGCAATGGCAAAGGTCTTCATGATGGTCGTGTGGGTGTTGATGATAATTACAGTTGAGCGATTGTTATAGCGACTGCGAGGCCGAAGTAAACAAGTAAAATACTTATGAATCCGAAGTAAAGAGCAACTCCCGTGAAACGAGTGTTAGAAGTTGCGATTAGAATAAAGGTGTAAGTAGCAAGAAGCACTTGGAGTCGTGAGATTGAAGAAGGAAGGATTCAACGGGGAACGCAGCAGGTTAAGCAGTCGACTGCGAGGGAGGCGACGCGTCCAATTCCCTAGTGCACTGCGCCTTCCGCTTGTGATTCGCTGCGACCCCGGTGGGGATCGGTCCTGGCTGGGAGACAAGCATGCAAGCAGCGCCAACCCCTGAACAAGCCGCACCAAGCCCACCTCCAAGCAGCCGCCAACGCGCATGAGCCCACCGTCAAGCCTAGCTAAGCAGACTGGCTCGCCGTGGCGATCATGCTTGGACCGACGGCAGTGAAGCGCGCTGAAACACGCGTCCGCCGTCAATCATTCACTGTTTTCTGCTGCGCAGACGCTGGCGATCGGTATCAAACGTCTCAACGCATGTCGCTGCCCATGTCGCGCAGGCGTGCTGCCGAAATGACGGCCCACGGCTAAGATTGGATAGACGACGTCATGTGGAGGCATCGTGGGCTGCTGTTGCATCCATGGATCGCATGGCTGGCTGGTCGCTGCTCGCTTCCGAAACGGCGATACTGCCTACGCTGTGCTGTGAAACGAGGTAGTCGGTCCGCGCCTGGCACTTCTTGACACCACGAGCGGTAGATTCTGGTGAGGCATTTCATTGGCAATTCATCGGCTAATCATCAGCCTCCGTATCTCAAATGCTGGGAGGCGGTTTTCTGGCAGGCTAGTTCGCCATCGTATTATTAGAGCCCTGGCCAGCCTTCTCAACACAACATGTCCAGCCAGCACATCTGGGATCGAGTTCAAGAGCACGCCCTCTCCCCAAACGGATCCCCCGCTGCCTTGCCGCAGCTCTATCGATTATACCTGCGCCAGCCGGTCCAGAATCCCAGTAGCGGTCGAGACTTTCATGTTGGGAACGTAGTCTTTGTTTTACGGGCTTTTCGCCATCATACCACCAGCGCTAAGAACTATTCCTTGCCGACTTCCGTTCGCAAAGGCGCTTGTGTTCCTGGAACCGTCTCGTACCTCACGAACGGGTGTTCTAAAAGTAGATTTTATCTTGCATTGTGTTTACATCTCGATAGAACCACGCGCATACCTTCAGATACGACCAAGAAAAAACCTCCTTTGTATACACATTCGTCACTGCGGAGTGCAGCCCGGATCATTACTAATAATAAGAAAACAACGAGAAGTCATCCACTCCTCTATACAGAAACATAGTTCCAACATGATATCGCATCCTCCTCTTCCCACACCGCCACATGGTCATTACATCCTCTACTTGTCCTTCTTCAATCCAAAATATAATCCAAGTGCCAGCGCGATAACGGCCAGGATCAGGATGACGGTCAAGAGGATCCACCACTTGAGCCTGCGCGCGCGCCTGGCGGACTTGATGCCTTCGTCCAGCTGCTTGTTCGCATTCTCGGTATCGTCCTTGACTTGTACGGTTTGCTCCTCGGTCCGCTGAATGATGGGTTCTTGGTAGACGACCTGCTCGTTGAGCTGGGTGAAGAGGAGGGCGAGCTCGCCCATGGTCTTCTCGATGCGCTGGATGTCGTTGTGGCGGGCGCGGACGGCGCCAAGGACGCTCGAGGCTTGGCCGCTACGGTTGGACTTGAGCTGCGGGTTGTTAGTGACGTAGGTCTTGTTTCGTGCGATCTGTGTCTACTTACAGCTTGTGTGAAGATGCCCTCGTCACCAAGATCCGAGTTGGCAATCTCGTTGACCTCGGCATCCGTCGCATCCGGGTTGATGATGCGGTACTGGCGCCCGACAGCCTCGCGATACCTCTTGGAGTAGTCTGCCTCCTCCCTCTGGAAGTCCTCTAGCTGTGTCTTGAACGTCCTCTTCAGCGCCTCCACCTGCGTCCTCTTGGTCCGGTCGTTGGGGTCGCGCACGGCATCCCTCTCGAGGAACTTGATCTCGTCTTTGATTTGGGTGTTCCTGATCTGCGTGGCGGTTACGATGCTCTCGAGCTCGGCGGTGGAGCGGTTGTCGGGCGACGATAGCATGCGCTGGTGGACGCTTGCAATGGCTTGGATGTCGGATGTGAGCTGGCCGATGCGCGACTTTGCGCCTTCGATGCGCGCGAAGAAGTCGTCGCGGCTGAGCGGCTGCGGTCCTGGCGCCTCCATGCCGGAGTGTCCGGTCGGCTCGCCGTACGCAGGCATGTTGTTCATGGGCACGTCGGTATGCGGTACGTTGGGTGGTTGTGTGTTTGCGCCGGGTTGCGAATACTGCGAGGGCTGCGAATAGTTGGAATCGCCATGACGTTGGAGGGGCGCCGGCGGGCTGAGCTGCTGGGCCTGGCCGTCATACTGTTTCGCCGCGTCAGTCTTTGAGTTCAGGCGGCGCGGTCGCGACTGCTTACTCCTCCGTCATAGGGGTTGGCTGAGCCGTAGCCGGTGCCGCCATATGGGTTTGATTGCGCGCCGTATCCAGCCTCGGCCTGGCCATACGGGTTGCCGCCGTATTGCTGATAGTTTTGCGACATGTTTGGTGTTGGCTGGGATGGATTGGCAGCGTTGGAGCGATGGTTTCGGAATGCCGCAGTGGAGCTTGAGATGAGCCGCGGAAGCTACGGAATCTTGCGCTGACCGACGGACGTGAGCGCGCGGCGTTTAGTCCAGCAATTCTTCCGCACAACAAGACTAGTCTTGGTGAAATGAACAGCGGATGCTGGGTCGCTGGGACTGGCAGTGCTCAAAATCGATTAATTGAACCTTGCCGTGGCCTTGTTTTGATGTGGGCTGCGAGGGAAATTAAATGAAGGGACCCTGTTGAATCAGCGAGCTCTGAGCCGCGACGACGCACGTCACCAATCGCACAAGAACGGGCAAGGCACGCCCTTAGTCATCGCTAGTGACGATCGCCCGGGCGTAGCGTGCAGTCCCGTGCGAGGCGCAGCATCACAGTCTCCATCATCACGACAAGGCAGCATCGTTTTGATGGACCTCATTGTACACTCTCGTCTTTTCAATACTGTGTGTTGTTCGCGCGATTGACCTGGAGTAGAAGTACAAGGCCTGCAGCGTACTCAGGTCTAGATCTTGTCGCCCACGGTAATAACCCGAAAGAGGTAGTGTCCGATGCGATATCGATCCCGCCCTGCCGCCATCTTTGACTGGCTATGTTCAGAGACAACCGTGCAACCCGGAGAGCATGACTGCGCCCACAGCTCTATACAATATCAGCGCCTACAAAATAGGACATGGTTCTAAGGCACCCACTCGCAAGCACCACCTTTCTTGGCCAATATGACATCTCGCTCAGCGTATTCTCTTGGTGTTGACTGGCAACTATACAGGTTGGAGATGACCTTGTACACAAAGAGCTATCCCAAGGATTAAGCCAAGTCACTGGATCGTCAGAGAAGAGTATCAAAGAGCGGATGCACCGCCTTCTTCTCATGCTAAATAGACTTAAAGTAACGCTTCTAAATACAAGAGCGGTTGATTCTTGTCTAAGAGGAGCTTGTGAATCACGGGATATTTTCTCCGAAGTGCATCATAAGGATAATAGAAATACATGCAGCCGTGATATCTAATCTAGTTCGTATTCTCGGCGATGCTCTTCTCCTCTTTGAGTATGCACAAGACTAGAGCGACTTACCTCGCGGCATGATTGAGAAGTTTCCTCAAGACACCATGAGAGGCCTACGTCAACGTTACGCCCCCCAGCATATCAACACTTGACTCATCAATTTGGTGCTGGGGTGAGCGCTGTTCGCAAGCAGTCTGCGTCAAAGGCAACGTAGGAGGAGCCGGCTGGTCTTCACCAGGCTGACGAGTCCCATCCCGACGACCAGAGGTACCCGATCCTCGATCGTCACCTCCTTGTCCTTCTCCTCGCCCTTGCCCTTGTGCTTCCGCAACTCCCATAGTGTTAGGGTTTTCCGTCCGGCTGTAACAAGGTCTGCGCCGTGCGGTCAAGAAAGGCACATCCTCGTTCGGCCTATGCCGTTCCTGTAGACCCGCGACGAAAAACGCTGCTTGGCTCTCGTAGCCGCTCTGAACTATCCAAGTACGCAAAGGAGCGCGCCATTTAGTTAGCTGGCCAGGGCAATCAAGCAAGCAGTGATGGTAATCTCCGCACCAGCTACAGGGGAAATGTTCTCGGTTTGCGTAGAGGCGTTGTTGAAGGACGTCCCATGGAGCTGTGGGATTAGTGGATGAGACTTAATTGTGTTGGGTTGACTTACTTTGCTCTCCTGACCTGGGTGTTCTGAAGGGTAAAGCAGGTTGCCCGTGGGTGTTGGGATGAGTAACCGTTCCTGGAGAGAATGAGTGTCCCGGGGCGCTGTTTGGGTAGTAAATTCCAGTGGTATCCTGGATAGAATCAGGGGCATAGGAGTATAGGCCTGGCTGATTCATATTGAGGTTTGGTGTGTAAGCCATTGTTGGATAGACAGGGCAATCACCACTATTCCAAGTTCCAGTACCATAATGACCGACTGGAGCGACAGGTCGTACGCCTCTCTGGCTGAAAGAACCGCTATTACCGCCACGGATGTTGCTTCCTCGTCGTATAGGGCAATTAGCGCAGT
Source organism: Alternaria viburni (assembly GCF_023758015.1). Classification (NCBI taxonomy): domain Eukaryota; kingdom Fungi; phylum Ascomycota; class Dothideomycetes; order Pleosporales; family Pleosporaceae; genus Alternaria; species Alternaria viburni. The sequence continues at coordinate 169,552 of NW_026055780.1, forward strand.
CTTTTCCTGCGTGGGCAGAGTTAGGGCAGCCCATACAAAGTAGCTCACAGCTCTGCTGATAATGCGGGCCAGCGCAGTTGAAACACCAAACCATCGTTGCTGAGACTGGACTGAAGAGGTACCTCGAGCGGATCAAAGATTGAGAGTATGCCACTCACCAAGCGGTAGATTGTGTTAGCTCTGGCGAGATAGTAGAGAATGAAGGCAATGAATTTTACCGGGGTCTGAGGTAGTCTTTATATCCTTCTCTTGACATCTTGCAAACTTATGTCCGATTTGCTTTACCGTGCTTTCCACCAGCAATCCAGCTGTGTAGGTACGACAGTTCTTACCAGGGGTGGCAAGCATTGCGCATTGACAGTTGTAGTCTGCGTTGCCCTACTTGCTGCTAACGTTAAGCTGTACTGCAGCAAGCAGTATAGCTTCGCGCGTATGTAGGTTTCGCACAATAGCTGCGTTGAGCCCAGACATCAATCATAGTAACAGAGGTTAGTCGGGTGTATACACACCAGAGAAACTTTAGTCTATTGCGAGAATACGGACAACGAAAACGAAACGAGTAGAAAAGGCTAACTACAAAACCAAGACCGCGAGGAAGCTATCAAAGGGCAGAGCGCAGACAGCAAAAACAAGTGACACAAGGAAATGAGAGACACACCAGCAGTCTCGCAACACCTACCATCCACCCCCAACCCTCACATCCAGAACATCGTGTCCCTCAGACACGGATCCCAAGGATTGAGCCACGGCTTCCCATCCACAGTCTGGTCTTTGAACTTGTAGAAGTCATCTTCAACCTTCTTGAACACGAACCTCCTTAGACCCAGCACGATCTCCTTTCGATGATCAGCCTCTGTTGCTTTCCTGTCCTTGAAGTGCTTCTTTTCGTCTTTCCTGTCGGCGAATTGTCGATTCCTCGGGTAGAGGGAGTCAAGCAATGTCGTATACTGTTGTTCAAGGCGGCCCTTCTCCAGCGTGAGAGCTGCTTCCAGGTTACCTGGGCCTGCGACGTCTTCAGTCTTGACGAAGTATCGACGCATGTAAGTGCGGCTGCGTTCGCATAGGCGGTCGGCGTAGTAGGTAGGCGAGGCGTAGGATACACCGACTGTCCCGCGGACGTAGGAGAAACAGATAGCATGAGTCTAGAACAAGTTAGTCATGCTTCGTTAGAACAGGCTCGTGGGGATTCTTGCCAGATCGCGCAACTTCTCCAGATCCAAGCCCTCGATTCCAGTCTCCAGGATGAAGTAGTGAGTGGGCTTCGCCGTTCCTTTTATAGCTGAATGAGACTGCAGGAAGAAGTCTTGGTAGTATGGAGACGTGACGAGTTGATCCACAAACAGACCAGGCTTCGTGTTGTAGTTACCGAATGCGTCGCGATCCGGGTAAGTCGGCTTCTTCTCGCCTCGCGGAGGGTCTGGCAGCTTATGTGACATTGGGTAGAAACGTGTGTGGTGACGTTTCGTGACGACTACCGCGGTCAGGCCAACCTCGGAAGTCGTACCGAACTTGTTCGCGAGCTTACTGTAAGCGTCGCGGATAGCTTGCAGTTCTTTCAACTTGACTTGTTCGTACTGGGTCGCACTGACACCATCTCTGTAGTACAGGATGTTCTTGGGCAGGGTCTTCTTTTCGCTGTGGCGTATCCAGTCCTCGAGCCGCTCGGTAACCATGGCTTCGACCTCTTGGATGATCTGTGAAGTCAGTTTAGCGATTTGACAGAAAGACTGGAGATGAAACTAACCTCTCGATCCGTTATTTGCTCAGGCTTCGCATTGCCTTTATCATCTTTCGCTTCCTTCTCGATACGCTGCAGGCGTGCAGAGCCAAGACATCTACCCGCTGAGTAGTCCACAGATCCGACTATCGAAGCGATAGATGGGCAGCCGTCGAATGCACTTGGCCCCGCATGAACTAAATCAGCACCAAGCACCATAACACTCTGCTGTGACAGATACGACTGAACGTCCTCTACCGAATGTGTGAAGCCGCCTAGCTTGAGGTTAATCTTCATCATGATGTTGGTGATGCATTCTGCAAGGAGGTAGTTTTTGTCCGGGGCCGAAAACTTGCTCACAACAACGACCGATTGGAGGCCGGATGCCCTCTCAGCTAAAGTCTTGAATCGTGAGTATATGCCTACGTTCTGCTTCGGTAACATGAGGATGACCAGATCGTAAGCGTCGTCTTTGGCAGTCTGCAGAGCAGCTTCTAGATCGCGGATTTCAAGGTCTTGAAGAGCAGTAGGAAGCTGAAGGTCGATGTCGGTAGCAGTGAGTCCACACCGATTCAGCTGTCGTACGATCTCATCGGAGTACTTTGTAAACGAATCATCGTCCACGGCGAATTTATGTTGCTCTCTTGGGTAAACTTGATACGTCTTGCCGAACTCGTCCTGACGATCTTGTAACGGATCCTTTCGGATGCGGAGGAAGCCAAACTTGAAGGCTTTTGGCTTGGTCGAAAAGAAGACAGAATTGGCAGGAACTTTCCAACGAGCTCCACCAGCCGCCGGAAGCGTCACTGGCACAGTTTGGCGTCCTCTACTGGGATTGATAGGGTCGTTTGTGACGGTCTTGTAAGACGGGCATGGGTATCGGAGTATTTGGCAGGGAACTTGCATCATGGTGGGAACGAGTTGAATCGGTACTTCGCTACTGTTTCCCTATCATACAGAGTTAGCTCATTCGTATTTCATAACTTCATACACTTACGACATTGCTGAACAGAGCGCTCGTAACGCTTTGCTGATCGAAGCCCAGATTACGCAGTCCTTCGTTCTCGATGAGGGCTCGACTCTCATCAGGCTTTTTCGCAGCCTCTTGGACCATCCCACTGGCGAACTTCTCTGGAACTGGCCGTCGATAGATTTGCCATGGCAGAATTTGGAGTTGCTCCTGGGCATACCATACAGGTTCCTTCTCCGTACCACAATTGATAGCTTTTCGCGTTGTGTTGGCTGTATGCCCGAAGGTGTCTCTGAGATAGTTCACGACGTTAATGTGATTTCCTGTCTTTCTGTAAGATCCATCGGGATTCTTGGCAAATGTTCCGTCGGCATTCTTCACCCTCATCTGGAATGTCACAGTGCCCAGGGCGGGGCCGATGAAGTTGACCTTCTTGGTTCGGCTACTGGCACTATTTAGCTTATCATAGTTTGCTTCTTCGCCTGGGATCCTGCGTCTATCGGTTACGACAAACACTCGGAGACCTTTGAGGTTGTCTTCTTGATGACCACCAAAGGTATTTGTATCTTGGAGGAAGTTGCTGACGAGAATGGGCTTGAAGAACGCACTGGTTGCCAGGTTGAAGTTGAGAATGATGCATCCTGTACGGGTTTGACATTGTAATAATAGCCGCGCACGGTCTCGAGAGATTGAGACGATACCTGTCCTGACCAGAGTGGTGACCTCGCGTCTTTAACGAAAAATTTGTTGGCAGACTGGCGGTAAAGCTTGCTGTCATCAAATGTCTTCGAGATGACGAGGTTCAGACACCGAGATATGACGTCAAAGCTTTGATTCTCCTGCTGAGGATCCGCGTTTGAGTATCGTTGGAAATCACTGACGTCGATCTTTCTCACCAGCTCGAACTCAAGCTCGAGCGAACTGGTACCGTCTTGAAGTGTCATTTTCCAAAGGCCAGTGGATTCGTTGTCGCCTCTAATTAGACCTTCCAAGATGTGTTGATGAAGGTTCTCCCAAGCGACGATCGAGTCAAAGTTGTTTGTGACCAACTTAGTGCTGTGTGATTTCAAGAACTCCCAAGATTCGATAGCTTTCTGGTAAACTAGCTTCGTCCTCCTCTTGTCTTTGCTCCCGATGTTGTTGATCTTGTACTCATAGAATACGTCTGCTGAAACCGAATACTCGAAGTGGTTTGTAAGCACTTTCCTCTCCGGTTTGAGGTCGAGGAAATTTTGACGTATAGGATGAGTGGGTGACTCGATCGCACCGGAAGTCTCTTTGGCATTCTTCACGGCCTCAGAGAGCTTCCACTCTCTACCCACACCATTCGGCGTATTGTCTTCGATGCTCAGGTTTCGGCTGTCCGGATAACTCAGCTCACCCGCGAATGTTGCTGGAGAGGTCGCGCTTGCCGTACTAGCGAAACCTCCGCGGTTTCCTCCACGATTGCCTCCGCGATAACCCCCACGACCCCGTCCGCGACCGTGGCCTTGGACTGAGCCATCTTGACTGAAGTTGTTGGGTGACTGCCGAGCCGGTTCGGCGATTGTAAGGTTGTTCATGCCGTCATTTAGAGGGTTCACCGGACCAGGGACTCGCGAGTTACTGAAATTGCCCTGGAAACCTTGGCTTTGTGATCCAAAGGATGAGGTTGTAGGAGGCTGCGCGAAATTCCCCATGAAGCCCATATTCTGCGGAGGCGCGTGGTACGGGATCGGACCACTTCCTCCTTGTTGGAGTGAAGCAATATGGGCATTTGCTTGTGCAGTTATGTTGAGGTCGATGATCCTTTGCCAAAGCCAACTTGGCCAGCGCGGTTGCGCTCGTCTACATTGCAGGATGCTGTGGTTGCTGTCACCGCATCTCTCGCAAGGAAACGTCGCTTGGTACCTGTCGATGATCTGTGCGAAATTCGCCGGAGTGATTTGTTCGATCTCAGTTCGCAAAGGTCGTCGTGATGTGCCCGATCCCACTGACCCACCACGTCCACCACGTCCGCCTCGTCCGCCACCACCTCTATCCGTACTACGTCCGCGATAGCCAGACATAGTCGAGATGTGCCAAAGATGGAACGAATGCCTGAATGAAGCAGCGGTGAAGATCCACTCCTGATACTGACGAGATGAAAAGATGCTGTGAGAATGAGGTGTAAGTAGGCACGTTATATCCTTCTCTTCACATATTGCAAACCCATCCCCAATTTGTTAATCACCGTGCTTTCTGTTAGCAATCCAGCTTTCGTACAACATACCCTTTGTTATTATCAAAACGCAACCTCAAACCTACACATAACAACATCTTTACAAGAAGTCGCAAGCATTGCGCAACGCTAAAATCTTGGGACAAAGCGATGTGCCTGCTGCTTTACAGGCGTTAACATGTGTACTGGCGACGAATGTACCCATAATGCGGATTCATGGTCGCGATACGCGTCGATGCACTTGCCGCTTACGTCAAGCTGCTCCTCAGCAAGCAACATGGCTTTGCGCGTTTTTAGGTTTCGCACAATAAGTTCATTAAATTCAGATACTTGGAAGAAAAGAGAGACATCGCGTGATAGGCGACGTGGAGGTTAATGGGGAGCGTGGTGAAAGTGGGACGGATGGAGGGATGGAGGGACGCGTCTTTGGGGGGCGGGACGCTAGTGACATATTGGGTTAGTGTATTGCCTCATTGAGTGGATACCATCCATACAGCAACCCGTGGACTTCAATACAATCCGCCATTCGCAATTTAGATTTTCGATAGTCGGTAGAAGAATATAGGCCTAGCTCTAAAAGCCATACTATGCAAGAGGTAGAAAATCGCCACCAAATACGTTTCCGATAACTCCCGAGGTCACCGCGACCAATACCCAGAGTCTCTCTCTATCATCCACCACGCCTCAGATCCCATAAATACCAAATGCCGCCACACAACCTCAGCCCCCTCACTCCAACCGCTCACTCGGAAACAGCCTCCTCCTCCTGTTACTCCCACTCAGCAAATGCGCAAACTCCGGCGCCACAAACCCCCTATTAGCATTCCCTCCACCGCCTACCGGCATCGGCACCGAATACTTACTAACGCCCCCATCGCCCCTGTAACTGATATGCTGGCCATACGCGTCCACCGTAGGTCTACCCATCGGCCCATTAAACATGGGTCGGTTATGGTTGACCTTCATATCTCTTGCGCGCAGCAAGCCAGCCTTCCTCTTTTCAACTTCTTTCGCGTCGGCGATGGCTTGGAGACGGGCTTCTTCGGCTTTGCGGGCGTCTTCAATGTCGCGGTGGATGGGGCCGCCGATGATGCCGTGGCGGGTGAGGGGGTGCGAGATCGAGGGGAGGAGAGAGGTGCCACGGATGTAGGTGTCGGATATGTCGCCGAGGACTTCGAGGCCGGTTGTTGTGCCTGTGTACATGGCTGGTGCTTGGGGGAGGCGGCCTGGAGAAGTCAGTATGTATGTCATATCGCTTTTGGATATGGATGCTACTTGCCCATTGGCATGCCTATTTTCGGTTTTCCGTACCAAAAGGGCTCGATGTTGAGGATTTGGGCGCGCGCTTTCTGGAGGGTCTTATCGTCGTCGAAGCGTTCTTCCCAGGAGAGGAGGGTAAGGTCGCGGAAGGCGTGTCGGAATGAGCGCATGGCGGTAGCGAAGTCACTGCCGCGAGGGCATAGCTCGCCGTTGTACGGAGCCTCGGGTGTTGGAGCTGGCTTGGTGATGAGGGAGAGTAGACGATTTGCTTCGGGGTGCTGAGTAAATTCTTCGCTGCTAAGAGATACTTGTCGTTTGACATCTTCCTTCTCTTCCTTCTCTGCTGCCGGTAAGATTTTGGCAGGCTTGTACTGTACAAGCGCCCAGTACACATGCGGCTTTGTATGACTCTCCAATAGCCCAATATGGTACTGTAGAGGCAGACGTACGAGGTCAGTATATGTGTCACAAGCATTTTGTACAGTCAGAGCTTACGTTTGCAGAGCCGTAGGGAGGATTGTCCACGCGTACAAGCAGGATCTTGTATTCGAAGCCGTCCGTATCTTGATAGTAGTGATAATCCTCTTTCCAGTGAGAAATCTTAGCTTGAGGTACTTTCTTGGAGGTACCACGGGGCTTGGATTGCTTGAGAGGTGTCTGGATAAGAGCGACAGGCTTTGGAGATTGGCTGGCCGGGCTTGGAGTGTCATCCATGACTTCAATAGAGTTCTTTACCTGGTCCTCACAAGCTCCAGCTCCAGTACCCTCAGCCAATGCAGTCTCTCTTTCCGCTCTCCTACGTAAGAGGTCTTGTTTCGCGGAAATGAAGGGGATTGAAGGAACTGCCGGGGCAGACGTGGCAAAGAAGAAGCTCTTGCTCTTCCTCGGTTTTCTCGCAACAATACGAGAAGCCTTCGACGTACCTGATCCAGTCAACCCTTCGATGTTCTCACAACCTTTCCTGAACTTACTGCCATCCGCTAGAGTACCTATCCTCTTGAGCTCTTTCTTCTTCCTCCTCTCTTTCATAAGTACTTCCCACGTGTACTTCCTAGTACCCAACTTCTTCTTCGCTTGCAACGAGTCGTCGAACCAGTCATAGCTGACTACGTGGATGTTGAGGTCGGTGGCTTGTTGTACAGCGTCGGCGGGTTTTTTGTATGCCTCTTTACTGGCGATGAGGTGAGTGACGCTCTTGTTCACCTTTGCAGAGTATTTGCCGCCATTTCGCTCGATCCAGGCTTTGATCTGTTTAGTATCATGGGGATGGGTACCAACAACGGCAATAGTAAGCTTGTCCAACACACCCATTGTGGCGGCGCGGTGGTTGGATTGTAGAGTGTAGGAGTGATGGTGTGTAAACTTGCTTGACGACGTAGTTGAGGGCTTATGATGTCCAGATTGAGTGTCTAAATCTGGCGAGACCCTCGTTGGTCTTACCTTGTGGTGGTGGGCAGCGGTTGAAGTGATATAGCGTTTGCCGGGACCGTGCGGCTGCCATCAAGAGGTAAGAGACGCCGACAAAGCGACTCCAGGCCGCTATTGCGGCGGCACAAACCACCATTATGGACATATTGAGATGCCTGACTTGTAAGAAATAGAGTACCAAAAAGAGTATTGAAAGAGAGATCAAAAGGATGCTGGGCCATTTTTGTTACATTTGATGATTCGGAAGACAGCCTTCAGCTTCGATAGTCGTGTTCTGAACCGCCACTACTAGTTCTTGGCCGCCTTGATGAATGCACGTATCTTGTCCAGACTTTGCTGGCCATCTTTCTCCACACCGCTGCTGACGTCTACAGCATGCACGCGGTCCCGGTATTCCTCAAGACCAGCGAGCGTAGATTGGACATTATCAGGGTTCAATCCTCCAGCTAATATGACCTTGATACCATCGTCTTTCGCGAATACTGTTTTGACATCTGAAAGATCCAACTGCTGACCCGAGCCGCCGGATCCTGCATCCAGAAGTGGTAGAGCGTGATACCCTCTTGAGCCGATACCAAGGTTATGCGGGTTAAATGCTCTCAAGACAGGAACCGGGACAAGCTTTGCCCACTCTAATGGCTCCTGACCATGAAATTGTACGACGTCTAGATTCAGCAGTCGCTGCTGTTCAAGCACGTACTCTAGTGACTGATTTCGGAACACGCCTACAAGAAGCGCGTGACTATCACTGGACACCAGTCGTGCTGCGCTGTGCTCGAAGAAATCGGTAGCGGTCTTTGATTCAGCAAGTAGCCCTGATTTCGAGACCACAGGCTTTCTGGTCTTGTGTACGGTTTCCGAGATTTCCAGAGCTGTCTCAGCCGTGACTGTTCGCTTGGTCCCTGGCGCGAGGATCATGCCGATAAGGTCAGCTCCTGCTTCGATTGCGACTTTTGCGGCCTCGGCACTGCGAGTACCACAGATCTTCACCATCGGGTTTGATGCTGTTCCCGTCTTCTTGGTAGATGAGCCACCCAGAAGCTCCGCGATGAACTGAGCGGTGTCGGATGCGCGCATCAGCGCTTCACCCACCAAAACTGCGCCAACTCCACTTTTGATGTATGGTTCGACATCCTTTGGCCCGGCAATACCGCTTAGCGCACACAAAATCGTCTCTTTTGGAACCATGTTGATTAGACGGTTGGTAGTTTCCATGTCGACCTCGAAGTTCACAAGGTTACGGTTGTTCACACCAATGACCTGAGCGCCCAGCTTGACCGCAATCTCCGTTTCTTCCGCGTTCTGGACCTCGACGAGAGGTTCCATTCCAAGTGACCGGGAATAGTCGTAGAGGTTTTTCAAGACTGCTTCATCCAGCATCTTGACGATCAGCAACACTGTATCGGCACCCGCGAGCCTAGCTTCCAGGATCTGATACTCCTCGAAGATAAACTCCTTGCGCAGGACGGCGGGACGGTTCGGCATGCCTTCCAAGCTTTGTCGAACAGCTTTGAGGTCGTCGATGCTACCCTTGAACCACTCCGGCTCAGTAAGTACGGATATCGTGCTTGCACCGGCCTTTGCGTACAGCCTTGCTTGAGCGGGAGCGCATGCGGACAGTGAAATTATGCCCTTGGAGGGTGATGCGCGTTTGATTTCGGCCATGAGTGACAGTCGGAAGGGCGATTGCCTGAGACGCTCGGGGAAGTTGATTTGAGGAGGCGCTAGGTTGAGATCGTACGCAGCCTGTAGATCACTGGGTCGTTGGGACGGAATCTCCTTCTGCTTAGCAACCGAGGCCCTGCGATGGTCGTAGATCTTCTCCAGTATGGATGTTTGCTTGTCCTTCTTTGCGCCAGTTGCTGTGCCGCTGGAACCAGTTCCGACTGCTTTGGCATGTGCCTCTTTCTGTAGTCGCTCATTTTCGGCCCAGGTGCCTCCCTGCATCTTTAGGAAGTTCCTCACCATGAGCCGACCGTCCTCTGTCAGGATGCTCTCCGGGTGGAACTGTACACCCTCCATGACGTATTCCTTGTGCCGCACGCCCATAACGACTTCCTTGACTTTGGCATCTTCGTTCGCGGGTATGGTTGCAGTTACCTCGAGGCAGTCTGGGAGAGTGCCGTGGGTGCCGGCGAGGGAATGGTAGCGCGTAACGGGGACGTCTTGCGAGACGCCTGCGAAGACGCCCTTGCCGTCGTGCTTGAGAGGCGACGTTTTGCCGTGCAGGACCTGGCCTGTGACGTCTACAGTACCGCCATAGCTGTAGAAAATGCACTGTCTATGTCGTGTCAGCACTGCCTCGCCTGTTGCGCCCACCGGGAACCGAGAACTCACTCGCCCATGCACACGCCGAAAATCGGGATCTTGCCGCTGTAGTGCTTGATGGCCGCATTGCTAATGCCTGCATCCTTCTCAGGGTGTCCTGGACCTGGGCTGATTACCAGTTGTGTAGGGTTTTTCGCGATGAGATCTTCGAGGGTAATCTCGTCATTTCGGTATACGGTCACTTTCGCGCCTTCGAAGACGAGATACTGGTAGACATTCCAAGTGAACGAGTCGTAATTGTCAATGAGTACGACATTGGAAGCGGTGGGTATCGGCGGAGATGGTGTGGGGTTGCTGGGCGAGTGGTCGATGAGTTCTAGGGCAGGCATTTTGGGCGGTGTTCTGCGTCAGCTTGGCCGTCGCGTTGGAAGCCCGGTGGCTGTTATATAGCTTCTTCTGAGTACCCTCCGGCAGATGGCAGAAAGCGCGCCGGTCCTTTGACGGCGAGGTCGACGTTTAGAATATATTAGCTGCCGATTGCGGAGTGCGCGCCGAGAGATGTGAGTGCACCTTGGGACGGGAAGGTGGGAAAGGAATGGCTGTCTACTAGAGTAGTGGGGTGACTCAATGATGCTCTATTCAGATATTGAGGCTGCGGAGTTAACACGGAGGTGGCATGAATCGGTCCTTAGTGCTACGGCACCGTACCTCATGTTTGGTACAGCAACGCCAGGTATTGCGCAACATCTTGCCTACAGGAAGTGTAACGGATTACCCAGGATTTGTATGTACCCAGGGACGGGTTTGTTCCTGCGTGTAGGCAGTCCGCGGGCATTTTCCTGCTGCATTGTTGGCAGAATGCAGTTGAACCTCAGATGGAAAATCATTGCGACGCGAACCTAGGCGATTAAAACTAAATGGCGATGGCATGTTTCTGCGCATCGGGTCTCCCAAAGTCTTTTCAGAGGATTGAAGAAAGGTATTGGGGAAGGATCGCAAGAAAGCGCCCTTGTGATGATCCCTGCACGTACTAGCTCGACTTTCGCGTGAGCTTTGGCTTTCGCGACTTTCGTAGCCATTGACGCCAAACATTCGGCAACACGACCCCCACGCCTCTCCAGCACCTTCATGGCCTCTGGGTAGCTGATTTCCTACTCGCGCACTGCAGCGCAACCATGGCCCCCATCCAATCCCCCGAGTTCGACCTGGGCAAGTGCCTCAAGGGCGAGCAGCAGCTTGTGTATGTTTACCTGCATCGAGCGCAGCAACGCAGCTGACAGTAGCAGGACCTGGGACATCGCATACCGCGCCCTCTGCGACCCCGAAACCGCGTCCAAAAGCGACGCCCTACGCGCCTTCCTCACCGCGAACGAGAACAGAGACATCCTAGCCCACCCGTGGAAGCCCTTCCCCGACCCGTCGTCGCAGGAGAAGAGCAAATTCGAATCAAAGACCGCGCCCATCAGCGTCACTCCCGCCCAGAGCGAACACTACGATGTAGCAGAAATCAAGGACGACAGCCTGTGGCTGGCCAAAGAGGCGCAGATATCAGAATATGCAGCGCTGCAGTTGGTTGTCCAGGAATGGCAGGGCCGGCCAACCGCACAGCTATTGAGTGGACTCACTGAAGAGGAGGCCCTCAGCGTACAGGAAGCCGCTGGAGTCGGGAATCTAGGCGCCTCGACTTTCGTCCCAAACTCATCCATCATGGCCTCACCGCTCGCTTCCAAGACCGCGCACCTCGAAGCAAAGGACCAGCGCCGCCTCCACATCCTCGACGTCTACCATTCGACGTGCGCGTCCATCATACGCATCAGCCAGCTTCTGGTCTCGTGGGGCTGCGCGTCCAACTTGCGCAGCCAAACCATCTACGGCAACGACTACCTTAGCATTGGCGCCGGCTGGATTGAAGAGCTTGGACAGGCTATCGCAGCAGCGCAAGATGGCCCCTCGGGCGGAAAGGCGCTAGACGAGTTGCTCAAAGCATTCGACAAAAGATGCGACGCTTTGGACACCGGCTATGGCTGGGACGTCGACGAGTCGATACTAGAGCCTGCGTCGGAGAAATGGGTCGTCGCGCAGACTACAGAGATGTTGCATATCCTTCACCTGGCCTTGGTACACGCAGACCTGGTTGCGAAGGATTTCCTACCTGCGGCCACCATCGAGGACTGGCTCAAAGCCTTCAGTTTCCGCGGCTTTTTCCGCGAATTCCCTGCAGTCACGGCTCGCCAGGAACCCCTCATTCCGGTGATACAACTGCTGACTTCACTCATGTCTCTGACCATATTGAAAGTGGACAAAATCATGGATGATCTCGAATCCGGTAACTGCAACGCCTGGGACTCCTCATCGTATATTCTCAACGGCACAGTTGTAGAGAGCATTACTACCATCTTTGGAGAGGCCAAATTGTTAGGCGCCAGTCCGGCTACACCACCTACATTCGCCTGGGCTATCCTGACTTGGAGGCTCACCACCCGTGCGAGCTACGAGGAACAAGAGCGTGACCGTCTCATCGAAGCGTCGAACGACACAGGGAATACGGAACCTCAGACTTCGCCACTCGAAGAGGCTGCTTTAGTTGTGGCTAGACTTGAAAATCATGAGCTCTTCGACGGCAAGATGCCTTATGAGGAGCTGGCCAACATCAGCTCAGCAGTGGGTGTGCTAGCTATCATCAACCAGCTAGTCGAGACCAGTCTGCCTGCATTTGGAACATCGATCGACCAGATATCACAGGACAGGATTCGTCTACTGTTCCTCCAACTCATCCGCGCCGCAGTCGGCAGTGACATTGTTGCGTACAGCCCGGATCTGATAGTAACAACATACACAATCCTCACCGGTGACAACTCCTTCCGTAGATGGGAGAATGGGGAGATTTCTCGTCATGCTGATCCGGTTGTTGCGTATTTCCTGGAGGACGAATACATCCTTCGACCACTGCTGCTCAACGAAGCTCGCCTACGCTATCCCTACGAGATGACGCCCTTCCTCAAGTTCTGTAGCGCATTGACACGCGGGGACAAGACCATGCAGAACGGCATGCCTACATTCATTGAGAAGCTTGGGAACCACAACCGACTTATGCAACGCCTCCCAGAAGGCTTCAGGGACTATGCATTAACGCGCGAGGAGGAGAATGCCAACTGGGTTGAACTTACAGCCAATCTTCCACTCTTCTCGACTGGAACCCCTTCAAGCTTCCGTGGGCAGCGACGGTTATTAACCTCCGGCAGATCGACACAGTCTGACGGCCTGTCTGGAATACCTGCTGGCACAGAAGGAATCATCGTTGATGATAGCTCACAGCCTTATGTGGCGGTATGGCATCATCATCACTCTACGCTTTCGTACCTAGTCGAGCTGCTTTCAACATACCCTGTAGGCAGCAGTAAGGTCGAAACCGCCACGCAGCAACCCGCATCTCGCGAAAGCGTCATCGAGATCATCGGACTCTTCGCCGACTTGATGCATTCTTCTTTACATGCTTCTGAGGGCATCTGTTCAGCGGAACTTCTGGAGGCGATCAGCATCGGTGCTGAAAGCAGCCAGGATACTGTCAACATTGTGCTTGCCATCTTCGAGGAGGAGCTGCTTCACCTCTGCCAGGAGCCTAGTAACGAGGCTTCTCTAGAGCTTCTGGTCAACTGCACCCACTTCCTAGAGGCCTTGATCATCGTCTCACCACATAGGGTATGGCCCTGGCTCGCTAGGAGCAGGTTACTAGAAGGCGACGGTAACGGAAGCTTGGCGACTATTCTGATCGGAACCGAAATGGTTCTTGGGCGATATGACTTCCTCATAGGATGCATTCGACTCTACAAGGGGCTCGTCAAGGATGCCGTTGAGCGATCGGTGTCTCGCAAAGTGCCGACAAAAGCACTTAGCCGCTTCAATGCATCCGCGCCTTCAGAAAGCGGAACTTCGGATAAGATCATGAGCACCATCCTCTTTACATTCGGCCGGACCCTTGCCAGCATATACGAGAGCTCTTTGAACTGGAAATACTCCCAACCCAACCACCGTCCTGAGATCAATATCGCTATCTGCGAGGTTTTCACAACGATCTTGAACCTTGCGTACAGCGTCGACGACGAGCCCAAGCTATCTGCTAAACTTGCCAAATCTATCGCGCCCATCGCTGAGTACCTTACCCAGCTATACCTTACGCGATCTGGTGCAGATCTTCCAACGAACCCGCTGATGACATCTCTGGTTACTGGTGTCAGCCCCAGTGACATCACGTTGCTCACGACCTCGAGTGCTTTGTGGATGCAGCAGACGCAAACTACTGTGGCCTTCGCCGATGTCCTTGTCAGGGTTGCAATACTACTTAACAAGCCCTGGACACACCTGGAGCAGCAGTTGTTCAAAGCTACGCCATTATTAGCACGACTATATGCGACCAGTGACACGTGGAAGTCGCAGGTCGTGCTCCTTTTGGAAGCTCTTGTACGCGGTGCTGTTCGGGTCGCTGGACAAGAAGACTCAGCAATGGCAGACGGAGACCCAAGCCAGACTGCCCGGAAACAGATTGAACAGCAAGAACCGCCTTCCCTACTTGGTCACCTTGGACCACGGACTGCAAAGAACTTCTTGAGTGTGCTGTCACAACTAGATGAGCCATTGCAAATAGTCGACATTCAGACGAACGTCTGGAACTTGCTTTCGGCTGTAGTAACGTGCAAGCAGCAATGGTTCTCGTTGTACCTGCTCACTGGTAGCACACCTCGCGAGTCGATTCGCTCCAAGAAGGATGCGACCCATGACTCAAGAAACAAAGCTCTCCTCACGCGAGCACTCGATTCGCTTTCCAACATGGCTTTGCCCGAGAAAGACGCGAGTGGGATTTCATGGCCTCTTTACACTGCCATGCTTGAGTTTGTTTCATCGGCGCAGAACAATTGGTCGTGGGCGATGGGTGACCTAAGGCAACGTAAAGACTTGATCCAGAAGCTGCTTGCTTTCCTGAAGTGGATGGCCAAGCAACCCAAACAACCAAAAATGAGCAGTAATAGCGAGACGCTGGAGCGCTCTTTCCAGAACAGGTTTGCGTCGTTAGCTTGCGAAGTCATCGCTATGTACCTCCACAGCTCGCGGCAAGTGGGCGACATCACTGTGCTCAAGGATGTTGTGCCGAGTCTGACATACCTGGAAGATACTGCTTTGGAGCTGCCGTCATACAGTACATCCCTGCACAGCTATCTCAAACAGAACCTCGAGCAACAGTATCCTGGTGTCTCGTTAGGCAACCTCAAGCGAACCACCCTCTACCCGGAGACCTTCGGACGCGCCTTCTTCTACGACATCGACCTTGCTCAACAGCTTTTGGGCTTCAACAGCAAATGGACAGGTCCTAGAGAAGGTACGGGCTTCGCTGCTGAAGTGGAAAAGGCCAACTACAACCTTGGGCTCGTTGAATCACAGGTCCTACTGCTCCAAGGCTGGAAGCTGCTGGCTCTTGAGCTGAGCCAAGTCGTAGCAAAGGACGAGCGCATAGTCAAGGTCCTTGTCGGTGTCATTCAGAAGTGCATGGTTGCCAATCAACAATCGAATCTTCCGGAAGCGTTGTTTGGCCAGCTCATGGTCTTGCGAGCAGATCTGGCTTTCGCACTGCTTAAGAAGCTGGTGGAGGCCAAAGTACGAACAACCGAGGCACGCCAACTACTCGCTCCAGTATGGAACGCTATCCGCACTTCTACGCCCGATTTCGAGAACGTGTTTTCGACTGATGCTGTGCACTACTACCGGTCTCTGCTACGAATCCTGTACCTCGCCCTTCATTTCCATCTAATCGAAGACACGGACACGTCAGACGACGCATCCTTCCGCTCCTCTTTCCGCGGCACAATGCCCACAAGCCACAACAAGTACACGGAACCCATCTCCACCCAACTCCTCGAGATCTTGTCAGACACGGTTGCAAAGGGCTTCCGCAGCCTGGCTAACCAACTCCACGCCGAACCCGCATCCGTCTCGCCATCTGACTTTGCCCTCCTCACTGCGCTTCTCCAACGCATCATTGCGATACCAGAGATGTCAAAGTGGCAACAACAAGCCGCTCTCCTCTTCGCCAACAGCAACACCGTGCGTTACGCCACCAGTCTATTCTCATGGGCCGACCGCCTGACAATCCCCCACAACGGTGTCGACGACCCCATCTACGGCGAGCTCAGCGTCCTCTTCCTGCTCTCTCTATCAAGCATTTCAGCCCTCGCCGAAACCATGGCGGTGGAAGGCATACTCAGCCAACTCAACACCGCAAACATCATGAACTACTACCGACGCACCAACGGCATGGGACCCTTCGACAACCCATCCCGCATGTACAGCATCTGGACAAAAGGCATCCTGCCCCTCTGCCTCAACCTCCTCCTCTCCGTCGGTCCGCCCATCGCCGCGGAAATCTCATCCTTTCTCAACCAGTTCCCCGAGCAACTCGCCCGTTCAGCCCTAAGCATAAACTCAAACCCTTCGTCCCGCACGTCCGCCACAAAAATCACACTGACCGTCGCCTCGGAAGTCCACTCCCTCTCCCTCATCGCCAGCATCCTCGAAAACGTCCGCAAACAAGGTCCCAAGTTGGGTATCCAAGCCAACGAAGTCGCCCTCCTAGACTGGGATAAGGAAAACATCAAGGAAGACGTCGAGAGCTGGCTTAGCCGTAAGAGTGCGCTGCGTGAGCGCATCGTTGCTGTTGACGAGCGCGAGTTGGAGATGCTGAGCTCAAGGAAGGAATCAGGTGAGGATGCGTTGAGTGAGCTTGAGATCCGCGTTCTGGGTGAATTGGAAGACGCGGGGAAGTGTCTTGGTGTCGGGAATGGGAACGGGAACGGGAATGGAAATGGCAAGAAATAGATGGAGGGGGATGTGTAGGATGATTTGTAAAAGCGCTGGAGTTCTGGAGCGGGTGTTTGAGATTAGTTGGTCGTTAGATCTAGGGTGTGGTAGTGTAGTGTACTTCTAATGTTACTTTCTTGCATAGTTATCTGTCTTTGGTGGTATGAGTTCATGGTGTCGCTGGACTGGTGTACATGCAAAGTCGGGCTTCCAACTCTGTTTCGTCTCATCTCACATCAAACTCCTTCCTAATCAAGTAACTCGTAGAAAAACTGTGGATTATGGCAGTTTTTCTATTCACCCTCCCGGCCTGTCACCATCACCCTATCTTATGAGTCAAGTCAACATAGTCCCGATTAGGCAAGTCCTCCAAGAGGGGTAGATTGTAGCAATTTTCACTGGCTTCCAACCTTGCTACCATCTCATCTTCATGCTCGACATTTCTGGGTATCATGGTCACGAATGCAGGATAACATGAAATTATCATTTATATTGATCTGACACTACTACTAGATGCCGACAGCCGTTACGGCCGACATCGATCGCCATGCGAAAGGAACCATGTTCTTGTACATATACCATACTTGCACCACACGTACCAGACGAAACAGCTCTAGCGCTGACATGCCTGACAACTCCCATACTACATGCCATGAGACGACAACCGTATCATATCCTATACTAGATGTTCACGCCGCTCCTAAGCATCCACGATAGACCAGCCAGATTCCGCATCGCTGACTTGAGGCGTAACGCCACAGGCCAGGTCGACGAAGCTACCATGCTCGTCCTCAGACTCGGTCTCGCTGTCAGTATCGACGAGGGATCCGATATCGGGAACATCGATATACTCGGCCGGCTGAGCTTTTGACGCTTCCTGGACCTTCTTGAAGTGTGCCTCGGGACGTTCTTGGACCTTCTTGAAGTGTGCCTTGGGACCTTCCTGGAGTGAAGTGGTCGGAGCGACCAGACCCTGGTGCGATGGGTGCGACTGCGCGTGCTGTTGGCGGTTATCAGATGGGGAAGACATGGTTACTTTGACCGTGGCCGGTTCCTCAGTCGGCTTGGGTTTGGGGTCCGCGTATTGATATTGAATTCCGCACCGATAGAGCATCTTGTCCATCGCGCCAGTAGGTGCCTCCGGAAGCTTGAATTTGGAGTCCACCGCTTCAAAGCGAATTCCGTTCCAAGCGAGTATGTTATCCATCGTTCCGCCAGGAACCTCCGTAGGCTTGGGCTTGGGGTCCGCCGGCTGAATGTGAATTCCGTACCAAGTCAACATGTCGTCCATCGCTCCGTCAGGTACCTCCCACCCTCGGGCGATGAAGTAGAGCTCTTTGATCTGCTTGTATACGAGGTTGATATTCTCGAACCGCGGTCCGCTAATGATGAAGAATTGAAGAAGCATCGTGTTACCAACGAACAGGAAGTAGAGCTGGAAGGGCGTTACCCACCGGGCGCCATACGGGAGCTGTATTGGGTACGAAAACAACAGCTCTGATATCAGTCTCCCTACAAAGCAAAAATGCAGGGATGCGGGCATGATTTTGATCTGTTCCGGCTTGCGGGAAGGGGGAGGAGGGCGAACGGCCTTGCGTATGACGAACGGTGCCACACCGAAGATGATCGCAAACATGACCACCAAGATAGAGGCGTGGATGTAGTCGAAAAAGATCACAACCTGCTCCGTAGCCCGTTTAGCTTTTTTGACCTGGCGGCTGGCGTCCCGCATTTCTTTGATCTCGCGTTTGAGCTTCGCGAGGACCTCGCGTGAGACGCTGACTTTATTTGCGCGCTTAGAAGAACCGGATGGGTAGACTAGGCGGCATGGTTCGGTGGGCTCGCAGCGCAGAGCGAAGCCGAACGGTACTTTGGGCAGGGCTCGACTCGGAGGAAGCGTTCCGCTAGTGTTGGCACTAACAGGAACGTGTTCGGTGAGGGGAGATGGCTTCCTATTCGTGACAGCGCTCAAAAGTAGCTTCAAGAAACGACGAGCCTGCTGCTGCACGGCTCCCAGAGCTCCCTCGAGCATGCGGCGAGAGCGATAGCTCGCATCCGCCCAGTATGTCAGCACAGCCTGCTGTGGGGTTGGATCCTGTATCACCACTTGTGGCGTGTACTGCAGTCTACCACAATTCTCCATCGTCCAGTCCATGACCTGCGTGCGCATATCAGGGTACTGGAAGCCGAGGCCGTAGAGTTCGTAGTTGGCCTCCTTTAGGCCGCGGACAAGACAGTCTTCATGAGTCTCCATGAAGCCGCGGTTTAGTTGGCTAGAGAGAAGTGTGTCCAGATTCTTGTATAGTGCATCCTCTGTGTACTTGGATGTTGAAAGCATCAAGTACTCGTCTACCGCTTGGTTATGTCGAGGGTGTATCATGTTCGCGATGCCGTGGAATCCGACGTAGACAGCTGCGAATGATGATGCGAGGTAGATGGCGCATGTCAGTAGAATCGCGACGCGCGGAAAGGCGCGTTGGAGTATGGGGACGTATGCAGGATCTGAGTTTGTTGGTTCGGATGCAGTGCAACGGCCCTCACGTTGTGACTGACTCCGAGTAGGCGCCTCGTATTCTGGTCGAGATGGCATGGTGCTGGCTACCACACTGGTGGATGGCGTGGTAGTGGATGCTGGTCGTTGAGCCTTGTGATAGTTAGCTGCTGTGGTGTAGGTGCAGCGGCGTTGTGGGCTGCGTCTGCGGAAGTGAGATCGGTGGAATTTCTCTTCTCAGGTGCGGTTGAGGGGTGGGCCAATCGCGAATCCTAAAGTAGGCGTGGGGGAGCGTATTTGAGTACCACGGATGAGGTCGCCAGGGATCAAAGACCGTGCTTGACCAGGCAGCACTTGGCCGGTGTGCAGTGAATTGCTTAGAAGAGGATGTGAATGCAACGCTGTCAGCACTCGTTTGGGGGCGTTCGCAGAAGTTCACGGTGAGTAGACTGAGAAATGAAGACAAGAGCTCGATCACGTGCTGTTGCCTGGTGAAGACTGGAAGGCGCGATATGGTCCGAATGTCTGCATGACGAAAGGGCCCACTCCAGGACCGTACTAGAGCGTTTGCTGCTAAACACCAGACCGACGCGACAAAATGTGACACTGTGTTCAAGGTGTGCGCTTCTGGTTTGAAGGTCAGACGTCGTGCCATAGCTTCAGGATATGTTTTAGGACTTCTCACTACTTCTTTCTCTGCGGCCTCCTTCGTGGCGCCTGCCCAATGTCTTCTATGTCTATCGCGGCTTCCACATCTTCTGCTTTGATCTCATCGACTTCAGCCACCACCTTCTCTTCTTTCACCACCGCCTCTTCGCTGCCATTGGGCGCTTCTACTTTCACAACAGCTTCTTTCTTGACTTTCGTGCTCTTAGCTACGACTGCTGAAGGACAGAGACCTCTCTCCGCCAACTTGCAATCGCCACACTTCCTGCCCACAGGCAGGCATATCGTCTGCCCAAAGCCCACGAGCAGGTTATTAATGTCATGCCACTTGTCTTTTGGTAGCCATGACTCCAGCGCTGCACGCGTCTGTTCTGGCTGTTGAGTCTTGTGCCAGCCCCATAGGTTGGTGATGCGGTGGACGTGGACATCGACACCAATGCCCTCTGTTTTGCCCCAAGCTGCGCTCATCGTCAGGTACCCCATCTTAGGTCCGACACCCGGTAGCGACACGAGCCCTTCGATAGTATCTGGAATTTCGCCGTCAAATTTGTCTCTCAATATCTCGGCCGTTTGCTTGATGTACTTGGTCTTGAGGTTGTGGAAGCCGACTTTGTTGATGAACGCGTTCAGTTCGGGGGGTTCTAAGGCGAGGACCGATTCGAGGTTGAAGCCCTGCACTATGTTAGCTAAGAAGAGCCATATAGCTTCGAATCAACATACCCCAGGCATCCTCTCCTGCATACCGCGCATGACAGGCGCTAAGACGGTATCTTTGGTCTGGCTGCTCAACATCAAAGCTATGAGCGTCTGAAACCTTCGATCCCGAGGCGATCTGATGTCCTTCGCCAGGCTCTCGCAACCCATAGTATCCACCGGTGCAAGATTCTCGTTCCGCATCTCTCTCGTCAGGGTATACATCTCCTCCCAGTTCGCAGGTGGCTCCATCGTGACAGTTCCATCGCTAGTCTTGGTCTTCTTCGCAGGCGCACGACGCGCTTTCTTGACCTTGGCGACTTTCTTCGGGGACGCGATTGCAGTGATTGGTGTCTCCTCTACCTCCTTCTTTACAAGGATTGGCATATCCTGGCCTCTTTTCCTCTTCATAGGCATTCGTCGCGTCTCGCCATCCAAGGCGGAGTCTGCTGACGCAGAGCTAAGGTCTGAATCTGATCCAGTATTCTCGTCGCTACCTGGTTCGTGTTTGACTGGAGCTGGCGCATTGGTCGCGCTTCGTGTCTGACGTAAAGCTCGTTGCGTGCGACTCGCTGCGACAACGCGGGACGCGTCTCGGGAAACTCGTGATGTTCGCATTGGATGATCAATTGGAATGCGCAAACAGCATGCAATGAGCGAATGAGCGAATGATCTTTGCGACAGATTATCTGAGCTCGCGGGCTGATGCGCAGCTCATAGTGATGACGAAGACGCGGCCCCTGGAAGCGGAAGCAGCCAATCAGCGCGTTTCAGATGTAATGGGCTTCCGCGCTGGCACGTGAGGACAAGCTCCCGCACATGACGTCAATTCCAGATTTCGATTGAAAGCAGATTTGCGAGAATCCACGTCTCTACAATCTACCTAATCGGGAAACTGTAGTCTGGACTGAGATGGCGCCTGCCATGGGTACGATTCAACTTGGTCCCATTGGATTCTTATGGCTGGATTGACATCTCTAGAACCAAGTTTCTAGAGGCCAAACTCTGAGTATCTTCGCCGCTTTCAACATGGTATTTGCCTCCACCTTGAGATGCAGCATACACAGTCCATGGCCTCCTATAACCCGGAAAAGTCTGAAGTATGTAGGCTTTCAAATAAGTAACATCAGCCTCCTGCAGGTTAGCTAAAATTCCCGTGCGGATGGTTGCGCCGAACAGATGGGCCGTGCGGAATGCAAGCTAATTTGGCTCGTGTGGAGACGTCACGACTTCACGCGACAACACCAGCTGTAGCTCCCACCTTGTGTTACCCTTTGGCTCAACCTCTTGAAAATTATAACATCCAAACAAAGTATCTCTCGTGTATGCTGCATATCGCACGGCAATAATCGCCACACCCGCAACACAGAATGCTACGTGAGCAAATGAAAGAGGTGGACCTACTGATTCTGGGCGCCGGATGGACGTCCACGTTCCTGATTCCGCAACTGGAGGACACCGATATCACGTATGCCGCGACCACCACTACCGGAAGAGACAACACGATCCCGTTCAAGTTCGACCCGGAGTCTGGTGATGCGGAGCCATACAAGCGCCTGCCAGCAGCGCAAACCGTAGTCATCACTTTTCCATTGGTGGGGCACTCGCAGTCAAAGACCATTGTAGGCCTCTACCGCTCGGTTCACGGCGCAAAGAACAACTGGGTGCAGCTCGGATCCACGGGTATCTTCAATAAACTGCCCAATGACTGGAGCGCTGATGACGCGCCATACGACAAAGAGGACAAGCGAGCGGTTGCGGAAGACGAATTGCTAGCGCTGCACGGCTGTGTACTGAATTTATCGGGTCTATACGGCGGCGAACGCGTGCCCGCGAGATGGCTGCCTCGCCTCGGCCAGTCCAAAGACGATGTTGCTAAGCGAGGAGCTGTGCACTTCATCCACGGCGAAGACGTTGCAAGAGCCATAATCGCGACTCATCGGAAGTTTACGCCGGGCAAGCGCTGGATCATTGCCGACATGCGCGTGTACGACTGGTTCGACCTGATCATGAGCTTCAGCTCCATGACCGAGTCGTCTATGACCAAGGAAGAAGTGAAGACGCGCCAGGAGTTCGCTAAATGGGTAGGCGAACTCATGGAGGAGCAGGGTATCCGTGCTTTGCCGCGCGATATGGGTGCCTTGGGTCGGAAGCTGGACTCTAGGGGGTTTTGGTACCATCATGGTCTGTGGCCCCGGCACAAGCGGTTAGCATAGCGGCTCGGCTCGAGGCAATTTTGAGAAGACTCACAGGTCAATCATGTGTGCGAGGTCGCGCGTAATGGACATCGACTCGATAGGCTTGTTCTCATGGTCTAAGTGACTAATGGATGCCTCGGAGGACGCTTCCATGTATTTTCAGGTAATTGCAATGCTCTCTACTGGTCTATATTCGCCTATGTGCTCGGCCTCCAACACCGCTGTTACATCCATAGCACACAGTCATGAAAACACCTCAAAATGAACCAAGGTTACGATATATCGCAGTCCGAACATCTTCTTTCCTGCGCTGCAATAAATAGCTGATATCCCCTTCCGTCTCTCCTAATATCTCAAACTCTCAGACCAAATTACTTTCACCATCACAACTTTCAAAAGTATCTTGAACTACCAAATTCTTCACCCACGCACACACCAAACACCCTCCACATACACCAACATGTCTTACTCCGCCTACACCGCAACCCAACACCAGCGCATGTGGAGTACAAACTTGCAGCAGTGGATCACCATCTCCGCTCCAAGGCCAACCTACCCACCCCAACAATTAAGCATGCCACAGCAGATGAGCATGCCGCAACAAATGAGCATGCCACAACAGTTTCCTCCTCCCGGCGTCGCTGCCACTAATCGCTTTCCTGCTGGTTTCGTCCCCAACCAGCAATACCCTTATCACATGCCGGGTAGGCCACAACCCGGCGCCGTGAGCGCTCCTGGCGTCGCTGCCACAAATTGCTTTCCTGCTGGTTTCGTCCCCAACCAGCAATACCCTTCTCACATGCCGGGTAGGTCACAACCCGGCGCCGTGAGCACTCCTGGCGTCGCTGCTACCAATTGCTATTCTTCCCCATACGCACAGCAGCCACAGAGGTTTAGTCAGCCTGTGGTTCAGACTGCTTTCGTCCCAAAGCCTATGTTTCAGAATGTTAGGAGGCAATTCACGCCTGGGTATCAGCAGCCGAGTGGCATCATTGATGCTACCACCAACGGTCAGGTTTTCGACCTAACACGGGATGATGGCGGGAATGTGCCTCCAACATGGCCAACAACTCCCTCCGTCCCCGTTCCCTCCGCACCTGTCAAGAGGAAGAGGCAGTCAGGAGAGGAAGACGAGGTACCAAAGGTACCAAAGAAAAGGGGCAGACCTCCCAAGGCGAAGCCTGTGGGTGAGGTTCAAGTACCAAAGAAGAGGGGAAGACCCCCCAAGACTAGGCCGGTCGTCGTAGCCCAGGTACCAACCCCTGACACCACCACCACCACCACCACCACCAACTCCTCATTAGAGGAAAATTACACATTCGAAGCCGCCCCGTTTGCCGGCTTCAACGAGTCCACTATCGACCAACGCGTCGAGGCAGGAACCCCCTGCCGCCTACAAGAGCGTGGGCAAGACAGCGCTGGAGCTGTAGAAACCGTTGAGAACCTCCCGGCCTTCTCTTTCCCGGTGTATTCAGCGGCTGAGAGTATATGGGCGGACGCCCCGATGGTCCAAGAACCTTGGATCGGGGATGTGGCGCCCGCTGAGGACCTCCCGGCCTCCTTTTTCCCCGCGTGTCCAGCGGCTGAGAGCATATGGGCGGACCCCCCGCTACCCCAAGAACCTTGTATCGTGGAGCAGGGTTCCTTTGAGGAGCTCATGGATGCCTTTGAAGCTAGAGCTGCGGCGGATGATTTGGCTGCGAATGCGGAAACAGACGAGTTTGTGTGCGGCTGGAACGATAATCTGGAGGATCTGATATTTTGAATAACGGATGAGGTCCTACACCTCTAATGTTAGGTAGTTATACGGAATAGGTAGTAATAGTCTTAGAAGAAGACGAATGCATCTGATGCCCCCCCCCCCATGCCTTGAAACTCCACGCTATGCTTGTATGCTATAAAGGTGCCGCGAACGGCTAACTTGAAAGGAAAAGAAAACAACACCCATACCACAATGATGATACAACAAGTCTACCTCTCATCGTTCTTAACAGCTGCCCGTCTAAACTTCAATATTCTCAAACGGATCCCGATCCGGCGGCAATCCCCTGTAAATTACACTGCCACTCGCATCCAACCGCGCGTTAACACTCGTGATCCACACGCGCTTGGTAAATGCACTAGTACGCTGGATCTCGTCCTTAGCAACACCGAGGTCGTCGTGTGGAATCCAAACAGCGGGCTGGATGGCGCGGGTCGCAGGATGTTGGAAAGAGCGCTTGATGAGCTTCTGGCGGGCTTCTGGCTCAATGTCGGCGAGCTCGTCGTCGACTTCGTCGAACAGGTTGCCAGCGGGAAGGACTTGCGCTTCTGCGTCGCGGATGGGCTTTGCGACGTCGTCGAGACCCTTCTTGAGTGCGTTGGTCATGATGTCCAGAGGGTCCTTGCGCTTCTTGTGGTGGGACTGCGAGCGCGAACTGCGACGGGAGCGTTGCGAGCGGTCAGCCCAGCTTGAGTTGCGCGCACGATTGTCGGGTCGAGGTGACTGCCCGTAGCCGGCGGGTGGCATGTTACCATCGAGATTGCTGAGCTCGTATGATCCAGGGCCATGGGCTGCCTCGCGTTCCTTCCTTTCCTCGAGGCGGTTTTGTTCGTCTAGGTGGGCTCGTTCGCGCTCCTCGGCTGTCCGCTGTGCGTCTTCCTGAGACATAAGACCTTGGTGTTCATCCTCCCGTTCCCACTTGCTGGCCTGTGCCCGCTGCCACTCTTCGTCGCGCAGGACCGCCTCGTCTTCGAATGTAATTGGTAAGTACGTGAAGAGAGGGCCGAACGCTCTGTTCAGTACGACCTGGTAAAGCACAGTAAAGACCATAATGATGATCATGATAATAGCCTGAGGGAAACACGATTGCCTCCCCTGCTCGTCTTCCTGTAGGAAGAACAAACCGATCATGCAGAGCTCGAGGAAGTAGAGTCCAGTGAACAGCTGGTTGACCGCTTTGGGGAAGATGAGACCGTTGGTTTCGGCCTTGGCGTAGCTGACGTAGATCATCTGGTACCTGTAGGTAAACCAGAAGAGACTGAAAGTAATCAACATCATGATGAGGATCAAGGGCGCGACAACTGAGTAGATAAGACCTGGACATCGTTAGTTTATGTAAACATTTATCACGATAGGCAAACTTACCGATGGCGGCAAAGTTGGTATAGACCGGGATCATGGTACCCCAGTTGATACCCGGCCTTTGCAACACCCTTGAAACCTTCTCGCGCGGTGTGGTATCCAGGAAACGGAGGAAGATGATAACAACGACGGCACCAATTTGCAGCAGAGTACCGGAACTGATACTAAGCGCTTGCAGAATCATGTAAGAGAAGAAGTAGTTGGCGGCCTTGGGGAGGTTCTGCGCCAATGTCTGGGGGACACTGAGTGGATCGTTGAGCAGATCGTCGATGGTCGAAGTGATACCGGTAGAGATGGAAACAACCAGGAACAGTTGGACAAATACGAAGGCGAAGTAGAAGTTCTGCACAAGCAACTCGCGTTCGCCAAATGTCGTCGTACCGGTAAGACCAGCCAGGAAGCGCAGGAGTAGGGGCAGTATAGCGAAGAGAATGGCGAGGAAGGCTGGTGGCAACACACCCTGGATCAAACTAACGACCCAGTCGGGAGCATCATTGATGAAACCAAGCCATGGCAATGTTTCGGTCAAAGAGTCGACTTGGGACAGAGCTCCTGTAAAACTGACGGGAATACCCCAGAAGATGATAAGTCCGACGATGAGTAGAATGACTCCAAACATGCGTAGGTAGCGCTCCCACCACTTCATGGTCAAGTTGTCCCAGATTACGTAGTTGGGGTTAACCTCGACGGTTCGTGGGTTCATTTGCCGGGGAATGTGGTGACTCAGTGACTGACAGGCCATGTGTGCAGCAACCTGGTGGTTAAATTGAATAAAGGCCGAGTTCATCAGCGGGAAGCGCTCCGGGTGAGCCTGGTCGTCGGCAATCTCGGCGTTGAGGCGAGCAAGCTCCTTACGGCAATGGTAGATGGTGTCCACCTTCTTGCCAATCAGAGGCAGAGACGGCCACCACGAGAAGTTCAAGATGGGCAGACGCATCGTTTCTCTGTCCTTTGGCTTCATGTATTTTCTCCAGAGAGCGTCCTCGCCATCCTCTTCCATAGATTCGTCGTACAAGCCTGATAGATCGTACTTGATCTTACTGGCATCCTTGACTTCTAATGGTAGCTCTTCTCCCTCTTTCACAAATGGACTTGGGCTTATGAAGTCACCCTGACCGACGTACATGGCCTTGAGCTTGTTGAGCGGGTGCTTCCATGCAGGTTGTACAGGCTTGTCTTCTTTGGTGTCCGTCTCGGCTGCGGGTGCTTTCAAGTTCGTCTGAGGAGAGTTGGGCTCTGTCACGGTACCTTCAGAATCGTACTTCTCTTTGGTGGCCAATGGAGTATGGGTGTCGCTGCTAGCGGCCCTTTGGTGGTAGTCGGCAGATGTGGGTGACGATGCTGGAACCTCATCGCTGCCGTCGAAACTTGGCTGTGCTTCCTCAGTGTTCCGCGCTTGGCCAGCCTGACGGGACTTTCCGCCGAAAACTCCTCGCATTCCACCATAGACGTTCTTGTTGAAGCGATCCACACCCTGACCGACATCGCGGAAGCCTTTGCCGACAGCGTGCATGCCTTCTCCTAAAAAGGGCAATGGGTTCATATTCACGCCGCGCTTGCGATCAGGTGAAGTTGACCGCGAAGAAGAGGATGATGATGATGCAGACTCTGCTAGGACCTTTTGGAGTTGTTGCTCGATCTCGTGGGGGTTACCGGCGTCCACACCTTGTTCGTGAGTCTCCTGGTTGATTGCGTGATTCTGCATCGCCTCGTCGTGCTTCTTTTCCGCCTTGGACTTCTTCTTTCCAGCTTCCTTGGCGGCCTTCTCCTCCATCTTCTTGTGCTTTTTCGTGCATGTGATGATGAGATTTGTTTCGGCCGCTTCAAGGCTCCGTGCGATCTTGGTTCGGTCGTTGACCTTGTCCATAAGATCGTCGTAGTTGCGGTTGATCCAGATATCTTTGATGCCGCCGGGGAAGACATCGTAGAGGGCGTCGAGCGCGGGAACCGTGAGCCACTTCTCAGGAATGCTTTGCACGAGAATAGTGGTAGCAGATGCTCGGATGCGATGCTCGGGCCTGGTGAGAACGGTCTGCCTGAGGCGCACGAACTGCCTCAGCGCCAAGTAGAAATTGAAGCACACCCAGCATACAACGGATACGGCAATGATGCAGTGCGCCCACAGACGATGTCTCTTGTTCGGAAAGGCGACGTTGGGCCAGGCGAAGGAGTCCAAGCCCGAGACACCGGGCTCGTCGCCCTTTCGGTTTATGGGCAGGAGGACAGGCAGGATGATGAGGGCCATGGGTATGAAGATGCGGAGCAGCAGCTGCAGGTATTGGAGGAAGAGGTAGCCATCAACGCCGGCGACGCGGATAAGCTCCTTGTCGCTGATGGTGAAGACATTGCGGAATGAGTCGATGGCGGTCGTGGGCGCTGCAATGCGCTTGGCTACGGGAACGAAGGCGGTCTTGTAGTAGCTGGCAATGGTTAGCACATGGGGATATGTAGGCAGGGAAGCGGCGTCGCATACTATATCTTGTGGAACAGACTCTGTCGCGCTGCAGCTTTGTCGGCCTGCTCTGCATCATCCTCGGTCTTCTTCTTGGAGACGCCTTTGTGCAGCTTCCAGTTGCCACTCAGAATCAAGAAAACAACAATCTGAATGCCGAAGATGGCGGCGGCAGTGGACAGCGAGGCGGCGAAGTTCTCGATGCTCTGGTTCCGCCGCGACTCTGGCGATGGCTTGTTGGGGTCGGACATGGCTCAGAGCGGTGCAGGTCGCGTATGCGGTCAAGTTGTGAATCGGAACCCCTGTCTTAAGCGCAGATGGCCATGGAAGAAGGGCAGGGAGGAGCAGCCGCTGTTATTTGCGGTTGCAGATAATTATTAGGGTAGTAGAGTCGCACAGAGGGTGTGAATGAGAACGTCAAAGAGAGGGTTCATTATGAACTTGGAGGTGACTGGCATGGCGCACACGGCGACGTGTTTCAACCCTCGCATTCCCTGATACGCGGTCAGTCGGGGGCTTGGCGGCGTCACTAGCGCTGGTGGGCGCGCTACTTTGCCAACCGCCCGCCGTTTGAGCCAAACAACCGCTGGCCTGGTCTTTAATCTGAAACTACAGACAGCCGTTTGGCCTAGGCCCTTTGTCTTTGAGGCTGACAGCGACACAGCGATTTTGTTGCGCGTTGCAGAACAACACTGCTTTCACGATGGCATCTGTTGTACGACCCGTCTCTGTGGGTAAGGAGCATTAAGATTGTGGCACATGCATGGGCCCGATCTGAGCATCCTCCCCGTACTCGATGACGTTCTGCTACCAGGAATCCGCTCCGTATTGCCGTATTAGACTGCGCACGCGCCAGCCTGTTCCCACCTTCTATGAAGAGCTACGCGCCAGCGCCACACTGAGGCGCACGCCAAGCCCTTGACTCAATTGGCCGAACTCCCAACACTCACGCCACACGTGCAGGTCACACCAGCCCATAGCTTGCACTATTCTGAAGACATCCAGTATTCGTCTTGACGCTTGCACCTTTTCTTTTGTCTTAATGCGTGTACATTTGTATTCGACAATTCTTCACGGCGTGACCTCATTTCCCAACAACCTCCCAATTTCCTCGGCAATCGCCAACGTCTTCTCCTCGCTCAACTTCTTCCCAATCACCTGAACAGCAACCGGCGCACCGTGATAAGCGTCAGGGTCGTATTCCGCCTGAACACTCGCATCCAAGTCACTCAATGGCTTGTAGTCCGCCCGCTTGCCGTCGACCTTGCTATCAGCAAAAGTGACAGGAACGACGACGCTTGTAAAGTCGAGCAAGTTGATGGCAGACGCATAGCCGTAGTACTTGAACTGGTTGTGTCGGATGGCAGCTGTAGGACTGATGGGGCCGACTATACAGTCAAGCTCGCATCCAAGTTCAGCCTCGACCTCTCGCCACTTGGATAGATACTGCATCTGGTAGTCCCACTTTTGCAGATGGATGTCCCATACATCGTTCAAGTCGGCTTTTTGGATATCCGGGTTGAGGAGTTCTTTGATGTTGGGGATTGGCGGCTCCCCGGAAGCTTTGATGTCCCTCATCACGTCCTGTTGCATGATCAGCTATGCGAAACTGCGTAAGGCCGATCGAGGGGATCTTACCGTGCTGCCATCTGCGCCATAAATCTTGTTAGCGAGATCATGGGCAAAGTCATGCTTGTAGGGAGTCCACGGCACGACTTTGTGCTTGTTTTGTTTCAAGACGTCAACTACCTGCTCAATCCCGCGCAGTACGGGAGGATGCGGGAGAACCTGTACTCTTAGCGAAGGCGATTATGCCGTGATTTTATGAGACTCACGTTGCCGTCACAATTATAGTATCCGATGGTAAGGCCAGACGAACCCAGCTTCGCTTTCACGGCATCCTCCAGGTCAGATCGCCACGGCATTGGGACGACTTTGGAGTCGTAATTCCAGGGCTCTTGCTGGAGCACCGAAGTTAGGAACAGCCTCAAGTCTGGATAGTCAGTCTCTTGGTGAATCATGCGTTGAGTCCATCCACATACCGGCTGCCGAGTGCGCTATGGGTCCGACGACACTGTGTATAGTCTCCTGTCCCTCCATACTGTTTGCCATTTTCGCATACGGCATACGACCATGACTCGGACGAATGCCATACAAGAAGTTAAAAGCCGATGGAATCCTAATCGAGCCGCCAATGTCGGTTCCAACTCCAATAACGCCTCCACGGAAACCGATCATAGCTCCTTCGCCACCTGAACTTCCGCCGCACGACCAGTTCTTGTTGCGCGGGTTTGTCGTTCTGCCGATGATGTTGTTGACGGTTTCGCAAACCATCAATGTTTGCGGGACACTTGTCTTGACGTAGAAGACGGCACCAGCCTTGCGGAGAAGTGCTGTGAGGACGGAGTCTTCTTTGTCGTACTTTCCGAGCCAGGAGACGTAACCCATTGATGTCTCTTTCCCCTAATTTTAGTCATGTCAGTCCTAAGTCTAATCTACTTTCGAGGGTATAGTTGTACACAGATTAGGAGGGACGCGTCATACCTTGATCCGCAGTTGATCTTTCAGTGAGATGGGAAGACCATGCAAAGGTCCAATGGGCTTGTTGTGCTTAGCATAATACTCATCCAGCCCACGGGCCTGTGCAAGAGCCTCTTCGGGGAAGAACTCATGCACACAGTTCGTCTACGATCAGTCGTTAGCTTACACACTCGCACCTGCCATAGATTCTAATCTCACCAGTTGCTGCGCTATAGCAGCTCTTTTACAAAACGCAAGCGTGACATCAACCGATTTCAGCTTGCCCTGCGCCAATTGTGCAACGATGTCAGTCGCCGATGATTCGGTAATCTCGATCTCTTTTGCAGAAAGCAGGCCTGATTCCTTTGGATATGCAAACACATTGCTGTCGCTCGGAGGTGTTCGGATCAACCAGTCTGAGGGGATAGATTCGGCAATGCGCTTTCGCTTGTCAGCAGCAAGCTGCTCCCAGTTTGAACTCATTGTCGATATGCGTACGCTGTTTACGGCGATGACAGAAGTTTGGTATGGAATACGGTCTGTTCAATGCGCAGAGAGTCACCTGTACCGATACTGGCGCCGGACTAAAGGGCGATGATAACGCTCATACGTACTGCGTTTATCAGGATAGTCGCTTGCGCCTACCGCATCGAGACTCGACCCCACCTTACGTGCGGAGCATTTCCGACAACACGGCTCGGTATTTCGCTTCGTGACATCTACGATGCTAGTTGTACTCAGGTCTTGTAGACCCGGTTGAGCTGTCAGACTTGCAGCGATAAAGTTTCGATAATCCCCGGTCATTTTACGAGACAGGACGCCGTACAACGTGCCGCTTTGTACAGTGCTAACGATGGCTGCATGACGTCACTCGGATCACACCTAGGCAAGCTCCATCGGTTGTAGTGCTGAGTACACAACGCGACTTAGGCTGTCGCTATCGCATGCTAGTTGTGTTCTACTCATCTAAACTTCTCAGAATAGAAAGTATTCCCAACGTGGATATGTTTACCGCACTACAGCTGTACACTCGACCGGCAAAGAGCGGATAGACACGCTTCGTCCTTTCGTGTTCGCGCTCTAGCCCTCACGTATTCCGTATCATCACACAATCTTTAGCTAGGTCTTTGGGATACACGCTGTAGACGCCATTTCGTTCTTTCCACGCCCTACAAGGCAGCGAACATGCCTACGTATAGAGCGCTCGATGAACCGATGTTCTGAAGCGAACCTTGGATACTTCTATGATAACTCATATCTTGAGACCATCTATTATCAACAAAGCTGACATCGTCAAGACTTCAGCATTGGACAACACATCGGAATCAGCAACCCCTAGCCAACCACGATGTATCTCCGCGCCGTCCATGCTGAGGCAGATATTGCCAAACTACATCAATTCATCCGCGCAAACCCACTAGGCATCTTCACCACAGCCATCGAATCCAAATCATTTCCCTTCCTCCAATCCAGCCACATCCCCTGGGTCCTGGACACCGAAGAACCCAAAGCCGACTCGACCCATCTCGGCGTCCTCCGCGGCCACATCGCTCGCGCCAACCCCCAAGCAAAAGCCCTAATCGAACATCTCAAATCCGAAAACAATGAGACAGATCAACCGCGCCAGACCCTCTCCCGCGACATCATGATCCTCTTCAACGGCCCAGCCCACCACTACGTCACACCCAAATTCTACACCGAGACGAAACCAGTAACCGGGAAAGTAGTGCCAACGTGGAACTACTCCGCCGTCCAAGTCTACGGACGAGCCACCATCTTCCACGACACAAAGCACCCTTCTACAGGCTCTTTCCTCGACAAACAGATCCGAGACCTGTCACTGCAGTCCGAGAAAGAGATTATGGGCTACGAGAAGCCGTGGGAGGTTGACGATGCGCCCTCGAGTTATATTGAGATATTGAAGAAGGCGATTATTGGGGTGCAGATTGAGATAATGGATTTGGGGGGCAAGTGGAAGATGAGTCAGGAGATGGGGGTTGGGGATCAGAAGGGTGTGGTTGAGGGGTTTAGGGCGTTGGGGTCGGATGAGGGAGATGAGATTGCGAGGACGGTTGAGGAGAGGGGGAAGGTTGGGGTTAAGTCCTAGGCACGTAGGTATATCTACGAGAAGGTTATGGTTGGAGGGGTGTTTTGTTGGGCTGTTGGAAGCGGGTGGAAAGGCCTTTGGCTTTGTCAATCGCGTTGCGATGCCTATCTTTTTGTAAACGTTTTATGCTAATGTATGAGGGGACAAACCCGGGGTATCATATCCAAACGCCGATGCAAGGTGCAAAAAATGCGGACTAAGAAACCTTCGACGGTACTACCAGCTCGCCAGCACCGCATCCACTTTCCGCCTCCCTTCATTGTCCAGCCCCTCCATATCAACATCCTCCTCATCCTCCGCCGTAGAAGGAACCTGCACATCTCCAAACTTATCTTCCACACGCGCCGCGACCCGTATCGCCAGCGTGCGCGTCTTTGCCAGCTCCGACGCAAGCGGCGCATCCTTCCACACCAGGTTCGGCTGTATACTCTCCTTGGGGTTGCGGTACGGCTCTAGCAGCGAAAGCAGTGTACGATACGTATCCAGCCTGTTCTGAAGTGTCTGCCGGCGAGCAGAGAGTTCTTGGAGCCGGGATACGGAGGAGAGGTATTCGTCTTGTGTGACTTCGGCGTCGCGGTCGGGCCATGTGACTGGGAGTTTTGCAATGTTCTCGTCGAGGGTTAGGTCGTCGTTTTGGTAGAGGGTGTGCGCGTCGTTTTCGGGTAAGGAGGAGGAAGTATGCGCGTCTTCGTTGTCGTCGTCGGCGTGTTGCGCGCCGGAGTCCCAGTATAGGATGTCTATTTGCTCGACGACGTGCTCGATCATTTGGCGGCTGTAGACTTTTCGCGAGTGCTGTTTGAGGTCGCGGTTGACTGTTCGGTAGCCATTAGTGCTAATACGTAAAGCATGTGAGTGAGACGACTATATACCTTTATCAAGCACGCCTTTCATAACACTGAGTTCAATGCCACCATCTTGCGCAAGAGTGCGTAACCGTTCTGACGGCGGTATTGGACGCGATAGAATGTGTTTCCTGGTCTGGAGAAACCTTTGCTTCTGCTCAACGACAGTGCCTTGTTTCGATCTCGCATTTGGCACGCGTCGGTCCATTGTGAGAGCGTTGGGTAGCGTTGACCATCATTGCGGACATGGACATGTGCAGGCAATGTTGGATCGCGGGGACTAGCGCGACGCGTGGAAATCAGACTTACCTCATCTAGATAGCGCGCTCGTCAAATCTCACCTAGCCCTGGAGGTACCTTGATCCATCCCATCTCCATCACAGCCGCAATGTTACTCCTCGTACTCATACTCGCCCTCCTGATCATCGCACCTGCGTTGACTTACTATCTTACAACATCCATTTTTTACTCCGTCGTGAAGGACAAGGAGTCGTCCGGGAAATTACCACCATCAATTCCCTACTCTGTTCTAATAGCTTCCCATTATCTCGGCTTCGTGTTCAATGGAACGCAGAAGTACTTCGCGAAGCTGATGTAAATCCCATTTTTGGTAGTGGTTGGAAAATACTGACACATCTTAGTGAAGAATATGGACGGTTCGCGCCGTTCCTCGTCTTGAATTTCGCCGTTCTTCGAGACCCGGAACATGTGAAGAAGGCCATGCAAGCATGTAGGCCAGCCATCACAAGGAGGAATATGCACGAAGTAATTGTACTCTCTCGCAAAGACCTTGAGAAGAAGTATGACGACGCCGCTGCCCACTTGCAAGACATCAGCTTTGAGCGTGGCGTGACAACATGCAAGTATATGGAAGGCAGCTCGCTGGCCACCATGACCAACCTGTATACCGATATCTTGTCGCGTAACATGAACGATAAGATGTTTCAAATCAGCAGCTGGACCCAGATAGAAGACGTCTGGTCGTTCCTCGAGCAAGTCCTTACAAGGTGCTCTGTGGAATTGCTCTTTGGCTCCGCCATCCTCAAGCAGTATCCTGGCCTCATAAAAGACTACTGGAAGTTCGAAGAAGCTATCCAAGGCTTCCTATCAACAGATGATTTGTTCAGGACCCCACCTTACAAAGAGTCGCTCGACCGGCTATGGCAGGGCGTCGAAAAGTGGCTGAAAGTCAATCACAGTGGCACCGAGTTCGCGAAGACTGGACCTAACGACGCAGATCTGGATGAGCATAGGGGTTCGAAGTTCATTCAAGAACTTGATGATATGATTGCGAGCAGCCAGCTACCTTCTGAGGCAAGAACCGCGGAGATGTTAGACGTATTGCACTAGTAGGCATACTCCGTGAAACTATACTATCCTGGCTCGCACAGTCGTGCTGACCTGCTTATAGCTCGAATGTGGAACTGGTCCCTTGCGCCATTTGGACCACGATCGAATCGCTACGCAAACCATACCTAGCCGAACAAATCACTGCGATGGCCTCCGCAGGCAAGCCGACAAAAGCTGCCGCGTATGATGTGAATAGGATTCTAGCTAGGCCCCTCTTCCAGTCTCTGCAGGCAGAAGTTAGCCGTCTCCGCGTGGCAAAGTATAGGATATCTATCCCAAGGGCTGATGTTGCCCTTGACAGCGAGTGGATACTGCCCAAAGATTGCAATGGAATTTCGTTTTCGCGAGATTTCGCACTGAACACGAAAGTGTGGGCAAAGGTGCGGCCACGCACCGTCGAAAAACCACTGGAGGAATTCTGGGCTGAGCGCTTCTTGATCCCTGAGAAAGACACTTCACGGGCACAGGGTCAGCGAAAGAGCCGCGGTAGTATGAATGAGGCGAGATTCGACGCGCAAGATCTCGAGCTGCTGCTCCCTGCAATCGGTGACAAGATGGCGTTCGACCTCGCTAGCCATTATTCCAGAGCCATGCAAGCAGCGACTATAGCTGTTCTATTCAACGAGTTCGAGATACAGCTATGCGATCCGGATTTGATCGATGCAGCGATGCCTGAGTTGCGGGAGTCGGCTTTTGGACTGGTGCGGCCGAAGGAGAAAATAGCCGTGCGCATACGCAAACGCAAAGCTAGCAAGGAGCAGTGAGGGAGGGCCCTTCCAATTTCGGATGTGGCGCAGTGTTGCTGTGTGATTGTCGTGTAACCCCCAAAATTTTTATTTACCGTCCTTTCGACCACGCACTTCAAGCACTTTGTGTGTCCTCCTTACCTCCTCGAACACTAACGCGATCACAACGACTATCGATTGGCCTCGAAAATGGAGCTTGATCTACTCAGCGTCGTCAAAGGCTTGTTCGCAATCGCCTTGACGTACTGGTCCAGCAAGACCGTCTACAATGTCTTCTTTCACCCACTGGCTCACTTTCCCGGTCCGTGGTGGGCGACGGCGTCATATCTGGCGGAGTTCTACTACGACGTCCTGCAAGGTGGGCAGTATCTCAAAAAGGTCATTCAAATGCATGAGAAATATGGTAGGTACTAGACACGAGACGCAATCCACACAAAAAGCATTGGCTAATGGCACGCAGGCCCCCTCGTACGAGTCAATCCGGACCATCTCTCATTGAACGATCCCTTCTTCTACACCGAGATTTACTCAGGCGCTGGACGGAAAATGAACAGTAAGTGTCTCTGTGCGAACTGCATGTAAGACCTACGCTAACTTCGTACACCTACGTTTAGAGCACCCCGAGCTCTCACAAACCGTAGCTACGTCTGTAGTCTCCACCAAAGACCACGACCTGCACCGACAACGTCGAGGTTACATTGCCAACATGTTCTCCAAGAAGTCTATCTCGGATCTCGAGAATGTTGTCCAGTCAAAAGTCGACAAGTTGGTCATGCTGATGAAGCAGGCCTATCGTACAGAAGAGACACTCATCGGACATCTCATGTTTGGCAGCCTTGCGGTTGACATCATCTCGCACTACGCGTACGGGGAGAGTTTCGGCGACCTCGATAAGCCTGGATTACCGTGTGAGCTCCAGCGAGACGTCAAAGGCGTAGCGTTGACTTTGAACCTGCGCAAATTCTTCCCGGCCATGGATGCGGTTCTGATGCGTATTCCCGCCTGGTTGATCGTCCGTATTAACCCGTCTATCGTCAGCTGGTTGGACTTCGATAACCGAATCACGAGATACTCCATCGAGGCGCTGAAGAAGAGCCAAGAGGGGGTGGAGCCAGCCAAGCCTAGGACGATATTCGATGCGCTACTCAGCTCTAAAGTTCCCGAAGAAGAAAAGACGCTGCAACGATTGAAGGATGAGGGCACGCTTATCTTGTTCGCCGGTGTGGATACTACAGCTCGATTTCTGACTTGTGCGATGTGCTACTTGCTCACTTATCCCGGTATATTGGCGAAGCTGCGAGCGGAGCTGGAGTCCCACTCTTCGTCGACCTTGACTGAGCTCGAGGCTCTGCCGTATCTGGTATGTCGATCGCCACACTCAGTCGTACCGCCTAACACAGACTAGACAGCCGTCATCAACGAGTCTCTTCGATTTCAGTGTTGCTTCACAGGCCGCTTTCCACGCGTGGTCGTTGACCCTATTCCCTACAAGGACCTGCTCATTCCATCTGGTGTACGTATGACACCTACTTTGGGGCTTCAATTGTCTAACACTACCAAGACCATCATCGGCGCATCCCCGTATCTCCTCAACAACCACCCCGACGTATTCCCAGACCCTCACATCTTCCGGCCCGAGCGATGGATCGAAGCCAAAGCTCGCGGAGAATATCTCGACAAGTATCTCGTTACCTTCTCGAAGGGCAGCCGAGCTTGCCTCGGCATCAAGTAAGACGATATGCCATGTTGTACGTTGAAGCCATACTAACAGACTTTAGCCTCGCATACGCGGAGTTATACCTCACTATCGCAGCCATGGTTCAGAACTTTGACCTGGAGCTTGTAGATTCCTCTATCGAGAACATCACGCCTGATAGAGACTTTGGTCTGGCTTTTGACAAGAATTACAACTTTGGCGTCAATCTGAGGGTCACCAAGGTACGGAAAGAGTGAAGGGTGGGTGTTATGCTGGACGATCTGTATCTTGATGTATCGGGAGCACGTGCAGAGTTTCATCATCTGCAGTGACTATCATAAGCTTGTCATCACGACGGGAGCCATCTACTCTACAGCAGAAATGACATCAGTGGAGGATCTTTCCATACCCCTCATCTCTCCTCGATAGTCCTGGAGAGCAACCAGTGTCAGGCATAGATTCGACATGTTACAGTCCCTCGTCCCCAACATCAGCCGATCTAGCCTGCGCCGCACCCAAAGCTACTCATCCATATACCAAAGATCTTGCCCGCGAACCACGCACTCGTACTCTCAACTACGTTCAGTAGTACTGTCACAACAGCACTATATTGACGTCAGCTCATTCCCCTTTGTTACCTCTCTAGTGCAGTATGCTGTATCCTTAGCTGGCATTGGAACACTTTGAGACTTACTCTAGCAGTTGTATCCGGTATGGTATCGGCATGTGTGCGCCTCATACCTAGGGGCATTCGCGACCGATTGTTTGTAGTAAATTGGCGGAAAATACGGGGGGTTAGGAATTGGCTGATCGAGAGGAGGGGTTGCCGCGAGTGGGTGCGCAACGACGAATGCCGTAAACGCAAAGAAGAGGATTGTTGCGAATGCGAGACGAGGCATGTTCACGATGGCGATTGTTGATACTGGAACCAGAAGGAGGATATAGAGGGAAGTGGATTTGTAGATCAGGGAGCGTGAATAAAAGGTAACAATCCGGAAAGCTATATCCAAGCGAGCGGAAGAAACCAACCAACAAACATTCCGTCAACACATATCCATCACATCCCCATCACTATCACAATCACCCACCACCTCGATAACCACCCGCCCCATTCAATCTCATCCAACCATGCCCACAAGCTTAACAAACAAGTCCCTCACGCGTCCCCTAAAAGCTACCCGGGACGCACACGTGTCACCCCTTGTACCACAACCACCCCCCTCACAAACCAGCCAGCCCATCACACCCCCATACAACTGTACCCGCAAGCGCCCTTGCACAGCAGATTCTTCTTAACAGCCTTGCACACCTGCTCATCGTAACAAGCACCTTGTTTCTTCCTTATCTCATTGGGGAGGCAGTGGTTTACCTATGGGAGGAAATTGTCAGAATGGGTTGTTTGTAGGTGTGGAGTGGGGTGGGCAAGTGGTAGGGTTTTGAAATGTTTGGGTTACAAGTATGGAGTGGTATCGGTTGTGGGTAAGGGAAGTGATGGGATAGGAGACGTACCTTGGTGTAGAGATCGATGACGAGGGCACATGTTCCGCAGATGTTGGATGGGTTGTCGGTCATGATCTGGCGTTCTGCTAGTTCGAGGGAGATGAGGGGGGTGGCGGTTGCGACGGTGGTGAGGGCTACGAGGAAGAGGGTTGGGAATTTCATGATGATGGTAACTGGTTGAGTGCTTTCTCTGTGGTGGAGTAGAGTTGAGTTGAGTTGAGTAGAGAAGAGTGAGTGTGGTTCGATGGAGCTGATGGGTAGCTGTGCTGGAGTATTTCAATAGGCACGATGCTCCAAGTATTTATCTACCTACAGTGAATGATGGAGTTGCGATCCTGTTGCCTGTGTTGGTTAGCCGGGGTTTCTTTCATGTTCGTATCGTCTGGTAGGTCTTTGGGTAGGCCGCATGGACTTTCCTTTATTCGTCCCTTGCGAACTGTTTGGAATGTACGAAGCGACAAAATATACTGCGGATAGTACGGCGAGGATCGCCGGATCAGTATCAGTATCGATTTTGCATGGTAGTGATGCATTTTGTAGTTATCCGATACTTCACACCAACAAGCCACCATGGTAGGATCCGCAGACTTGGCAATATCTCTTCGTATTATGTTGATTCCTAGAGTTCGAGCAACACTCTCTGCCTTCGTTCTAGTCTCGTCCCCCAATACAGTTTCTTTGTATGCACCTACGCGTGTCAACAAGTCTACTCATCTGCCCGGCGAGATGTTCGATCAAGATCACAGGTTATTGATCTTCGACCGAACATAACACCATAACCTGTGATCTTGATCGAACACAACACCAGGCAGACGAGCAGGCTTATCGACAAGCGTAGGCACACACGCTTGAAGACCACGTCGTACCCCGGCACGCCTAGGCACACTTAACCACCCCGTCCACCCCTCTCATCCTGCATACCAATAGCTGGGTCGGGCGCCTCGGGAAACTCCTTCTTCGCCTTTTCCTTCCCACCAGCCGAGTCCTTTCCTTCAGTCGCATGACCACCGCTGCCCTCTTTTTGTGCGCTGCTTCATGGTATTAGCCGTATGTTGCGATAAAGCCACGTTCATTGCCTTCCATCCCCGTATGTATGTTGCTGGAAACCACTCACTCTATGCCTGCCTTTGCATTGCTCTCCTGAACATTGTGTGTGTCGCCCTGTTTGACCTTCTCTTGTACCGCATGCGGGCTATCGCTGTCGTATTTGTCCGTCTTGGTCTTTGAGTTGGTGCTTAGGTTGTTGGGGTATTGCTCGACGCGTCTTGAGGCGGAGAGAGAGAAAGGTCGTGTGGATGGGGCGGTGAGGCGGAGGGTCCTTGTGGACCGGATCATGCTGTTGCGAAACATGGTGGCTTGGGTCGTCGAGCCTCGAGCAATGTATTACGTAGGTGGTGAGGGTTGAAGGTGAGGTTGTGTATGTGTCAATTGGGTCGATTTGATGATTGAGGTCAGGGTGGATGGGTGTCAGGAAGCAGAAGTCCAGAAGGAACCGAGGTATGCAAAAGCAAATGACGCATGACGCGGTTGCACATTTTAGCTAGCAATGATGATGTATGACGCTCTCTCCAATTGTACCTGGCATGGCTGGCGGCATGCGGGTCATAGCTCCACCTGACGCGCCTTACCGCATAGGGGTGGCATCTACCCCTCCCCCACATTTCGCGATTTGAGCCTCATCGCGAAGACGGGCCCAGGCTAGCATCCTTGAACGCGCATCGTGCCGAAATCGACATCGAAGACTATCGGAGGTACCGACTAGGTATACAACACTCGACCACATCTTCGTTCGGCGCCACAGACGTTGCAGAGCAGACAAAGACCACGAGCGGCACAGCAACATGGCCGACCAGAAAGACTGGAAACCAGAGGACTTCCCTTGCACCCTGTACGCTTTCAGTCCATAATCTATGCAATTCACATTCCTAACACGACCTCAGCACCCTCAACATCCCCTTCCCAACCCCTCACCTCGCCTCAACCGCCTCCCGCGCCCTCTCCGTCGACGCCGAACTCTCACCCCTCGTCCGCCGCGCATTCACGCTCACCACACCCCCCTCATTCTCATCCACATCCTCATCCACAGACCAAAGCGTCCTACAAGTAAACTACGCAGCAACCACAAACCGCATGTTGCGCGTCGCGGTCAACGGGTTCATAGAAAGCATAGGCGTTGTGATTGGTGTGATGAAGGATCTAGACACGGATGTTGTGTATGAGGCTACGAAGGAGGGGTTGGACGGGGTGCAGGGGTTGGATAGGGAGAAAGTGGGCTGAGGAGAGGTATGGGGAGTAGCAATTTCTAAGTGCAGATCTGCAAGGCTGGGAGGTGCGACGCGGAAGACTGGGGAGGAGAGGGAAGACGCGATGAGCGTTGAAGAGGCGACGACGAGGATGATGATGATGGACAAGCCCCCCACACGCACCAAGGGGAGACCAAGAGATGTACCAGGAGTTCGACAAGTCGCGGATGGAGAAGTGCCGCAGCTCTGTGAATCATGAGATGACCTCCGGGATAGGTAGAGGATGAGGAAGTCATCTCGTGTTATGCTGCAATACCATGCATATATACATATCCAATCACATCACCATGCCACTCATCCTCACTTCTCGTTTCGCACACCAGTAACCGCACTACCACCGCATCTTCATCCCTGCTCCTTCACTTCCGACTCTTCGTCATCCTTCTCGTCCTCAGCCTTCCTCTTCTGCGCCGGATTTCCTTCTAACACCGCCATCTTCGCCTCCGGAACCATGGACGGCGCCACTGGCGCATGCTCTGGCGGCTTCTCAGACGGCAGAGGCGGATACACACCATCGTCTCTAATCTGCCAGCCATCGATCTTGAGAAGTTTCCACCTCTCTTTGATCTTGCATCGGACTAGTTCGCCCGTGGTGCGCGCGTCCTCGTAGCTGTCGTGACCCGCAGCGCCTCCTTGTTGGATTTGCTCGCCGAGGTGGTCGGATGCCAATTTTCGCAGGCCAAAACGAAAGGGCAGGCCACTGGGGTTTGGGTACAGGAGGACGGTGTCGATGATGGTGGGGTGGACGAGTCGAATGGTATTGAGGTCGTTTTCGAGAGCATGCCCGAGGACCGGGGTGGTGGGAGAGACGTGGGAGAGAAAGAGGTCTCTCGCTGCGTGGGGTGATTCAACGATTCGGAGGTCTTTGCGCACGG
Source organism: Alternaria viburni (assembly GCF_023758015.1). Lineage (NCBI taxonomy): Eukaryota > Fungi > Ascomycota > Dothideomycetes > Pleosporales > Pleosporaceae > Alternaria > Alternaria viburni. The sequence continues at coordinate 211,804 of NW_026055780.1, forward strand.
GTTTTGGGTTGTCTGGATCATATGGTTTCGCGTTCAGGTACTGGTCTGCGGTAATGCCAGAGAAGCGCGTGTTGAAGTCCAATACGTGTCCAAGTGGGCGGACCAGTACGTCGACAAGAGGTTTGTGTTGTGGCCATGTGATGACTGTGAGACGAAGCATCTCAAGGCCGTTGGTGGTATAGCCCATCTCGCAGTCGAAGCAAACAGCGGTGTCCTTCGGTACTTTGTCGTTCTCCGGTGTTTCGACAAAGGGCATGATGAGTGACAGTCGATTTGGGTCTTTGATGTTGTACACATGGGAAGGATGCGTAGTGCAGCCCGGTGATCCTACCTCCCCGTTGCAGCAACTGAACTTTGTAGGCTCTGGGGCGACGCCTCTTGTTTTCCTTGGAAAAACGCGCCTCCCCCAGTGATGTTTGCACTGCCCTCCTGTTGTAAGGGCTCCATCTTCTTCTCGCCGCTCCGAGAAGACCTGGAAACGTGTGTTGCAGCGGTCACACTGCTCCCAGCCGCCAGCTGCTTCGAGCGCCAACTTTGTCTCGTTGAGATCGGCCTCAGCAGGTACTTTGGTCACATAGCCGTGCTGGTCTAATCCATCCTGCGGGCACACAAGCCTGGGGAGGAATGTCATCTCTTCTTTCGCTGTAAGTCCCGTGTCTATCCTCTTGGGCGGCGCTTTCTTTGGTGGCTCTCCACTCTCCTTAGCGACCGCATCGCGCCGTTCCTTGACCCACTCTTCTGCTGGCATGCCTTTCAGCTTGACCAATCGTTGCTTGAGTATGTTCTCGTATACTGAGGGGTTTGATGTAGCTATCCTTTCCTCTTCGTCAACTGCTAGCTTGTTGAGTTGGTTTGCGGATAGATGCAGCGCTTTGATCTCGGGCTTGACTGCTTTGAGAAGCTTATCGTTCTGAGGCTTCATGTATGAATGTAGCGCCTTGAGCAAAGCAACCCGTTTGGTGAAGGTGGCGGGTTCTTTGTTGAGTTTGCGTGGCATTAAAGTAACAGGAGCATCGGGTTTGACGGCAGCCTTGGGCGCAGTTGCAGTCGGAGGTGGTGATACTGGCCGCGTGGCAGACTTAGGGAGAGTAGAGGCAGTGGAATTTGCGACAGATGCCTTAGAAGGGGCAGGGTTAACAGCCGCAGACCCATTGCTTGTTGTCTGTGTCTTGGTCTTGGGTATGTCCGTGCTGACCGAGACATCGGGCGTGTTCTGGGTCGACGTAGGCTTGGTGATAGTGGGTGCTGTCTTGTCGTGGTCAAGCTTCAGTCTCTTCGCGATTGGCTCCGAATCATATGTTGCTGCAGCTGGCGATGGAGATCGTGTTCTAGTGGGTTTTGTAGAATCGTGACCGAAGATGCAGTGAGGCAGGTCACACTTTGCACCCGAAGGACATGCTATATTGGCAAAGCTCCTGTAAGCTGGTACTGAAGGCCACATGATTGCTTCGCTTGCGACGTGTTCTTTCCTGTAAGTAAGTACAATGCCAAGCTGTATGCGCCTGTGACCTACCAGCACGCTATCTTAGGAAAACGCTGAACACTCTAGAGCCTACGTTGACGTTAGCTGACCTACTTTGTAAGTTCTTGTTTTAATGTAGTCTGCAGACCTGTTCAATGTTCTTCTTGTATGAGGTGCCAGGCTAGAGCTGACGAAGAGCTATACAGCCAATGGATGCGATGTATGAGAAATGGTCTTGGGTCTGACACCAGCCACACGTTTGATTGCACGGTGTTGCCACGGTATGAGGGAGTGACGGTTAAGCAATCAACATCTCATTGCGCAGAAAAAGATAGATGTAGATGCAAAGGCGGCTGGTACGACAGCCTACGCGTTAAGAGTCTTCTTGTAGCTTCACGAAGGGCAGTGTTGTAGAGACGCGCTGCACCCAGATTACCAGCAAGCTCCGGTATGAGCTTGAGCTGTCCCAAAGGAGCTAGAGTGTGCTAGATGGTGAAGGTGAGGGATGAGGTGAGATGCGCATCAGGCTCAGCCCTGTGGATGTTTAGCGCTAGACGCAGGGTCCACGGACGCGGGCGGGCGAACTTGCGACGGCGATCCGCCTTAATTCCGTCATGACGCGGTGATGCAACCCGTGCGCATCTCAAGGCCGCCTCCCTTTCACCCTCCACCCAGCGTCAATACCCACAATACATGCGCAATCTTGCTTGAGTGAACTTGCGCATCTACACACTGAATCCTTTTAATCTCGCCGCTTTCCGCGACATCACAAGTGTCCTCGTCGCATAGGAATTGCTTTTCGGACCGCGCGCGTCTCGGGTCATACTGCGCCTTTCGGACGACTTGTGGACGCCCGAGCGATATACAAATACTGCGCCTTTCACCCTAATACTGTCAGCCAAGATTAGTATCTCTCGCCATGTCTACCTCCATGAAAACCTCTAAGAAAGCCGACCATCTCTGTGTCCTCGTTCATGGGTACGTCCCTGTCTCCGTCGCACGGCTTATCGCCTCTTATCATGACAAGAAGGAACACTGTCGCTGACCACACCCAGCCTCTGGGGCAAGCCTGAGCACCTCAAATACGTCAGCACCACTCTAGGCGAACGATATCCAGAGGATAAACTGCACATTCTCGTGGCCAAGCGCAACGCTGGCAGCTTCACATACGATGGCATCGATACCGGTGGCGAGCGCGTGGCAGAAGAGGTGGAGAGGAAGTTGGAGGAGCTCGCTGAGGCTGGACACGACATAACGAAGATCAGTGTCGTCGGATACTCACTGGGAGGCTTAATAGCACGCTATGCTATTGGCCTGCTGTTCCACAGAGGCATCTTTGAGAAGATACAGCCTGTCGTATGTCTACGCAACCCCCCACAACCCTCCAGCTCAACATACTAACACTACCAGAACTTCACAACGTTTGCGACACCCCACCTCGGCGTACGAACACCCCTCAAAGGCTACCACAGCCACATCTGGAACGTCCTGGGAGCGCGAACACTCTCTATGAGCGGGAGACAGCTGTTCGGCGTCGACAAGTTTAGGGACACGGATCGATCACTTCTAGCCGTACTCGCGGATCCCGAAAGCATCTTCATTCGAGGCCTCGCCCAATTCAAGCATCGGAGTCTATACGCGAACGTCGTAAATGATCGAACGGTCACATACTACACCGCCGGCATCTCGCAAACCGATCCTTTTGTCGACCCGGACGACATCAAGATAAACTATATCCCAGACTACGAAGATGTCATTGTCGATGGCCAGCACCCAGTCTCGCACAAGGAGCCAGAGGAACCACCAGCGTTGTCACAACGGCTGGTACAAGGTACATGGACAATACTAGGAAGGACGGGCATTGTCGCTGCCTTGACGGTCCTCGTACCGATCGGCGTATCAGCTTTCCTTATCAACTCGGCATTCCAATCGATCCGCAGCCAGCAACGGATAAGACTGCATGAGGAAGGCAGATCGGGAATCGACTACGCGCGCTATCGCATACCGCTCATGATAAATGCCGTACGGCGCGAGGCCGAGGGCATGTACGAAAACGCAAACCATGTCCAGAGCCAAGAATATCTGAGCGAGAGCTACGAACACGTAGGGTCTGCTTCTCCACGCAAGGACGAGTCCAGATCCGACGTCGACTCGATACAGGAACAGAAAGAGAGCGCATCTCCCACCTTCCCCACACTAGCTCTTACCCAAGAACAATTCGGAATGATCGAAGCGCTGGACAACGTCGGCTTCACGAAGCATCCAGTCTACATTCACAACCATCGACACTCGCATGCAGCGATTGTTGTACGCATGAACAAGCCTTCTTTCAATGAGGGTAAGGTGGTCATCAAGCACTGGTTGGACAATTTTGAACTATGATGGACCTCCAAACACATTTCTGTCTGCATTTACAGCGTGGCGCATGGAGTATCTTTGGGATGGCATTCTCAGGATATAGAAGCGGCTTTCTGTTGGGCGAGCTATACCTTGATCACTTGTGTTTAAGTATGTGTTTTCAATTACGAATGTTTAATGTGTTACTACACCACTACTGCTGCGCCAGTCACTCATCATCGTCCTCGTCCTCCTCCCCCTCATCATCATCCAACTCCCTCTCCTCCCCCGCAAACCGAAACGTCAACCCCCTCACAACCCTCGCTCGAAAATCCATCCGACACATAATCTCCACCCTCACAACCTCGTACTTCGCCGTCTCATACACCCTCAGCGCATCCTCCTGCTCCTGCGACACAACCTCGTAAGCGCACCCCTCAACACACGTTCCAGGGTTGTCGACCAAAGCTTTGTACTTGCCGCCCCACGTTCTGATCTTTCCGGAATGAATCATAGCTGGATATAGTGTGTGTTGGTGACCTGGTGGTGAGTTGAATAGGTGGGCTAGGTATGAGGGATTGGCTAGGGTGCCGTAGAAGAAGTACCATACGGGATATTGGTTTTGTGCGGGTTGGTAGTCGGAGGGCGTGATGGTTTGGGGGCGACGGTGGGGGAGTGTGGTGTCGTAGCCGAGAGTTGGGTATGCGGAGAATGGAGAGAGGGTTTTGCGTGCGATGTTGATGGGGATGAAGGTTGGTGAGATGGTGGGGTAGGTTGTTGCAAGCCAGTGCTTGATTGTAGGGATGTCGATGTCGCGGATTTGACAGAATAGCGCGTCGCCGTCTTCGCCTTGCCCTTGGTGGAATTGGGGTTGGGTGGGAAGGATGGCAGCAGATGCGAGGATTGTGGGGGTAATGGATGCGGTGATCTTGAAGAGGTAGTCCATCTTGCTCGATTTGCGCTTGGGGGTTCCATTCGCTGGAGTCTGGCACTTGGTGGCTCGGATGAGATCTTCTAGCTCGGAGGACAGCTTGGGTGCTGCAGTATGATCGAATGGGGTGGCATCGCCGGTCAGCTCGTCCAGCGCGTTCATGCCGTCTAGGCATAGATCTTCGGGGTAGCTCATGATTATTGTGAGGTTCGAGAGTGTAAGAGATGAAGTTCTTCCGCTGCAGGTCGCGCCTTCACATGTTTTATTTAGGCTTTCACCCTTTTTGAGTCACAGCCACACGTTATACCGCACCTTGGTTGTTATTCAATGTATCCAGTGGTACTGCAGTGAGCCAGTAGATCACGACGAATTACTCACAGCACCCACAATCCATACCAACACATCCTTTGAGGCTTACATTGTCCAGTATCACCTTAGGCTGTCAGAGTGGGATCTACTGAGTCTCTCCTAGGTGTCGCAAAGCTTGTGGAAACTTTCGTTATCGCAGGTTCTTAGACTCCAACCCGACGTTCGTCGCTTACAAAATTGTTCATATATGCATGGGTAGCGAGGGCCAATCCAGCGGGTAGCGGGCACGAGGCTGTGCACGCTAGACGCTAGGCTAGACCTGGGCAGCACTTTCGATACGGTGCTTCTACGACGCATCAAAAGCACACATCACTAAAAGCGCACCCGAAATTTTGCTGACATGCTTCAGTTTATCGACCCAGCCGACTAGAGATAAAATGAGGGTGCGAGAAGAGATCATGAGAAGGTTTGAATTGGCAGGGGAAGATCATCGCGTACGAGCGGCATTGCGCAACCAGTGCATCAGTGCTAAGCCTACGCCTACATACACAGCCACGTCATACTGGACGTCCATCCCTATTGGTTGACCAGAGACGACACCACCTCGAGTAAACAGCGATCCAGATCACCACTTGAAGTCCCCGCCCTCGATCGTGGGAAAGTGTCCCGAGGTCTCCCCCCTCGTAGCCTTGTCAATCTACGCAACGTCAGCATCAACTCTGCACAGCAGCCTCGCGAAAAACTTACCGTAGATACCAAAAAGTTGGCACTATCCTCAACAGTAATAAAGGCCTTCTCCATACCAAACGTCTTCGCTCCTTCATTACCCATATCAGTCTGCACAAACCCAGGGTCGAGCACAAAGGCGGTAAGCTCCGGGTGATCAAAGTGCGCCTTGCAAACCATCCAGTGCAACATGACTTTGGACATTCCATACGCAGCCATGGGGAACGGACGGCTCTCCATACCGGTGATACTGGCGATTGGCGTTCCGAGCGCAGCGAACTTGGGGTTGGATGATTTGAGGAGCAGGGGCAGCACAGCTTGGAAAAGAAGGAGGGGTCCGTAGGCATTGACTTCGACGTGCGACTTGAGCACGTCGAGAGAGACTGAGGCAACGGGGGCGTAGTCCGAAGAGACGCCGGCGTTGGCAATGACGGTGTCGATGGTGGTGATACCTTGGCTCTTGAGTTCTTCGATGGCCTTCTTCGGGCCTTCGGTGTCGCGGCTGTCGTAGGCGGTGACGATGAGCTTGCTGTCTTTGCCGACAGGGAGGGACTTGAGTGGCTCCGCGGAGCTGGTGGTGCGTGCTACGGCAATGACGGTGTTGTTTGGGCGCGCCAGGTAGGTCTCGACCATTGCCTTTCCGAGGCCTAGAGAATGGTTAGTTGAACATCGAATAAGATGCTAGGTCAGCCAGAAGTACCTCTAGCAGCGCCAGTGATGAGGTAAGTTGTTCCTGCCATAGTGGAGAAATTGTCGCTGGGAGTTGACGAGTTCGAAGTCTTTTTGCTGGTAGATTGATCTGTGTTGGAGCTGTCGGACTTGAAGCAGGAGAACAATGCAGAGAAGGGTGACATGTATGGGTTGTTTGATCAGCACAGTTGTCTACTTAACCGTAGACCTACGATCATGTTTGGCTGAATTGATAAGCCAAACTCGAAGGAGCGCGCACGTGTGACACAGTTTGCATCTTTGTCAGCTCGGTCAATCGCAAGCGCGAGCAATTGCGGCTGAAATGTCAGCAGATACAAAGACAAAGACAAAGACATATTGCGTTGCAAATGTGGACTTGATGCACGGACGACGCCGCAATTCCATGGGATGCTGACCTTGCATGATTAGTGTAACATAATCGACGGCCCGCTCTCCACGTTTCGGGTGAGCAACTTTCGACGAGTTCCGCTGGCCTGGAACGCTAGAAACGCCACACTGGTTGCCTTTGCTGATTGCCTTATATCGACCTCGCTGGGCGTTCAGCCGCGCATACCTTCGTCTGCAACCCCCAATGCTCACAGGCACTTATTGCCAATGAGTGTGTTTACAAATCGACACGCATATGGAAATACGCGCCTGCGGTCTTAACAAAGTCGCCTGCTATTGCACGGAAGACAATCAAATTCAGAATTGGATGATTCTCCTATGGTGTACGGAGAGTAGTTTCCGAGTTCGCAACTCTACTTAGGTACATCACACAAGATAGCGATGTGTTGAATAGTCGTCAGTATTGCTTTGAAGCTCTCACCGTGTATGTGTACATTGTAATCTTGTGGATAGAATAAGATATAGCATCATGCGAAGTGTGTTGTATACCTAGGTAGGCAGTTGATTGACGGCGTGGCTATCACGTGATCAGTCTAGACCGAAACAAGGTTAGCTCTCGGCGCTAGACAGAGTAGTGCCAAACTCCGAGCCGGGCTGAGATCACCCACAGCACTCGGCCCTGTCTTCAGCGGGTGCCTGAGACCCTGCACGTGTGCGCAGTCATTAACGTGAGTCTTAGCCATTCTTGCTCGCTATATAGCTCAAGCCACCTGCCCGTGCCGTAACAATGCAACCCTCCATGGATGCCGTGGAACGGCGAAAGATACAGAACCGACACGCACAGCGACGCTTTCGCAGTAAGTGATTTAGATTGCTAGAAGGCCCGAACCAAGGCCGGGCCCTAGTCCGAGTCAAAGGCGCGCCTTCTATTATTATTGAGGCTTCTGCGACTACTCGGCCCTTTGATACTGACCGTTCGGGCACTGCAGGCAAGAAGGCGACTAAAAATGGAGGAGAGCCATTCACGACAGCGGCGGCACCGTCCGCTGCAGCTACAGCGAGCGGGCCAATTATACAGCCGCGCCCGCAGTCAAACCACGATGTGCTGGCATGGGGCAGCGAGGGAAGGCTATCTCACCCTCACGCAGCTGGACTACAGACGTCGGAGCAAGACCCGATGCCCCCATCGACGACCCCCAATGACGGCAACACACTACGAGGGGACGTCACAATTACAGGGCTGCTCCGCCAACTTCAAGATTCGCCTATTTCGCCATCGTTGCGACCACGGTAAGATACTCTCAATGCTATGGCGTGGCGATCTGGCTGAGTGACATGCAGCTCGCACATGAACATGACCGACTTCAACTTCCCACCGTCTATGACACAGTCACGTCACGCTGTGCTATGGCCCCACGACCCTCCAGCCGAGGCCATGGTCTTCAGTACTGACGACGCTGGGGGCTTCTACTCCAATCAAGACACAAACAGAACCGCGTGGCCTGACATCGGAGCGAGCCGCGCCCAAACTGGGTCTGAAAGCAGCGGTGATGCGGTAAATTTCGAGACGTGTCATAAAGCTGGCGAATCACTAACATGAGCGCAAGTCACAAATCAACACTCGTATAATCACCCCCAACCTCTTTGTCGATGGCCGCATTGGAGAAGACAACGACCTCGACGACGACGAGCCCTTTCAGACCAACCTCCACATCGCGGCCGAGGCCGGTCATGACAGCCTCGTAGGTCTTCTGCTGGGCTCGGGGTACACCGTCGATGAACCCGACAGTGACGGCAACACAGCTCTGCATAGGGCCAGTCTTGGTAAACATGTGAAGGTGATGTCGAGGCTACTCAAAGCCGGTGCAAATCCCAACGCGATGAATGTTCACGGCTGGACTCCCGTGCATATGGCCTTTTCTCTCGGCTCGATGGAGGTAGTAGAGGTCCTGGTCCGACATGGTGGTGATCTGAACAAGCGTGCGAAAGGTAAGTTGAGCTGTGACAGATTCAAGGAAGCTCTCGTAGCGAAGGATCGAGGGCTTTCGCCCGAAAAATAGCTAGGATTTGTTATCGCTGTTGTGAGCATTGGCAAAGGCTAAAGTACGGTGAAGCAACACAGAGTCTGTTAAAAGGACTCATGGCTTTTCGGGCTAATAATAAACAGTAACCGCTGTCTGCAACTTTCCTCATAAGGCGTCGGGTGCAAATGATTTATCTCGATATGCCAACTACAATACTAATTCGTAAGACCAGTTCCACGTCGCACAGTCGTCCGATATGCCCATCCTCACATTGTCCAGACACGATCCTCCCTCTACCATCAAACATTTCGTCTCACCAAGGGTAGCGGCGGTCAATGGTCTCGTTGAAGAATTGCTCAGAATGCTCCTTCTTGGTGGCATTATCGACCTAGAGCCCCGTTAACGACAGACAACGCTGTAGAGAAGTTATCAAACTCACAATGTGCGCAGTGTTCTTGCTGCTGTCCTCGAGGGTGAGAGGTGCCTTCTCCAGACCGAAAGCGCGTGCGCCCATGTTGCCCATGTCTGTTTGGACGAGGCTATTCACACGACATGTCAACGTCGGCATCGCAGGACAAGCTTAGAGATATCTTACCCAGGATGAATGCACAGCGTGATCAGCCAGTCGTTTTCCATACCCATCTTGCGGACCATGACGTTGGCGAGCGCCTTGGAGCCGGTATAGCTGATATTGGGATAAGGAAACTCAGGCATGTTGTTGATACTGCCGCCAGCAGCGCTGATGAAGGCGAAGCGGGCCGAGTCTGACTTCTTGAGCAAGGGTAGGGTCGCCTTGTACAGTATCATGACGGAGATGGCATTGACCTGGAGAGCGTTCTCGAACTCCTCGAGTGGCACATCGGCGACGGTGTTGAGCGGCGCGATACCAGCAGCTGAGATGACGACGTCGATTTTGTCGATGCCCTTCACGGCCTCGTATGGGTCCGTCTTGGATGCCGAATCGATCTTGACGATGAGGACTTTGGTGTTCTCGCCTTTCGAAACACCGAGCAGGGCTTGAGCACCGGCAGGATCGCGCACTGCCGCGATGAGGGTGTTGTTTGGCTGGGCGACATAATGGTCGAACATGCCGCGGCCGATGCCTGCATATCCAGTCAAATCAGTTTAGCAATCCCAAGTAGGTCAAAGGCACGTACCGCGGTTAGCTCCCGTGATGAGATACGTCTTTCCAGGCATGTTGTCGGAGGTGCAGCGGGTATGGTGAGAATGGTATGTAGGTCGCAGTTAGATGCAGTCGGTTATAGCGCGAGCCGGCCAATATCATGGTTCTGCTCCATGGCTGTCACTCCCTGAGTTAAGTAGCCACGTGACACTGCACGGTCACCTGCAGCCTTGTCTAGCAGGAAAGCACCGAGCTGCCATTTCTAAGCAGCGTGCACGAGCGTGGCACAGCTTGATGTTTACATTTATGATTATTTTGATGGCTCCTAATTGGCTGTAGCACACCCACCCGCGGCCCGTCACACTAATGCAAGGTCAGCATCCTGTAAGATTGGTCCGTGTATTACATTCTTGTGTTCGCGCCCGTCTCGTCATGATCCGATTGCAATGACTTTGCGTGGTCATCTTCACCTACTCAGCGACCACCAAACGCAGTGAATTTGCCATGCATGCTTCAAGTCAGCACTCTGCAGCTTCAGGTGCACATTTGTACAGCTCGAAAGCTTTGATACAATATGTCTGCGCGAACAGCCTGCGGTTGAGATCCTCAGAATTCTGTCATGAATCAACTCTTCCACAACCTTGTGTCCTCGACCTACGGGCGGATTGGACTTGTGTCTAGCGTGTTCCTCACGCTATACGTACTTTACGTCTCCATCTATCGTCTCTACTTCCATCCTCTGCGGAGCGTTCCAGGTCCTAGGCTTGCTGCGTTGACGCAATGGGTCGAAACGTACTATGAGTGCTTCAAGGCGCCCGGTGGTCAATTCATGTGGGAATACCAGAAATGGCATGAGAAATACGGTATGTCTACATGGTGCAGGAAGCAAATGCTGTTTGCTCACCACTTCGTTGCAGGGCCTATCGTGCGTGTTAGTCCAAACGAAGTACACATCCAAGATCCCACCTTCTACGATACCCTGTATGCGCAGTCTCGCCACTCGGACAAGCTGAAGCATCTCGAGCACCGCTTCAACAATGAGATGTCCTCGTTTGCTACTGCTGAGCACAGTCTTCATCGTCTGCGTCGTAGCGCGCTCAACCCCTTCTTCTCTAAACGTAAGATAACTCAGTACTCGCCTCACGTCCAGAGTCATATGGATCGTCTCTGCAATCGCATCGATTCCGAATTCGTCGCCAACGGAAAGACGATGAACCTGAATAATATGTGGGGCGCCTTCACTTCAGACATTGTCGTCGGATACTGTCTCGAGAAGCCGTATGACTTTATCCTGAACCCTGACTTTCGCGCCCAATTCTCCGACGCCATGTATGCCACCTTATGTCGAATCATACACGTAGCATGACTAACACGCTTTAGGGTTGATCTTCTCGATCCTGTTCACTTCATCACGCAATTCCCATGGATGATCAGATCCCTGAAGCTGCTCCCAGACTGGCTCGTCGTGCTCCTGTCGCCGCCAATGCGCTCCGTCATGACTTTCAACAAAGAAATGGAGACGCAAATCCAGCACGCCAAAGCCGTACATGCCTCTGGGGAAAAGACAATGGCCATCCCATCTCTTTTCACAGCTCTCCTCGAGTCCGACCTCCCGCCCAGCGAACTCTCCACCAAACGCCTGCAGCACGAAGCCATCTCCGTCATCGGCGCAGGCATCGAAACAACAATGTACACGCTGTCGACATGCTCGTACCACCTTCTCGCCAATCCTGTGACGCTGGCCAAGTTGTGCGCTGAACTCGATGCAGCGATTCCAGATCCAAATCACATCCCAAATCTCGACGCGTTGATGCAGTTGCCGTACTTGACTGGCGTGGTCAACGAAGCTCTGAGATTCGGCTACGGCACTCCTCAGCGCATCCCTCGCCTCTCACCAACACCCATGGTCTACCACACCCCCGAAGTAGACTACCAGCTCCCTGTAGGGACTATCGTGAGCATGGACCATTACACCGCCTCTCATGATCCAAGTATTTTCCCCGATCCGTTCGCGTTCGTGCCGGAGCGGTGGGCAAACGATGCAAAGGCACCAGATGGAAAGGCGCTAACAAAGTACCTGATTGCATTTGGACGTGGTACGCGGAGCTGTGTGGGCATGCAGCTTGCGTATGCGGATTTGTACATTGGCATTGCGAGTTTCTTTCGCCGGTTCGAGTGCGCGCTGTTTGAGACTGGGCGCGATGCCGTTGATCTGTACCTCGATAGCTTTGTTCCGCGCGCGAAGCCGGGGACGCAGGGAGTGAGGGTCGTTGTTCAGAGGAAGCGATAGCGTTGTTTTGTTGTTGCGCTGCGGTAGTTGGGCCCGGCACAGGCCCGGGGGCCGACGATGCCCGAGGCTGTGCACGCTGGACGCTAGGCTGCAGCCTTCTTCGACGCGCTGAATGCCACACAGCCCGTAACTCATCTTTCTGTGACGATAATCTGAATTCTCACGAACGCGACAGTGCTATAGATACTGCTACCATGCCTGCTCCAACCCCACCGCCTCTTCCGCCTGCCCCAAAGCCCGCCTCAAAGGCCATAAACCTGAAAGTATCAGCACCACCATCTCAAACAAAGCATGGTCACAGTACGAATGCCTTACGAGTTCCACCTGATCAATCCTTTAGTCCTTGCAACATGTTCCTGTACGGCTCACTTATGGACCCGGAAGTCCTACAAGCGGTCCTGAGCCTTCCAGAGCTTCCCACCACACGACCTGCAACCATTACCGGGTTCAGAGTCAGAATGTGGAGCATATACCCAGCGCTCATATTTGGAAATAGTGATGAGGAAGTTTCGGGCGTGGTGTGGAAAGTAGAGAAGGAAGATCATTTCAAGCGTCTGCAGGAGTACGAGACTGGTGCTTACATCTGGACTTGGTGCGAGGCGACTTTGGATGACGATAAGAAAGTCCGCGAGAAGTGTCGGACATTTTGTTGGGCTGGTGACCCGGATAGTAAAGAGCTGGAAGATGGGGATTTTGATATGGCGCGGTATCAGAGGGTACTAAAACCGTCCATTGTCAAGAAGCGACCTGTGGTGCCATGAGCATAGAATTGGAATATCTTGTAGAGACAGAGTCGCTAGAGCGTGCCTCGTATTGGCACATATGAGAGAGCACCATCAAGGTGTTGTGCAACCTGAAGACCGACATGCTATCGGTGTTGTCTACATGCACCCATCTTATCATATCGTATAATGCAGGCAACGCCTAGTTCTCCCACCTCCTCATGTTCGCCATCATTCACGACGTCTACTATATTGGCAAGGTCTGCGTCCGCATTCGATAACCCGGCGTGTCTGCATCCCAATACGCTATCCGAAAATTCGAGCGATCGACCGCATCTACATGAGGACGCTTCGCGCTGAACTAGATTCTCCTATCCATATCGAGTTAGTATTGGATTTATACACGTGAAGGTGTGCCAATGTACATCTCGACTCATGATGGTATGCAGACGCCATATCTTCGAGCATGATGGTTGTATGTAGCGACCACGTATGCGAACGCTGGTGTTGGAGTAAGATGTTCCGACTTCTGATCGGTGTATTTGGAGGAGGTGTGTGTATCGGAAGAATAGCGCTCGTTTCTTAGGCAGATTAGCTGCGGGCGAATATGGTGTGAGAGGATGTATGCACACCAAGGTCCTGCCGAGCTCGGCGCCGCATATATAGTTTGTAGAGAAGCCATATAGTTGGTGGACACGTGACGAAGAGAGCGACGATAGCAACGATGCTTTGGGTGTCGAGTGCCATGCTCTAGAAATCGAGTGCAATGACGATAGAATTGACAGAGCGCTCCCTGCCGTATGGACAGATCTCAAATTAGTGGAATCTTGCGGCTGCTGCTTGATCTTGGGAATAGGAGCGAGCGATGACTGTTATATACTTCCTGCTACTGCGGGATTCCACCATGAAGCAAGCATGCCTGACTGCATGACACCGATTTTTATTTCCCAGCCTTCAAGACAGAGCGGCAACGTCATGCACCCTTGATAGAAGATTGTGTTGACGGCCAACCACATTGGCGACCCATTTTCGCCTGATCAATCCAAAGAGGGTCGGGACGCCAGTCTGCACAGCACTGTCGGAACATCCGCACATCGTCGCTTGTATCATGTATCAGGCGTAGGATGGCGACCCAGATTGCCGGATACGAACCGTCGGAGTGAGGATTTTGGTTGCGACCAATCATTCCTGCGCAGCTAGATGGCGCCAGTCGGTGCGCTGTGATGCTTCCAAGGTTTGATTCAGCCTTCGCGGGGGTTGCACCCTCGCAACGGCTGAAGCGCGAAGCAAGAAGGATTCTTATTCCAGCCTGTCAGGACATCTCATCAAAACCTGGCGAAGCCGTAAACTGTATGCTATGACCGAGCCGCAGGGGTCGGGACGACTGCAACCAGCCTGTTGGTCGTGTAGGAACGGTACTATGCAGGTGGCAGTCCGTGGGCCGTCAATGTGGCGCGCCCAGCGGCGTTCGTGGACAGTGCTCAACGTGGAATGTTGGTGTGCAGCAAAACCCTTGCCGCGCAGGGGTAAATTGCTCGAACTAGAGATAGAGGATCGGAAGGCAGTTAGAGACCCTAAGCGCACATACTCACGCACATACTCACGAACATGCATGCCCTGTTGCCCATCTCGTTTGCAGGCTGTAGCCTGTTGATCTACTCCACTTACTACGTGGTCGACCGAGTCCGAAGATTCTGGCAGCTACCAATCGTCGAAGGCTTGGGATTACGGAGGCGCAGTCTTTGCACGATGGCCATGACCGTTTTGTCGAGTCTGACGCTGCGATGGCTCTATGCGGGTACAGTAGATGATTCTGAAAGCGGCCAATGGGGCGCCGCCTACCGCCTGCCGTATGCCGTATTCCCTTCTCGAATGCATTCGCGTTCGCACCTTCCATGCGCCGAACATCACAATCAAAGATACGCTCAAACACCATACGCCTTTCTCAGCTATCCGTCTTGCAAGACTTACTACAAACTCTTTCAGATCATTACTAAGGTTTACGCCCATTCAGCCTTGCGTCGCTTACAGTTGGCTTGCGACAGAGAATCAGTCGTTCAAAAGTCTTACTCTCGAAATCAAGACTACTTTGGAAAGCCTATGGCATTGGCGCATGAGCTACAAGATGCCCAGAAGACTTGAAGCAGACAATTCAGAGTGGAACCTGCGAAAAGAAGACATCCTCAAACTATACGTAGAGCAAAATGAACCGCTGTCTGAAGTCATGCGTGCCATGTCCAAGCAAGGCTTTACTCGAACGTGAGCGATTCCCAACCCCAGACATTACCTCGCTGACTCGTCAAAAGAAAACCACAATACGAAAGATCTTTCAGAAGATGGCGGGTCTCGAAAAATGTGCGAAAAAGCGAATGGGACTTTATCCTCGGTCGCCTAAACGAGCGCAACCGCCCAACCGTCGTCAAAGTCCGAGGCGTCGCGATTTCGCAAACGAGAATCGAACTGCAAAGGCTTAGGCACCGCGAGACAACTCTTGGTCGTTGCATGTCGCGTAAGTCGATAGATTCTTCGCTTATTACAGCCAGCTGAGAAGCTATACAGAATTCCATCCGCAGCCTCGCCCTCAAACGCCCGAAGATATCGAGATAACCTCACCTGCACCAGTATCAAACACCGAAGACTATCAGCTGGGCGAAAGACTAGATCACGAGTTGGAGCTCTGCGGCCCACATCCAGAATCCAGTGGCGACTTCATCGAAAGCCCAGGGATACTTGAGCGCGATCCTTCTCTGCAGCCGGTTAGCGAGTCTGTCGCAAACGCTGTTTCCACCACAATTTCAGAGTCTGGATTCGAACATGTAGACTCGACCTTAGCCGTAGCGTCAGTAGGTCATTCTTCCAAATCCAGCACGACGCCATCGTCCTGTCCCCGGCCGCTCCATGATCACATACGGCATTGGGTCCTCGAATATGCCCATTTGGAGATTGAAGATGGCAAACCCAAGGAGGATGTTTTGCGAGATTACCTGTCATTCATAGATCAAGACTTCAGTTGTGTCGGCCATCCCGTTCTCAAAGTCTTCCTCAAATACGCAATACCGCAAGAAAAGCTCCAAATGATTGCAAGGGATCTCGACAACAAGTACGAGCTACGTCTACTCCAGTCCTTGCTTCTGTCCGGTCGAGATTTTCCCATATGGGTTGCATTTAGTTTGAGCCTCTTACATGCTGCAGTGGTGGACGGAAATTTACCTCTGGTCGACATAGTCAGCCAAACAGGGATAGATATCGACGCCCGGTTACCGCTCAAGTACCAGCACGACCTCTATGGGAAATGCTTTCTCTTTTCTGCCTGTCCTGAAGAATTGACACCACTACAAATTGCGGTTGTCTTTCGCCGCGAAGCTGTTGTCAAGGCCTTGAGTGGGCTCGGCGCTACGATATTGACTGAAAACCGAGATTGCGACTGGAGATTTCTCATGGATGCATATGGACATAGGGACTTATTGCAGCCACTTCTATCAAGACTGGCGGCTTCTCGGAGTGCTATAGCCCGGCGTGGGATTAGGCTCCTCGAACTAGCAGTGAGACGCGCAGACTTCAAGATGATCGATGTCCTGCTCAAGGCCGGCTTCAGTCCCTATCTGTCTCTGAGCGATAAGACCATGGACTTTTCAGGTATAACAACCTTTGAGGAAGGATCTAGAAAAGTCGACACTCCTTTCATGGCTGCCTTGGATATGTGCAGAGAGGAATGCCTCCGTATTGACAAGGATCCAATGTCGGAATCCGGGGGTTCTATCATAACGAAGCTTCTCAGCTTCCCCAACCACAACCTCGTCCAAGAACAGAGGTCGTCGCAAATTCAACAAGTCGTGCTGGCTTCTGCGTTCGCAGTGCTCACCAACAAGGATGAGCTTTGGCACGCGCTTATCGGAAGACTGGATTCCACGTATGGGATGTAGTAGGGACAGTGAGCGACTACGATTGGAACTTGATAAGGAAAGTTGGACCAATACCGTCTCTATGGCTCGCACCAGAGGTTGAAGCGCCAAGGCAGGACAGTCTTGGGCGATGGCCACAGATCGAACTGTAATCAGCGAGACTGCGGCAAACCGGTCTTGTCACCCAGAGGCCCTCGAAAGTCCTACTCAGAAGGCCGCAATCCCATCAGGTTGCCTCGAAGGCAACCATATGGAGATGTACTTGGACGCAAAAAGTCATTCCTTGTCATCAGCATCACCACACCGTAAAAGAGAATGAAGACGTACCTGTTCAAACTCCGCTGGCAAATCGGCGTCATCACGCACCCAAGCCAACTACCATGAGTCCATACCAAAGTCATCGCAATCGGACCATCACCACAGAAGCGCACATACAAAAAGACGTTCCCCAACCTCACCCTCCCTCCAGCAACGCCTACCCTTCCCCCCTCAAATCTCCCTCTCTCCCTCTCCTATCACAAACACGTGGCCATCGGCCCTAATAAAGCTTGTTTCACGCCCAGACACACCATACACGTCGCTGTCCCAAACCGCGTTCAAGGATCTACATGTCACTTCCGGACTAGGATAAGGCTTGCTTTGTCCGCTGTCCGAAACGAGCTGGACAGATCGACAGGTACGGTGAAAGTTAAGTGAACCAACGCGACCTGTTGAGGACGGGTTGGTGATATGGGATGTGGGATTTGCCGTGAAGAGGATGTGGATGGTGGATGGGAAAAGTTTTCTTGGTCATCGGGGGATTTGGCGATGATCACTGATTGTGTGTGGTGAGACCTGGTGGTTTCGCTGTGACGTCGGTGATTGCGCGGTGGTTGAGTACGGCCCCACACGTTGCAAGTGGAGAAGATTAGTATTGCGATCGTTGGTGTTGTGCTGCCGTGTACCGAATGAGCGGCGCTACTTTTTGTGGTCGTTGCATTGGAGTTCTGAGGGTTGCATATGTGTACGTCACTAGGCAAAGAAGCATGAGAAAATGCAATGCGAATCTGTTTCATGAAGCGCTCAAAGTAACGTTGATAGAAGCTATCGTAAACTGTGACAAAAAGGCGGTTTCCAAACCATGCCCTCGCATACATACGCCTTGATGGATGAAATCGCCGCTATGGTATAGTGCCCTAAGAAGTGTAGAGAAGAAAATCCAGAAAGATCATGTTGCGCCTTGTCCTGAGGCTTCATGTCGCCGATGAAATCCTAGTTGATGCTCCTGCTAAACGCCCGTAAATCCCGTGGTGTCTATAACGCCGGGTATCCTGTTAAGATGTGCTCGTCGTGAAATCTAATATGTACATGGAAGGTGACATGCGATGTTGTGCTGAGGGTTTCTCACGTCATCGCTTTTTGAGGCGGGTATGTGATCTCGTCTCGGTCTTTGCCTTCTTTAAGGCAGTTGCCCTGTCTCCCGACCTTTTCTTGTAGGAAGTGTAGCCGTTCGGTATCGTCCTCGTCGAATGCGAAGGCTCCGTTCCAGAATCCACAGTCGATGTTTGTGGTCTCGTTTCGATATACGACCTGCGCTTGGGCTGCCAGGTCCACTGGCGGCAGGCTATGTTCCTCGCCAAGTTTCTCTCCAATTGAATCAATCTCGCTTTTACCAGGCATGTGATGGAATAGCTCGGAGTTCAGTGTCCAGCACCGTAATCCCGGGCTCGGGTATTTGCTTCGACTTCGAGGGTTGGCTTTCTGCCACTCTGGTGTAGGAGATGGCGTGTTCTCTCCCTTGTTGCAGGCGTGAAGAAGGGCGACGTCGAATGCGCGGGCTCCTGACTTCTTCAGTTTCGGCGGAGCGAGATCGTTGAGGAGACGTTCGGCGGCGCGGCGTGTGACGGCGTATCCGAAGGAGCAGAGGGGGAACTTGGCTCGGTGCATGACGCGCGTTTTCTCGGGCATGCCTAAAAGGCGGAATAGGTCTTGTGTAAATGGGTGCAGGTTGATCCAAGATGGAAGCGTGGGGTCTTGCCATAGAATGTGTGGCATAGCGCTCAGGTTGAAGTTTTGGCGGTCGGTCTTTGGGCCGTCCTCGGTGACAATGTCGAAGTAGTCTCCGCAATGGCCGAGATAGAGCAGGTCCCAGGCATCTTGGTCGCCCCAGTATTGCGTGTGGTTGCTGGCGGCGTTGACGCCCGGGTGTTGAGCGCGTGGTGGAGGAAGGAGCTGTCGGGCAGCGCTTGCCGCAAGGGGTATCTGGACGCTGCGCAGGCGGATGTCCCAATCGACATCGTCTTCGAGAATGAGAGCCGTCTCGAGGCCTGAATCTAGGAACCTAAATCATAGCGAATCAGCAGCTGCTCGATGTGGCTGTATGCACGCCAAGACGGGTGGCATGCCGGCGTCGATATAACTTACCAGCGCAGCGCGTTGTGGTGCCCTAACCACGCTAGTATCGATCCCTTCTGCGCCTTTTCCTGACCGTTGATGAAGCGCTGGACGTCGCCTTCTGTCCATTCTGGCTGGGTCGGGATGGTAAGGTCGATGTCGGTGACGTTGGCAGCTTGCAGGAGTGGCTTGCGGCGCGAGGAGCCATCCTTGGACACGACTACGACGGCGCCGAAGCCTAAGGTCTTGTTGGAGGGTATCTTTGCAGGGCGCGACTCAATCGAGGACATCCATTGCAGGTATATGCGTTCAGTGTCTCTGCTGTGGTACCATATTCCGATGAGGACGAGGACGAAGAGCAGCAGCAGCGGCGTGGGCCGCTTCCTGGAGGCAAGCATGTCTAGCTAAGGTAATGGGCCAAAAGTTGTTGCTGTTGAAGGAGAGTTGCTAGACATGTCCGCGAAGTCGAGGAGGTGGGGGCACGCTATCGCAAGAACAAAGTAGGCATTAGGACGTTGTGTGGCAGGACCGAAGCAGATCGCGCTGGGCGAGGGCCATGTCTAAATGTCGCAGGTTGCGGCGGGAGCAATACGGGAGCATGCCGGGGTGTGGCACCGACATTGCGTCTTGTAACCACTGTATCAGGCTACCTTAGATTATCGCGCATGCACCCGGGATTGCCGTTATTTTACGCTCGCCCGGGTGGATATAGCTTGTAGAGGACGCGGCCGTCGCAGGCTGAGTGTGCGACGGCGCAGTTGAAACGGGCGACAGCACCCAGACGCCTCCAAAAGTGGAAGTACTCCAAAATTGAAAGGCGCGTCTGAAGTGCCACCTGTCCGTTGGTGCTTGCGGCTGACTTTTTGTTTTATGACATGCATACGTACCGTGTCCGCGCTGGCGGTCCCAACAACGGCGTCACGTGGTCGGCGTGCCGAGTCGATGTGAGCTGCGTACTCTGGGACACGCTACCCTCTGCGCTACCCATCATGCGCCTCATTCAACCACCGATTACGACGCCGACGCTTACAACATTGGACTACGACGACTATTGATGACTACGACCAGACACCCCTAGACGACGAATTGGACGACGACACCCCGTGACCCTGCGCGCCTTGTTTCTGCAGCACTACATTACCTATTCCATCTCCCAAGTCCGCTGCTTGCTAGTTTGTGTCATGCTGTGCGCCGCTGCACCCTGAAACTAGTCGTGCGCCGGCTGCTTGTCCTCCGCAGCCTCCCCTTCTCCAGGCCGCCCGTCCTCGATCTGTGCCGTCCACGGGGTGACCCCAGGCACAAACATCCCCTCGCAACCCACCGCACCACATGCCCGCCCACTCAGCCCGCCCATAGACATGGCCACGCTGGGCTCGCCCTCTCCCCCGACTTCCCCCTCGCGAACCATGCGCCGCCGCGGCTGGGCCAGGAAGGTGGAGCGGTACTGCTGCACCGCCGTCACCTACTTCCCGCTGCTCTTCGTCTACGGCCTGACGTCGTGGGCCGTGTGGGTGCAGGCTGGCATCGGCTTTGTCCCGTCGAAGAATGTCTGGACGGGTGCGTCTCCCTCTGTACAATACATCCAATGCATATCTGCCCATGTCCAATGAGATCACTTTAAACAAACACCCAGGACGCGACTACTGACACGTCGAATAGGAAAGTTCTCGTCTGCCCTCGGCGTCTTCCTCTATCTCATGCTCAACTGGAGCTACACGACCGCCGTATTCACCGACCCCGGGTCGCCGCTCAATATCAAGAATGGCTACAGCCATCTGCCGTCGCAAGAAGGAGGAGAAATGCAGTACACGTCCTTCACAGTCAAGGCATCGACCGGTGAACTGCGCTTCTGCAACAAGTGCCAGTCCAAGAAGCCCGACCGCTCCCACCACTGCTCCACGTGCAAGCGCTGCGTCTTGAAGATGGACCACCACTGCCCGTGGCTCGCGACTTGCGTTGGCCTGCGCAACTACAAAGCCTTCGTCCTCTTCCTGACATATCTCTCCTTCTTCTGCTGGGTGTGTTTTGCGACATCTGCGACCTGGGTCTGGAGCGAGATTCTGAGCGACGGACAATACACCGAATCATTCATGCCTGTCAACTACGTCTTGCTCGCTGTGCTGTCTGGCATTATCGGAATTGTCATAACAGGCTTCACTGCGTGGCATCTGTGGCTTACAGTCAGGGGCCAGACTACGATCGAGAGCTTGGAGAAGACGCGCTATCTCTCACCACTCCGAAGCACGATGAAGCACCAGCTCAACGACCGAAACTATGTCGAGGCGCAAGCAAACGGGCGATTGAGCGTTGGCGACCAATTGCGCGAGATCCATGCGAACGCTCTTCCGGGTGTGACCAGACCTGAAGAGGGCGAGCAGCCTTCGCGCTCCGCATCGCGTTCTCCCGTCCCCGGCCACGCAAACGGCTACTCCCACCCGCACTATCAATCCTACGAATACCGAGAACGCCAGCAGAACCAAGACCGCTACGACAGCTACCTCGACGAGCGCGACAACGAGATGCTACCGAACGCATTCGATCTGGGCTGGAAGCGCAACATTGGGCATGTCTTCGGGCCTTCGCCGTTGAAGTGGTTCGTGCCACTGGTAACAACAACTGGAGATGGATGGTCGTGGGAGCCTAGCCCCAAGTGGTTGGCAGCACGAGAACGGATAAAGCGTGAAAGAGAAAGAGAAGAGCAGATACAGAAGCAGCGTGAGCGCGCTGCTGGTTGGGGTGTGGATACTCCTACGGAAGCAGAGTTCACGCGTCCCACTCGCGGTCCGGGTGGGTGGATGCCCGGCCAATACAACCAGCGTCCATCGCGAGCCACAAGACGACCGGAGTGGCAAACACCCACTCGTCAAGGCGAACCGACCCAATACCTCACCCCCTCCAATGGCATCGCCAAAGGTCCAATCGACGGACGAAGAAGTCCGAACAAAGCCGATCAAATACTAGGACGAGAACGCGGCATGTACGCCGATGGCGACGTACAGCTCCAAAATATCGACAGGAGGAAGTTCGACCAATATAATTACATATCCGAAGACGAAGATGACGATTACGAGGTCTCCAGCGACGAGCAAGCGGTAGACCAACGAAAAGCACGAAAAGCGCAGACCGTATCTGTGCCCCCGAAAGGGACGCAGAACTGGAACGATATACCGGACGGGTTCTTAGACCCAGCACCAAAAGCGAAGAAAAGCACAAGTCGAGAACGGCCGCGGAAAAACGGCGAATGGGATGATTGGGGGACGTGAAGATATGGCGAATATAACGGATACGAAGGCATGTTGGTTATGTTGATATGTACATTTCAATGTTGCATAGCATGGCGTTTGTTGCATAGGAATGGAGTTTATGTCTAGTCATTTGAGGAATGGAGATATTCTTGTTCATGGCTTTCGGTGTCTGCTGATACGACGCTTTAGGTACAGTCTCGTTGATTCTGGTAGCTGGTTAGGGAAGCAAACTTGTTCTCTTGTACTAATATATATCTACATCTGTGCACTCGCATGCTCATCAGGTTGAACTCACACACGCACCCTTTTCCGATAGTCGACGAGAATCCCGCGAAAATCAAAATCAGCACACATGCCTATCACGGCCGCAGAGTACAACACTTTCTACTTCATCGCCAAACTCATCCGCCAAGTGTTCCCGGGGCACAGATTGTATGTCGCCCGTGAAAAGAACCTAGCCGGCAAGGTTCTCAGCTACCACGCCGGGGTAGCGAAGTATGAAGGCAAGGTGATGAAGGACATCATCATGGCTAGCGGTAATGCGAAGAAACGCGTCGATGCACTAGACACACTTTTGGGCGATCTGGAGGATTACGTACACGATAACTTTGAGCAGATCGAGGCGGAACGGCGGGCTAGGGAGGCTGAACTTGATGCTGAACTTGATGCCATGGAACCATCCAGTGAAGAGGAAGACGAGGGGGGGAAGAGAAAAGGGAAAGCACCAGGGGGACGAGGTGCTGATAAAAAGCCCCGGTTGGACACCGACCAATCTCTAGAGAAGGGGGACGCGGAAATTTCTGGTAAACGCAAGTCAAGTGAGGACTCTTCACCAGTTCGGGTGAAGGCAAGAGCGAAGCCAGAGGATAGAGAGTTGAAGGAAGGGACAAGGGGCGGTCAGGGTGATGTGCAGACTTCGTAGTGTGTTACATATGTGACATGTTGTTCTGCTGCAAGTACCTGTGCGGCTATCATGAGACTGGGATTAAGTTGGCTGGGTGATGCTAAGTTTGATCACTGTTCTGGTAGACAAACTTATACCTGCCTTCTACTTATATAACTTCACGCATACGCATGCTAACATTCCAATACTTACGCTATCTAACAACCCGGGACCAGCACCGATGTCCAGTAGCATCACAGACCTCGAGTTCCAGACCTTCTACGTCGTAACCAAGCTTCTCGACGCCGTCTATCCAAATGGCAAATTGTACGTTTCCCACGGCTTGAGCACTGACAGGGATTCTTACCGGTATCGTGCCGCTGTAGTAGAGTCAAAGATAGAGTCTTCGGGTAGTGTCAAGAGACGACTACTCTCGCAGGTCGAAACAGCCAAAACTCGGATTGGTGTTCTAGAAGCCGTGCGGAAGAGGCTTGAGGAAATCGCGTCCTGGAGACTCGACGTGATCATAAGCGACAAGGAAAGAGATGACGTGGAAGAAAACGAACGGAAGAGGAAGAACTTGGTGAGTTGCGAAGCAGCGTATGAAGAAGCTAGGAGGAGAGCGGAGAGTGGAACAGGGCTGGTCTCAGCTGCAGGAGAAGCTTTGACGATGGAAGATATCGCCAGAGAAATTGGGGTAGAGTTTATTCCACAGAAGCCTTGGTAGATAGGAAAACGTAGAGGCATGGTTAAGCAATGGATGGCATGTTTGGTAGATGTGGTCCCTGGTACCTGCTGGTCGAGAAGTCAGCGTCCTCACTAGCGCCGCGCGCTAATCAGATTGAAAGTACATGTGCACCTGCCCAGGTGGACATCTCCATCAAATCTCATCACCAGAAACCCTACCAAAGTTGTGCCCTACTACTAACCGATCTCAACTTTACAGCCGTCTTTGATCGATATGACTAATGTCATGACCTGCTTCTCCACTCCTACCAGCTCGGCAGCTTTTCCTTTGGGAAGTCTGATATCCGCGAAGCTCTGAAGAAGTCGCACAATCACGTACCCAGCTTCCGTTAGCGCGAAGTCCACTAGAATTTCAGATTAGCTTAATGACGAAAAGCGTAACCCACGCAGGTACTTACTGCCCAGACAGGTCCGCGGTCCACAATGGAAAGGAAGATATCCCCACTTGGAATTCGTCGGATCTTGCTGCATAGGCATCTCTTCATCCCATCTCTCTGGTCGGAACAACTCTGCATCCATTCCGTAAAGGTCGGGTCGGCGGTGCATAGCATACACACTGAAAGCTACCGCGCTCCCTTTTGGTATGAGGACTGGGGAAGTGCGATCCGGGCCGCCCCCTGTGGGAAGTACCGTGGTCCTTGTAGCCATACGGATGTTGACAGGTACAGATGGGTATAGTCGCAGGGCTGGCGTCAAGGTAAGCATCTCATGTGGGAG
Source organism: Alternaria viburni (assembly GCF_023758015.1). Taxonomy (NCBI): domain Eukaryota; kingdom Fungi; phylum Ascomycota; class Dothideomycetes; order Pleosporales; family Pleosporaceae; genus Alternaria; species Alternaria viburni. The sequence goes on from NW_026055780.1 coordinate 236,633, forward strand.
AAGGATTCGGAGTGAACCTACTTTCTTTGAGAACATTCTGCAGGTAAGGCAGTCGTCTTAAGCTATCGCGGCTAAGTTCCGCATTCGCATCGCAGGTCGAAGAGATTTCCTCACGCAACTTCTTCAGCACGTCTGGATGGCGTACGAGGAGAAAGCTGTTCACATCAGGCGGGAAACCGTCACACCGGGAAGCGCAACTTACAATGTCCAGGAAAGAAGGCAGGCTGTGGTGTCTCTCCCAGCGACTAACAGACTGATGATCTGACCTCTTAATGCAGCTCGAGTCGACGCATGCTGCGCAACGGCATCCAGAAAGACATGTTTTCCCTCATCATCTGTCTTGTATCGGTTTGACGAGATGTTGCGATCGATAATTTTGTCGGCAAACTCGCGAACGTCTCGGCAAGCTTTCCGGAACCCTCCACCGTCTATCATCCAGTACAGGTCCTGGAGTCGATATCTGATAACGGCCCATTGTTGGGCGGTGTTGAAGGCATCCGCAAACGTCTGCTCCCCAACAACCTCCGGGTGTGCGAGACTGCGAGTTGACTCGCCAAACAAAAATGCTGTCGTGGTATCGAGGGTCAAGCGGAAGAAGAGCGGCTGCAGGTCAACGATCCCGTCGCCTTCTCGAACCAACCGGATGAGATCATTGGTCGCTTCTTGGAATATTTCAAGGCTCTCATAATGCTTGTGTTGCAATTGCGGTCGCAGCATACCCCGGGAGTGTTTCCAGTCAGCACCTTCCTGCGTGAAAATGCCATCACCAAACGCTGGGAAAAGGATCGCTCGACGAGGCCCAAGACCAAAGTCTAGCTGTAAGTCAGCCTTCCAACACACCCACCACTTCATTTTCTTCATTCCGCACCTTTGAAACTGGTAGACAAGATAGCCTCCAAATTAGCCGGCTCGACCGTTCCATATGCTTTCACTCCCAGAAACTTGTGCTTTAGTGTCTTTCCCGTTTGCCGAAAGTGGAACAGGAAGAGCTCCATCAATCGCGATTCAGAGTCTGCACGGAAGATCTGCTCAAGTCGATCGATACCAAATGGCCTCTGGTTCTTCAGTCTGGGGGCTGGAAGACATCCGTGGCGGTCGCTAATCGCTTGATCTGACTTTGCAAATTTAGTAATTTGGGAGTGTGTAGGTGATAGATTGGACCTACGAGGCATTGTCGTCGGTAAGAAAGATACTGAATTACGAGCGCAACCAATGAGACAGTTGCTACAAGAAGTGCCACCGGCGTCATCGTGTCAACGAAATCGGAAAAGGCAGCAGCCAGATTATGGAAGAGAGTCGGCGAAAATCTGAGAAGTAACTGGAGAAAAGAGATCGAGCGTTTGCGCATGCGCCACAAGGGTGGAGCATTCCTTGTTGGGCGTTTGTGCAACGCAACACCAACACGCTACGATAGTGCAGCAGACGTCGAACGGGCCGTGCCTTTGATCCTCATCCTTCTTGAGTCTTCTTCTAAGTTGCGAAGGAATGTCTAGTACGCCACTAGAATATTAGGGGCGGTTTTGTACGTTTGCATTTGCTGCCATGACGAGCAAACCGTCGCAACTTCGCACTACATAGCGATCATACTTCGCCTTACCTTTCCTAACTCACCAGAACATCAAGCATTGTGGAAGCGGACACCACAGTCATGGCCAAACACGTCACCGAAGCTGATCACCGCACTTTTAGCTATGTGAAGAGGCTAGCCGATAGCCTTTTCGGCGATGAATTTAAAGCATCCATCGCCGTCTATCCAAGCTACACCGATACCGGTCCTAATGGATATTTGACTAACCTTGCTGCTCGCTCAACCACAGATCCCTCAAGATTATTGTCATTGCCATTTGGGGGGCCACATAGGGGGTTGACAAGGGAAGAAGCATTACTCGGACTGTTACACAGCTTGGAGGGGTGGGCGGCGGAGAAGACCCGGGAAAAGAACCGAGTAAACTTTTGGGAGAATGTCTATAAAGGAGTGATGGCCAGTAACAGGGACAGAGCAGAGCGCGCTGCTCGAGAGGCGGCGACCGGGGCGACGGATGATGGAACAGATGGACGAGGTGACCTCAGAGGCACATGATAGAGGCAAGGGATTTGCACGAAGATTGGAGAGAGGAAGAACGGAAGAAGCTTTTGTATTGAGATTGGAAGGACCTTGCGTCTAAACGTGTTAGTGCTCGTCAATAGCGATATGCACTCTAGGCATACCAAAATCATCTTTTGACGTAGATACCGCACACGTCAGGCGAATTCAACCAGCTTAGATCATACAAGTGACGTACCAGACACTGTTTATCTATCGCGAATTCTTATGAGGGTCTCGTACGGAGGATACGCATTCGTATCGAATCGCTTCGACGGTTCCACAAAGTTTGCTTCTCCAAGTGATCTCATCCACCTGTTGACCCTCCCGCCTCATTGTACAACTAGACAAACACCTTGGTACACCACTGATCCTAGTAGATGACGCGGCTTCTTCACCGGTTTCTCGCCATAATAGACCGCCTCTAGATGTTCTCAATGTCTACACTCTTAAGTCACAGAGATCACAGATGGATTCATTGGCAGCAAGCATGCCCGAGCGCCTCGGCCGACCTCGCGAACCGCTTCCGAATCTGCGAGGTGAAGACGAAACGGAGATTAGGTATCTCATCGACTTAATCGAAAGTAAGCACCAAAACCCCCTAACTCCATCCCTTCCACATACTCACCTCCCTCCTTCAGCGCAATCATGGATCCTCTCCCCCCTCAAACCCCCCTCCTGCATCCTCGGCCGCCACCCCCCACCCAAAGCCTCCGCCTCCTCCACCTCCAAACCAAAAGCCGTCGATCCCTCTTTCGCTTTCTGCGCCTCCCTCTACAGCATCGAGCAAGGCGGAGTCAGGAGCTTGGAACTGGGACCTGAAATGGGTGGGAGCAGGAAAGAGGCGCTGGAGCATTTGTTGGGGGTTGTGGAGATGGAGATTGGAAGGATGATGCTGAATGATGATAATTATCAGAAGAAGAAGGCGGCGAGGGACGGGGGTGGGAGTGTTGGGAGTGGGAGTGTGGGGAGGGGTGAGAGGGGATGAGACGATTCAGGGCAGGGACGATATGGGTTCTGGGTTCGTTGAAGTCTTTGACGTATGCATAACGATTTTGACCACCTCGAATAAGACATTTCGCTTGGTGTCCATTGTCGTGCGCTTGTAAATTTTCATGAACGTCTTCATGCTCGAACCTCCTCTAAGCATCGTATTCCTCGGAAGTATCTCTATGATCCAATCCATCATGATCATTTCCATTTCCAACTCCAGCGTCTCGACTATTCGCTCCCGTCTCTCCGCTCTTCCAACACCCTGGAGTTCAATCTCAACTTTATGGAAACCGCGCTGCATCATAGTTCTCCACTGCCTCCAACAGTTTCAGCAGCACCTCACTACGCGAGTTTGCTACTTGCATTGGAATGAAAACTGTCTCTTGAATTCTAGCCTGAGAGACAACCATCACCGGATATCCTATGACCATGGCACAATATTCGAAGTTGCCATTTGTGGTGCGACGACGAGCTATCTTTACAGCGGCGTGAAAGTTAGGTAGGAAGAGGGATGTGACTAAAAACTTGAGGAATTTGAGGTTGTTGACGTCGTCTCGTGTTACTGGGCGGCTGGCCATCGTTGGATCGAGAGGTAGTAGAAGAGGATGGGTGTGAGAGCGATCTTTCGCACCGGGAAGAGGATCTCATGCAATTATACTCTAGGTGAATGCCTAGACGATTGCTAGACTTGTCAGCAATAATAGGATGCATGGCTTGCTTTGCCAAACCCATGGCCTCTTGAAGATGATTGCGATGTCAGAGAGCAAGCAGCCCGACCGATACATAGCCTCGAAGGGCAACTGTCCATCAAAGCTTCGCAGACTGTAGTCATCATGAGTACCATGGCACATGAGTCGAGCAACGAGAGTCGCCCACACGTACCAGCACCACCCAGCGTGCCCGCTACCCCCCTCCTGGACACCGATGAGAACCACTTGAGCTATCTCAGCAGTAAAACACCTCTCCTCACCGATCCTTGACACCAAACTAACATGATCACAGAGTTAATCACCTCCACGTTCCGCCCGCAGCTAGAGCCACTGCTCCTTATGGGTAGATACGAAAGCAGAGGAGAGGGCGTTGAGAAGTTCCGCGCGTGCGTCATTGGCTGGAACACTAAGTCAGTTACCCCAGAAAGAAAGTTCCTCATTGCGCCTCAGGAAGGGCTGAGTCGTCAGTCTGCACTGTTGGCTGTCATCAGATGGGTGGAGAGTGCAGCGCATAAGAGAATGGCGGATCTGGAGGCTAAGGAGGCGTGCGACCTCTGAAGTAGCTGGGAATATATGCCAGAGTCTGTATGATCAGGATAAGATTCATGTCGGCTTTCATAGCTTAGCTTTCTCGTCCAACAATGGTATACCAACCGCCTCTTCGAGCTCTTTCACAGCGTCCTTCGTCCTGCCCAGATTCACCTTAATTGTCCTCAACCCCGTCTTCTTCGCAAACTTCAGGTTTATGCCGATATCGTCCAAGAAGAGAGTGTCACCTTCGGTCACACTCTCCATGCCCTTCTTCCTCGCAATCTTGTCCATCTCCCGTACCGCCAGCTTGTATGCCTCTGGATCCGGTTTCCTGACACCAACCGCCGCCGAGCCGAGGAAAATGTCAAAGCACGTCGTGATGTCTGTGGAGTCGTTCGCGTAGGGGTTCGGGGCCGGTGCGTGGATGAGCTCTTTAGTGAAGAGCTTGCCTTCGTCGTCGAGGATGCCCGTGGGGAAGGTAACGTTGTTGCTGAACGCGCCCAGGACAAACTTTCCGCTCTGGCCTAGCTTTCGTAACGCAGGGTACATGTACGGGTCTGGTGCTCGGCTGATCTTCATCATGCGCCAGAACAGCTTCTTCGCGTCGATGTCTGGTACTTGTGGCTTCCCACCCTTGATTGCTTGTCCACCACCGACGCTCTCTTGCTGCGCAAGCTTCTGGAGATATTGTGACCATACTTCCGGTCGCATAAGCTGCTTCCTAAAGTCCGCGAACCAATCGTCATTGAGTTCGACTTCGCCGCGTTCGATGAGCTGCCATGCGCCCGTGTCGTGGGGCCCTTTCTGAATCGCGAAGTTTATGTAGCCATTCGGGATCTTGTTCTCGATTTCGTAATCGAGGATGGCTTGGAAAGGGCTTATGACCTGTAATGAGACACGTTAGCCAACGTGGTCCTGTCGCGCATAGTGATGGATGGCTGGGCAGGTGGCAGTGTGAGGAGGTACGTACGACAACCCCGCCGATGTCGAACAGGATGGCTTTTGGTGGCTTTGAGGAGGTCATGATAGATAGATGTTGATAGAGATGGCAAGCATCGCTATGAGACTGTCATGGTGGTTTGTAGCGCGTCATCGTGGTCGGCAGTCGAGGAGTCGTGAAGCCTCAAGGAACCTCGGCAATGGATAAGCTCTATCGGTCAACGGCGCTAGCCCCCGCAAATACTTCAACCTCACAGGCATGCATCGCTCATCACTGAGGTCAAATTTCACCAATCTTGCTATTTCTAATGGTTCAAGGTATTCTAGACTGCTTTCTTCGTCTCCGACGCTTAGGCGGTGTTTGGGCTTGGGATGAAGGCTCTTTAGGTGGAAGTTTCACGACAATCTTGTCGCTCATCCCCATCCTCGCATCCTGAAACTCGGGGGTCGATCCGGTCCTCGTCGACACATCACAATGCTCGACCTCCATATCCATTCTCGACACTGGCAGATTGGGTATCACGCTCACCTGTCGTGTATCATTGGGCGGCAGCCGGACCCTGGGATACTTCCGATCCGTTAGGCCCGGCCCACTGTGCAGCCTGGAACGAGAAAAGTCGCCAATAGACTCACAATGCTGGACATTGCTCCTTAGTCTTCCCGTCTTCTTGAAACCCTTGACATCTTTGATACGGGTTTGGCGCTGCATGCGCTCGCAGTGTTGATAGCGGAGGCGTTCCAGTTCAATCCGGGCTTGTGTTGTTTCGTAAAGGTAATGCTGTTCGTCACCTACAGCGAGGATATGGATAAGCATGTGCTCGAGGTCAGAAGACGATATCAAGCCTCTAGCATTGAAGTAACCAATGTTTATGACCATCTGGTCCATGATCTTGTGTCTACCGATGAGTGCAGGGACCAAAGCCTCGACATCAGCGAGGGTCATCGGATGGCGTGAGATGTGTTGCAGGAGAGGACGCTGGCCTTTGACAGGCAAGTTCCTCATCATTCGCTCCACAGGAGTTGGGAGTGGGGGTGGCGTGTATCCTTTGACGCTACCTCTCAGCCCCACTGCATCGCTTGCGCCTTGGTGTGACGTAACATCTAAGCTAGATGGGTCAGGAGCTGGGGAAGGGGCAATGGGAGACACTGGAAATACTAGATCAGTCCGACTTTGCCATCCGACACAGCCGCCCAGGCTCAGAGATGCCACTCGGGACCCAAGCGTTGACACGACCATGAGATTAGTTGAGCAGAGGTGAGAAGGGGGGATGAATCTAGAGCGCTGATCGTGATACACCTTTAGGGAGTGATGTGTTGCCTATGTCCCATACTGAGGAACTTCGCCCAGGCATATGTTGAACGGAGTGAACAGTGTTTCGCGCGGTGTGTTGGCATATCGCAGCATACCCAGCGGGAAGTGAATCTGTTCTGCGTGCCTAGTGAGTCTATCAGTACAATCATACAATAGGAGAAGTCACAGTGTTTTGTGCAATAGAGCCCTCTTCACGCTCCCGCAACGCACGATGTGAGACTGTAACGGAGTACGTACACAATGTCGCGTAGAAAGGGGATGTGTTAGAATTAGTGAACAAGATATGCAGGGTAGAGGCTGGAAAGGCATTATGCATACTATACGCGTACCGCTACATGTCTGAAAGCCCGCAAAGTCGATCCTATGCATGCTTGCCGGACGTCTTCAAAATCATACACGACTTACTGGAGTCGGATATACGAATCTTGCTTGGGGAAGGCTATGGCGTGAGATGCGATGGCAAAAGTCCGCTCACACAACTGCTGAAAGGCTCTCAAAACACAACTGAGCAGTTGCGTACCAAAGTTCTGTTGCTTCAGGACTGGTCCCCACATACGGCGGACGAGTACCATGACGTATTGGTCTGGCCTGCGGACAACATTGTGCTTTACTCGTTGCTACTCTGAGAACAAGCCTCATGCGTTCCAAGTCAGCTCGTAGCCGAAGACAGTCCGGCGAAGAAGTTCATCCTAAGTTCGGTCAGTGACGTTTACAGAGTAAGCGATCCGCAAGACTCACACCAGGATCTTCCTCGAACATGACCTTATCCATGACCTTCTCGAACGTCTTAGCAACGGTAAAGCCCGCTTCCTTGGCCAGATCAAAGAAAGCCAGGTCTTTCTCGTACAACCACGGGCGGTATGGTGTAAAGAAGACGTAGGCTCGGGAGTTCGGCGATTTCTTGAGGGTCAGCTGGACAGTCTTGATGAGTTTGGCATGTTCCGAGTGGTTGAATAGAAGGTCGGCCAAAATGAGGACATCAAAGCCCGAACCATCAGCCAGATATTTCGTCAAGTCAGCGGTAGGCGCACCCCAGAGGTACCCCTGTACATACATTAGTGATGTTTGCTAAGGTTGAGCACAGTCACAAACCCTCGCCACAATCTTGGGTGGCTTAGAAAGTAGTTCGCAATGGTCGACATTGTATTGCAGGTTTTCGACCAACTCAGCATCGGGATAGTCCGTAACGACCGTTTGAGCGGCACCGTTGAGAGCACAGACAAGGCTTGGAAGACCTGCTCCGGCGCCAAGCTCGAGAACCGTCCGGTTTTCTACGAGCTCTTTTGCATTCTCCTCCAGGTATTCAGATATAGTGCGCCCTGCATTCCATAGAAAGTGCCCCTGAATGTGTCAGTGAACGTGCCAGGCGCAGTTCAAGTACGTCAGAACTCAGCGAATGTATCGAAGCATTTCCGAAAATTTCACGGGCTTTCTAGAAGTCTTCTAGAAGAACGGGAGCCAATAGTGGTTGCATTGGCAAGTTCCATACAGTGCTTCGGCATGTCGGTGATCAAGTGCATGACTTACCCACAAAGGGTTGTGACCAACCAAACGAACAGTGAGCTCTTTGCCGGAAAGCAGCTGATGCGACGCGAATGTGGCCTGCTTTTCTGGTTCATAGAAATCGGTAGGCTCTTGGAACAGGTCCAGGCCCTCCTCGTCGGCTTCTGAGGACATGATGAAAGGAAAGTTGTGACGAAACAATGGTCTTGGCGAAGATTGTATTTTGGGTGTTCGAAGAGCGGAGCCACAAGTGGCACGTGCCTAGATCACCAGCCACCACCTTTCCTATCTCAGCTGCGTTCCAGACAGACGTAATCTTCGAAACAGCGGAGCGCCGTCATCAACGGGGTCTGAAGGCTGACCAGGCAGGATGCGCTGCGAACGGCCGCAGGGTCTGCCGCTCGCTCGTTGGCTGTGGCAGCGAGCGTTGCACCAGCCCGATGGCGTGGGACGTGATCCAGGTGGCTTCGAGCGACGCCTCATGTATACCACGGCCTACCAATCGCGCCCACACCGATTGAATTATCGCGGTGCTCATCTGAGCGCGCCAGATTCCCCACGCTCCAGTGACATACCCGGCGGCCGCAGCATCGTTTCCATGGTTCTTCTGACCATAATCTGAGCAGGCACAGGTGCTGCTCTCCGTAGGTCACGTTTCCATAAATCCCGCCTTGCACGTACTTTATCTCAACACTTCCTCCGCTTACTTTACCGCTGAGACATCGCCTGGCATCTATTTCTCCATCATCGCACCTTCTGCTTATGCCGCCCTGAAGCGACTAAGACCGCTTAGTAAGAAACTTGCTCAACGCTAAGGCACTAAGCCTAATCCAACCCTCCGCCAAACGTCGCATCCATTCAATTCACGACAAACCTTCGAGCGCCGACCAGCAGATCCCACGCCTTGACAACTGGAGGCCCGAGTCATTCATCCGTCTAGTGCGGAGAGGTGACGGCGGTGTTCTTTCTGCGGTTTCGAACTGGTATCTCACGTCCCCACCAACGCTGGGCCCTGTCAAGGCAATATTTCTCCAGACCGCATCCTGGGAGGAATCCAGTACAACCGGCGCCCTGATTCCGCCGGCTCTCAACTGAGGACCCTGCCGCTGTTGCCGTGTGCATTTCCGACGTGCGCCCGCCTGCATACGATCCACCATTCATCCGTTCCGCGCTCAAGATCGCTACTGCATCAACCAACGCCTGTGCTTATACAGTATTATCACCGACACTGTGGGAAGCCGGTGGCAGCGCTTAGGGTTATCAACGCTCCAGGCGCTCGGAGCTGGACCCTTCACAGATCACTTAGCCAAGCCCAGTACCGAGTCTACCTTCTCTTTCGGATAGTTACATCGCACCACATTGAAGCCTGTCGGCCACTTTCCTATCCAACGAGAGTCGTACGTTTAGCCTAGACTCTTGCCACTGCAGTCTTCCGTGCCGGCCGTACGCCACCTCACCCCTCCGCAAGACTTTCACGTGCGCGGTGTACAGTAAGCTTGGACAAAAGCTGTTTCCATCAGCAGTCTTACTTCGTCCCCGAACCACGGCGCATTTGGTGGTAACCTGCCGCGGATTGAGCAAGTTATTTCGACCTCACATCAGCCCCGCATCATGTGGGCCGAAGTCAATGGAGAGCGCAAGAAGGTCGCCTGGTAGGTACTCCCTCTTATTCGTCTTGCTCCTTGTTCTGCATTGTCCTACCCTCTTGTCTTCGCTATTTGTTACGCACATACAGCAGGTACCCGAAAAATCTCTTAGCGACTGCGGCTTGCATCGCATTGCGCAAGCTGCTCATTCGCTGTGCACTTTAACTGACTTTCAATAGCGGTCCGTGCATCCGCGGCCATCGCTCGTCGAAATGCGACCACAGAGATCGGGTGCTTGTCGAGGTTCGAAAGCCGGGTCGACCTTTGAGCAGCTGTCCACATCCGACCGGCTCATGCAGTTGCGAACGTGTCGTCATCAACTACACAATTCCCAAAGCGTCTGAGTGTGCTTGCCCTTCGGAACGAGCTGCACCCACAGCTACGGTTGCAGGAAACAGTCGAATCCAAAAAGGCAGGCGTAAGTCTGCAGCTGTCACCCCGTACAACCTCGAGAAAGCCATCCAGGCTGGCTTTGACGCCAAGACTGATGCCTCTTCCATCACGTATACGCCCTCAGAGACAAGTGGTAGCAACGCAGCGTCACTCCCTTCGAGTGCAAGCTCAACCCCACGTTTACTCCCTGCGCAAAACGAGCCCGTCTCAAGTTGCTGCAAGCCAAAGCCGGTTCTTTCGCCAGTTCAAGAAGGAGGTTGTTGTGGTAGCAAAGCCAAGCCAGCGCCAGCGCCAGCACAAGGAGGCTGCTGTGGCAGCAAAGCCAAAGCAAAACCAGCTCCAGAGCCGCCAGTGCAGAAGAAGTCTTGCTGTTCAACGAAGCAGGAAGATGCATCCGTCAAAGACCAGTCACACGCTTATCAACATATGGGACATCAATTCCAATTTCCAGCTCAAGCGGTGATCCCACAGTACCAAAACTTCCATGCGCAAATACCATCGCCTGCACCGAACCCCTTCGGTCTCGGCACTCCAATCTATAATCATGCAGCGGCAGCCTATCATCGCCAAAATTCCGTATCGATGAGCCCGTCAACGAACCCTCCCATGTCACCGTCTGTTGCAAGTTCTCACATCGGTCAACACGTCCCCGAACACAATTGCCATTGCGGAGAGTCATGTAGCTGTTTTGGATGCGCAGCGCACCCGAACAACGCTACAATGATGGAATATGTTAGGATCATGGCACACTTTCAGTACAACGGCGGCTTCGGAGGGATGCCTCCACCTCTCTACGACATGCCTACCTACCCTCATCAATCTGGCTACGGAGCGGAAGCCGGTCACAACCTGAACTTCGGCCCAATGCAACAAAGCTTGGCAACACCCACACCAACTCAGATGAGCTTCCAACAGAGTATGGATATGGCGACCATGCCCCAGGTACCAATGGTGTTGCCCAGGGACTGGCCACAGCAACTAAACCCCGTGCCAAGCCAGCCGCAAGCCCAATTCCCCAGCAGCCTTGGTTACACACCATCTATGTCAGCGCCAAGCGACACGTTGCAAAACTCGGCCGACACCATAGGATCACCCGCAGCCAGCAGCCCGAGCGACGTCAAAGACGAAGACACCGTAACGCTATCGCCATCATCCTACTTCTGGAACGAGATGACCCTACCAAACTGTTCAGACGGGTCTGGTACCTGTCAATGCGGAGATGGCTGCGCATGCGTCGGCTGTCTTACACACGGCGGTCATACCGGTGAACCCCTGGAAGACCCAACACCGACGACGACTGCAGAGCATGGCTCTTTTCTCGGTTTCGACCCGAGTCTGGCACTCAACATGAATGACCCAACCGACTTCCTCAGTTTCAATCCCGATCCGAGTTGAGACAAACCATTCACACGGGGTTCCTCTGGATCGAGTGACTTCGCTTTCGAAGGGATTGCTGCTCGTACTAAGGACCTCTCGATTGTTTCACGTTACATCACAGCGACGCGCACTTACGCGCGAGTCATCGACACGGTTTAACGATATGCATCAACACCATCAGCTTGTATGCGTCAAGGTGCGCTACGCATGGCAGGTATGGCAACGCAGCCTTTTACGACCCGTTGTCGATCGGCACATAGATTAGCGCGCCTTCACGCCCGCTATACGTTACATCTCCATTCAGTCTAATCTACCTTCATTTCCTACACGCTCGCCGCCGTCAACAGTGTGACAGGTGGACTGTTTACCGTTGCATCGTCATGGGAGGGGGAAATTGTGTTTTAGCAGCATCACAAGTGTTGGCAGTTTGGCTCACGGGAGGATTGCACTTTGCATTTTTTTGTTGTTTCACCGATTGGTGTACTGAGACGATACCCCGGCATCGGGCTGATGGAGACTTCGTTGCCGTATGATAGCATAGTGAATCGATGTTTACGCTTCATGGGTTACTGCCTGAATATTGTTCGATTCAAGTGCGTCACTTTTCTTACAATCGTGTAAAGTATCAACGTCAGACAGTGAAGTCAACAGGCCATTGGCTTTGACGAACGGAGAGCCCTTCCCGACCTAGGAGTTCAAGAAGACTATGCATCACGGCCAGTACGTGGATCACCGCCCATGAAGATCCCGATACTATTATTAACAGAAGAGAAAATGTGTACATATCCGAAGAAAGGTAATTGGTAATCCGTTCAAGAAATCCGAAACCTCCTCCAAAAGCTCCGTCGAGATCGTTGCCGCAGTCCGCCGGGCCTTCGACATTGTGAAAGTATTGACCAGGAATACATGAGCCTGCTGAAATAGGCTGACGTGAAAGTGGGAAATAGTGAGAACAGTGTCGTGAGAGCCGAGGATCTAATAGAGACAGACCAAGGAAAGTGACAAGACAGTGGGGTACATGCGTTTGACGCTGCACTAAGACGGGGCATGCTAGCCATCCGATAGTACAACAGTGAGATCGCCATGCATAATAGCAGCCTATCCAAGTTAGCGATTGTCTGGCTTTGCGGAAGGACAGTAGAGCAACGTACAGTGCAGCCGCGATCTGGGTCTTCCCAACACTTGTCGGCTTGACACCACTGGTTTGTGGCGCTCTTGTACCGGCAAGGAGATACAACGCCATCGCCAATGAAGGTGATGTCGTAGCCAAGTCGCTCTTTCTTGCATAGCTCGTTTTGTTTCAGGCTGGAGAAACCTTCTTGCATTGGACCGTCATCGAAGGATGTTCCGAACACCGCTGGCGCCCAATTGCCCTTGCCTCCCATTTCTGTACCCCACGTACAAGCCTCGTCTTCAGGTACGCCCTGTTTGTTGACGTAGTACTGAGCTGAAGTTTTCTTGCCTTGCCAAAAGAAATACTTCTGTTGATCGGGATTGGCTAGGAAGCCGGTCTCACCAGGACCGACGGTGACTGGGAAAGTCATGGACTCAGTCCCTGCCACGTATAAGCAAGTGTGTTGAGAGGGTGGGTGTTTACCATACCGGGATAGTCTGTGCGACAGAAAGAGACAGACTTTGAGAGTTTGTTCTGCACTTTCACACCCATGTGCTTTGATCCTTGAACGCAGAGGGTATTGGCGATCTTGCCGTCGGCCATCTCCAGAAACCCGTCTTCGTTGCAGTACAAGCCACCAACACTCTGACCCGTCCTACCTTGAATCGAGGGGAACGAAGCCTTGAGATACGGATTCGGGCAGCCATAGGAACAGAAGCTGCCAGACGTGCAGCAGGTACCGTCCGAGCATGAACCTTTTGGAACGGTTGTGATGTCATCGAAACCATCTCCTCCGGAATATTGGGGATCTTGGATACCCGACCAGCCTCCCAGACCCTCATGGGCGATAGGCAAGGCGCCATATCCGTAGGGGAACTCGGTGCAACGTATTTTGCCGTTCGGGAATTCTTTATCGCACTCGGCACAGTGACCGTCCTTGTCGACCATGTCTATCCAGGGACGCGGAGTACCGGACTGCTGAACAGGTGTCGTATCCTGGGAGGGACTCGGTGTAGGGTTGCTCGGGGGCATTTCGGGTGTTGGCGCGGGCTTCTGAGGTTCGGGCGCAACAGGCGCGGACTGTTCGGCAGCCTTCTTAGGAGTGGGTTCTGGTGTCGGATCGGTGGCTGGAACTTGATGCTTGGAAGCTGGAGGCAGAGTAGGCAATACGACGGGACTACTAGTCGATGTTGAAAGGACACCATCATTACCCCACTTCAGAGTGCCGTTAGCGATACCCTCACGGGCCTCTTCCTCTGTGATTGAATGATCCTCGAGCCAGTATACGATGTGAGTCTCGGTCGCTGCAGGCGCGAAGATGGTGCCGCGCTTGACCGGATCGTGAGCACGAGCGTGGCGGTGCATGTGGTGCGGCTTAGCTGCAGTGATTACAGCAAGCGCTGTGACGGTAACTATGTGCCCAATCTTCATGGTAGGCTAGAGCTTGCAACACTTTTGTGGAAGTCACTAATACCTTCTCCTAACGTTAGCCAGTGCGGCAGGAAGTGGTGTGACACAGAGCGACTCACCGTTTCTTCCCTATAAACAGTTACTTCCTCCAAGTTCTTGACAGAACGATCGGTGTCGCGGTACTGCTTTCGACTTTGTCGGCTACTTTGTTGTTGTGAAGTAGGCGGGGAAGTAGCGGAGAAGGATATTGGCAGTGCCTAAGGAGCGAAATGGAGATGAAACTCCGGGTGAAGACACGAAAGAATGACCGGTGAAGCGTGAAGGCGACTGAGTCGGTTCTGACTTATAGGAAACGAGCGTAGGGGGAAGACACAAGAGCGAAAGTGAGGTGAGTATTGTTTGTATCGTGGTGCCAAGACAGGGTCTCACTAGCGTGGCTGCTCCGTTTGGGCAAGAAGGAGCAATGATCTAGGTATGCGCCTACTGCGTTCTGAAGCTCTTCCGCAAATAGACAATGATCGATCGCTGAAACGGGAAAGAGTGTGTGATATGGCGAAGAGAGTGCGTACACCGCTTAGATATCTTAGCTTTGGAGGAAAGTGTTGAAAAGAGTGAATGTGAATGTGGCAATTGATTCAACAGCACAAACAGCGAAGACGACAATCAAAAGAAAGATTACCGTTCTCAAAGGAGGCTCGCTCATATGACCTTTCGGTCTAGTGAACGAGCTGCGTGGCATAGGTAGCTGGGTATTATCTGAGCAGGCTATCAGTCTGTGCCACATATGTACGTGTCTCGAAGGACAAGAGTGCGCCTTCGCTGCCAATCTGCCATGCGTCCAGACGTAAAGTGCGCCGAGAGCAAATGGGAGATACGTGGTGTCTCCAGTGCTAAAGCGCTGATTGACTGAGAAGCACCGGGTTCCTGAGGGCATGTTGATCTGCGCATGGCATTGGTACATGCTCAGAGTGGTAGTTCCTGTCAATATGCAGTGCGACATCGAAGTTTTGGTTAGACTTGGAAGAGCCGGATGCGCCCGCGATCTGCGAGAAGACACGAGTGACGCGGAGAAGAAGCTGAACGTGCGTGGAAGCCGAGAGATAGTCAAATGGTCGGACTGTACTAAGAATGGCTCAAGCCAGATCTGACAGTAGTGCGGTGCTCCGTGTTAATAGGCGCTGGCTTGCCTTGGGGTCTTGGTATGCGCGGTGACGTTACCCCGATGTTACTGTCGCATAGAATGTATACAGAATACGTATATCATCACGGTGATTTGCGCAATTTGGCCGTGCAATAGGAGACTTCGAGAATCAAGGCGTCTGTGTGTGAACAAGGTGAAAGCCCAATGTCTGCGTGTCGGCGCATACGTAGCCTGCTTTGTCTTCTCTTTCGACAGAATTCAGCAGTTGGTCACTATCGGTGAGTGTCAGTACTCTAGGTTCATAGGACGACTCAGCAGCCATGTTGTAAGCGACGTAGCAGCGCGCTGGTCACCCGAAGCTCGTGTTCTATGCAGCCCTGTTGTCGTGTGTTACGGGTTTTGGCGCAGCGGGCCACATCAGGTATAATATGATCATGGGACCCTCTAGTAGAACGCGAGACTCATGCGACGAGACGTGATGGTGAGGTTGATGGGGGAAAGATGAAGGAAGCGACGTGACGAGATGGAAAGGCTTTGCGCTAATAATCAGGGCCCACATGTTCGTCCCGAGATGCAGGGGCTCGTAGTGCCACAGCGTGACCGACATGTTTTGTGACTGCGACAACTGCACAAGTGACAGATGCATACAAACAGACTTGGTAAGAATAATGCCTTCAGGTATGTACAGATACTTTAGCGATACTCCATGCAGGTAGCTCTTCTCCAACACTCCTACGCTGTAGACAACGAACTAATCAATCAGAAGAAGCTCATCTCGCGAACTGCTGCTAGACAAGTGATCTAGACTTGCTGAACATAGTTGGCTGGTACACTGCGTACTACGCCGTCTTTCTCGACATCTGCCCAGCCGTCACCAGCCTCCATGTTGATGAGAACAAAGCGATCTCCTTCTGACATGGAATGCTCTGCGTCGCTTTGCGCAGTGTAGTCATACAGTGCTTCGACGTACTTCAACTTCTTCGCGCCACGCTTCGGCGCAACGGCGGGTCCCTTCTTCTTACCGGGAGCGGCAGCCGCGGCAAAGTTGGTGGTTGATGCCGACGATGCAGAGTACGTCGAGTCAGGTCTTGCTGATGAGAATGTAGAAGCAGTGGTAGGTGGTGTCGCGACTGTCATCTCGACATACGCTGCTGGGACAAGACCCTCTTTGAAGCCAGCACGGACTTTCATCCATCCAGAACCATCTGTGGCTGAGTGTTAGCAAAGTAACGAAAGAGACCTGACATGTGAGAAGCGTCTATTACATACCATCGGGTTCTACAATGGTAACATCCGTACCATCTGCAACAGTCAATTCGCCCTCTCCATTCTCTTGATAGGCGTAAAGCATTCTACCCTTCGCTTCTGCAGACTTGGGTGTTGGAGGAGGCATGTCCTCGTCGTTCTTGACGTATTGCGTAGGTGGAGGAGCAACTAGCCTGTTTTTCCTGGCACCCGGTACAGTCGGCGCCTTCTTCTCTGGTGGTGGTGGAGTTTCCTCGGCAGTAGGCGACATTCCTCCAGATATTGAGCGATGCGCAGTGGCCGAATAGCCAGAGCTGAGAGTGTTCATGGAGTTTACTGTGTCGCTTCTCCCCAGTGGGGGTAGATTCGTACTGGAGCTCGTCGCGGCGCCATTCGTCGCTGTCACTGCGTGCGCGGCCTTCTGCCTTTCTTCTTTTAACTTCTTCTTCTCAACCTTGGACTGCTCGCCGGGACAGTCGGCGGGAACCTTCATCTCACACTTGCTATGGCACGTATAGCCACAGTCTTGACAGTCGTACCCCTTCGCGGACAGCCCCCATATTCGATCTCCGCATAGATCGCAATTCGTAGGTATCTTGAATGTCTGCGACTTGAAGTTGTGGTTTCGTGCGCCAATGCTCAGGTCACCGACAACTGAAGTGATGGTCGAAACCTCCACCTCGGCGCTGACTTTCTGTCTCTCCACCTCATGCATTTGTTCCTGTATAGCGAAGACAGCGCGAACGATGTCCACTTCATCTCTCTTGTCTTTTCCGTCCCTTATGTTCTGGCGCACGGTTTTGGCGTTCTCAACTTCTTTACGTTTCTTCTCGAGCTCGCGCCGGTACTCCCCCAATGACGTCTTCGATTTGGTGAGAACGTTGCGCAGAAATACCGTCGCGGAATCGTCGACCGCGATACTACTGTCGTCTAGCCAAACCGGGCTGGGCTCGAATTGGAAGTCACCAGGCTCCTGGAATGAGCCAGCGTTGTGCCGTACGAACATCATCGAGTCGAGAAGAGGGTTGTTTCGCGGGATCTCGGCAGAGAGATGCTTCAGATACTCGGTACTCCGCGTAAGTGTTTGGGTTTCGATCTGAGCGGCGAGTGACCATATCGTATTCAGCTTGTTAACCCGTGTTTCCGAAAGATCCTGGAGGCTCTGTGACTGTTAGCCATGCGTCATTGATGTTGCGGCTTGACTTACGTCTAGTAGCTCAGGGACGTATTCATGGTAGTACATCTCCTTTTGCTTGTTGGTTACGTTGATACTGATGAGATAGGTGTTCTGCAGTGGTCAGTGTATGGGATGTGAGATTTGGCATGCTACGTACCTTGACGTTGCGCATCTCGACCTGCTGCTGTTCGAAAGCATTCCGCGCCTTGGCTTTTCCGTGGTCAAATGCGCCGTCCGCCTTCTTGCGCCGGCTCTCGACCTCCTGGCAGACGCTATCATATTTGCCCTTTTGCTTGCGCAACTCGCCATACTGGTTGTCGCGCTCCTTCTCCAGCTTAGCAGCATAGTCTCCGTGCAACTTGCGCAGCTCCTCGGTGCGGGTGCCAAGGACCTTGAGGGGGTCAGCGAGCTGGGTGATGAGAGCGCCAGCGAATTGTTCGTGTTCGGAGGCGCGGGATTCGAGGGTGCTTAATTGAACACCCCATGTGGTCATAGAAGCGCTGTGTGGATATGTCAGTAACGCCCAAACCTCATGCGACGACCGTCATACCTCTCGAGCGAGCCTGGAGTAACGGTAGGCGTGTCACCAACACTGAGGCTGCTCTGCTTCTTTGCCTTCTTCTCATAGTACTTCTTCGCAAGCGCGCTGAGTTTTGCCGAGTATTCCTTCTCGATAGCGCTCCGTTCCCGGTAGAACTGTTGGATGTCATCCAGCCAGGAGATGCCGCCGGAGACCTGCAGTCGCGTGTCAGTAACTCGAAGCGCAAGGCACGTAGCTGGCGGCGCATATGTCTGTTCTCCCCCGGCAGTGTATGAGAGGGTGTATGACGTACCCAAGCGTTGACTGTCTTGAAGCCATCCTGTGATCACCCGTCAGCGCATGCTCGGAGGTGCTGCTCCAACTCCGCATACCTTCAGTTCGGCGCCAAACTGGGGCGCAATGTCGACCTCCATGATTGCTGAGATGTGTATGGGTCGTGCACGTGGAGAGAGGGGACTAGGGCCCCAGACATAGAGGGTGAAGGAGTGCTGGGGCGAGGGCGGGAAGGGATACGCGGAGTACACCAGGCGTCTTGGTTACCGGCAGCCCAATTAGTGGGGCAGGAGGAATGGCAACGAGGCGGTGCGTGCCGAGGAGGGAAACCCGGGATCTGAGCCGGTGACGCTGGATCTTGGTATTCTTCTGTTTCGGTTGTATTATGTGGTGTGGTGATTAGTGGCACACGCCGACTACAATGGCATGCAGGAACAGGGCTATTGAGCGCTTTCACTCGGTCGCGCCTGCACACATGCTCGGGGCCTGTTCATGCGGCCTGCGCGCTAAAGCTGCCTAGCGTCTCAGCCCCGCCAAAGTCGACAACTGGAGCTCTCACAATTTCCAACGCGTCTCTTGTACCTGCAACAACACAGCTACCTCACACTTTGCGCCAAACCACCTTGAGCGAGCAACGACTTTGTATCTATAGCAATCCGCTCCGCTCAGCAAACTCCCGCGACTATCACCAAGGTCGCGCCTTCCTCACCTCACCGCCCGCAACGCGACCTGCACTCGCCCACCATGTCGGCGGCAGAAGAAACCCCCATCAAGCAGGAGCCGACCGAGGAGACTCCTGCGCAGGAACCCAAAGAAGCCCCGGAGTCTTCGCTCGAAAAGGCTCAGACCGATGGCAGCGGTCCACCTGGAAACGGCTCTGCTCTGGCTGAGCCCAAGTTCAATGTCGAGGTCAAGCTCGCCGACCTGCAGGCAGACCCCAACAACCCGCTCTACTCCGTCAAATCGTTTGAGGAGCTTAATCTGTAAGTGTACCGCGCTCACACCAACGAGCTAGCTAACAATGTCAGCTCCGAGGAACTCCTCAAGGGCATTCGCAGCATGAACTTCACCCAGCCATCCAAAGTTCAAGAGAAGGCCTTGCCTCTGCTTCTGATGAACCCGCCCACCAACATGATCGCGCAGTCACAGTCTGGAACTGGTAAGACTGCTGCCTTCTCGCTCAACATTCTCTCTCGCGTCGACCTATCGAACCCCGAGCCGCAAGCGCTGGCACTCGCGCCTAGCCGAGAACTCGCCCGTCAGATTCTAGGTGTCATCACGCACATGGGTCAGTTCATGGACGGTCTCAAGACTATGGCTGCCATTCCCGACCCGTCACGAAGGGGACAACAGTTCAATGCACAGATTCTCGTCGGCACACCGGGAACTGTTCAGGACATGCTGAGGCGGCGTCTTATCAACCCAAAGAACATCAAGATTCTGGTTTTGGACGAGGCCGACAACATGTTGGATCAGCAGGGCATGGGCGAGCAATGCACTCGCGTCAAGTCACTCTTGAACAAGGACATCCAGACAGTCCTCTTCTCCGCTACCTTCCCACCCACGGTCATTGCATACGCCAAGCGCTTCGCACCCAACGCAAACACAATTACTCTAGCGCACGAGGAGTTGACCATCGAGGGTATTAAGCAGCTGTACATTGATATTGACAAAGACAATGACAAGTACGCGACATTGCTCAAGTTCTACGGTCTGATGACACAAGCCTCGTCCATCATTTTCGTTAGGACCAGAAGGACTGCTGAGGAGCTCGAGAAGCGCATGGTTGCCGAAGGCCACAAGGTTGCGCAACTCAGTGGTGCCCTGGAAGGCCCTGAGCGTGATCGCATCATCGACCAGTTCCGCTCCGGAGAGGCCAAGGTCCTCATCACTACCAACGTTCTCGCCCGTGGTATCGATGTGCAGTCAGTCACTATGGTTATCAACTATGTAAGTTGCGAATCAAAAGAATATCTAGAAGGTGTACTAACTGTTCTACCAGGACGTCCCGACCATGGCAAACGGAGTGGACGCAGACCCCGAGACATACCTCCACCGCATTGGCCGTACCGGTCGTTTTGGACGCGTCGGTGTCGCCCTCACTTTCGTACACGACAAGAACAGCTGGACACAGCTGAACTACATCGCGAGCTACTTCAAGACGGACCTCGTTCCCATCGACACATCGGACTGGGACGCCGTCGAAGAACTGATTCAGGGTGTCATCAAGTCATCGCGAGCTGGCAAGACAACGGAGGAGATGAAAGGCTAGGGTGTAAAACAGGGACTATGTGTGAGGGAACAAAGCTTTTGAGCGATAGCGAACACATGACAGGGGCAACGCAGCCGTTGACCTCTATGAAGAGATAAAAGAATCACGTACGATGGAAATGAATCAAAGATACCCAAGCTTAGCAGAGTAAACTAAGTCTTCTCTTTTCAAGTCTCAAACGCCCCCGGCGCCGTAACCACTATGATGATGAGTGAACTCGCTATCAGCGCGCCTGCTATGGCGCTGACAATGATGATGCTGCCTCTCGACGCGGGGAACTTGCCCCGTATAACGTAATGCTGCGCCTCGAAGTACCGATGAAACCCTATCAATAGCATGAGAATGGCAATACCGATAAACGTCGCGCCCAGCGGTTTCCCCAAATGCCGTAGTTTCGCTTGTGGAGAGGTTGTAGAAGATGAATCCGGCGAATTCGCTATGGATGTGTTTAGTCGGAAGAGTTGCGTTATCGCTATGCCGATCGAGGCAAAGGAGAGGGATGTGCGGAGCCAGGCTAGGAAGGTACGTTCTATGTATCATGTTAGTATCATTATTACCCATCTTCCCGCATTTACATCCACAGGAGGCAGTCGGGAGGAACGGATTCTTCTTACCCAACGCCAAATGATCCCTAGCAACACTCCCCTTATTATCCAACTCTACACTCCCATACTTTTCCCAAAACGCGCTCCACCACCCTTTCTCGCGTTGTTCCACCGCTGCTGCTTCCCGCTCTGCGCTCCTCGCGCGGTGGTCTACACTCGCATGCCCGTTTAGTCGGCGCTGGTCGACGGCGGGTTGCAACGTCCCTGCCGTGCCTTCTTGTGGCGCACCAGAATCCGTGGCGGAGGGCCCTTGCGGTATGGAGGACGCGCCGTTGGGGTCTTGGGATGGGTTCGCGGGTTTAGTCGTTGTGGTGGAGGTGGAGGTGGAGAGGTCGCGTGCGCGGATATCAGGGGAGATGGAGTTGTAATCTTTGGTGTGGGATTGCGAACTCGTTACTATGGGTGAGGTTTCCGAGGCGCCGCTGTGGGTTCGTGGTGGGAGGGCGTCGCGTTCGGAGGTGCGTTTACGGGGGCCGGCGATTTCGGCCATGGTTTCCTCCTGTTTCTCGATTCGTGGGTGTTACGAGACTGGTCGCTGGAGATGGTGTGAAATGTTCCCGTCGTCCCGTATGGGTTCAGTCGTGGGAATAGTTATGGTACGGTCGAGGGAATGCCGTGGGAAGCGTCATCTCATCCCGCACCGAGGTGGATCGGGCGAGGTACCGGAGCTCTGGCGCGCGACGATCCGTTCCCCGCGGGGTTCACTGTCGCATGCGTCTGTCGATGCATGCTGCCTCAATATTCCTATGCTTGTAGAGTCTCTCGATTAGGCATGTTAGATCTAAAGATGGGCGTAGCGTGATTGCGCCTGGTCGTCACGCAAGACCCGCATCTGCCACTGGCCTATTGGAACGAAGCGTGCTCCGCAGCCCACATAGTCGAGGCTAATTGCTTGGAAACATCTTGGATATATGGGTACTATTTCACGCCGCAATGCCTGATTGATCGGTAACTCAAGCCGTTGCAGTAGAAACTTTCGTAATCCAATTCAAAGATGATGCTGGTATATCTCTTGCCAGCAAGCCTTCTATACCCCTAATACATGACTATTTTCGTACATGCAATGCTCATGATATCAACAGTGTGGCAGTCGGAAATCCCCTCTCGAACGCCGCCCAAGACCGCCAAAGGAAGCAGTCTGCAAATAGATTGTACATGGCCTCGGATCTTCTTACTCGTTGTAGTGGTAAACCTAAGACCAATGTTAGCAAGCAATGTCTGTGTGACAGGACGGAAAATGACTTACAAGGTAGTTTGGCAGTCCGAAACTTTCCCAGTTCAGCCGGTTCGCCATCTTGGCAAAACCTTCCGTCTCAATGAGGTTGTAAAAGGCAAACGGTGGGAACATGGCGCCGTCTCGGTGTACCTCCGCCTTGACGAGCAAAGTAGCGCCGCCGACTCCGTCGAGCTTGATCTTTGCCTTGGGATCCGCCGATGTGTCGTGCATCTTAGCCATGAGGCTACGGTATGTAGCCATCTCGGCGTACCCTTCGAGCAGAATGTCGTCCTTGCCCATCTTAGCAGCAAGGTCCTTGGCTGTGGGGCTGTCGATCCAGTTGTTGAAGTCGTATTCCCGGATGTCCATGCTCTTCTTATCTTCATTGTAGTATCTCTGGAAGCAGTTGGGGACGATGATGGGCACGTCGTAATCGGCCAGATCCTGGATCAGAGTGGGTGGTGTCTCGACGATATCTGCGTCCATCCAAAGGACCCATGAGGTTGTAGGACCTAGCGTTGTGAACAAGAGCGAATTGCGCGCCTTGGCCATGGCTGCCCGTCGTGCCTTCTGGTTCTCCATCTTGTGACGCTCGGCTTCGGTTTGCGACTGGAGGGGGGACTCGGTGTCCTGGCGGAGGATGGTAATGGCGGAGAAGCGATTCTTCTTGGATCCAGTTTGTGTCTTGGTGACTTGCGCCTGTAGCGCTGCGTACGCGGCATTGCCCTCCTTTGTCTTTGGTATTATGAAGCCCAGGGAGATGAGGTTGTGTGGGTAGTTGAGCTTGAGCAGGTTGTCCCAGTATTCTTGGTAGAACTTGGCCAATGGGGTGAGAATCAGGACCGTCTCCTCGTTTTCGATTGGCGTGCGCGTGTTGGTCACGTTGTTCATATAGTAATGTACGACGGGCGGCGCGGCCTGTGGAGCATTCGCCTTGGACTTGCGGAACGGTAGCGAGGGTGGCGAGAGGGGGTTCGAGGCTACCTCACCCCCTCCTTTTCTGGTAATGGACGGCACATCGGTACCAGAGAAGAAGAAGACGAAGAAGCCGATGCAGAGGATGCCCGCGAGGATTATGGTAATGGGATTCGAGCGTCGGAACGAGCGTGACATGGTGGGTGGACGATTAGGAAGGAAGGCGAACCGCGGCTGCCAAATGGGAGGGGTCTATGAAGGGCGCATCAGAAGCAGAGGCAGGCGGTGGTGATGGTGCGGGCGTGGGTCGGCGCAAGGAGGTGTGTGCGAGACGTGGCCTGGCCGGCGCTCCAAAAAGTGTCAAGGGCGTGTGCAGGCGCCCGAGTGGATGGCAAGCGTCCGGAGGGCTTCCAGGGAGTATAGACGCGTCGGTTGACAGGCTCAATGCTCGGGCTGGCAGGTGACAGGAGTGCTTGCCATGCTACCACGCCCGTTGTCGCGAGATGCGGCTCTGCTTACGTACGCATCTCGTCTCCAGGCCCTGCAGGCATCGCGGGTAGTGCGATCTGCTAGCTGCGGATGGTGCGTCATGACCACCTGCATCTGCATCTTCAACACCACGTCCATGCTTCACTATGGTCAATTGAGCTTCGACAAATGCCTCTACTGGTTGCGCGACAATGGCCACTCTTGAGGCGCGCCGCTGCCGCCGCTCGCCCTCTGCGCTGTCCCTCAGTCATACCGAATAGACGCGCAAACTTCGATCAATTCAAAGCATATCACGCGCCCGTTCGTCGGCACTGCGGCATAATTTTACCACCATCTGTGGAATCGCATGTAAGGAAATTGCTCCAAACCACTGCCATAATCTAATAACGTCTCCAGCCACACGATCTTGTTCAGCACATCGCTCCTCCACCACTGGACGTCGCCCGTCAAAGGACCTTCTGTGTCTTCTTCGTCACGCCTTCGTATGCGCACTATTTGCTGGACGATGACGCTTTCCTCCGCAACGCTCTTCTGCGCGCTTACGAAAATGCGGCCGACATACCGGACCTCCACATAGATGCACTGTGTGCTGTCGTAGACAAACTCCCCGTCAGCAGGGTTGGGGAGAAGAACCCTACTCAGCCGCCTCTTGCTGGCGCGGGGTTCGAAGGAATATCCTACGCGATTCTCCCGTCCGATGTTTCTGTACCGTCCCACGAACTATCGCCATTAGACAAGAGCGCTATCGATTTCATATTTGCCGAACACAACGTCAAGGACACCGTCTATCGTGACACTTTGCGGTTGCCTCTTGCAAATACTGTCTTCCAGACAGGCTCGCCATCCACGATGATCCTATCGACTTGGTCCCTGGATGCGAATCGTCAAATGACCCCTGTATCCAAGACCAATGTTTCTCATCATGGAATCCGCTTAGTCAAGCAACAGAAAGACTCAACTCCCGTTCTCCACGTACCGTTAATTCCACTCACAATGCCCCGCACAGTCAACGGCTGCATGGGCAACATCATCCGCAGGGTTATCGGGCCTGGTGGTAAATCTCTGCAGGCCTCGTCGGAACTTGAAAATGTTGTTCCCAGATTCTTCAAATCGCGAGGACAGCCTGCGCAAGCGACTGTAGCTTGGGCATTAGTGATACCCGATGAGTTGAGGGCCATCATTGCCGCTCGAACAGATGAAATCCTCTCTGGCTTGCCAACAGACAATCAGAGTCCGGTCTCCGAGCATACAAATGCATGGGAGCGTCTATGGCGCAGTGATCCCCCTCTCTATAACACGCTGGTGTCGCAAGCACTTACTGAAGGAGCACGTCTCCATCGAGTCTTGAGTGGTGGAGGCGGATGGGGAAAGAAAGCTGGCTTATTATCGTTGGATCCTGCAGCGGCCAGTCCAGCGGCAGACCCACCAAAGGATGACGATTTTCTCAGCATGATCAGTGATCCCCAAAACTTCGAGTCAACTCTTACACCCGTGGTGCGAGACGGTGACTCGATACAGTTCTTCATCTCTCCGAAATCAGATCTCGAACAGTTGGCTCAAAAGTCCGGTCACAGGGGGACGATCAGATGGGCTACATTCGGGAAAAAGATTAACTGGGGCTGGGAGGTGGGCACTATTCCTAGCACTGTGGACTCGATCCCCGGGGAGTTGTCGCAAGACAGTCAGACCAAAGGAGACAAGATATTTTGTCTTCCTGGCTTTGGTGCACTGAGTGAAGGAGCGATGACGCTCACACAGCACTCCCGGGTAGACGAAGGCACGCCCCACAGCGTCACTACTACGGTCGATGTTCCCTTTTCTCGTTTCCGGACGATGCGTAAAAATGAGGCTACGCCTGATGAAAATAAAGAGGACGAGGACGTAGGTGAGCCTGATGTGGACTCAACCTTCCCATGAATGTGTTCTGATAGCCCAGGTAGTCAAAACATGAGCCAAATACACCGAAATCTGTGCCATCCATCCGTGCGCAAGTGCCGACTCACAATCTCTCAACTCTGAAAGTAGCCAACACGTCTCCGGCTCAGCAAGAAGAGCAATCGCGTACCCCTCCAAGACTAACAGTAGCGGAACTGGTTCGCAAGCTCAAGATAGAAGGGCAATCTACTACCGGTCGGCTCCGTGTTCGGACAGCGAACGCAATATTGCGCAGATTCGAGAAGCTCTTCGATAAACAGAAGAAGAAGCATACAGCAGTCATGTCAGAGATTCTGCAACGCCACTGTCTTTTGATGGCTGTGAGGTTCAGGACGCTTATGGTTGATGCAGCGGAGCTGATGGAAGAGGCTGATGCCGTTTTGGACGACATCAATCGCACACTTGTGAGAAGGATTCCAGCTAAGGAGAGAGAGAGGCCAAAGGAAGAGAGGCTGCAGAGGAACGCAGAGAAAAGGGAGAAGAAGAGGGCACAAAAGGCTGAAAGAGCGGCACAGAAAGAAAATCGTGCCAGAAAGAAAGACAAGACGACCGCGGTATCACCAACAGCGACGGGGGCGCCAGTCCGCAAGTTTGCCTCCCATGGAATGTCCACAGCGGTCGAGATCAACGAGAAACTCAAACCCGCCGTCTCCGAAGTCTCCCGCCTGACTGAAGAGGCCAGAGCCATCATGGCTGCCATTCAACACACCAAACCACACATCCGCAGAATGCCCGTCTCAAAACTAGCAACAGCCCAAGCGTTCAACCAAACGCTAGGTTACGCCGTTCAAGACATCCTCTGTCTGACAGAGGAAGCACGCACTATAATGTCTACCATCCAGCAACGCAAACAACAACACCAACGGCAACGCACCCAGCAAACTCAATGGCGACACCTGCGCCGATGGGGCCACGACACTACATTCGTTTCCTTGAAGCCTGACACCTCACCCAGAGTCCTCTTGGACACAGCATACAAAGCGCGCCGAACCTCGATATCCATGATGCGAGCCTTCAAAAAGCGCGTTAGGAGTATCAAAGCTCTCATCCGGCAGCGTAAACACGACCTACGCAAATTGATCAACGCCAAGCCAGGTACCGTGCAAGACCGGCGGCGCAGGCGCATCCGACGCGTCAGCCTGCCTGTCCACGTTGTGCGCTACCCATCTGGACGCCGAACAGTGCGGAATCAGACTGTCCCTGCGTTGCAGAAAGGGAAGCGGTTTGCGAGGTTTAGGACTGTGATGCAGCGGCAGCCGGGGTTCAGGACGGTGACGCAGCAAAGGCAGTCGGTGATGGAAGAGAGGAAACAGAAGAGAGATGAGCTTGCGGCTACGGTGGCGGGTTGGCTTGGTGGCGGTGGGGGTGTTGGTGGCGATAAAGGCGGCCTTGGATCGTTATTGGATACGTCAGTGAAGGACGAGAACAGGGGTGGACGGAGGAGGCGGAGGTGAGGGGTGCACAGAATGTTGATGAAGAGTGAGGATGTAGTCGCAAGATGATGTATATACAACTTTAGGATACAGAAGAGTAGAGTGTTATTGATGCTCCAGAAGCTTATTGCATGTCCGCATACCCTATCCTCATCTTTGTGCACTGCATGTAAACGATACTTCTCCAGCTCATCTCATCTCATGTCCATCATGCTTGCTAGCGCTGAAGAGGTATAAATACCAGCTTTCTCTCTGCTCAATCCTCTCTCTCATACCATCTTTTTCCCTCTTTTTTTTTCAAAAAGATGCGATACACGCGTTCATGTCGTTCTGTCCAAAACCACCCGATATCCGATCATGTTTGGTGCTGGCTGTCGAGAACAAAACCTATTGGTCAACGAATAAAGTCCTCCCTTCTTCCGAATCTTCCAAAATTCAATGATGCAGCGGAACATGCTGTTCTCGAGTCAAAAGACGACACACTGCTTGGTGTATGTCTTTCCGCTGGACTCCTCAAATCTACACATTGAGAATCTATGGTTGCGCAGCCAGAAAACTACAAAACACTCTAGACAACTTCCTGATGGTCGTCTGTCGAGCTTTTCTCTCTGCTCAGGCTTCTTACATACACCACCATTTCTTCCTCTTCTTCCTACAAAAGAATGCGAAGAACATACCGATGTCTTCCAAAAACAGCACGTTTCGCTTCAATGACCAGCCCTGGCTGTCCAAAAACGTTGAGCTCCGTTTCCATGTGTTTCCGCTCTTCCGATCTTCGAAACAACTTCAAGATCCGCTATGCCTTCCTCGAGTCGAAGACTGGCATCGATACGATAATGCCAATCTTTCCTCCGAACTATCCAAACGTATGGGGCAAGGAGTCTGTGGCTGTACAGCCAGAAAAGCAGAAGATCACAGGACTGCATGGCAGTCTTCTGTCCAGCTTTTCCTCTGCTCAGTCGTCTCTCTCTTACCAACATATCTCCCTCTTCTTCTCAAAACGAGTACAGTATCGCATCATGTTCTTTTGAAAATACGACCACTCGCCTTATGACTAGTGCTGGCTGTCCAAAAAGAAATATGGCGCTCGCTTTATGACCAGTGCTGGCTGTCCAAAAAGAAATCCAAGGGTATCATGTGTTTCTGAACTTCCGATCTTCAAACATACCTAGGTATACGTTGCTCCTTTATGGTTTGTCGAGCCAAGATCTGCTATTGATACAACCTTATCAGTCTTTCTGCTGGACTATCTGAACTTTCACCGCTACCGTTCCATGGCTGCGCAGTCAAAAAAGACAGCCTCATGATTGATGGCGGTTCTCTGCCGCGCCTCGTCTTGTTCAACAACACCCGACCCTTATACGTCTCTATATCTGCGTCTCGGGCTTTTGATTGACTAAAAACTCTTCGAGCGCATGCAATGTCTGCTTCTCTGGCCTTTGCGACACTAGGGAATGTCTTTAAAAGTACAGTTCACTATGCGCATAGAGATCTGAAATCGGTACAAGCTCATGCGTATGAGTTCACGAGAGACGCCAAACATATGATCATCAAAATCGACTTGTCAAAAGTTCCATACCAGAAAATTATGGTGTCTGTGTCTCCTGTACGATGCTGCATACATTCCTTCCGATCTGTCCTCCTTGAGTGGTATAAAACACACCCTGCCTCTCCGGAGTTCTTCTCCCTCCTACTATATCTATTCCGGCTTTTTTCCAAAACTTCGTCGCGTCTCTTTTATGAAACCGAAATCCTCAAACCAGCACTGGCATGTCTGGTGCGTTGGGTGCTCCGACACGCCAACAATTAGCACTTTTGTTCAAAACACAGTCCGAAATTCTCATGTCCCAAAGTCGTTGACATACCGACTTACTTTGCTTCGAGGATTTGTTTAGACTTAAAGCTGCAACCACGACAATGATGTCTGGCTCGAGGACTAAAAGACATCTTCTACTTCCTCTCCGACCTTCTTCTCTTCACACCACTCAAAAACATCTATTTCTAAAATACCGAAATTCATGGTCTGTGGTCGCATGGTGGTGAAACCGAAAATTATCAAGGCCTACACTCATGACTGTCTTCTCCTCCGAGTATCTAAAAGGCCTGCTCACTTTGCAATGGTCTCCGCCTTCTTCCTTCCTAGAAATGGTCATGTCCAGGCTAAATGCGACTCTTCTTTCCTCCAAAACACACCAAAGACCGAGCACAACGCTAGCCGCAGCGGCATATAAAAGGCCCTTCTACCCATCGTCAATAATCTACCCTCCGACTTCTCCGGGATACTTCCAAAATATCAAAAATGTAATGACATCCAGCGATGAACAAAAGCTCACGACATTAAAGCCATGTGCATTTTGCGCGACTTCCAAGGCCACCCAAAACAGTTGTCGACTCCTGAGATGCGCGGACGAACTCCACTTTCAAAACTGGAGAAGAAGAAATAACATGGTTCTTTGCCTGCTCCGTCAAAAAAAGTCAAAAATATCAGCTGGATGTCTGAGAAGCTCTGCTGTGCCAAACACTACTCGTCCGCTACGCATGAGTTTGAGAAGAAGAGCGGCTCCAAAACCTTCAAGTATCAACGCACATGTGAGAGAAAAGCACCAAGAATCGGCATATAAAAGCCCCTGAATTTCGCCTGAGATTGCTCCTTTTCTTCTTAACACCACAATATCTCACTCCTATTCTCATTTACTAAAAAATCTCCGTGTATTATTAGATGGAGTGAGAGTGAGGATTTCTGGAAAACGATGAACGGCGTTGGAATGTCCGGCGGATGGCGTACCTCTCTCTCTATCTTACAAACGTGCCTTGAGCTTGTCGCTGCTGATCTTGATGGTGATGATGATGATCATCATCATCATCATCACGCATTTTCTCTCCTGTGCTCCGTTGAGCAGTCCCATGGCAACCACCACCCCGCAGTCCGACATTCCGTCAATCTGAGGATTGCGAGCTTAGGTTCATGCTATACGATGTGTTAGTATTGGCTCTGGAATGAGTCAGTAGAAGCTTGGGAAAGTGCCGCGTCGATGAGGACCGATCGGCCGGGTTCTGAGTCTATGCCAGATATCCAGTACCCCTATAGCGATGGAGAGTACTGTGTTCTTGTTCAGCAATCGTGGTCGGCATGGGGGAAGTCAGCCTACACGTATGTACTGAAGTCGTGAAACATGTAGCAAGTAGTCAGTAGCTTCTGCTCGCACTCTTTTTAAGCGTCGAGAACGCGATAAAGATCACAACACAGCCATCACCTCGAAAATCCGTCCACGCAAAGACGAGCCAAGAATTAAGTAATCTCATTTCTCGCCCATGCATATCCACCTATAATAAGCCTGTAACCCTCCCAGCGCCAATCAATATCAAAAGAAGTTGCCATGTATGCATAGCCACCCAGCTTTTGCCCTTTGTAAAACTCCGAGGCTCATGAAGAACGAGAAAACAGGAACAGAAACATGGGGTGAGTGATATATTCGTTCGACGTTGTGTCCGGCCACTCGAGACATGAACCACACGATCCCTCCGCTATGAGTATGAAGCAAGCGAGCGTGATGCTGCTACGTTTCTCGAGCATGAGGATGCTGGGAAGGATCGTGGACGTGCGAACGAGAAATCGTGTTGTGTTGGTCACTCAGGGTCGAGAATCGACGCAAGATAGAACCTCTGATCGCGAAACAACCTATAAATCGACTTTCGAGGACGTGAAGTCCCAGAGCATCTTGACGAGGGAATCGGGTAGGGTGTAGAGGTCGACGTGGAACTCGCCATCTATGATTTGTTAGCACGTGCCTTGCAATGCGAGATGATGGAAACCCACTCTCGACGTCATTCTTAGTGTACGTCTCGCTGGTCTTGTTGTCGTGGACCAAGGTGACGACGTGCAGCAGGTCATCCTCACCCAGCTTCTGCAGTCCATCGGCCAGCTTCTCCATGTCTACGTTCTTGTCTCTCCGGCCCTTCTTCTTGGCGGCGTCCTTGTTGCGCATGCCGTTGGCCTCGGCGGGACCAGACTCGGCGAGGAGGGCGAGGAGCTCAGGCTTGGGGTTGCGGAAAGTCTGCAATGGCGGGTTAGCAGTGTTCTGGCTGATGAACAGCACGCGTATGTGGTACTTACAACTTGGTGCTTGGCCTCATAACGCTCCGACTGGAAGTTGAGGTCGTGCTCGAGGGTGTGATCACCGCCCTTGCCAACAGCGGACAAGACAATGCTCATGTCGAACTCACCCCAACCCTTCTCATCGATGCGGAACGGCGGCTTCTTGATGACTTTTGGCATGTTAGTGGGGATGCTTGCTGACGGCATACTGCTGAGCGCAGTGTCGGGCGCACTTACTGTGCTTGTTCTTCTCGAACGAAGGATGCAGGTTGTAGACGGCCTTCTCGAAGACGCTGGGCATGACCTCGTTGCCCTGATCATCCAGCAGCCAGACCTCTATGCTCCATGATCGCATGGGATATCCCTCAACGGGCGAAGGCTCCGCGCTGTGAATGTGTATTAGCGGCTGGCGACGTGTAGACGCGTGAGATGGGCAGGCGCATGCGATTGCGCGCGGATTGTACGTACATGGGCTTCTGGTGAGTGATGAGCTTGACCCATCGCTTGACCTGCGCGGTTGTTAGCATTTGCGCGATGGTTTTGAGGGCATCTCCAGGCCGCAACTTACGTCAGGCATCTTGTCTGATTTGCGCCGCGAGGACTGCGTAGACGGGCTGCTGCGAGCGTGATTGGTTCCGGCCTGCCTGGAGAATATATACGCGAGGTGTGTAGAGGCGGTTCACGTCGGGCGCGGTCTGGCGTGTCGGTCTCTTGCGACAAAGCCGGGGCGCGTGTAGTAAAGGCGTGGCTGGTCTCGGGTCGCGAGCTCTGATTTGGCGAGTTAACTGAGAGATGGTCGCGGGGCGGCGGAGACGGAGACTAGTTGCGCTGGCTTGGCGCAAACCATCAAGCTGTAAGAAAAGCTGCACGAGCACGGAAGCCTGCCTGACAGGGGACTAGCCCTCTGCCAGGTGAGAGACGTGATACGGCATCGGCACACGTTTGCATTGCAGGTGAGACTGCACGCTATGCAGGGTCAATTTCGCCATTTCTTAAAAGTAAAGCCATCACTACCAAGTCGACGCATTTCGTGCCATCAGGTCTTGCATGGGGGGACGCCGTTGACTACAGTAGTCGGGCCATTTAGTTACTATCTAGTTATGTGCAGGGTGTGGGTAATCTCTTCTACCACCATCTTATCATGCCGTCCCAATTCCTCATTCACTGTTCGTGCAATCCATCTTTTCGTGTCTCATCCCATCCTCCAAGCTGTTATTATCCGGCAGCATTTACTGCTCCGACTTGCCGAAAAGCGCCTCGTTCTCTTGCTGGGCCTTGATGAAGGCCTCCTTGAACTGGTTGGCATCTGACAAATATAGTTAGTGCTCCGCTGCGCGGTTTCGTGCATCTGCTTGGACTCACTCTCGCTGTTGGCGAACCGGATGGCCAGGGTCTGAGCCTCGGGCTCGCCCTCGCTGACATCGGCGGCGGCGTTCCAGACCCAGCTGCGGTCGCTGCCGACGTTGGGCGACAGCTTCATGTCGGGAACAACTATGCACTTCTCAGTATCCGCGTTCATATCCGCCTTCCATGTATCATACCGTAGTGGTTGGCGCAGACCTTGAGGGTCTTGTCACGGCGCATGACGAGACGGGTCTTGCCATTCTCCTTGTGCTTCAGTAACCGGACGTCACCAGTGCCGCGCTCCTTCCACTCCCGCGATTCCCTGTCGAACTTGAACAGCTTGGCGCGCATCTTGAATACTTGCTCCTCGAGCTCCTCGTTGGTCTTGGTGTCGACCTTCTCGGTGAGGTGGACGACGGGCTGGAAGTCGACATCGGGCTCTTCGTTCTCGGGGTCCTCGTCCTGTCGCCTTGTCAGTACATCCTAGAAAGCACCGTAGCACATACGCACCTCGCCCTTGGGCTTGGAAGCACCTGATGGCTCGTCGACATCGTCGGCCTCCTCCTTCTTGACCTTTGCGGGGCCGCCACCGAACATGGAAAAGACGTTGTCCTTCACTGCGGCCGCTGCCTCTGTCGCCTTCTCTGTGATGGGCTTGTCATCCTTGCTCTCTGTGGTGGTCTCGGGCTTGTCAGATGCCTTGTCGGTAGTGACCTTTGCGGTCTCGTCCTGGACAAGAGTCGCCGCAGGGTTGGCGATCTGCTCGGCGGCGGGGTCGGGCTTGGCTGCTTCAGACATCTTCTTCTATGAATGCGGAGTATTCGGGTCTGTGTGTGATAAGAAGAAAGCCGCGTTTGTGGGGGAGATGTGGTGTGTTTGTGGGTTCTTGTGTCAACAACTGCCTGTAAATTGGGAAGTGGGATGCCCCTCCAGAACGCGCTTTACCCGGTTCGGCTCAGGGGACGTGCCCAACGCGCCTGCTCACACCTGACGCAACGTGCACCCTACCAGTCTG
This sequence comes from Alternaria viburni, assembly GCF_023758015.1. Classification (NCBI taxonomy): domain Eukaryota; kingdom Fungi; phylum Ascomycota; class Dothideomycetes; order Pleosporales; family Pleosporaceae; genus Alternaria; species Alternaria viburni. The sequence continues at coordinate 270,341 of NW_026055780.1, forward strand.
CCCTAGATGATGAGTCAACGTGTAACTACGTCAGTACAGAGCCAAGGGCATGTGCGCATCTACAAGCTGCTGTAGATGCATCGTGGTATGAGATGAATTTGACAAGTCCTATAACTCCCAAGTTGTCCTACTGTCCACACCAGGTCCCAGGGGTATATCACTGCACCCTTGTGTCTGCCCTCCTGTCCGTATACGCCGCATAATCAAAACAAGACAGTGCAGAAAGTCACATGAGATCCTCCACTGCGTGCCGCCTTCCCATGTTCCCTAGACCGCCCCTCCCACCTTTGCACATGCCCAACTCTGCCCCTCACCGCCTTCCTTTGCAGACAGTCCCGCCGCCGTCTCCATCTTGCACCTCACGCGAAGAGCATTCATCCTGGCCCTTTGCATCGCTGACGATGTCCGCACCGGTGCGGTCACCTTTCGCAACCCCATCCATGTAGCATCCGGTATCTGTCTTGCCCGCTGAGCCTTCATCTCCAGTTGATGCTTAGTTTCCTGAAGTTGCTTGGAAGCGTAGAGATCAAACCCGGCCATGTATTCTTGCAGGTGCTGTGCAGCTACAGCGGAGACGTTGCGAAGGGTGTTTTGTGTATCCAATATGTTTGACATGGCGGTGTCGAGAAGTTGATCTAGCGTCGACTTGTTGTGTCCGAGCATCACCTCGAAAGATTGCCGCAAGAGAGGCTTTGAATGTGTGGCAATGCTGACATTGAATTTATCGAATCGATACTGCTGATCCAGGTCGACAATGTACTCGCCAGTGGTGGTCCGGTTGTAATGTGCTGGAACCTCTTGAGAGTGGCGAGAAACTTGAACCTGAAGTTGGGGTTTCTTCCGGTTCGAATTGAAGGATTTAGAAGGACGGAGTACAAACTGATGGTCTCCGGTGATCTGGATTTCGAAACCTCCAGCCTGACTGTTCTTCGCCTTTGGCTTCTGGGTAGCCTGCTTTGGCTGGGACGGTACGACAGTGAGGCCTCGAGCTTCGTGTACAAGGCTCGAGCGACATGAATCCGGGTAGCGAGCCGCACTTGGAGACACTGAAGCTGCGGGCGTGATCGTTGTGGTGTTGCTTTGAATCTCTGAAACGGCTGGTGACACTGACCGCCCTTGGGACACCTTTTGGTACAGCATAGGGGTATAAGCCGCACCCATGAGAAGCGCGGGGATGAGGGCGAAGAGAACGAAAGCAGATGCTAGCAACTTTGCAGTTGGCCATGGTGAGCCCATCTTCTTCGTAGACGTCTTGGTCTTGTCACTAAACCACGATTTGCGGGCTGTCGAGGCAGCCTTCGTGCCCCGTGCCTTCGCTAGATGAGGACTAATGAGTGCGAGATGGCGATTAAGCTGCGATGGCTCGAGTTGGTCGAACTGGTGGATATCGAGGGGCAGTACCTCCTTCAGCTCGTAATCAGTGTTCGGGTTGTCTCGCCCTTCTACGCATACCCGTAACGTTGTAGTGTTCTCATCAACGGAAGATCCAGCTCCGAAAGGATTGGTCTCAGCAAGTTCGATGCATGGGATTGTCTCGCGTTCGAATACTTCCTTGGCAGATGCAAGATCTTGCTTGTCAGCAGTGCTATCAAGGACGCTTGGGTGACAGAGGACCACAAGGTCTGGTCGATCTGAAGAGTGAGTAGACAGGCCGGAGCCGAACATGAGCTGTCGTCCATCTTCCATGATGGCGAGAACGTGCCTCTTCTCGCGCGACTTATGAATCTCCATTTTGGCACAACGATCAGCGTGCGGGACGGGGGCATAGGGCTCGATGTGGCCGCGGACCATGACCGACTTCGAGGCGCTAGGGTAGGCAGCGAGTGCTGCGCAGATCTTAGAGGTGATGGTGCCCTCTGCCCACTTTCCACTACCAATATACAGTATTCGGTATGCGTCTGGGGTGGCGAGAGGGTCCTTGGACAAGGCTGCCTTGACCGACAACCTGATCTCTTTGCAGCCATAACGGTCGAACACCGGTGGCAGCTCGTCCGTATAACCTGCCGAGCTCTTGATGACGCTGCTTCCATGGCTTACATCAGAACTGCCCGTATCCTGCTCTTGGAGTACGAAATGCCTTGAGCTCATGCTCCCACTCAGGTATGGCGGAACCTCTGTCAAAGAGGAGTCTTCCCCAGATAGAATAGGGTGTACGTGGGTTTGCTGCTCTTGGGATTCGCCGTGCGAAGAGTATGTGCTATCTTGTAAGTGGTGCTCGCCAGCTTCGTATTCGACGTCGTCATCACTGAAATCGTCAGACGTGTCATCGGGCGTGGGACCGTCGGTGGACGCGATCGACTCGGTGTGGGCTTCGTCGTCGGACATGTCCATGACGCCGTCGCCGAGCAAGTCATAACTGCTGTCGTCGAGAGAGCTGCCCGCCTCTTCTGGGGCTCGGCGCTGAGTCGACCTCATCATGAGCGTTTCAAGATCAAGCTTAGTGAGCGAGTGGGCCACCTGCACAGGGGGGAACTTGAGATCCTGGGAGGAGTTAGGCTCGCTGGAAGACATGTCAGCCTGTTTTCATGCGGAATCCAGTGTGATCAGAAGCTCAAAGCGATCCGAGTGTGGTGGAAGGAGAGAGGGGGGAACGGTCAAGGTGAGGTTGTGGTGGGCACCAGGTGGACGCTGCCTAACTAGCTGCGGGCGAGGCGCGTATGGGGGCCTTCGGGAGGAAGTGGGGACCAGCGGGAGCAGGTGACAGCACATACCAGATTGCACACTGATAGCCTGATAAGTGAAGCGCAGGACTACCGAAATGCTGTCAGTGAATGCGAGAGACGAGCGACTGTTCAAACTGCTGCGAGTTGTGGTGACGACAAGGTGCTGATGGACGGTCGAGCTTAGGTGGGATGCGTATGGGGGTAACCCCTCATAGTCTCATAGTAAGCGATAAGATACGGAACATGGTTCACATGGCCAAAGCAGGCCACCTCATTCAATGGAACTGAACAGGCGCGCTGCAAGCTACATCAGCACAACAATAAGATTTAGTAAGATGCTGAGGCGATGCAGATTCCCGGTCCATCTACTTTTATCATGCTTTCAAGAGGTTGATGTTCAACCTTGCCCTTGCATGGGGTGGGGCCGTCATCTAAAGCAAGCAATCCCATGACCAAACAACGAGGGGATCATTCAAGAGCAGAGCTGTTTTCAACTTGTTCGTATTCGTTCTCATACACTGTGTCGCCAATGCGCAGAAAGTAAGTAAGCCTGCAACGACGCCCGCGTAGTCCTGATGCTCTATTGAAGGGCGGCCCAGCCCGTATGCAATGCCAACACCTGACGCCTTACTGGAAAGAGGAGTAGATGCTAATGTTCCCGCAAAATGCTAGCCTGAAGCTGATAGAATATCACGCGAGAAGGAGAGATCATGGTCCGTCAGGCCCAGGTGATGCCCAGCCACCAGCCACTTCTACCCATTCCGTGAGGCAGGACCCTTCTTTGCCCTCTACGTCGACAATATCCTGGTCGCATTTGCAGCGACAGCCGACACCGTTCTCCTTGACTGGGTCATAGGACGCCCAGTACTTATCTTCTTCCAGTCGCTCCTTCTCGTCGAGAGTCGTTTTCTCAAGATATGGCTCTCGGGCGAGTTGTCGCGCAGGTGCGTTGGCGGGACAATGTTGGATGGTCGTATGCCGGTATCCAAAGTCGCGGAAGTAGTGGATATCCTCAGGGCCAAGTAGCGCACCAACAGCGAGCGAGTGGATGGGCGCATCTCCCCATCTCTCCATCCAGAAGCCGCCACTACGATCCATCAACTCGAAAAAGTCATTGTACTCTTTGCTGCGGAACCAGTTCAGATTGGCGATTTCGAAATTGCTCCAGAAATGGCACATGTTGTATGATTCGCCCTCCATGTTCTCTGGGTGGATCTCAGGCATGGCCTCTGTGCCGAACTCGGCATCCATTATATCCTGGGGAAAGAAGTTCTTCTTCGACTTGGGCTCTGTCTTTGGCGCCTTCTCGTCCTCCTCTTTCGGCTTCTCCACGAACATCTCCCACATGCCCTTGGAGGTCAGGTTGTTGTTACGCTTGTAGGCCGAGGCATATCGCCAGATGTTGGGGACGGTTTCTCGTAGCTCCTTCACCGCGATGGTGAAGCCATATGTCTTCTTGTTCCGGATCATGTGGATAAAGGGATCGTATGTGATGTCGCAGAAGTACTTGATCTCAGGCTCGAGGCGCCAGTACCAGTCGTATTTGGCGAGGAGTTCGTGTTGGTAGAATTTACTGTCCGTGTTAGTGGCAATCAGAAGAAAGCATGCTAGGTTACATACCCCGAGTAGAACCTGCACATGTGATGGTAGCTCTCCATACCACCGTACATGATGGCCCTGTCACCCTGCTTGGCGATTCCTTCCTTCGCGACATCGGGATCTACCCAGTCGGGGAAGCCCCATTGCTCGGGAGGGATCTTACCCCACTCCACTGGAGCACTGACATGGGCCAAGACCGTCTCCCTGAACGTCTCGTTGAAGTCTCCGTCGTTGAGGAAGACGTATGGGTAGTGGAACCACCGATTGAAATGTCTCTCAATCGACTTGACCGACTGTATGACACCATCCAACTCCTTGTTTCTCGCTAGGACTACGAATGCAGCGTTTGCTCGGGGTCCGTTGACCTGCGGCTCGAGGCAGCCTACCGCAAATGGCTTATCGTACTTCTCGCTTATCCGTCTGCGCATTGTTGGATGTTGTTTGGATGCTGTGGTGATGGGATTTCACGTACCTTATTGAGGGAGGGCCGCCGGCGGGCATGTTCATAATGCCCTGCGAGTCGGGAGACTTTACGAACAGAATTATGATTATTATTATAACGAGACATGGAAACAGCAGCACCAGGCCCAGAGGTATCGACACGGATGAACTCCCCTTCAGCCGTATCCTGCGTCGAAAGAAGGACAACCGTGGCGAGTTCTTTTCGGCGCGGCGCGGTAGGTCGTCCAGCTTGTCTAGACTGTCCTTTGAGGTCGGTAGCCTCTTCGTCATATCTTGCAGGAAGCCCATGGTGGTGCCCGAGTGGTGGCGTGTCTGGTATGCGATTTCCTGCCAATGGCAGCCCTATTGCTCTTTGGCCCAGTCGCAAGCGGTGCGGAGCGAATTCGAGGGGTCTAGAGGACGTCGAATGAATGCGACGGTTGTGGGTGAGGAAAGGGCGACGTGTTCAACCCAAGGAGCTTGGTCGATAACGAGCGTGTGGGTCGTGACTCCAGGTGGGTGTACGAGGGCGGAGATGGGTCGGCGATTGGCGTGACGGGCTCAAGCTTGTAACCCTGAGGGAGTGAAAGGAGAGAACAGGGTCGTTGAATGTAAATTATTAGCGGCCGATGATTGCGTATGCGTTTCGAGATCTGCTAGTTGACATGTTCCCTGTCGGCGGAACGCGCCAAGCCCTTTAGCACGCATGCCGATAGCAGGTGCAGCGGACCAATACGTTTCGGGATGGGCTTTCACCCGCCATATCTAGGCACCCGACTAGACATCCCGATGGAGTGAATGCTCTCTGAAACCAAGAGTAGACTGCAAGTGCATCGTAAACTATCCGCAGCTAAGGCGGCGAAGGAGCCGCACGGAAACCCGCCGCTAAGCGATCGACACGACATTCAGCCAAACGACTAATCTAGACCCTTACGTGCATGCCGTGTCAGGACATCCCTTGCACTACAACCACCATGAGCTTCAAAGCAAAAGACCTCCATTTCGGTAAATACATATGTAACACGATCGTATCGTTCGCTAACTCGCCACAGACAGCTCACAGCCAGCCTTCTTACAGCGGCTGCGCGGGCAACTCACCAGTGGAGACACAGCCCGTCATGAACATCCAATCGCGCGGAATAAGAGGATGAAGAAAGACGACGACGAAGATGATGCCCCTACGTATGTCATGGAAGAGACGAATCAGTCGCTGAGTAAAGAGGAGTATGATGCGCTTGTGTCAGGCAAAGACGACAAAGAGGGAGGGGAGCCGGCTGCAGATGAGGCTGGAAAGAAGAAAGATGGTGATGCGACGTCGCAATCCAAAGATAAGATTGCTGAGGTTGGTGCAGTCTCAAAGAAGCGCAAGGCGGCAAAGATCATCGGGGATGACCAGGACGAGAGCAAAAAGGGGGAAGAGGCGGATGTGAAGAAGCCAGACGCGAAGTCTGCAAAGAAACCGAAGAAGGCCAAAGCTGTCAAGCTCACTTTTGGCGAAGATGAAGGCTGAAGACGGTCGCATCTCAGCCATCAGACATTACCCGCTTGTTAAGGACGATGCATCGAGTCACAAAGCTGTCGTGGTCCTCTCTACTTGCCACCAACGTCAACTCAGGCTGTGCGAGACCACCGGACTTGCCGGTTCCTCGAGGGCAGTGATCGCTTTCATTCATCTGCAACTTCCCGAGGTCCTCGCGTGGTCATGCAGGCTGGTTCGCAATGGACAGCATCAGCGACGCGATGCATATGGCGCAAAAGGGAAGGGGAAGCTCAAGCTGAGTCGTGTGTACTCTAGCATCAAGCTGACTTTAGAGCACGGAGTGTCGCATACGAGGGCTATGAGCTTCAAGGTCCTCCCTTTCAAGATTCTAGTGAGCACATGGGACAATATATTGAGATTAGTACAAGTCAATTTTGACCGTGACGGTATACCATTACTTCCCACCTGCACGATCTCGATCTCCCTTTGACTAAGCTATGCACCTTGTCATGTCTGACCTATCGCAGTGGTCCTTCGTGGTTAAGAGGCAAGATCTCAAGATGCTGCCAAGGTCGGAACGTTCCGATCGGAACGAGGATGTCAACCCAAGCGCTCGGGACTCCGCAAGGAAGTTCAAGCCTCCTGCATGCGGTTTCCCTTGTCCGTCCACAATTCTGCCATACAACATGGCGAAGTTTTCGCTCGAGGTAATTCGCACAATTGCCTGATCCATCGCATTTCTCATCTATTCTTCAGGACTTTGACAAACACATCGAGAACCTACGCGCGCAGCTCCTGTTTCTCAATGAGACGCTCGATGCGACGGATCACAATGCCCCCGACTGGCTAGCTACGGACTTGATCTCGCTGCGAAACAAGTCGGGCAGGCTACAGGACGACATGAAGAGATTTAGGGACCAGCTCGAGGACGAAGGTCTGGCGGAAAAGAAGAAGGTATGCTGTGCCATTTGCGCACGCGATGCCAAAAAGCTGACAAGCGACAGGTCAAGACTTCAAACAAACGTCTTAGTATCGAGGGCGGGAAACATGCCTCTACTACACCAACTGCGCAACCCCCAAACTCCAACTCGCATGCCATATCTCCTCTCGTGGATCAATCGCCCACACCACGCGCAAAGCGAGCTAGAATCGAAGACGACTACGTTGTTCAACATGTCGATGTCACCGAGGAAGTGAATAGGCGATTACAAGAGAGCCGTTTGCGACGCCTGATGCAGACGCCGAGCACTGCGCAGAAGCGAAAATTCGATGCATACGAGGATGGACCCAGATCAGATGGGCCGGCTGGGACAGAAGACGAAGGGCAAAGAGGTGGACAAAGTGGGAGCGAGTACGAGAGAACCCCAACGAAACGGCTGAGGAGTAGTGGAACCTTTGAACATCTAGGAAACAGGACAGAGGACAGGCCAGAGAGGCAGAGTCCACGCTTTGAAGACAGAGTCGACGTGAAGAGGAGGAAGTTCCAACGATAATCAGCGAGAGATTTGCGCGTGTTTATGAGGTCCATTATGCATGATCGGGGCAGAATAGGGACAACGGCGTAACGGGCATGGGAAGTCGAGAACAGCATATCAATAGGCGCATCTGAATTATGAGCATTCCAAATCGAGCCACCCTGTGCATTGAACTGTTCGCGTGGCTTCAGATCTCCGCAGCACCTCCGCTCCGAAGGGGAAGCTGCAGCCGAGGCGGGAGCTAGCCGCCGTCTTTGCATCATTGAACTTTTTGACATTGCGACCACCGAACTACTCTGACATCACCCCTTCACTCTGTCTGCTCGAACTCCTACACGCACGATCAATCTACTCCGACACCCACTGTATTTCCAGCATCGACTGCGCAACCACGTTCTCCAGGATGGCGACACCGAACCCCGTCCAAAATATGCCCATCCCACCAGAAGAGCGCCTCGCTCTCGAACAACAAGCCCGATACCAGCGCATAACACGTAACCTAGCCATCGGCGGCCTCGTCATATGTCCAATAATAGCCATACTCCCACCACGAAAACTAGACCTCTACACATTTTCCCTAGGCGTCGGCTTCTACCTCTCCGCCGATCATCTCATCACACTACGAACAGGTCGTGGCCTCGTACAAAACCTCAGTCCAATGCGAACCATGGACCTACCGACCGAACGCGCAAAGGAGATGCAAAAGATATTGCAAGAGGAAAGGGAAAAGAGTCGGAGGACACTGGAGCGGAAGGAAGGGCAAGAAAAGAGTATACTTGGGAAGCTGTGGATGGGTGATGAGGAGGAGGGTTGGAAGGAGCGGCGATTGGAGGAAGAAAGGAAGGCGATCGAAGAAGGCAAGAGTTATGGCGATATGATCTTTGAGCAGATTTGGGACGTTTGGAATTGGGACAAGAAGAAGGGAAAGGACGGTGAGAGCAAGAAGGAATGAACACGTCTTTGGGTCTGCAGAGCCGCATTCTCTTGTATAACACGGATGTACGATATCGCCTTCGGGAAGGACTGCCATCCATTTTGCCCTACGTTAGGATCTCCGGGGCGGGCCAGTAGCAGGAACACGTTCATGAGCTGATGACCTAGATGTCTTAACGAATACAGAAGACCTGTATCTTTGACAACAAAGTGTCTCAAGTCAAAAAAGACAAGCAGTGAATTGTCTCTCATACAGAGCCTTCAGACGCGCTTCGGATTTGCAACACTGTTGCGAGACAATGGACGCGCAGTGCAGCTGACTGGCGAAATCAACTTCTAACAAATGTCTCGAGCATGTCGCAACTAATTCTATACTTCCCATCACAGCAAATAGTCCTCTTATGACAAGATAGCCAAGGATTACGCGAAACGAGCCTGAGCACTAACTGTATGCACAGGAGCGATGTTTGCCTATCGACCACGTACTCAACGTAGGCATCCGGCCATTGGCCTACTCCAGCGCCACCATCTATGCTCACCAAACTCACCGCGTCTACCTGTTTCAGCTCAGGCCAACAGAAGGACCAAACAGTAATTATATCTAGACATCGTTTACGCAGCCTCCCATTTCCTGTGTAACATCCTTCCCGTATCGACAGAGCCACAGATCTCGGTAACAGTACGCGCTTTACTCATTACTGCAATCCTACTGGGAACCTACAGGATGTCTCAGCCAAACACGCCACTCAGTCACGCAGCCGCCGATCTGTTCCTTCCATCCATGAACGAGGAGCAACAGCTCTCTCAAGCCGACTTCAACGAACTATTCGGATCAGATGACTCAGGGCAACCTATCTTCTCGACGAACAACAGCGATATACTCGATGACTTCGGTCTTACATATGGAGACGGCGCTTTTGCAGCTGTTGACTCACCAAACACCTCCACAACTTCGACTCCCGACTTCTCAAATTACGATTTCGGCCAAACCGCCGCGGCATACCCGACTCCCGGACCAAGTACACCCCATCCCTACCCGCTAGATCTGCAACGAGCCTTCCCAACAACAACTGATGATCCAAACCACGACGATCGTCCTCGGCCTATGCGATCTCAAACAAACCATGCCTACCTCCACTCAGGACAGCCATCGCAAGGCTACGGTCGTCGTCGATCCTTGAGCACTGGCGATACAGATCGCATTGCCGCAGCCAACAGCATCACCAATCCCACTTTCGTTCGGCTCCAAGCACCGCGTGCGAGATCAGCCACACCAGAACACAAGAGAAGGCATGCCGCGCTCTTCCAACATGGAAGGAGTGTGAGTCAAGGTCCGGCACCGAGAGGAAGGCCACTCAATCCAACAAGCATACCGTACTATACGTACAACGATACATTCGTCGCCGACATGTTCTCTACTCCTATCGGTACGCCGCTGAACGAGATGAGAGATCGCCGGGATCTGGAACATGGCACTTGTCACAACAGTGCCGGCATGACAGATGTTGCAGTTGGCTCGGACAACCCGGTCATTCGGCATATGACACGACCTGATGAACTTGCACGAAGCAGACAGATCATCGAGATTGGCGCTCTAGCGGTTGCCAGTCACTTGACGCTGGATCCTAGACTTGGGCTACAAATTCCGACCACAGACCGCGCCCAAATCCTCAAGAAGCTCGCCGATATCGAGGAACATCTGGAAGACAAAGAAGCAAAGGAAGCTCTTTCCGCGTGTAAGACGATCCGAGACGCTTTGTCGAAGAGGATTGAAGCTGAGTTCATCGATACAGCAGACGAGGCGGCAGAAGATTATCTGGAGGCGCCTAGTAAAGTTCTTGAAGGAGCGCAGTATGGTATTTACGACGGTCACGATGACAACGAAATCATGGGGTTGTTGATGAGAGAGAATGGCGTTGATTGCCAGGAAACTGGATAAGATTCAACAAAACGTCCAAAACCGATAAAACTGGGCGTCGAGGAAATAGGTGCGAGGCGTAGCGCGATTGGGTCGTTATTGGGCTGAGCGTATACATGGTTGATTTCGGGCTATACATGATGTGAATAAATACCTAGGTACCTCTGATGCACAATAAACGAGTTGTGCTGTACATTGGTTCTTTAAAATCATGTCTCACACAGAACCTCATATCCCGATGCTGCTGCAAATTCGATTGGCAAACAGCGTCTTACTTCTGTGAAGACTGGGAGCGATGTGAGTGCTGCATCTCGTATTCCAAACACGCTAGCTCGCGACTTCACATGACCCATGGAAGCCGCCCCACCCGCCCCAGCTTACATACAGACCCAGCCACATAACCTCAAACGTGTCAACACGGGTGACCCTACTACAATTCATCATCGTACCTCTCATCATGATATTCCGGATAGTGCCTCTCGCTGCGATTTTCGCGTTTGCGCGATGCGGAGCTGCTGAAGCCGCACCGGAAATTACGACAGTTGCGGAGGGCTACAACGTGATTGCCAAGATCCCATGTGTCGGGTGCCCTTTCCTATACCAAGACACATCAAAAGGCAACGATGCGCCATGGGCTCAGAGAAAAGACGACAACGCTCTGGTAAACCATCCCTACTCTCAAGGAGACCAGATCACGCGCTCACGTGCCCCAGCTTCTGAACGTTTCCCTTCCCTACGACTCAGCGCATCTAAGCATCAACAATGCCCCACTTTTAGGAGACTCCAAGATTCTACCGAAAGTATACGTTAACCAAGTCTTGTTGGACATATCGAAAGATGATCTCGACAAGCTCGTCGCATCTGATCAACTCGACAACCTTGGGGGCGCTTACTTTGGCGCGTCATACGCCTACTCCCTGCGCCACGTCAAAGACTCCAATGCATTGGTGTTTCATTTCGATATCATGCAATTGTGGACTGATCTGACTTCTCCGGATCTCACAATCGTCATGGACAGAAAAGAACAGAAGATCCTGGAACTCGTCCTTCTGCAGCGTCCCCTGTTGTCTGCCGGTGACCCAGCAAGCGCATACGAGATTATCCGCGCGGCACCCATCCCGCGCTCACAGTCAAGCATAAACGGCAAGCGCATACAAAAAACGGCGATGTGGTTCCATGATTGGGACGACAATGGCAAGAAGGGTACAGCGACTCATGTTGTCAACTCGGCTTCTGCGTCCTTTGTAACCTGGCTTAGTTCCGGAATCTGGTCTCTGTTCATCTTCATTCTCGCAGTCATGGCGCTGTTTGTTGTCGTGTGCATGTTTTGCATATTTGGGTGTGGATGGCACAAAGATGAGTATGAAACAGCACAACACGGAAAGCGCAGCAGTGGGAAGGGTGCTTGGGGCGGAAACGACATTGAGGCCGTGCGGAGGTTCATGACGCCTGAAGAGCTGGGACTCCGAGGCAGTGGGAGGGTTGTGGGGGTTGGGAAAAGCGATTGATGGACTGCGAGATGAAGAGCCATCATCCAGTCCGTGATCCATCCTGAGTGACTTCCTTCCTGACCTCGGTTCGATCCTCGTGCGTTCGATGCGCGACCACTTTCATTATCATCGTCGTGTTCTTGAAAGTCTCGAAAAATCCTGCTGCATAGCCCACTTGGCAATGGCACATCATGTTCCCGACCGTTAGCGCGTCACCGTCGAGCCCACAAACAAGAACACCCCTGGGCAGATCACCGCGCCAGCGAACACATCTCCCGCGCTCACACCTCCACGATGGCACTACCATGACTGCGACGATCTTCGGCGGTCCAAGCCAAATATCTCAAATAACCGTTCACGCAAAACGAAAAAGCAACCGGCTGCGACGGCCATGTTGCTTCTGCTAGCGACGCGCGACGTCATTCCGTTACTCTCCGCGCGCCGCTAAACGTCATTCACCCAAGCTCATTTCAACGTCGCGACTCGCACCGAACCCTTTCATTGCTCGATCTTCGCGGAGGCCACAGTTAGTCACATAGCTAATTCCAGGCCAGGGAGCTGTTGGTCTCGATGCGCGTCAACGTTGGTAAAGTTTGACAGCAGTTCGTCGCAAGGCATCGTCATGGTCTGGGCTCGTGAGGTATGACCGCATAGGTTTGGTTGATATGATAAAGACCCTCAAGTTTGCACGTTGGTAGATTATCATCAGTATAGTAATCAATTTCATCACTTAATTCACAAGGGTGCTGTCCTGCACGCCCACCGAACACGCACAATGGCCATTACCAACACCACATCCACCGTCCAGGCAATTTTCGCCCTCCATGTCGTTACAGCAGGCGGCTCGATCATCCTCATTCTGGCCGCTCTTGCGTTGTTCGGTCGTCAACTCGTCGGCGGCCCTGGACGTCCCCGTACATTCAAGAAGTTTAACAGGTCAACTCTGAACAGGCACAGGTACACCAATCCATGCCCCTTCTTTCCAATGCCAAGTCAACTAACAAACAACAGTTCCACTGGCACACAACTCTTCCTCATCACGGGTCTCACCACCCTCATGATCGCCTACGCCGCGCAATCCTCCATCGTGGCCCTCCAATCCCGCCTCCCTTCCCCCTTCTACATCACCTCCGCCTACGCCTACCCCCAATACACCGAACCCTTCGGCAACAACGACTCCATCAGATATGGAAAGATCATCTCCATCCTCTCCTTCACCTACCAAGGTGCCATGATCATCATGAACGCCTGCATCGTCGGCGCCATCTGGATCCACGCCAACCACGTTCAGAACAACGGCACTGGCATCAAGGAGCCTGGTGTCCTGTCTTGGGCTCTGAACGGCTTCTGGATGTTGGCTATCCTTGCTCTTGGCTTTGCTAGTTGGGCTGTTGGTCTTGCGCGCCGTGGTAGTGGAAACTCTGCGTTGGCGTACCCGAGTTTGATTGCGGTTGATTACATGGTGAGGACGCTTTACGTTGTTTACGTAGCCACTGTCATCGCTGCGTCGACTAGTGCGACTCTTGAGGCGATCCTGTGCTGGATTGGTATCAAGAAGAACGGTGTTGTCGGTGTAAGTTCACTCCCTTCCCTACTGCGCACGACCATATACTAACGACATCTAGAACCGCTCCAAGTCAGCCCTCACCCGCTTCGTCATGCTCGTCACCCCCATCGTCTGGGTCCGCAACGCCTTCTCCATCGCGCAGCTCGTCCTCATCTACCGCAACACAAACAACTACTCGCGCACCACCAACCAGGCCCTCGCTTTCCTCTTCATCATCTTCGGTGAGCTATGCGACCTCGGTATCTTTGCTCTTGTTCTGCTCGGCGCCTGGAGCTTTGGCCGCAAGGATAACCAGAGGCCTGAGGTTGTCAAGGAGGCTAGGTACAGCGAGAGCATGAGGGATAGCACTTACATTGCCAATCCTCCTGCCACTTATGTTGCCGACCACGATACCGCTTACGTTGATGGACCTGCTGGACCTGCGTTTGAGGCGGGTAGGGGTCCTACTTACATTCCCCATGTTAACTAGGGGAGATTTGGTTTGAGTGTATGATCATCTGGTGGTAGTGGGAGTGATTTGTTTTGAAGCGTACTAGCGAGTTCAATGTAGTAATGATTAATGTTTCTATTTTGTACACGTTCACAATATGTTTGTACGCATTTGACGCTAGTTTGAACTTGCATACACATGAAAAACAGCACCAGATGTTATTGTGTCTCATTAGGAGGGCCTAGCGATGAGTACACTGACCCAGTTGTTCCGTGAACGTTCGTCTGTATGCATGCGGATTTGAGATAGACAGAGTTGAATCGGTCGAAACTTTCATAGTGTCTAAGCAGCTCGCACGATCCTATCCGTCAAGTCTACGTCCGCCACGGTAGCCGCGTCCACCTCCGCGACCATTAGGAGAACCCCTACCCCGACTACCGGCCCTGATCCGTTCCAAATTTGGAAATTGTTCTCGAGATTCTTGGACGGGTGAACCGGAAGACTTTGATGGAGAAGAGCTAAGGATATCCGAAATCCTATTGTGGCGTCAGCCCCATTCTGCACATTTAATGATGCCGCTTTACTTTGTTTGTTCGGTAAGGCCGCAAGGTTTGTCTCCGTGAGAATGATATGCGCAATTGTTCGCTTGAACCCGCACGGGGAAGACGGCGCCATCGACTCTGTACCGCGTAGAGAGACCAACGCAAACATCGCGAACGAAATTGGCAGGCAGCTTTGCGATAACGGAAGTCCACCAGACATGACTGGTTCTCCAGACAGTGATGTCTACCAAGAGCTTTTGGAGCGGGTTCCCTTCGCCAGTATTGTCATCGACAATGTTGATCCAGGATGACAGGAAACTTGTGCGTGGTGCGTCATCTGCATGGCGATCCCACTCGATCAAGCCATCAATAATGGTATCTCTATAGCTCGCATCTTGAAGGTAATCGCCCAGGAGATAGCCACGCACGAGACTCGAGCTTACGCCGTTGGAACTGCTAGCTCCCGAAGGTATGGCACAAAGAAGACCGGAGTAGAGCCAATGGGTGTAGATCTGGAAATCTATCGCGTCGCACGATGGAAGTCGAACGACGCGTTCCAGTGACTCGCGCCATGGGTGACGAAAGGCGGTCTGGAAGAATGCGGATGATGCTCGGATGGGATCTTCGTGGACGGTGAAATCGGTGTGGTTGGGTTCACGCCCAACGCGCACCGTGACGACCTTGGTTCCCATGCTACTTTTGTTAGCTGCTGGATCATCTGGGTTTGATGTTGACTTACCTAGGCATTTTGGACTGCGAGTAGAGCGGCATTATGGCGACCTTTGGCTGGAGGTTGAGTAATGCTACTGCTGTTACTGGCGCCGCTGCGGTCGGCGTTGTGTTGCAGCGATGCAGCTTAACCGCGTTGTCAGTAGAGGTAGAAGGATCGGAGCTGGGGTTCCAGAGAGATTGTCTGAGTGGGGGTGGTGCGGTACCTTGGATTATTTCTCACGAATTAGGCAAGAGCGCCCTACGACTGCCTCACCTTCACCTCACTATTCACAACTTTAAATATTTTTCATGTTGAACAATACATTTTGTACGCGCCTTGTAACTGTTTTAGTAAATCATAATTTCGCCATCGATGATGACGGGTAGTCCACATTGATACCACGTCGTCTTCATCACCCTCCGTTTCACCCGAACACCGCTTGACAGCCACGACACCGTTGTAGTCATACTAGACTGCGGAATAACCGAAGAGTCTTCCATGCCATGGTCATTCCATCCTCAAGCTCGTCGCTTTGCGTCTGGTGACTGTGTGTCGTTGGGAGCTGGGCGTTTCGTTGTGGTAGTGCGAGACCTAGACCCATTCAGCTGTGATCACGGCGTGAGCAAAGGATATTACGTACGTTCCAGATTTCTTTCGGTAGCAAGGCTTCTCATCGCCGTGACAGTGGTACTTGCAGCTCGTCTTCCAGCCATCAAATGGCGAATTGCTGGGTGGTCGAGTGATGTATCTTCCACCAACGGCTAGGAGGATATCCAGTAATAGGTCCGGTTCCATAGTGACCTTTCCTGTCGCCAAAACGTGAAGTTCGTGTTCGTCCATTGTCCATGCAATGAGGTCTGCAACTAGCTTTCTAGTGGGCGATCCAGAGGGTACGTTCTTGTAGAAATCCGAGGCGTAGTCTAGTGGAAACGGGAATGGGTTGCGCTTTATTTCGCTTGCGCATTGCATCAGACTGTCGCTTACAGCATCTCTAAAGTTGGTGTCGAGTAGGTAATGACCTAGGTCAAACAATGCAGGTAACCTCAAGAGCTCGTTAAACAAGGCCGATAGTTGGTAATCGCAACGTTGTCTACTGTGAACGACACCTGTAAGAAGCCAGTGAAAGTAGACGCCGAAGGTTTGCTTGCCAAATTCGGGTAGTGAGATGGATCGCTGCTGCGATTCCTGCCATGGTCCTCTCATCGCTGCATCGACAAACTCGGATGAGGCGCGTATGCTATCTTCAGGGACCATGAACACAGTCTTGCAGTCATAATCAACTTTCACAGTGATCATGGGTTCGTTTGCGCTGCTGGTTGTTAGTTTGTTGGTTCATGCTACTCCATGCTGTGCTTACAGGGCGACCTCGTCCTCGAATCCTCTCTGCATCGTAGTAAATTTCCTCTCGCTCAGTCGTCGTATGTGGGTTAGTGTTGGAAGGAAGGATCGTCTCCGCGCCAGGCGAGATGTGTTCTGTAAGTTTCTCTGAAGTGGATCCGTGTTTTGTGAGGTGAAGGAGGTTGCGCCTTCCGAAAGTACTGCCAAGGTTATCTCCCCAGCAGCATCATCACCAGCTCCAGAACCACCGTATTCCCCACAAAGAGAAGGAACACTCAACGGATCAACAATGGATGCATTTCAATACGCTCGCTCGCTAAACCAAACAATAGACACAAGAAATAATAAATCGCTCAACGACAGAAGCGCGTGCCATAACAACGCACACGCTGGGTATCTTACAAACATCCAAAAGGTCATGCCATGCCCGGCCGTATCCAGAAGGAAAGAAAACCTTACCAATCATTCCACGTCTCGAGACCGCATCAAGCGACCTAAAAGCCCTCAAGCATATGCTCCTACCCGGTCATCGCCATGGAAGAACCCACTCCCATCGAACCCTTCTTCCTTCGGCGTGGCCCATACCTCTGGCGAGACATCATCGTAGCTCGGCTTGCGGGCCAGGTCTTCAGAGTAGACGCTCGCGTCGTCGTTGGCCCATCGCTGGTTCCTGTCGTGGCTCTGCTGGCCGTAGACGACATTCCGGTCGTGCGCTGGAGCTCGCGGTGTGGAGCAGCTTATCCGCTGATCGCCTTCACGCGAGATGATCAAGGTGTCGGGCGAAGGAGTAGGATACGATGGCGATGTGGCAGTCGCCGAAACGATGAGCTTATTCACCAGTGCATGCAAGTCCGAGACATCGTGCTGCAGAGTGCGAACCTGCTGTTCCAAGGCCTTCCTCGCGCTCCTCTCATGTCTGAGCGCCTCGTAGACGTTCCGCAGAGCTCGCGCAGTCTCCTCGTTGCTTCCAGTGTGAGGAACGGGAGGTGCGGCAAGCGTTGGAGAACCAGGCGCAGGCTCAGGCTCAAGGGTCTCACTACTTGATTGGACGATGAGCTCTTGATGAATGCTCGGCGCTGATCTTGAATGAGAGCGCGATGCAGATGCGGAGGAACTCCGGTTCCTTGATCGCAGGTTGCGAGGCGCGTTTTCGAGGATGATGGTTTGCCGGTTGTTACGGGATGACATCCGGCGGGTGAGTGTTTCGAGATTGGAGTACCTGGATTCGAGATCTTGAACGCGATCCTCAATGGGTATGCGATGTTGACTCTTCGCTGGTGGCGGAGGTGGTGGAGAAATGCTTCGGACTTGCGGGGACTCTGGAATAGTTTCTTCCTTGGGTCCAAACAACGCATTCTTCAGGTCACCGAAGTTGAAGGCTGAGACTGGGGGCTGAACACTACGTTCTTGCTCTCGGTTCGGCTCTTCCGTTATCGGCGTCGCGGTCTGCGATTCGTCCGCTTGGACGAGCGTTGCGCTCATCTCGTTGAACGACTCGTTGTCTGGTTCCCGGATCATGGGCTCTTGCATCGGCACGGTGCGGACCGTCTCCACAGTCTTCGCTGTTTGCGGTCTACTATAGATGCTGCCGGACATGTAGCTCTCCCTCCAGAACTTGATCTCCGCACTCCTGCCCCTCTCCGTCGAGGCGCGCTCTTTTGCGAGATTGTGAAGAGCATCTGCACTTCTTGATCTCCGTCTGTCGTGTTTGGACGTTACTGTTTGAGTCGGACTGGACAGTGCGATACCGATACCGGGAGACATCTCATCTTCTTCAGCCTGTTCGTCCCACGCTGCCAGCTTTTCCCGAGGCTCGTCGAAACTGTGTCGATGAGTAATGGCACTTGGTACAGTGGGCAGCGTGGCTCTTCGGCGACCGAGATCCGGCCTGTCCGTATCGAATGTAAGGTACTCTTTCGGCGGACTTGCCGGCGGCGCATTCACGTTCATGGGGTACGGCAAATGTTGGCCTAGCGGATGTAGTGGCTGTAGCTCCTCCACTGGCAGATCAGATATCCGAGGATTGGACGGGGGTGTCCTTGGTTCTCTTGGTGGTGTTGATCTCAGCATGGTAGTGTCCTGTTGTTCGTCAGATTTCATTCGTCACGCTGTTTTAGACAAACTTACACTATGGTGGTAGCTGTGGCCACGCTGCATTGGCTCTTCTTCCAGATCATCCGCTCGGTCCGGGCCTTTTCGCCCGAACATTTTCCGGAATACATTTCTGAGGCCGCTCTTGCGCTTATTCTTCTTCTGCGCAGCTTTACCGGCGCTCTCTGGCGTGGAGCGAAAGGGCGACGGGGAAGCGATCGAAGTCGATGGCACAATGCTTTCGCGCTGTACTTCGTCCAAGTGTCGCACTCTGGGTGGGGATCTCGAAGAAATCGGGCGCTCGGGAGCAGCCGAATCGCGCTGCGGCTGCTGCTCTCCCACAGGATTTGATCGCAAGGCTGACATATGCTGTTCAGGCACAGGCGGAGGAGATTGAAGTGGTCTTGGCGGGGTTTGCGGCCTTTCATACTGCTCTTCTGGCGCGTCCTGCGGCTGCAGTGTGCGGTCCAGCGCGCCATTTTCCGCGTACTCCTTCTCTTCCTCTTCATTCAACGGCACATCCTCGGTAATAGGGATCGGCCCGCTAATTTTTAAGTTCCCTCTTCTGATAGCCTCAGCCTTCCAGCTGGAGCGCTCAAGAGGCGAGGGCGAGGGCGTCGACGCACTCATATCGGCGACGACAAAGCCTTCTCTTTGAAGCATATGGATGCTGCGATGTTTTGGATTCCGAGTGTTGGCGAATGCGCTTCTGCGGACGAGTTCTGGAAATTGCGCTTAGGCGAGGTTTACCGGGATGACCCAGCGAGCGTGAGGATCTCGACTACCATCACCGATGTTGCGAAAGCAGTGGATGGGTAAGAAGCAAAGCAAAGGCGGACCGGAGCGACAAGCGCGGCAAACGTCCCTCCTCCGAAAATAGATGCAAGGCAAGAATAGGCAATAAGGAATTAACAACGATAGCCCCCAAGACTCGAAAGAAGCGAACTCGATCAGAAAGAGCGACGAGGTTAAACAATAGAGAGACGTGCCACAGACGACGTAACGAGAAGAGCAGCAAAAGAACGGGGGGCGGCGCTCTTAGGGTCTATGTATCAGACCGAGAGCGTCATGTACCCTTTGGACAAGGGTGCCAATAGAGTGGGGAGGGTCAGTCGGATGGGGGGCGCGGCGGGAAGGAGGAGGCTATTATTGATGGCGCATTTGCGAATCAAGCAGTATGACCGGCATTACCTTTGACCACAACACAACGGGGGCTGGGGGGCTGCAGCAACAAATAAAGGCCTGATCGCTGCTGCACAAGCGTTGCATGAGAGGCCAACAAGTCGGACCACTGCGCGAACGAACGACGTGCAGGTTGTTGGCGATGGGGCTGTGGGGTTTTGCGTCCAGTACAGCTGCATGTTTTCGCCAAAGCGGACTGTTGCAATCGATACGTTCGTTGGCTGCAGCACGGCACGCGCAGGCGCGCTCGGCCACTGTCCTCTTCAGCCCTTCTGAAACATGCGGCTAACACGTCTTGGACCTCAGCTTCCCTGTCGACCTCTCAAACTTACCACTCGTCCAGAACCGCCATCTCAAATCCCAGTAAAGCCGTCGCAGAGCTAATCCTTCTGCGTCTACAAATAGCGGCTTGCAGCACTGACCGAGGCGTTCCACGAACCCTCCTCTTGTCGCGTCAGGTCTGAGCGCGAGAAGACATGGGGTCGCCAGGACGCATGTCATGTCATGGACCCTCGGCCGTGCAGACTAACAGGAATCCTTGCTCCAGCCTGCATTAACGCGTTTGAGGCTGTCCGCGGACTAACTCCGACGACGGCCTGATTGGAGCTGATTACTCTGGCCCACACCACACCGTCTATCACGACTGTTTGGTACTCTACTGCACGCGTTACCTGTTGACGATGTACGTTGATGTAAACATGATTAATAGGGGAGGCTGGTCGACAGTAGCCGAAGGGTCTCGAAAGACGTTGACAGAAGCGACGTCGCAAGCGCTGGGCGCCGTTTTGATGAAGTTTCCGGCCTGCGCTGATTGCTCGATAGTATTGCGCCATGTATTGATGGTCACGACTCGCCACCACACACACTTTATCCTGCACGACACCGTTCAGCATAAAGAGTTTGAGAGAATGAGCGCATTACTCGCTGTCTATTCTGCGCGCTCTTCTGGTCCTTCTCGTTTCTCTTTTGCGCATATATGTAATCGCATGCAAGCCCTGCTTCGCCGTCTTACCACCGTAGTCTCATGCCGCATGCCACTTTGGCGATGACATTCGGCGTATGTAGGTGTTTTGGCGCGAGCTGTCTCGACTCGCGACTTTGACGCGGGACTACTGCAGCTAAAATCACGCCGCATACCATGGCTGCAGTATCGCGCTTCGCTTGCGAACCAAACCATAGCGCTGAGACCATGTCTCCTCCCCACACCACTCCAACATGTAGTAGCGAACCACAACTCCGACATTGTTTGTTTGGGAGCCCGTGACAGCGCATGTGTTACAGCCTCGCTTGCTTACACCCCTCATCCGCCGTTTTCTTGGTCCACGTAGACGTCTGCCAAGTTCGGATACCTCAGATCGGCGTGGTCTTCTAGATGCTGCATCCAGGCTTTTAGAAACTTGGAGCCCCTGTGATTCAATCAAGTCAGCAACAATGCATGGCGCTGTGGTGTGATGAGCGTATAGAATCCTCCGCCGTATAGCAGGGTGCCGAGGGTCTGGTCTCGGTGTGGGTGACGAAGGGTTCCCGTGTGACAAAGCAAGGGGGCGTGTCACGGCAGTTTCGAGTTACGCGGGTTTCAGATTTGCTTGTTCGCAAAGACCACATCCCGACGCCCACGTTCTCGGGTATGACCGATGTCCGCGACTCCGCGATGACGGTGAGGTATCGGCTGTACATGCTGGGGACATGAATTGGGAATGAAGAGGGTACGTACTTGCTTATTGTGTCTGAGTCTCCGATCACACAAAGATGTCGCTTTGGGCGTGTCATTGCAACTGCGCCCTTCATTAGCACCTGCAGCCACGTGTTCATGCGTAGATATTGCGGCGAGTCGGCAGAGTAGGAGCTGACGTACCGTTGAGCCGTCTCTTCTCGCCCAAGAAGCCGACCTCATGCTCTGGATTGCTCCGTACTGTGCTGACAATGACGGCTTCCTTCTCGCGGCCTTGGAAGCCATCCACGGATCCTAGTTCGATACCAGGATACGCCTCTTTGAGCATTCCAGCAAGCAATGCGAGCTACCATTGTTAACGTTGAACCCCACAATACAAAGTTGACGCGCATGATGGGCAGGGTGAAGAGACGCGTACCTGTGCATTGTATGGCGTAACCATCGCGATGTCTTCCGCTTTAACGCCGGCTTTGATCAGATTTGCGACATGCATCTTCACCAACGCCGCTTCTGCCTCGTTGGATTTGCTATCGCCAAGACTCATGCCTTTCCCGCCCTTGCCTATCACACCCTCGTCTTCAATCTTCTCAGGAAAGTCACCGCCCTGAGTGTCCCAGAAGACGAGCGGCTCTTGTGTATCTTCAGTTTCTTCAACGTCGTACTTCAGGTCCTTCAGTAGACGGTCCTTGACAAAGTCTGCTGCGATAAGTTTCGAATCATACAGTTCGTCCGATGGAAATCGCATTATCTTTTCATGCATGCGATATTGCGTCGTTAGCATCCGCTTGATCGACGGGCCATGCAGAGAAAGCAGCCTGTCGAAAAGAGTTGTTTCGAGCGTCATGCCGGTTATCAGCTTGCCATCGGGTTTCTCCGCGTTATCGTCACTCTTGCTGGCTTCCTTCTTGGCCGCTTTCGTTTGTTTCGAGTTGAGAGACTTGATAGTGGGTGGTAATTGGAGGTGGTCGCCGGCCAACACCAGCTTACTTGCCTTGACCCACAGTAAAGGCACCCAGCATTGTGCCTCTAACGCCTGACTGGCCTCATCGACGATGACGACGTCGAACTCTTGACCTTTTAGATGGAAGCCACCCGCGCCATGCAGCGTCGCAAGAACGACCTTACTGCCGGTCACTAGGTTGTTTACACAACCTTTTTCTCGCTCTCTGTACTCTTGTCGGAGCTCCTTTAGTTCGGAATAGATCTGACGGCGCTCTTTGGCGTTGCGTGTCTTACGGATAGAAGACTGTTTGTCATCCATTTCTTTTCGAACATCCTGGACTAAGGCGGCTGCTTCTGACGTTCGTGTGAGAACGTCGAGAGAATGGTTCAAAACAGATGGTAAGAGGCGTGCTGGGTGTCCGAGGCGTACCATAGGGACCTTGTGAGATGCTAACCGCTCCACAATGTTATCTACGGATATGTTCGATGGACCGCATACCAGCAAGCGAAGCTTCTGCTTGAGCAATTGGAGGATAAGCTCAATCAGAGTGTGCGTCTTGCCTGTGCCTGGTGGGCCATGGATCAGCGCGACCTCTCGGGACGCTAGCGCGAATCTGATGGCCTCTTGTTGGCTGTCATTGAGAGATGGATCGTTCCACTCAAGCTTATGGAGGGGATTTGATGGATCGTTCAGGTCCGAGGGTAGGGGCGTAGGCGATGCTTGTCCAAAGAGTACGCGCATGAAGGGAGTGTACTCTTGGTCTCCGAGCTTCTGCAGCCTGTTCATCGTTTGGTTCATCCTATCATGGATAAGTTCAGGTAAAGATTGAATCAGTGTATTCGGCCAGGAAGTACCTCTTGTAGGTGACGTCGTTCGCCAATTTGACTCTAGTACATGTATCAGCCTCATTATGCCCGGTACAGCCGCCCACAATGTGTAAACTAACATCCATAGCTTGCCGCCAGTAGGCACATCTGCGTCCTCTTTGTCCAGTACAATTTCCACATTCTCCCTGCGTATCCTCAGAACGACGCCCGAGGCGCCTTTCTTCTCGAGCTCCTTCTTTTCCGTCTTTTTCGCGCTCCCGCTGGGCTGGTCTTGAACCGCGACTATATCGCCCACACGTATGCCATGCTCTGGGATGTCCGGCTTCTCGCCTTTAGCCACGACTGCCGAATCTAATCCCAGCTCGACCACGGTCTTGCCGCCCAGCCCTGTCCGTATAGAAGATATGTTAAGGTTCAGGATCGCGAGACCGGCGCGTGAGAGGGCGGTAGGCGTGTGTGACGAGAGAAGCGCGTTTGTTTCGGAGAGCTCGGCCTGAAGCTCGGCATCGAGCAGGGTGAGCTGCGAGGCGGCGAAGGACGGAATATCTGTAGGGTTCGGCATCGCTACTGGTGGCTGAGTATGTAGACGTGGGGTGGTAAGTTCGCGTCAGAGTTGATCAATTGCTGATCTGAGGAGCTTCGTTGGACCGGCAGAACCTCGCGCTACTTCAAGCAAGCTGGGACATTATACTCGTGTAGTGGTTCGCGCGACAATTTGCTACTGGCCAAGGGCACCGCAATGGCCGTTGTGTATCTGCAGTGCGCGCCGACTGCGAGAATGTTTAGGCCGAGCTGCTATTACGTCATGACTCTAACCCGTTTCGGCTTGTCACCAGCCACGGGCCGACACGCAATGAAGAAAGTAAATTTGTGCTTAATTCAGAGAAGGCTGGTTTACGCACTCTTCTGAGCTCTACACTCATGCTCAAGCCCGATTGTTGTACTCGTGAGCAAGTTTGTTTGGCTACCTAGATACTTCAAATTGGTGCATACACACGAACTCATCGCATTGCTCAAATTCTACTTAGGTAGCCTTGATTAGTCCAGATACAGTTCAAAGCTTTCTATTACTACCTAGATACAAAGCGCGCCAACAAGTGAACCACGAGATTAGCACCTTACATATCGTTGACATGTCCCATACAAAAGCCAGTGAAGTTGTACAACCAGAACTCCGTTTCTTGGGCACCCTTAACGACTAGGCTGGTCTGATTTCGCGTCAGCACGCTTTCGTCCAGTTCTTTGTTTGTCGCAATCCCTATCCACTGACTCGGAGGCGGTAATTGCCACCACTGGCTTAAGTCCGCGCATGCCAAATTCGTTCTCAAGTGTGCACTGGTGTACAAGCCCGTGGGACTCTTATTCGTTTCTATGCTTGCAATGACAATGAGGATCATCATAAGACTCATGAGCAGCAGAGTATAGATCCGGTACCATGTGCTAGAAATGCAGGGCAAGATCGTAGTCGTCGTTTGACCGCGAATAAAGTAGAAGGCGTACAATATGAGGGTAACGGTGATGAAAACGAAGTAAAACAATCCGAGTAAAAACGTCGTTGTCGTGAAGAAGAGTGTGTCTCCTAATGCTGGGGTGATGATAAGAAGAGCTAATGTCCAAATGCCACCGAGAAGAAGAAGAAAGAAGAAGCGAAAGATATGGCTTTGCCAGGATTGTGCGGGAGACTTGAAGCCAGCGGTTTCGAATGGCGTTGTTATGAGCGGTTCCAATGCTGTCGGTTGTTGATCGAGTTCCATAGCACTATCCTTCGGTAACAGAGTCCGGTGCGTCTGCACGATTGTCTCGGTTCGGATAATGTTCTGTAAGCTGTCTCGCTGGTATACAAAGTCCTCTGTCAGCCATGTTGCAGCGCATAAGCGCAGAAGACCTAAAATGGCCAACGGGAAGAATACGGCGTCGATGCCAAAGCCAATAGCGACACCGGGAAGTGCGGCTCCAGACATGGCACCAATAAGTATATAGAGTGCCGACACGCCTTGAAGTGTTGTTATGATGGTTTTCAACGTTGTCAATGAGGCAACTTCAACGTGGGTGTGCTCGGGCAAACGTAAGCAGTGCGGAGCACAGGCCGTAACCATCTCTTCTCCGCCATTCCATCCGTTCGAGGTCCAGAATATCGCGTTGGTGGCTGCTAAATCCTGACGACTCCATTGGACAGCGCGAATGCGTCGATCAGCTATCGCAGCGTATCTCCAAATTATTGATGTCGGGTTATAGCCGCATAGTCGATCGTACCATCTCGGGCGCCGATCCGTCAGATACGATATTGTAGGCGTACCAGATATGATATGCTGAATCACGACTTCCATCAGCACTTTATCTTCAGGCAGGAGTATAGCGCAGATTAGACTTACCGCGATCAATGGGGCAAGACACAAAGTGAACAAGGAGACCCACTCGGTAAAACTAACACATCGGCTGTTGTAGCGAATGGGCTCAACCTCGATGTTGAAATACGACATTGGAGACGATGCGGCCGAGACATTCGCGCAGAAGAATTCGCTAGGGATATCTGAACCTATCCTTCAGGCCCCCGGTGACCGGGAAATTACTTACGCACGTAAGCACGCACAGTGACACCTACCACCGCGTAATATCGGATGCATGTAAGCGCTGGTTATATGTACCATCCCTTGTGGAACCATGACTTCGCTTTGTTTGACCTCAAACCTTGAATGTGTCTCGATATGGACACAAAATTATAGCCAGAGATATGCCAAGAAGTTACCCAACAAGAAGTTGCGTCCGTAGCGAAGTCCCATGTGTCGCCTCAGCAGACAGCTACCAAGAGAGACAGTGGCAGCGCTTATCCTTGATACCGTACCTAGGTATACGTAGCTCAGACATCGGAAGCAGGTGTTC
This sequence comes from Alternaria viburni, assembly GCF_023758015.1. Lineage (NCBI taxonomy): Eukaryota > Fungi > Ascomycota > Dothideomycetes > Pleosporales > Pleosporaceae > Alternaria > Alternaria viburni. The sequence continues at coordinate 296,524 of NW_026055780.1, forward strand.
TCAATCGCAGCAGTTTGAGATTGCCGTGTTCCTCCGCCATCTTAAAGATGAGTGAGTTGCTAGAGATGAGGCCAAAACGATGGAACAGTCCTGGTGGCTGTTTTGATGCTGCCCAGGTGGTTACGTGTTATTTGCGACTGAAAGTGAGTACCGACCTGTTTACATCGTTTTGATCGCAAGTCCAGATGGCTCATAGCAAATCCGACAGCCGTAATGGAAATTGAAGTATTAGTGTTGCGATGGAATCAAGCCGCGATTGAGTCGGAGATAACGCTTAGTAATCCCGCACTGGCCCCCAAAGCTGAGATGGAAATCTGAGGTACTCGCGTGCCTCGCATCTGAGCTTTGTACACGGATGCGACTCCCAACATGCGGACTCGCATTGTTGAGAAATTCGAGAGCATTTCCCTTCTCCCTGCATTCCTTTGCATGCGATCCTACTGAGTCTGCGGGGCGTATGGCCGCGTCACATCAGTCCCGAGGTCTTTTTGCCTTTTATCATACGAGCTCAGCGAGTGTGCCCATACCGAATGCACGGTAAATTCCATTCCGAGATTTGTCAAAGCTTTGGATACGGATGAATACGCTCCGCTAGCATCAACTACCGTTACCGGCTCCACGCCCATCAGCCATCGGAGTGCACCCGGGCGTTGGCGCGGTGCGCTGAGTTCTCGAAACCTCTCAGAGTCTTCTCACATGCAATTTGAGTTTGCGTAAGTTTGTGGCGCCTCTCTACTACCGAGGCGTCAGCCTTGCCCGCAAGTGAGGCGCTGAACACCAATATATCGAGCGATGGATTCGCCGAGATCGTGGGGAGACCCATCGTGGATACCCCGCATTTTGTCCACGCGGGGCGAAGTAGTTACCCCTTGAAAGGTAGCATCTCCGTCATCAGAATACAAGCCAACGGTTTATGGATGGTTCCCGAGAAATGTTAACAACGATGGCGATTCAGTCGATACACCCACCCACAGACCGGGAGAATGCATCCGTTTGCGGTCCGGCAGTCAATACCACTCTTGGCGTCGATATCCTACCTTGCACGTCCCTCCACTACACATCTCATAGTCGGTGCACTCAGGTCAGTCGCGTTTTGGCGAAAGCGCAAACAGAGAAAGTTCCGAGGACGGCTTGTGTAAAGACTGATGTGGCGCAAAACCATAAACTCTGGATTACTACTCGTCCGCTAGATGCGCCGACACCTCATGACCAGCTGCCTAGACAATACGCGCCGGAAGCTATCCACCAACGATCCAAGCCTATTGTGGCTCTTTCCCCTGGCTGATGCTCTGGAGTGCGAGTTCGGATAGGTCAGCGCACGATGTTCTTCATGCACCGTGTCACCTCACAAGGCTGTCAGACCCCACTTCCATCAAAATGAGAGCGATCTGCAACCCAAAATTCCGGGAGGATGCTATTGAAGCATGGGTGTATCTGCAGCCACGGCGGGCTTTGAGCTTACGTTGAATCTTTCCACATCGCTCTTCGTCCGGACGCAATAGACTTCGACATTGTCCGAGGTTCGTTGTGAAGCGGAGCCTCTGGCTTGTGACATCTATTCCACCGGGCAAGTTAAGTATCGTGCGTTGCACAGCGATGGTAGAAGCATTCACTATAAGCAAGAACTTCATTTGATTCGACAGCCACGAGTCGAACGCACAACTACTCACTATGAAGCTGGCAACCCTTCTTTCGTTGCTTCCATTGGCTCTAGCAGTCCCAGCACCGCTGGAAAAACGAGCAAACCCTACCGTCGTTGCTCCCTCGCCTCAAGCCACGGTTGCTGGCATCAACGTATTGGGTGTTGAGTCCTTCAAAGGCATACCATACGCACAGCCTCCGATCGATCAGCTACGACTAAAGCCACCTCAGCCCATAACTTCCTCCCTGGGAAAGGTCGACGGAACCGGTATTCCAAAAGCATGCCCACAGTTCTTCTTCAGCATAGATGAGAGGAATATCCCCACCAACGTCTTAGGCACTATCCTAAACCTACCACTTCTTCAGACCGTCACAAATGCTGGAGAGGACTGCCTTACTATCAACGTACAGCGCCCAGCTGGTACCAAAGCTGGCGACAAACTTCCTGTACTATTCTGGATCTTTGGTGGCGGTTTCGAACTTGGATCTACTGCAATGTACGATGGAACGAGCCTTGTCGCTGAATCAGTCGCTCAAGGCAAGCCCATCGTCTTTGTTGCAGTCAACTATCGCGTGGGCGGATTTGGCTTCATGCCCGGGAAAGAGGTACTCGCCGATGGCTCCGCCAATCTAGGGCTACTAGACCAACGATTGGGCTTGGAATGGGTTGCTGACAACATTGCTGCATTCGGAGGAGACCCTGAAAAGGTTACGATCTGGGGGGAGAGTGCAGGTGCCATCTCTGTGTTGGATCAGATGATGCTCTACGATGGCGACAACAACTACAATGGCAAGCCGCTATTCAGAGCTGGCATCATGAACTCGGGCTCGATAGTTCCAGCTGATCCCGTTGACTGCCCCAAAGGTCAAGCCATCTACGACAGGGTATGTGTTCAATCCTACTCGGTGCCACATAACACGATGCTCACCTCTCCCAGGTCGTTGAAGCAGCTGGATGCGCCAGCTCTGCCGATACCTTGGCGTGTCTCCGCACAGTACCATACACCAAGTTCCTCAATGCCGCCAATACTGTCCCGGGCATCTTGGGCTACTTCACGGTCAATCTTTCCTACCTCCCTCGCCCTGATGGAAAAGCCCTCTCGGATTCTCCCGATGCCCTTGTCAAAGCTGGAAAGTACACCAAAGTACCCTTCATCGTTGGTGACCAAGAAGACGAGGGTACACTCTTTGGTCTCTTCACTTCGAATTTGACTACAACCAAGGAAGTAACCACCTATCTCTCAACCATCTTCTTCCAGAATGCTTCACCAGCGCAAGTCGAACAGCTAGTAGGCAGCTACCAAACTATCACCGAGGACGGCTCGCCCTTCCGCACCGGCCTGCTCAACAATTTCTACCCGCAATTCAAGCGCGTCTCCGCTATTCTCGGCGACGTTACCTTCACCCTCACACGTCGCCTCTTCTTGGAAGTCACTGGTCAAGTCGCACCCGATGTACCATCCTGGTCCTATCTCGCGACATACGATTTCGGTACACCCATTCTAGGAACGTTCCATGGCTCCGACATCTTGCAAGTCTTCAACGGTATCTTGCCCAACAATGCCGCGAAGACTATTAGAGGCTACTACTACTCATTCGTCTACAACTTGGACCCCAATGAGGGGAACACTTTCATGGACTGGCCGAAGTGGAGTGAAGGCAGGAAGCTGATCAACTTTGGAGCGAATAAGAACAGCTACCTCGATGACGACTTTAGGGGTGATACACACGAATTCTTGGCGCAAAACGTAGCGAGTTTGAGGGTTTGATCTCGATGATCTACATAGCACCTGACCTGCATGAATCCTTCGGAGTTGGACATAGCAGCAAAAAGAAAAATGAACAAAGTTTTACTCAATCACCCCTTTCGGTCTCATGACCCACCGCTGATGGTTTGTTGTGAGCTGCATGACTCAACTACGTTGCTGTCCCCATTCTTTTTCACAGGCCGCGAACTGCCAAGTGCGTTTTCAGGCCCTTCGCCAATCTTTCCTTCACAGATCTCGAACACTTCTTCCGTACATTATCCATCGCTGTTGGCCTAACCTTTTCTCCTTGCGCGGCATCGTGTATGACGTCTGCATATTGGAAACAGTTCACTTTTGAAGCAGCGCAAACTCGTAGATAGTCGTCTCCTCAGCTTCCTCCATGGCTGCCTAATCATTCAGGATGCTTGCGTACATACATCTCACTGAAGAATGACGATCGTGGTCGCATTGATGGGCGGAGATACCACGGATTTACTATGGAGATTACACGGGCGTTCTGTGGTCCGGCTCTGAGAGCCGTGCACACGCGTCACCTTCTCACATCACCGCGTTGAACGAAGCAGCCACGCGTACGAAGATGGCAAGTGGATTCCACTGACGGCGTAATGTGCTTGTCTTTGCATCGGCTTAGCATACTCATACCAAAGGTTTATGTGAATATGAAGTTGATCTCGAAGTTTCTGGGCTTATCGGCACACAAGCAACGCTTTGACGTACGTGTTGTATTCAGCAAGAACATAGAGCTAGTAGATGTCGCAAACAAAAGCGAGCGTGACTGAGGATCAGGTATCGAGAAGGAAAAGACCGGACCAAACAATTCAGCGAAAGAAATACCGAGGAAAGCTGTTTAGCATCCCTCTACCGCATCGTTGGCGATAGCTACCAGTCACACGTAACGACGGCATGACGATAGATGCCCATCATGGACTCTGAACAGCCCTCAGCTCCACTCTTATATCTCACCTCCTCCGCTTTACACTTGATCTCTCGGTCCTTGGGCAAGGCGGGTTCGCCTTGCTTTGTAGGTGGTGCATCCCAATCTTGGCACCAAAGAGATCCAGGATTGGTTCCATCGTTGAGATAGTCGCAACTACTGCTGTCGATGAGGTTGCCCAGTTCGTACGTACCAGCAGGCCAAGGTGGGTTATCGACATTGCCTTCTGCTGGTACAGTTTTCATGGCTTGCGTGTCAAGACGACATTCGGAGGACTCGCCGTAATCGCTATTGAAGAACAACCAGGTGTTTTCGTTCGAGATGTCATCGATGTAGTTTTGGTAAATGATAGAAAGCGCTTTGTTCTTGCGAGACGGTGTTGCCGAAGGCACAGGGCTCGGTGAAGTTGGACTCGAGTCGTTCGGGCTTTCATCGTCATCGTCATCGTCATCGTCCCCATGGTCGGCCTTTGTCGCCCCGTTCCAGATGACACGGATGTTGCTGTCAGAACCCCTCGCCCAGCTCGAATCGTCACTGGTAACATAATCACGAATAGCCTTGACGCGCTCCACACCAGTCTTGCTGTCGTCCCAAGGTTTGGTCGAGTAGGACAGGTATGTAGCAATGAGGCCCGCGACCTGAGGTGCAGCTATAATGAAATCGCAGGTCAATATCAAGTGCTTCTCAGCCGCATTCTTGGGAGAGATCGCTTACCTAACGAAGAGCCACTTGGAACTGTCCGCTCCTTGTCCACCTTTGATTGGCAATCAACTCGATCACCCAGCGCATAGATACTGACAAGTGGACCGGCTTGCGAGAAGTCGGCTCGATTACCTTCATCGTCGCAACCGCCGACGATGATGAGAGGGATGTCATCATCCTGAAGAACCATTGGAATTTGGTCGACATCTTTTCGGTTCGGCTGCTTGGCTGCGTTGCCTGCGGCTGCGACAAAAGGTACCCCAAGTTTGGACAGTGTACGGAGATCATCTCCGTACAGTTCTTGCTTCTGTTTGTCGTTCTTAGCTGCCTCAGGTGTGATTCCGCCTAAGCCGATGGCAATTGATGTGGTCACCACGCTCCGCGAAGCACGGCCTGGGTGACTGTTGATGTCTCTCAGAATCAAATACATGATGTTTTCCCAGTCGCCAGATTTGGGGTACATTTTTGATGACACAAGATTCGCCTGCAGGATGTGACCAGGATGTTAGCAAGCCGTTCTAAATACTTAGTAGATACCTAGATGGACATGGGAGACCATGAAAGAGAAGATCATGCCTAGGAAAGCTCGTCCGACAAAAGACAGGCACCAGAAGACTTGATAAGGTCGTAAAGCGTCAGCAACGTACCTCTTTTGCAAGCCCATACTTCTTGCCCACGGCTTTTGACGCGACATAAGTCCCGTGCGATGGCTTGTCAACATTGTCATCCGAATCTGGACTTTGGTGGTTTTCGATAGATGATCTGGATTGGAGTACGAGGTCGTTATCTGTCTTGAACTCTAACTCATCGTCACGCTGTGATGACATTATTAACGATGTGAAAGACTTGGGCTCATTTACTCACATTCTTGACTTTGATCTGGACGCCCATGTCTATCAAATATACATATACATCCCTGCCAGGATTCTCGGGGTACACAAAATCGGTGGCCTGGCTGAGTGAACCCCCCCTAGATCGTACACTTTTAGTTGGCTAATGAGAGCTGTGGAGATATATCATACGTACGGATACAGACTATCCATCAGCAGAGCGTCATCGGCGTTTTCCTGTTTCTTCCATGTCAAAGCTCTGGAAACGAGCTTCTCTCTTCTGTCGATCGCCTCTGACCGCTTGTACACTGCATCGAGTGACTGCTCAGCCGGGAGAGCCCGGAGAGATACCACGGGAAGCTCTTCCGTCATACCGGAAGTGTCTTCGTGATCCTCTACTTCTTTCTTTGCCTCCTGTGTCAAGTTGAGACTTCCATATCCGAGGATCTTGTCGTCCGGTCCGATCTGGTACATCCAGGAACCAGGCACCACCTTGCTTTTCAAGAAATCGTGGTAGTTCTTGATATCAATATCTTTCTTTACCAGAGCTATGTACTCCTTGATGTCTCGGCGGGAAATAGAGTGTTCTTCGCGGGTTGGTGGAGGATCATGGCTGGCACCCTCGCCTGCGTTACCATGAACTGCAGTGCTACCGTGATGCGTCGGCTCATGTCGCGACAAGTGGTCGCTATTCAGTGCGGGAGCTGTGGCTATGCCGGTTTGCTGCTCGACAGGAGGGACGTCTTCCCTTTGCTCAAGCGCAGCATTGTTCTCAGCGTCTCTAGTTGTAGCGTCAGCTAGATACGTCGGGATGAATGCCTGCGCAACGCAGAGCAGGAGGGAGAGATAAATAATGCGCATTTGTAATTATGCAAGAATTGGTTCGAAGAACTAAGCAAAAGATAGGATGTGAAGTCTGGTTTGTGTGTAGATAATGGGACAATTGGTGCAAGCAATGGAGATGTAGTTTAGCCATACTGAAGATTGTCGTGTCTCTTTGTACCCACTTCAGATGTCTCTTCAGCCCCAGCGACTTGGGTTTTGGGTCCAAATTTGCGTAATGATGCAACCGACTCCCTCACATGCTGTTGAGCGGCGTGAGTTCACCAGGGCCTACTGTCTTGAACCGAAACGCCTGTCGTGCAACTATCTACATATGGCATGCCATGGAGTTTACATCCGGCGTGATTCTCAACCATGCAAGGTTCCATTGGAGTGCGGGTAGGCCATTACGGAGACCATCAACTGTGCCAGTTCCGGGGCAGGCACACATATCCATGGAGCTGTTTGATCGGCCTGTAGATGCTTCGATAATCGGGGCGGAAAGTTGGCAGTTTGGTGTTTGACACAGCAGGCAGCAGTTGATAGAAGGGGCCAGATCTCGAGACGAGGCCATGATGTCGTCGGCAAGGTGATGCAGCATGAGTGGAGTTTAGTGGTGGTACAGCGGCCCCAGCATCCTAATAAGTGACAAAGAGGCATCGTCAAAGGAAGCACTATGAAACATGAGACGACCAGAGTTGGGACGCACGTCTACGTACTTGTTGGGGGGGTTCGCCATGATGGGGCAGCATGTGGGAAGGATGACGTCGCGTAATGATCCAGAGGCGACACGAGAGATGCTGCTTTGCGGCGGGTCGCTAATGAACTCAAAGTCTATTCGTTGTGATGAGGATTTTGGTAAGACGGCAGCGCGGGGCTAAGGTGACGAAGTTCGGCTGATGACGGATGACGTATGTTAGCTGTGCCACAAGATATTGCAGGTACGCGCTTTCGGCTGCTGATCAGATGCTTCTATTAGATTAAATAGAACTTCGAGGGGAGCGCCACCAGCATATGACAGTTGGGTAGATACGATCATGACACAGTGTCGGCGTTTAAGCGGGGGCCAGCCTCGCATCGAAGGATGGCGCAGGCGATGGTGGGTGGAAGCGAAACGGAGGTCAAGAACGCCGTCACTGGGACGCGCGGGCATGAATCAAGAGGGTGGAGTACTGGATGAATCTTGTGTGTATTATAAGTGCCAAAAAGCTAGACTCGCATGGAAGGTGAGCCCGAGGACTCTAGGGTAACCACGTGACAGAATGTCACTACGCCTCATACACCAGAGTCATCTTGCAGGATACCAACAGACCCGCTATGAGCTTTCCAACTATCGCACTGGCTCTCCAACGCATCCTTGTCGGTAATTCCTGCGATCTTGTCGTACTGCTCAACGAACTGCATGGCGAAGCCCTCGGATGTGTGCCAGCCCTGTATGGATGTCAGTAAAGTGATACAAGTGCCAATGAAGAGGGCTACGTACGATGTGGCAGTGCATCAGCCACGCTCCAGGGTTGTCTGTCTCGAAAGCGATGACAAGGTAGCCCGATGCTGGCAGCATAGCGGTGTCGCGACGCGGCGGGTTGTCGAGCTTGAGTGCAACATCATCGGTGTACTCTCCTGTACCCTGGGCGATGACAAAGAAATCATGGCCGTGCAAATGGATGGGGTGAGGTACTCCGATGTTAGTGCTGATGACTACGTAGACGAACTCATTCTCGCGTGGTAGGTGGAAGACGGCGTTGGAGGCCTCGAACGTCCGTTCTTTGCGCATAACTTGCATGAGCGTGGGATCGTCCCAGTACACGACCATGGATGTGCTGTTGAGAGCCCATTTGAACACGTTCTCGTCGTTGCGGCCGACAGATACAGGCTCATCGGCTGTGGACGACGTTGCTCCGACAGTCTTTGGGATGTGCGGCACAAGGTTCTCGGTCTCGTCGGAGCAGCTGTCTTCGTAGTCGTATGCGGAAGTGCTTGGCGTTCCAGCCGAGCCACCATAGTAGACTATACCGCGAATGTCGTCTTCGTTGTCGTTCTCGGAGCATGCGGACTGCGGAATCGCGCGCATCCAGAAGTTGTCGGCCACGTCTCCCTGATCAGCTGTTACAATGACGTCGTATCGTTGACCCATACCGATGCTGACAATGGTAGCTTCATAAGGTTTGATAGGTACAAGATCGGATGCAATGACAGTCATGGTGTGGTTGTCGATCATGAACTTCCAATGGGTGTCGACAGCGGCGTTGACGAGGCGAATGCGGTAAGAAGTGCCGGCGGTGAAGGAAACATTGTAGCGATGACCGCCGTCTCCGAAAGTGTTGGTGCCGTTGATCAGACCGTTGTCGAGAACTGGCGGACCATCCATCTCGGCGGAGAGGTAGAGCTCATCAACCGTCTGGTGGTCCCAGTCGTTGAGGAAGAGCATACCCAAGTCCTCGTCGTAGTTTGCCGTGGCAGGTCCATTGATAACAATACCGCCAAAGACGCCCTGCCAAGCCTGCAGGGCGAAATGCGAGTGATACCAAGTCGACCCGTGCTGGGTAGCTCTCCAGGTGTAAGTCATTGACTCGCCTGGTGCTGTTGGACATTGGGTAATGGAGCTCACACCGTCCTGGTCGTTGGTGTTCTTCTGCCAAAGACCGTGAAAGTGTATGCTCGTGCCGTTCATGGATGTTGTAAGAGAGTTGGTGACATGAACAACGACCATGTCGCCCCAGTCCGCGATGAGCGTCGGTCCCGGTATCGAGCCATTGATGGCCATCGCTGTCCGAGATACGCCGTCAGGTGCTACAACAACATCGGTGAGCTCTAGCCAGTACTCGCGGGTCACGCCAGTGTCTGGGATCTCGACGGACGCGTCGGTGTCGATGGAGTGATCACACCACTCCGAGCGTGTGGAAGCAGTGTTGCCATCGCATGCTCTTCTCGGCACTGGAAATGGTTTAGCTAACGTTGCCTCTACATGAGAATGAGGTGCAACTTACTCAAGTTCGTAACGAAAGGCGAAGAGGCCGCAAAGCCAGTCAAGGCTGCAAGACCGAAAGCGCCTCGTAACAACATGATGTGAATGTCTGAGAGGTGTTTGGTACTCGAAATAAGATGATATGTAGAGCCAACGAGCAATGATCGCGCAACGAGTGGAAGTGAGGACTAAAGCGAATGACAAGATACGAAAGACTCTAGAAAGAAGCTCCCAAAGAGTGATCTGAGCTCAGTCAAACGAATGTAAAGACAAGCTGATGGTTTTCCACAACAACAAGTCTTCGCTTCCTTTATATCGCCCTTGCATCCTACCTTCATGGCCTGTCTTATCCGAGGAATCTATTAGGGGCACAACCTGTGCAGTCTTGAACGACTCAAGGACGTCATGATAATCGAAACTTTCGCTCGTACTCTGCTTTCGTTCTCCTCCGTAGATAGTCTCATTGTTTATCGTGGGTCAAGTCTACCCTGATCCCTACTCCAAACTTCAGACGCCCCTTAGGGCATCACTTGGCGTAGGTACGCCGGCTGCTCGGTGATCTGCTAGCGGTATTGTGCATCTAAAAACGGCCGTGGGGTTACTGAGTAGGATGCGCAAAGTTTACCAGCGCATCAGGTGAGTCCCCACTCGATCGGTGCCATTCCGCCGCATCTGCCCATGGCATTATCGATTGTTGAGAAATCTTCGCGCATTGTCGGAGTTTGCTGACTCGGAATCGGAGGAAGGACGCGCCGCGGAAGGGCCGTCCATGATGACAGCTCGGCGCGCCGTTGTTGCTGGGTCGTGCCAGGTACTCAGTGGAGTAAGGTACATGAAGTCGAATAGACAAACTCTTCGAATATCCACTGAAAAACGGGTAGAATCTGCGTCTGAACGGTTCGATCGGTACCTAGAGAGATACGCGACAGTGGGGACGACAAGCATTCTCTAGCTTGAGCTTGGCAGTGCCAAAAATAAGACCCGCTCCGACTCGCACTACGTATCGCATCTGTGCTTTGAGTGGCTGAGGTTACGCGACGCCTGAGCATTGAGACAATTGAAGTCAGGCAGCATGCAACCATCGATAGCGCAGTACGCACTGTACGAGGGCGGGTCTTCATAGCCCTGGAGCCCTTCGGAGGCCTCCCAATGTAGTATACCAAGAGACATGGTTTTCACTCGAGGCGTCATGAGTATACGTGGAGACGTCGTAGTGCATCTGAGTCGCCCAGGGGACTGTAGAGGTAGGAACTGACTCAGACGATGTATCGAGTGTAATAAGGACAATGGAACTGCTGATTGTCAGCTGTTGCAACCATTCTTTACACGCTCGTTGCATTTCTGACGCTCTTTTCATATCCCTCAACGTCCACTCTTTCATCATGTATGCCACCATGCGCAGCGTACTTTTAGCTCTGCTTCCGCTTGCGGTCTTTGGTGCCCGCAAGCGTGATGTCGCTTCTACGCCTTTCCAGCTGTATGCATACAGTGAAGACATTGGTGGCTTGCCACTCTTCTATGCCGATGGTCTTGCATACCTCGGAGAGCCTGCTCTTTCCAACAGTACCGATGCTGCTGTCGTAACCTGTAAGTTCGGCTTCTTCGAGCCATCGCGTACCCAAGTTCATCCCAACTAACAGACACAGTCACAATCGATGTCAGCAAACACTTCATTGGAAACCCCAACGCTACCACCGCTACCGGTGAACCCACCTGGTCAAACACAGCTCTCTTTATTCCTTCGTCATCATCGATCGACAGGCGCGTGGGCTTTCTCCCACCCAACAACGGCACTGGCAACACCACGACACAAACATCGGGTTTCGCTTTCTACGGTTCCACGGTGATGTTGTATGGTGAAGATGGTACGGTCGCCACGTCATTTTACGGCATGAAGGCTGAGAACGGCCTGTATGAGTTGCATTGGAATGACACGGAAGGCAAGGTGCCTTTGACACTTCGGAGCATGGCGCCTAGCAGTGAAGCGTCGAAGCGACGTTGAAAAGATGTTGTTGTGATCTGGAAGGCTCTCGCAGAGTTGTCGTTCCAAGAGGCGTTAGGCAGGGAAGCTATGGGTAGTAGTAATTCTATATCAGCGGACTACAAATGTGATCGGTAATACACCAGTCTGCAACTCCAGGGCTGATACTTTAGATCGTCATTCTGCTTCGTTCCACTCGCAAGTTGCCAACAATCAAGTTCTCATCAAGTTCTGCGAGCGGTTTAATGCTCACAGAAGCTGTAAGTCGCCCTCTGCCATCCTTTCTCTGCGGTCTGGACAAACGCGCCCCTTTCCTGCATAAGCTTTTTGCGATGCTCACTTGCCTCTTGAAAACCCATAGGAAGGGAGTGCTTGGCTTCTTCGAAGTATTCGCGCACGTAGGCCATGAGCTCTTCAGGCAGTCGACCTTCCGTAGTGACAGAAGGACTTGCGAGTCCCTTCTCGGCTAGCAGATTGATGAGGTCTGGGGGGAACTTCGACAACGCTTCTTGGCGCGTCTTGTCGCTTGGTCCAAGTAGCGAGTCGACGTACCAGTCCATTTGTTGAGGCGGAATATTCGCCGTAGAGATGATGCGCTTCGTCGGATCGACAAGCCAAAGTGCAATAAAGCGACGATGTCCGGGCTTTGTAGGATCGATGAGACTAAAAGGAGAAACACGATGTTGACTAACATACGTTAGCCCAAGGCAATGTCCGAACAGAATCTTGACCGACTTACAAGACATTGGAGAAAGCTAGCAGCCGACCCTCACGCGTTTGTACGTTCCCGTAATTCTGCAAACATGGCGAATTCCCACACCCAAAGCCAGTGCCGTACACGTGCTCCATCCAGTGATAACAGTCTTGTCCAACGTCGAAACCCTCGTCATCCTGTAGGTAAGCAGACGTCTGCATGCGGAATGAGAGGCTGTTGTCAGTGATGTTATCACTGTCCAGGTAGTACAGGGCAGTTGCGCAGATGTTTTCGTTCATCTGCCCCTCGATGTGCCATCCACCCACAGGAAAGTCCGGCTTCTCGGGCGTGAGTTCAATCGAGGCCATCTTGACAATGATCTGAAGTCCCGTATCGCGAAATCTATCAGCAAGACGCTTGCCTGGTTGCGGTGCGTAGGATACGTCGTTGAAGGGAATTGGCATGATACGAGGTTTGCGGACGATCTTCCACTTGGCCTCCAGCAACCCTTCTTGGCGATCCTTATCGTTGTCGTAGTAATCCTCGTACCCTTCTTCCTCCAGGTCTTCTTCGCTGGCTTCCACATCACCACACTCTTCTTTATTGGGCGTCCAATTCTCTTCGTTCTCGTCACTACGCAACGGGACATTAGCAGCTGCAAAGTTCGAAGACATTACTTTGACTTACTCAGGATTCTCGGGTTTACCGGTGCGAGTCACCATACGACCGGCCCCTTCAAACTTGTGATAGCCGACTGCAAACCGCAAACACTGATCCCACATGGGTACGGATGTTTCGACCAGCTTTTCGATGGTATGATATATGTCGGGATATCTCGTAGGGTGAAGATTGTTGATGTAGCTGGTAAACTTAACAGACCCATCATCCTGGAAAGCCACATTGGCCGGCAACCATTGGTATTGATTGGACCAGTACTCCGGCGGGATGCTGCTGCCTCCAACGCTATAATCATGTCGGTTTTGCGCTGTAGTCATTTCGAGCCCCTGCTGGGGGACGACCTCGCCCTTGCCAGCCCAGCGCGCTACAGCGTCCGTCACACCAACCTGCTCCTCACGAAAGCCAGAACTGCGCCCATATACCAATGGGTACATAGACGGGTGTACCAGATCCTGCACCATACTATTCGAGTTGGGATGCCAATCAGGAGATGCAGCGTGGTCCGACTTGAGCTGGTCAAAAGCTTTGCGAAGCTTGGCGTGTAGCTCGCTTGTAACGAGCGTGTCAGACTTGGCTACGGAAGCGCTTGCGTCGAGAGAAGGTATGATGCCCGATTGTTCGAAATATTTGGCTTTGCTGCGAAGCTCTTGAACACACTGCATAGCGTTAGTGATGAAGACTATTTAAAAGCAATAGTAACGTACAGTATCGAATGTAGCTTCATCCAAAATGTTCTCGAGTATGCAAGACTGCCTGTCGTCATGAAGCTCGAGCCGGTCATCGTCGTGGGTCCAATACTGGCTCTTCGCAGCGGTAGCTAGGTGCCAAAAGTGTTGGTCAGGAATGGCGAGGGCCTCATTACGCCACTTGGCAACGATTTCATCATCAAAGACCTTCTGATGCCAGTCGGGCTTGTCGGTGAGTTTTTCCAAAACATCCATCACGGCAAGCTCTCGCACAGGGATGATCTCTGATTCGCTTCCATAGGCATTGTGGTGGGAGCCGATCGGATAGAAGCCGTAGTTGCTCCATTCCCAATTGCGAAGAGGTAGTCCGAATCCAGGATATTCGTTCATGGGTTTGCCAGAAGTCCCAGTCATTGTTGTCTTTGAGCGAGTGGAGAGTTGTGATCTTATGAATTCCGTGTTGATGCTGCGCTGAAACGGGGCGTGAATCCTCATTGCTTTATACAAATGAAGATTAATGGCCATATCGCAGGACCGCCAAGTTTTTGATGCACTAGCGCAGGCAACTTCGTGCTGCCTGAGCTGTTAGAGCGAAACAGAGCGAGATGGGGTATTTGGCGTATTGGAAGCCTAGCCTTTACCCGTCGAGGATGCGCCACGGAAACGAACGGAACTACACGAGAGGGGATCCGCGACTCGTGCCATCGATGCATTGCGACGATGATGTTCGCTTGAGAAGACTGGCATCAGGGCAGACATGTCGTTTAGCTTAGGGCGAAATGCGAAGCTGATGTCTGCGAGGCAATCGTGGAGAGTTCGCGGCACTGTCGCGTCACGCGTTCCGAGATCTGTGCGTTAGTGGCCCCCGCATGTGCGCTAGATGTCTTGGCACCGCCGCAAAATGCTGTCGGTGCAATGCGTCAAGCACACCTACTTTCGGCAGCATCGGCCTCTGATAGGCCTTTATACCCGTGATCTTCTTAGAAACATCGAAAAGTGTTCGAGTATACCTGGTAAGACTCCGACACACCACTGTACCGAAAAGGATGTCATACCTACAATAAAAGCAAGTTTGCACAGATGTGTGCACCGCTGTAATTATCTCTATAGAGTGCGGCACCACTACAGCCAAGTACACCGGCATGATATGCATCAAAGACCAACTTACTCAATCGTGCTTTGTGTATACCTTCACATACCTCACATGCTCATTACCCTCCGCATCCTCATAGCGTTCACTGACGATCTTATATCCTCCGAGCTTTGGCCAAATCTTCGTCCAGCAGAGCCAGTAGAACCCACCTAGAAGCAAAACGCTCACACCAACAACGGGAAATACGTAGTACGGGTAGCCGTCTGCGCTCCAATCGCCATCTGGTGGAATGAAGGGGACCAGTGCGAGGAAAATGTTTGCAGCCAGGTAAAGAACGGCAATAGGAAGATAGGTGTGCCATGGCGACTCCCAGCGTTCGCGCTTTGAGTAGTGTAGGTAGATGAGACCGGCGGTGACGAAGCCGTTGATCCAAGCGCCGGGGTAGGTATACAGATCGGTGATGAAATTGTACGCAGGACCAGCAGGGGGCGCAAGCAGTACGATGACTGTAATCAGCCAATGCAGGAACAAGGCTGTCGCCGGCGAATTGAATGGCTTATTCGACGCCCAGAATCTGCTCCACGGAAGTAGACCCTCTTTCGCGAACTCCTGGTTGAGGCGTGAGTGGGCGAAACTGACGGCGAGTACGTTGCCCAGATTGCTGAGGGCAACGAAAGCGGGAAGACTGCGCGCTCCAGCACTATTACCGAAAACGTTGCGGAAGAATAGACCAGCCACTATTACCTCACTCTTCGCAAGATCGGACTTGGGGATGGCAGCGAAGTAAGCCACGTTCGCGAGGACGTATAAGATGGTAGTTCCGCCGATTGCCAGGGGTGCAGACCAAGCCAGGGTTTTCTTCGGGTTCCGAATCTCGCCCAACACATAGTTGGCGTTCTCCCAGCCTTTGTAGGAGTAAATAATGCGCAACAGAGCTTGGCAGTACGCATAGGCACCGCCGCCACCATAGCCATCACCGACTTCCAGCGCGAAAGCGTTGTCGAAGTTGTGCGGCTGTTCGATCTTCAAATGGCCAGCCAGAGCAGCAAAGCCCGAGAAGACGATGAAGAGTAGGATGAAAACCTTGAACACGCCGAGAACGCTGAAGAGGCGGATGCCCCATTTCGGCAATGTGGCATGGAGCACAACCGAAAAAGTGACACAAGCAACGGCTATGCCACGCGCCGCCCAGCCATCGGGTGCTTCCGAACCAGCTGCAAACAGTACGTAGCGACCGAAAGCGAGCGAGTTACCGGAAGAGAATCCGAGCAACAACATCTGCGCAGCAAGAACGCATGTCGCAACGTATTTAGGGTGACGGTAGACGCGCTCCAGATAGTTCTTCTCGCCGCCTGAACGTGGGATTGCGAGACCAAATTCCAGAAACACGGATAGCCCACAGAATGTAAGAATGCCGCCAATGATCCACAGGAAGAGTGACACGCCGACCGACCCTGTTGCTGCAAAGATACCAGAAGGAGTCGAGAAGACTGCAGCAAGTAAGCAGCCATTCGAGCGTATGAGCATGAAGAGTACGTACTACCAGTGCCGATCATCTTATTCAGGATGACAAAGACTGTGGCCGTATAGCCCAACTTCTGGGAATCGTCGTAAACATAGGCGTTGTCTTCCTGCACGCTGCCATCTTCGTAGACCGGCGGGGAAGGCGAGGTTTCATCGTTGGTGTAACGCGCGACCTTTGCGTCGTCGTCAGCGACAGCGGCCATGCCTGGGCTTTGCTGGGAGTACCAGTAGCACCAATAGCTTGCGTTTCGTTGGTGATCAGAATACAACCGAAGCGGTCGCTACGAACAGTCCGCGCAGAAGATAGACGGTTACGCAGTGGCCGGGATCTTGTAGGGTCATATAGCCGTGTGCAATGGCGCGATAACATGGTTGTAGCATGCCACGCGAATTAAATTGCGAATGCACTCCTTCCATGTCGCGATCAGCAAGCACTGCAACATTGCGAGGCTTGAGTTGCTTGTGGTGTCCAAAGCTGGTGGCTCCCAAGAACCCTGAAGAGGAAGGTGAAGCATGTCGCTGGTTGGAATGTCTTGGAACATCCTCTCAACGATGCGCAGAAAAGGTAAGGGCGATGTCGTGATCGCTGGGCATTATTAGCCTACCACCAAAGTACTTGGCGCGTACTGAATGCCTTGGAATGCACTTCAGGGCGCCTCATGTCCGTCTTATGAAGATTTGGCAGTCTTGTAGAGTAAGGAACCGTTGTCATGAGTGTTCGCGGCGCGAAAGGGACACTCCCGAGGTCTCTAGGGAGCGGTATCGCTCGAATATCGAAACTGGTTCACATGGTCAAATGCGCGCGCCGCGGCGAGGGCTTCAGGTATTAGCTGACGAGAGTGAACAGAGCCTGACGTGTGGTTGAGGGTTGAGAGCAGCTGGGGATGTCTCCGCGTGTCTTGTGCCAAACCTCGGAATTCCCGGCGACGTAATTTCCGGGTTGGCGCCGGCAACAGAGCGGGCTCACGAGCTTACTCTTCTTCAACACCATAGACGGCTGACTCTTTCTACAACCTTAGCTCAAATCCCATATATGCCGTAACGCACCAGAGGCCTCGATGCCGGAAAACTTCAGATGGACGTCTTCGTCGCAACTACCCAGGTACAACGTTGGCTGGACTCCCGCTAGCGGTGTCCTGGCTGGAACAGAATCATCATCGCATCGCTTTGAAGCGCTTGCGAGGCAGCTCAGCTTCGACATTCATGCAGGCACTAATCTCTGCTATCCTAGATATCATCACAGTCTCATCTCAGGCCGTCTTTAGCCCACGATCTTACGCGTCATTGCGTCACATAAACAAGCTTCAGTAAGCTCTGTGCCGAAGCTTGACCAACGCCACGGAAGCCTCACAGACAGCACGGTACATGCCTACTTAATGGTGTTTGACCATGGCTCGTTGCTCGCTCTCCGCGTCGGTTTATCGGCTCTTCTGGCGATGTGAGATCATCTCCGAGGCTTGTCAGTGATCGGCTTAATTGGTGGATAATTTCCTCCACGTTCCCCACGTTCTCCGGATCTCTCTGGGTGGGTACTCCCCGCGCTCGGTATACCTGGTAATGATGCTGATTGGAGGCATTGAACGGATAATTGATACTAGAAGTGCATTTGCGGCTGATGATGATGCTCAGGGCACAACGGCAACCGGGCATTGCGAATGTCTTGAGCCACATGGGAACCCCAACCCCAGGAGTGCGGATGCGATGAGTTGATATAAAGTGCAGGCCAAGCCTCAGTCCGCCAAAACGGTGCGCATCCTTTTTCGGGCCGTGCGGAAACTCCAGCCTCTCACCATGCATTGGACTACACTCCTCTTTGGCCTGTTCGAGGCATGCGCTGCTGTATCGACTGTCAACCGCAAAGCGTGCCAGTATCCGACAAAGAAGCCACTGGACGGTTGCCCTCAGAACACGATTTTGGTTGGTCCTGGCCGCAACTTCTCGACCATTCAGTCCGCAGTACTCAGCTTGCCAAACGACACCACGCCCCATCACATCCTGATCCTTCCTGGCAACTATACTGAGCAAGTCAACGTCACTCGGCCAGGTCCCGTTTACCTTTTTGGTCAAACAAAAGCACCCAACGACCAAAGCAAGAACACTGTCAATGTAATATGGCGCAATGCAACTGGAGCTGGGCTATCAACATTGGACAACGCCTATACTTCGGTTCTCACCGTCGCGCCAACCTTTAACGCGAGTAAGACTGGAAGCGGGCCAACTGGTGATCCCGTACCTGCAGGTACACCATTCGGAAACACCGATTTTCGCGCATACAACATAGACTTCAGCAACTTGTATGCGCCCTACTCCGCCGGCCCAGCCCTGGCAGTCTCAGTGAGCTACGCAAACACCGGCTTCTACTACTGCGGATTCTACTCGTACCAGGACACCGTGTACGTCGGCAAACTAGGCAACGCGTACTTCTATAAGAACGAAATAGCCGGACAAACAGACTTTTTCTATGGTTTCGGCACGGCGTGGATCCAGTCCAGTCTTGTCTCTCTTCGTAACTGTGGCGGCGGCATCACAGCATGGAAGGGCAGCAACACAACCTTTGTCAACAAATACGGCGTCTACATCCACGACTCCGACGTCAAGAAGGCCAATTCTTCCCTCTCCATAACCGGCCAGTGCGCACTGGGCCGCCCCTGGAACGCTCAGCATCGTTCTATCTTCGCAAACTGCTATCTTGATGATTCGATTCAACCCAACGGGTACATCAAGTGGGGTACTACGGATCCAAGGGTGAACCTCAACACCACGATGGCGGAGTACAAGGACTATGGGCCTGGGTGGAATGAGACTGCGCGACTGGCAAGCAATGTTAGCATTGTCATGGATCGGAAGCAGTATGAGCCGTATTCGACGTTGAATAAGGTGTTTCAGTATCCGTTCTCGGGGGAGTTTGGGAACACGGCGTGGATTGATAGACACCCTGAGAGATGATGTGAACCATGAGGAGCTAGATAATACAGTCCTTGAATTTACAAGCTCTGGAACGACGAGCATTCCACAAAAAGCACCCATAGATACCGATCTACAGAACACTCCCTACAGAGAGCGGGTCTTCGATGCGAGCCACCACGAAAAGTACTTTCCGCAGTTCGTACCTAATTGTATTAGTAACAGATATTGATGGATTTTGGATGCGTCCACTTACACAGCATGCTATCGCAGCCGCCGTCCTTCTCTATGTCCGTACTGCAATGAGGGCATGGTCTAGTCAGATCCTTGATAAGCTCTAGGGACTCATCTTCCTCCTCGACGCGGTCCTTGATGCGGTATTGGTACGCTTCGCATGATTCACCTTTATGATACGGCCGATTGCAAGGTACACAGGCGCGTTCTCCGCACTTCGTACAGACACATAAATCTTCTTTCGTGTTTTCCCAATCTTCTTTCGAGATACTATCTTGCAGTGATAACGTGCCGGCTTCCATTTCTTGACTGGCGGTGACGATGCGCTGTTAGTATCATCGTCTCTCTTTCGTTTCGTGCCCTGGGAAGTAGCTTGGACAGTTGACATAGTGGTTTGCTCGGGACTTTTCAACAGCGACGAGATAGATGAGATCGATTAAGGCCTTAAATGCTTACCTAGGTAGTCATTGCACTTCTGAAAAAGCGAGAAGATTGACGAAGGAGCAAGAGTGTTCTTAGAATGAACAACACAAGTAGAGAAAATGAAGCAGTGGGTCTGCAACCTTCTCGCTGTCTCTCACCCAGTCTTCGCAGCACTATCATACTCCTTCCAAATCATCCCCTCAGGCAAAACCTTCCACTGCCCCTCCCCATCCAGCAACCCCTCCATCTTCTTCCACTCCTCCCTAACAGCCCTCTCCCTCCCCCCATCCCTCGGCACAATCCTCGCTTTGAAAGGACGCGGCTGCACCAACATGCCCTCCGTCAAATCATCCGCATCAGGCACAACAACGTTACCATCCCCATCTTTCCCAGGATAAAACTCAAACGCCCAAAGCAGCCTCGCAATAGCCAGAAACAAACTCCGCTCCGCAATATGCATACCCTGACACAATCTCCGCCCCGCCCCAAAAAGAAAATGATCCCGCTCCGCCGCATCAACATTACACGCCGCCTCCGCCGCCGTCTGCGCATCCTCGTAATACCGCTGGGGATCAAATCTCCGCGGCTCAGCATGCCGCGCCGGGTCGTTGTGGATAGCCCAAACGTTCCACAGCACACCGCTGCCTTTGGGGATCTTGTATCCCATGTACGAGTCGTCCTGGGTTACGGCGTGCGGGACGCCGAGGATGGCGGTGGGCATCCAGCGCATGCTTTCTTTGACGCAGCTGCGGATGTAGGGGAGGGAGGGTAGGTCGGAGAGGGTGGGGAGGCGGGCGCCGCAGATTAGGTCGAGTTCTGAGCGGGCGGTGGATGCGACGGTGGGGAAGAGGATCATGGCTTGGATGACTTTGGGGGGTTAGTTGCAACGATGGTGGGTATCAGGGGGTGAGTTTACGCACAGCCGATGAGTGTGGCGGATGTAGTGTCTGATCCTGCCTCTAGCAACGAACCGCTCACGTATCCGGCGAGCTCGTCTGAGAACTTCTCCTCGTCTTGCGCGCGCACTAGGTCCACGCAGAAACATGGTTTAGCAGTCCCGTTTTTGATTGCTTTCTTCACGTTTAGCCAGTGGCCGACGTATAGCTCGCTTTCTTTTTCGTGCAATTCTTTTGCGTATTTCCGTAAGGGAAGCGCAAAGTCGGGTAATGAGCGCAGGATTGGGAAGAGGTCGACTAGTTTTGCTGTAGTCTCACCCATGAGTTCGGAGAACTTTTCGAAGCCCTGTGGTGGTGTTAGAGAGATAAGAGGGCCTCGAAATGCGACTCACGGAATAGAGTTGTTTCAACTTGGGGTCGTCGATGCTTGTAGTGCGGAACCCAAAGATCATCTGCGTGGTCAAAGAGTTGGTGTAGCGACGAATATGGTCGATGAAGAGATCTGGAGTTTCTAGGAAGCCGACGAGCATGGCCTTATTCTCCAGCTCTTGGTAAGGCACATACGTGCGCGCCGCCTTGATATTGAGGTTAAGATGAACAATCTTCCGAATCATGCGCCATGTATCGCCGTACGGCTACCGCGATCAGCTCAATCACCAATTCAAAGGGTCAGAGAAGCTCACCATGAGCAACATACGACACCCACCGCTCACAATCTGCCCAAGATACATATCCGGACGCGACGAATATATCCCACTCCGTTTATCAAGCAGATCCTTCACAGCCTGGTCTGACGACAACACGACCATGACCTTCGTCCCCAGAATGAGCGAGTACACTGGTCCGTATTCTTCGGCCCACTTTTGGAATTGTAGATGCGGTTTTTCTTTCGGCATCAAGTGCAAATTTCCTATGATGGGTAGTGTCGGTGGGCCTGGGGGGTAGTTGGCGGGCCTGCGACCAACGCTGCGGAGGCTGTAGGCAGCTACTGCTACCAAGGCAGTCAGTAGGGCGTAGAGTGCGAGAGACATGGTGGTGGGGAAGAAGTGTTAAACGATTGCAGAGTGTTGCAAAACTGGCGTAGGAATCGAACGGCAAGGGACCTTCCACGCCAGAGCAACCTTCCTGCGACGGGCTTGTCTTATGTATCGACCCATCTCACCTGTCAAGCATCTTTTCCATGCAAAGGCCAGCATCAGATAACACTCCGCATACCAAGCTCTTTCCAATTCGCTCATCTTTATCTCCCGTCGAACGAGGCTGCAGTCATCAACATGGTAATTTACAGGGGCCGGGGAGATTCTGCATCGACTGAACGCTTGGGGTAGTTAGCCGAGACCCACCACTGTAGCGCTGACATGTACCCTGACCGTGGATATACCTTTCCAGCGAGATGCTGCGAACATCTTATATATGCCTCCATGCTCGCGCGGGGCATGCATATGCGGTGCATGGCCGGATGGAGACATCCTGTAGATGATCTGGACACACTGCAGCTTCTCCAATCTCTTCACACCCGTGCACTGAGCTCTTCAATCTTTGATCCGTCGTCAGAAAAGACAAGATATTGAAATGCGGTATTACATTTATTGTATCAAATTGTATCAAACAGATTCAACCATCTAGACAGGATATATGTCATAACCAGAAGACTGCGGAAGATGGACGATAAGGAGGAAGGAAAATGTATGCACTATACACAAGACGACGAGGGGGAGTATGCAACCCGTCTCACCCCTGTTACCCAGTACACAAAACTACAAGACCACAGGTATCGAACTAAACGCCAAGGATATAGAGACAGACAGACATGAGAAAGGGCATAAGACGGTAAAAGAAAATATGGGTAATGCGATTATAACGCGATCAAGCCCATGATGGCGACGATGATGGCGAAGACGGATCCTCCCATGCGTCCGAGGCCGGGCTGGATGACGGATCCAGCACCAGTGCTGCCAGTTGTACCTTGGACGAACTGGCCTTCAGCGGTCGCACCACTGCCGGATGAGCCCGTCTCTTGCGCAGGCGAATTTGGTTGTACGGCAGCTGATGTCTCGGCGACTTCTCGTCCAGCGCCACCTCCAGGGTTGCCACCAGGTACCATGGCAATATCAGTGGCCTTGGAATCGTCGTCTTTGTCCTTGGCCTCTCCTGGGTTCTCGCCGGTGCCCATAAGCGAGCCCAGAACAACTACATCGTCGGTGATGGCGACGGTGTTGTTAGTACCGGCTTCATCCGTGTACTTGTAGGTCTTCTTTCCCTTGATCTGCGCACCCTCCGGTGGGTCGTAGCACTCGACGGTGACTTCTGAGAAGCGGGCGGCGTAGTATCCGTTGGTCATGTAGGGCGAGTTCCAGTCGATCTCTCCTCCTGCCCACTCAATGGTACCCTTTTCGTTCGAGGGCAGACCGGCAGGCCAGAGAGAAAGCATTATACGCGCGGGTGTCTGGGGGTAGTCGAAGCGGCCAGAGGTCTTGTTCCATGTGTCGGAGCGCTCGAGTCTGCGCTGTTCCTTGCCGTTGATGGACCATATCAGGGTGTCTTCCTTCCAGTCAACGCAGTATTCGTGCATCGTCTCGACCGTGTTCGCGTCCGGTACAGTAAGGTTTTCGCCGTTGGTGTCTGGAATCGCGTTAGTCATGTACAAGGGTGGCTAAGCCCGAATGTCGGATTACTTACACACTGTGACACCCTGCGAGTAGAAGTTGGACTGCACGTGGCTTGTGTCTACGCCAACCCACTCAAAGTCGATCTCGTCCTTAACATCCGACATAAGAATGAAGGCAGTCACGACACCCTTGCCCTGCGCTGTGGAAAGCTTGGAGCAGATCTTGCCGTACCAGACGTAGTAGGTAGATGCCAGTAGTGTTCCAACTGTCCCTTGCGCCATAGTCAAGAGTGTTGACTTTTCCTTGGTCTTGGGGTCTGTGTATATGGTGGGCATGCCCTGCGACTGCCAGTTGATCTTGGAGGCATCGCCGAGGTACTTGTCGATGGTCTGCACATCGTCGAGGTTGTCTAGTGTGTATTTGCCGGATTTGCATACGGGTCCGGGAACGCACGAGTCGAAGCTGTGTGACATGAGGGGATCGCAGCCACCGAGGCAGAAAGCGCCGACACCGCAGTCGCCATATACTGCGAATTTGTTAGCACCAACCCCGATGCGACAGAACTTTGCGACACGTACGAGAGCAGCAGGGCGTGTCCTGAGGACAGTGGCTATCCTTTGTGCATTTGGCTCCAGCAAGCGCTGTGCCTACCAGTACTGTCGCCGTGAAGGCGGCGGACAGCAGACTTCGTACCATGATGTCGGACCGTTTGCGGGATCGTCGATGTCGTGTAAGCACCTTATCGTCGGCAAGTGGAGTAGCGCAGCGATCAAGATGATGGTATCACGACCTCTCTTGTAGTTATCGTAGGCAGGTACGCTCGATGGTTGGATGAAACAGCAGGTGTAGGGGCCCGGGCGGTTGTGCGGCGAGAGGGAAGGGCGCACGCGTGAAATTCGTGGTTTGTGTTCCCCTGAGATGGTACGGCGAAGAAGTTTCGAAAAGCGAGGGTCTTTAGGAAACGAAAGATTAAACTGTCGGGTTAGTAAAGCGAAGGTGGTCCCGAAGGATAAGAAAGGGCACTGAGGGAGTGAATCGAGGCAGGAGCGAGCGGCGACACTCTCTTTGAAGAAGGGGTGGCCCGCCGCGCAGATACGGGGCTCCATCCGCCTACGATCACGCTAGGCCGTAAATCACGGAAGGGCTAGCCGTTTGTGTCGCGTGTTAAATGCATCCGCGGCAGCGTCGCACTTCAAACATTGTTTCCGGCGTCCTCGTGAGCACTTCCATCGCGCTTCAACTCTTGAAACAGCTGTGAAGCCCACCCCTCGAAAAGAAAAGTTGACAGCTAACATCGTCCCTGCATGGCCTGCCCTGACGATCCTGGTGTTGCGCTCCGCTATCGCCACCCTGCGTCTATCGATAACCGCTAGTGGCTATTCTTGGACCACCGTGCAGGACCCTTTGCGCCCCACGTGCTTGCTTGCCCCATTGATTCCCTGGACAATTGTCGTCATACTGCACTCGCGAGTTTGCTTCGAAAATCAAAATGCTGTCGTACATTGCGCTGTCGCCGGTATCGTGGAACGCTGCTGATGTTTGCGGGGTTGTGGACCCGTTGACGCAGGTCCGGGGCAGGCGGCAGAAAACGAGCACGTACACGTCGCCTGACCATCGCTATTTGCATCATGATTAGGTTACATCCACCAGCCGACAAAGAGCCGCTCAGACCACCCCAAGGCCAGCCAGCAGACGGCCACTACACATCACAGCCTCGTGGCGACCCTTCAAAGCTTCACGACAGACAATGTGCTAAGAACATCGCGCATGCTAGTAGTATTGAACATTCTGCGTTCTGACATGGTGTGATCAAACTAGCACCGTCTGTCCACGTCAATACTTCCAAGCCTTGGTACCCAACGATCGCCAGAGATGAGCGGCAGATTTGTCACAACTCCTCCAATCGACCCCTCCATCCCAAGCAAGTAGGCTACTAACGCATCTCGCGTGTCGTCGCGGAAGCCGGATGTAGCTTTGCACTCTAAGGTGAAATTTAACGACCAGAAAGATTCCAATACAACTCTACCCAAGACGCAAGGAGACACTGCAACCTCGACTTTCTACAAGTTACGTGGTTGTAGTACGCCCAACTTCCGCTACAACACTAGAGCGCAGTCAAGCGCTTCAGCCCTTCTTCAACTGGGAGCACATTTGCTTGTGGCCCTTCTTCCAATCTTTCTTCTGGCATGCCGAGGAGCAGTAAAGCGCTACCTTGCAGCCCGCACACTTTTGCAACGGCTTTCCGTCACTTGAGCAGCGCGCACTGCATACGTTGCAGCAGTCCTGCTTCGGATGGCTCGGCTCGTTGATGTTCGCTGGCAGACCTGGTGCAGAGCTATCTCGGCTGACGGGAGAAGGAAAGATGACGGGAACGGCGACACGGACGGAGAACCGTGCTAGGGATTTGAAAGCCTCGAGACCCTCCAGATAGCCGTCAGGGAAGACACCTAACCCACAGCTGCACATGAAGCTCTCTTCCGGTACAGTACAGATCGGAATCATGTCTTGTTGCTTGTACTCACACGAAGGCTTGTGCTGCCACTGGCGACACCGCTCCGCGAACGCTGGTAGAAGATGCTTCCAGAAGAGGGCCTCTTGATCGGAGACTATGAATGTAACCATACCAGTATCAGCTAAACCCTCTACGGCTGCTGTACACTCCTTGGGTAAGGTGTTGAGCATCGCAATGACCGCAGCGTCCAAAAAGACAGTCTGGTTAGACAAATCCATACGAATGGCATGGACCATGACGATCGCGACAGTGCCATGAGTATCCTCAATACGGAATGTAGAGCATCGGGCGGTGCTGTTGAGGTCCGCGAATTGTGAGATCATCTGGAAGATCCGATCCTTGACTCCCATACGCCCAAGTGGCGCTTCGCCCCTCTTTTGGAGCTTCCTGGATAGGTCGAGCTCTGAAACCGACATGGTAGCATTGCCAGATGTAAGCCATTTCAGCCACATAGCATGCGGGCCTTTAGTGTCGATATGGAGGATAGGCAGGACATCGGGGCATACGTAATGAAGTTGTTCTAGCTCAATAGTAGATGACCTAAACTGGGCATGAGTGACGTAAAGATTGTGGAGGTTACCCACATACCTTGGGTCTTTTCGCAACGGAAAAAGCGCATTTGGTTGGGTAGACAAGGACGCTGAGTATGCTACGGGTGCCGAGTATTCAATCCACATAGACTTCCGAGCAATCTTGGTCTTACCTCCACCTAACTCCATGGGCATGGGAAGTTGGACTGTGTCCTGACACAGATCATATCCGCTGTAGATCTTCAATTCCAGACTGAACGGGTCTCGCAATTGCACGTCTACAGAGCCTCCACTCTGCAAGATTGCTGTGGCTTTGGCTGATAAGGTCTTGAAGCGCACTGCGAGGGCGGATACCCTGCTGCCAGTAGAGTCCAATGCAGGTTTCACGGTGATTGAGAATTCGCCATCTACTCATGATCAGTCCATGCAAAGGCGGTATAACGCTGAGCGCAAGCGCTGACTTACATGGTCCGGGTTTGACCTCCTCTATAGCTCCAGCTGAGACATCACCAGTCATATGCGGGCGATGTCTCGTAATATGAACATCTTTCCGACCCACCGCCGACCCATAAAGCTCGAGCAATGGACCAAGGCTGTGTGAAAACTTGGCAGCAATAGACGGTGTACTCTTCAAGCAAAGCTTAACTTCGCAAGCTGGGTCGCCTTCGAATACCAGTCCAAGCGTAGATACCACAGTCGAAACGATCAGCGGTGCTTGGCCTGACCAGCCCTGCAGATCCTCTTGGATATTCAACGTGTAATCATCTGTGAATTTTGTACCCGAAGTTATGATCGTGCCAAAACCGAGCTGAATATCGGGATAGACATTCTGCTTCGCCGACAAGGAGGTTTGTGTCATGATATGGCACTGCGGCGTACCACATCCATTTGAGAGATCCGCGAACATCGCAACCGCACTATGTGGTATGGCCATGGTGACGCATACTGTTGGTGGGATAGTACTCCAATTTCGGAATGGGCCCTTCTGTAGTTCTTTTCGGTAGTAAACCGGA
This sequence comes from Alternaria viburni, assembly GCF_023758015.1. NCBI lineage: Eukaryota > Fungi > Ascomycota > Dothideomycetes > Pleosporales > Pleosporaceae > Alternaria > Alternaria viburni. Next base: position 323,964 of record NW_026055780.1, read on the forward strand.
TGCCAATGAGCAAACGTTGCGAGATCAGCCAGACCAAGCATTTGGATATACACCAGAAGTGATTGATAGGAATGCCCACCCAACATAAGTGTTCGGTCTTGAATCACCATGTCGAGAAATCCTTCAATGAAAGGACGCCATTCGACAACTTCCGAGTTCTTGACATGCAGTAGAATAACTGCCAAACTTGCTCGCGAGTACATCTCGTATGTATGGAGCTTGCGGGCAAGCATACCTTCGGATCCCGTGTTGAGTAAACCAAGCAGACTGTGCAGGTTCTCGTCTTGAAACATGGTGTGATACATTTTGAAGACAAAGTCGGCAAGGCTCGGCGCTATCCACTCGACCCTGGTTGTTTCTGTAGGCCCCCAGAGGATGATATGTCTAGACATAGAGCGAACCATGGCTTCAGCATGACTTGAGTCTATTTCGATGGAGTCGTTGACATGCCATGAAGCGGTCGCGTCGGACCAGAAATGTGCAGGCTTCAGACCAAGCAGAAGTGCAACGGTGGGTAGATCGCCGCTTAGCAGTGCTTTAGCCGATTCAGAGTCTGTAGTTTCTGGTGGGATGAAAACTTCCGTTCTTATAGTGGCAGCCAATCTGCTTACAAGGAGGGGAGCAGCAGCAGCAAGTACGTTGAGTATACCGAGATGGTCTGTGAGATTGGATGTGTCGATAACGTCGAATTCTGTCGGAGCATTCCCGCGCGGGCCGTAACACGTGGCGTCAAGCTCCAATCGGTCGTAACCCCAATTGTTGCGGTACCAGTTGGCACTTCTCGACCCTCCATGCAGCCGCTGATGGCGTAGAACATGACAGAACGCGATGGCCTCGGAGTAGACATAACGAACTTTGACCCTCGTCGCGATGAGGCGGAAGGCCTTACACCATTCGGAGAATTGCGCTAGCGCAGAGGCCATAGGTTTGGGTAGTTCCTTGATATCTGCTTCGCTTGTCTTCAACGGCGATTCGGTGGATAGTGGTGTATAAGCTGCAGCATGATGAAACCCTAGTAGTGGGCTGGTTCCATAGTGAAGCTGAAGGCCGTCGCGAAGGCACATGAACATCGGATTCGCGATGGTCAGTTGACTGGTCATCTCCTCGTTCTCCAGAAAAGTCCCAGTTCGCCAGTATGTACGATACGTCTTGTCTAGCTCGGCTGGTGCTTCTTCAAGGACTGGGGCAAACGATCGGCCGCCAGTGAGTTGCAATGCGTGAGGCTCGACTTTGATTTCTTGCCACTTCTTCGCGGCGCGCCACTGCGCTCTCAACTTTGCTTGTAGTTGCAAGTGCTGCTTCTTGTCGGCCGGCGGTGTAGCGTATGTTGTCCAGAGCTCGAGGACCTTCGCGAATGTAGTACTGTCGCCGAACTCGACACATTGCGCATAAGAGCTGGTTTGCCAGGCTTCGAGTGATTGAGCCTGAGCGACCAGTTTTGCAGCCTGAGTCTGTAGCAGACTTGCGGACGCTGAGTCGAGAAAGTTATGATAGTAGATGTTCCATAACTGTTGCGTGTGGTCGCCAGTCATATCATCAAGTATCGATGTGAGTAAGAGCGCATTGCGAGCGATGATCTCGGCTTCTAGGTCGCAACAAGTGAAGTCGAGGCGGCGGTCGTCTTATTCAAATTAGCACAGTTTGTAAAAGTCAATATTGAGCTGCTCACCTGTACCCGAGCCGCCGTAGACAGTGAACAAGATATTGCGGACGTCGCCGCAACCAAGCAGAAGCAAAGCAGCATTTCTCTCTGGCGGAAGATTTTGAGTCAGGCACACTGCTGGTGAGTTGCCCGCTGGGTAGAAGTACGGGTTCAGCACAATGTGTGCAGGCCGTAGGGACGACATGTCGGCGCGGGTGGTGTAGCTAAAACTTCCGAAAAGCCATCGAGAAAGTTTCTGCGTGAGTGTTTGTTTGCTTAGACCAGCGTCTAGCTACAGCTAACCACTTCGGGTATATTTTCACCTTCACTACTTGAAGAGCCGAAAGAAGTCTCATGGTAGTAGACGCGGCGACGCGAATCACTGTCACACGAAGTTAACACTCACTCACCGCTGGCACCTATACATGGGATAGGCGTGCATCCCGACCGGTCCATACTCTTCTGATGTGCATGCGTTCAACTCGTAACACCCTAATATCAACGATAGAAAGATCGATGAATTGGAAACATAGGAAATGCTCTGAGATATGTAACAGAATAAGGAGTCCTGGAAGCAGTAAAATCTGATCGAAGAGATTGCTGACAGATCATCGTAGGTTGACATGCCGTCTTCGTGTCAGCCTGTGTGGGTGAGCGCATGATACTGTTTCCATCAATTTGATAGAGTCGCGTTGACGTCATGCCCAGGCCGCCTGCATCAACATCGTTGAAGTCCATGCTCACAGTTAAGCTGCATGATAGCTCTCGTCGTACAGGACAAATGCCGTGATGATGTCGCGCGATCTCTGGAAGTGAGCATGAGGATGGCAGATGGCAGGTGTGAAGTTTGACGCGTCCCATGGCGAGGCTGGAAGGCGCGTCCGCCGTCTAGCGCTCCACGCAGGTGGGGCCCTCTCTCCCTCACCATATGCCACTGGCCGATTGCGGGCAGCGCTTCTCACACGACACCATTTGGACGTTGCAACGAAGATACCCGCCGCGTGCTAATAGAAAAGTGCGAAAGAAGAGGACAGGCGCGCAGAAATACATGCAGAAATCACATCGAGAAGTACATGATGTCCTGTCCCAATCGTACCTCGGCATGTTCTCCAGCCTCCATAATCCCGCCCACAGCCATCAACACTATCGCATACCCATTACCATCCTATCCTCCACCCCTCATACCCCATCATCTTCCTGTCTAACTTCTAGATTACATGTCCTTCCTCCTCCACGGCAGCACAGGACACACAGGCATGGGCTGGGTCGATCTCGTCCCCCGGGCGGGTAAACTCTACATCGGCGGTCTCTACGCTCTATACCAAGGCGACCTCATAGATAAAGCAGGCATTACGCACGTTCTATCTGTGATAGATTATGATCCTTTACTGCAGGAGAAATTTAGGCATTTGAAACAGGTATGTTCGAAAGATTATTTAGGAAGTTGGGTTATGAATGTATACTAACAGATGCTTCAGTATGTGATCATCCTAAATAATTCGAGATGGAAAAAACATTTCTAGTTCTCTACTATCTCGGTTTACTAATATATTCTTCACGTTTAGTTTCCACATCCGCTCAGAAGACCACCCAAACACCAACCTGCTCCAAGACTTTACCCCCGCCGTCCAGTACATCGACACAGCTCTAAATGCCGAGAACGGCGGTGTATTCATCCACTGCGCAATGGGAAAGTCCCGGTCCGCAACACTCGTCTGCGCATACTTGATCTGGAAGTACAACATCACCCCTGCCGCAGCGCTGGAGCAGCTATGTGAGGGACGACCCGTGTGCGATCCAAATCCAGGGTTCAAAGAGCAGTTGGAGGTGTGGGGGGAGATGTGTGGGGTTAGTAGCGAGGAAGAGAAGAGGAATGTGTATGAGGCGTGGGAGAAAGACAGATTTACAGGGGAAGTCTGGGAGTGGGAAGCTCGCTTGGATAAAACGCGAGAACAGCAGTCACAATCAAAAGTGGCAAGGTCAAAGTTGTAGGATCAGATGATAAGAATTCAGTTATCATGACGTCTAAGTAAGGTGTGGACAGGGAAGAACAATACGTAGCAATGCCACCTCTTCTACCCGAAGCAAGGGGACGGCCCTGTCCCAGACCTGCATACTGCATCTAGGCATTCCAAGGCTTCGATTGGCCCTTCTTGGGCTTGTAGCACTGCAGCCACTCGCTTAGCGCTTTCCTGAACAACGTCCGACTAACGGGTCCGTCGGGCACGGTAGAACCCGTCGTCCTGAAGTCGTAGCAATGCTGCGCGTCCTTGAGGACCAGACCAAAGAGCTCGTTCCTGCTAGTCTTCTTTCCACACTTGGGTACGTCCTGGATGACTTGGACGCCCTTGGGGGCAAAGGGCTCAGCGGAAGCGGGGGAGAGAGTGCGCCAGGGATCGAATTCACCGTTGGACCAGTAGGTGTTGGAAGGACGGATATCCCAGCCTCCGAAGATCTTGTTGGTGCGGGCGGTGTTTGGCCACTCAGGGAAGAGCGACTTGGGAGCGTTGGGGAACTGGCGGTGGCAGATGTCCTTTTGGTGCTCAAGGGAGTTGTATTTGGAGACGAGTTGCTGGGATCCAAGGTTGGCGGATTGGAAGTATCCTGATGGGTAAATTAGTATTATGCAAGGAGGGAAGTTGGGTTTGAGAGGACGAAGACTTACCCCACTGTGTGCAGTATTGCCACGTCCAAGCAATCGAAGCGGGATCTGTGAACCTCTGGTTCAGGTCACAGTTACCGGTCACGTTCAACTTGCCCGAGCACTCGGTTTCCAAGTAATCATTCGTGTTGTTGGCAAAGACAGGGTAGCTCGCCCATCGATCAACCGTCCATTTCGCGCCCTTGCTCTTGGACCAGCCCTCCGCGGGAGCTGTAGTGTTCGTCTTGGGATCCTTCTCGAGGTAGTCGCAGAATTGACGAAGACCCAGAGATCCACCTTCCATACCGTAAGACTGCCATAGGTAGAAGGGAGTCGTAAGAGCATCGGCAAAGGTTGGGTTAGAGTTGTTGGCAGCTCCAAGTCCAAGGAACTGCTCCTTAAGCTTGGCGGTTGCGCGTGAGTCTGTGTCCATGATGTTGTCCATGTAGTTAACAGCAGCGTGGATATCCTCCGAGCAGTTTCCGAAGCCCTTGGCATGCATACCGCGCCAGATAGGTGAGAAGTAGAAGCTTTGGTCAACGGAAGCTTCGACGGGAGCTGAAGAGGCCCAAGACGCGTGGATAGTGTCGGGGTACAAGTTGCGCATGAAAGCGGCCCTCATACCGGGGTACGAGCCACCAACGAAAACCCAGGGAGTCTTGTCGGGTGTGAGCGTAGCATTGACACCCTTCCTGCTGAACTGCCTAGCAAAGGCGTCGACATCTTTAAGCGACTGCTCCGTGTTCAGGAACTCGAATGCCTCGGCTGGCGTGTTGAGGTCGATAGGCGTGGGTGTTGAGTTTCCGTAGAAGCGGTGCTCCCAAACGATTCCGATACCGTTATAGTCATCGACGAGCTGCTTGAAAAAGCTGGTTTCGTTTAGCAGCCTGGTCAGCGCACCCGGCTCTGCATCTGCCTCGCCTGTGTCGTAGAGGAAAACGGGACCGCCAGGCTTGTACGCATCCATGTTGACCCAGTACCTATTAAAGAATGTGCCATGGTACGAAGGATCCTGGCCTTTCTTGTAGGCGAAGTGGTCCAGTGGCAGCTCGACATATTCCGGAGTGATGTTTCTGAGCGGCGCGGCAGCCAACACAGCCGGGCTGTTTGACGTAGTCGCAATCTTGAGGGATTTGAAAGCCGTGGCATCGAAAGCGCTGTTTTCGGCGTCGTCGGAGAAAGTAACCATGGCCGAGCCATCTGGGTTCATGCCCATATCGGCAAGCAGATTAAGCTTGCGCTGAATGGCCGCATTCAAGGCGTTGGTGCCCTGCAACAGGGCGAGGGCCACTGCCGAGACGGAGACCGAGGACCGCATGTTGTGAATGAAAGAAGTAACGATGCGTGGATAGGAACTGTTGTACCCGGATTACCTCCGCAAGAGATCCGCGCGAGTGAGGTATGGGTGTCGGGAGAAGAGCGAAGATATTCTTCTGCGCAGCTTCGGTACCAAGGTTGTCAGACACACAGCCCAATCGACGGCACAGACCACGACAGCGACTCAAGGACGAAAGAACGGCGTAGAGATCCATCTTCGCCATCCTCAGGCCGCCCATATATACATAGCTAAGTTCGACGCTATACCGTTTTGCCGCCCATCCTGCGGCCCTTGGTAAGGGCCACAGGATCATCGGCTGCAAGGCTTACCGAGTCATTAAACTCAACGCCTATTAAACCACGGATGGCACCGAAAAAAGCTTAGGAGATCTGTCGTGCTTGTCTGCACCGCCAGCTCCAAAGCAGAAGGAGGTTTACGTAGTGACCAAGCGCGGTGGATCGAAGTACAGAAGCTTATCGGGCTTGGTGCTCGAATGGAAGGTCAATTGGTGGGATCGTGCCAAGTAGTCAAGTCGGCTTCCTACTTTAGCCTAGGTGGCACGGGTTAGTGCTGCTGCTAGATTGATGCGCGCACTCTCCAGGGTCCGCACTGTAGCACCGAGGCGACGGGTGGCCAATTTACCTGGCTATGGTCTGGACGAAGAGTAGATCTTGTGGCGACTATTACGGCCGACCCGTCGATGTTCGCGGGAAGAGAATGCATGGTTTGTGGAAGTTTTGTTATCAGACATGCTACACCAGAGAAGGGCCTACTTCGATATTATCATTATCTTCATTGTTTCGACTGCAATGGTCCTTTGTTTGCAACTCGGCAAATATCCCGTATCCCTTCAACAACAACAAGACATCTATCCCTTGCTGACCAACATCAGCCGGTCGTCGTGTCGTGTTCGGCCGTTCGTTCTCCGACGAACGGAATCTGTCCTCCAACCGAAGTATTATACATAAGAAAAGATCTTGCAATTAAAATTACCAAACACATGCAGCTCGCAGAGAGCCGCTTCATATCCATACATTAACCCCACAAAGTGTTCCAGATGCCGGGTATCGAAGGTTGCCACTACGCCGGACCGTAAAGATCAAATACCCATGTAGATTAGCCGAAGGTACACAGCCTTCTATGTGCCATGTGTCGTGTTTCCCAGCTCAATGTTGAGCCATGTGGCTGCCACCAGTCGCGGCATTCGGGAATGCGATATCTGGCCAATGGCTGGGAGCGTGTCCCTGGACTCCGGATGTTTGGACAAGCCCTTGGCCGTCGCTCCCAGTTCCCTGGGACCCACCGTCTCGACCCAGAGTCATGAGAGTGGTTGCTGTATTTAGATATTCACCGGGCTGGCTGTGTGGCTGCATGTATGCTCGTGTCCATTGACTCCAGTCTTGAGGAGCATAGGTATTAGCCGCGTACGCGGGCTGGTGGCCGTTGTTGGCAATTTGCGCATTACTGTAGGCGTACGCATCAGTTGAGGGTTGCGACATGCTACCCGAGCCTGCTCCTGCCAGTGCTGCTGCATGATTTGCATGCATGCTTGTCTCATCGCCGTTGCTGTATGCGTGTTGTTCGTACGTTCTGTTCGTATGCTGAGGGAGAGCCACCGGGGTGCCAAGACTGTATGGATGTGTAGTGTTTCCCGGAAGACCACTGTACGGGCCTACCGACTGTGAGGTGAGGGTAGGGTCCGTGGGTGAACTGGATGAGGTTGTGTACTGGTCGCGGTACCCGCTGTTGTCGTACGTGGGGGCGGTATTCGTCGATCGGGGTGGAGCATGCATCGCTACGCGAGCGAGAGACTCGGTCGCAGTTCGCTTGACAATGTTATCGTTGATGTTACTAAGCGACTGGTCGACGATCCTTGCGACGGCAGTTTTGAGTTTGTTGCAGGATCCCAGAAACTGGTCGCATTCGCCGAGCACATTGACCCAGGCTGCCATGTCGCCTTTGAGCTTTGTCATATCCACAGGCGACAGTTGCTCTTGCCGCATAGACGAGATGAAGAGAGTGGTGAAGGCAGCGGCAATGTAAACGACCGTGTTAATCCAGGGAATATCCAGACTCTTTTTGTTCATCATCGCCGTACAGTTGTGCAGCATCTTCTGCGATGCAGTCAGGCACTTGTCCAGGTTAGAATTGATGATGGCCGTGTCAGTGGACCTGCAAACGGCTGGATGGTGTAAGAGTAGGTTGAACGCCTGATACCAGTACTCGAGATACAAGGCGAATATGTGGTCATCCTCAGACGCATGCGACGGGTCGCGCAACTCGTAAGGGAGGTCGTCTTTCCACTGTTGTATGCCGGCTTCGAGGCGTTTCAAGCCCTCCAGGTATGTTTTCGGCGAATGTCGAACAGCATAGATGATCTTGTAGAGTTCCGTTTCCCAGACAATGTATTTAGCCATTTGGATGCCAACTTGGAACGAGCATTGATGGAAAATGTCCAGCTTGCCTTCCTCGCCAGGCAGACAGTCGTTCATTGGATCCGGGAATTCGACATCGATGTCACTTATGCTGATGGGTATAGGCCGTCCAAGCTTTCCGCTGAGGTTGACCAGCAGCGCGTGCAGCGTCCAGTAGACTCGTTTCCTCATCTCGATGTCCAGCTTGCCAAGTTCTCCGGTGCCGTCTACCCAGACTTTGACAGATCTATGTAGACCCAGTTGAACAGCGAACAAGTAGACAGTCGAGGTCATGATCCACGCCGCGCCGGGCTTGGGGAAGGTCCGGAGATGGTGGCATATCATGGCCATGGCTTGAACGTCTTCCCAGCCGTGGTCTCCGCGAATGAGCTCCTTGTAGAAACTCAGCGCGTACATGTAGTGGGCATGCGAATCGTCCAGCATCGTGCTGCCGCTGTGTTGGCTGTTCCGGGTCGCAATCTGGTAGGTGATGGTCGCGAGCATCAAATGAACCGTCACAATCTGAGGGGCAGTAGGAACGAAGCTGGAGTCGTTGCCGAATCTCCAAATCTGTGGGCATTAGCGGAGCGCACTGTGGTAAAGGGTGGTCGGCCTACCAAATCCATGAAGACCGGCTTGTGGACAAGCATCGTGTAGGGGTTCAGTGAACGCAGATACCAGATGGCATACTCTTGCAGCTCCGGGTATGGCGGTAGTTGGGGCTCGTCGACATGGCGACTGCCGATTGCAATGTCGATCAGTGTCGTGTAGGACATGGGCGAGCTCTCGTACTCTTCCTCGCCTGCCATGAAGTCGGTAATGTTGATTTCAGTGCCGAAAATTGACAGCGAAGTGCCTTTGATATGGCTCAAGAGTGAGTCTCCCGCCGCAACACCGAGATAGTTGTCGCCGATGGAGCCGTGCTTGAACTGCGGCAGCGTCTCGATCTTGCCTGGAGTGCCGGCTGGCGCGTAGCCGGGCAGCGGTGAGGTGCTGGTGCGTCGCGGGCCATCGTTCCACGCCTGGCTGTCGCTGGGGGCGGAGGACCACGGGTGGCTGGGCGGTTGGAGGGCGTTGTAGGCGGGCGGTGCGCGGGGCTCGATGTTGTGCTCCTTCAGCTGGGCCTGGAGGTCAGCGATTTGGGCGCGCAGGTACGAGTTCTCCGACTCCATGGCCTCGGCATGGCCGCGGACAGTGGCGCGGCCAGTGATGCGGTCGGTGGTGCGGCAGGGCGTCCTGTTCTGCTCGCATGGCGTGCAGCCCTCGGGGCGGCCATCGCAGCGTATCTTGCGCACCTGCCGTGGTGGTTAGCGGTGTCATGGTGTTTAGGAAGGCGCGTCCATGCAATGACGTCGCTGGCGCAGTGGTTGCCAATGTTGTGAGACGACGACCGTCAAGACCAATTGACATGCACCAAGCCTCCTTCATCGCGTACGACTAACTACATCACGTACCTTGCATCGATCGCACGCCTGACCCGTCCGCTTGGAGTCGGCGAGCTTCTTCTTGACAGAGCCGGAGAAGTCATTGTTGGAGGGCGGGCGGTGTTGTGGGCTCAGCGGGTCGGCATGCTCGATTCGCTGGATCTTGTTGACGAGATTGGGGTCATCGTCCGGGGGTCGCTTGGTGGCCATACTTTTCGTAATGCACGTCGAAACAGGCACGAGACGGGAAATGCCGATGGAGAAGACCGATGCAAGTAAACCCAGCAAAGGTGGTGCGCCTCGGGTGGCTTGCGACTATCACCTGTCAAACAAAAGACACATGACTTCTAGCGAGGCTTGCGGCTGCGCGGGAATTGAGCGTCGCTGCACGATGCGCGACCTCTGTGCAGTCTCGTCGGCCGGGTTGCGAGAGAGTGGAAGAGGAAGTGAGGGCTGGCTGCGCTGGGAGTCAAAGGGTGCGAGTGAAAGCGCGTTTCTCGGCGATGCGTCCAAGGGAACAGGCCCATTCTCCGCAAGCCCTCCAGCTATCGAGTCCAGTCCGCCCTTTATTGGCCACATGGCGCTCAGAAACCTGGACCTCTAGACGGCTGTGACGGTGCCTGCCCTGACATATTCGGCGAATTTAGTTTGTTCTCTGGCGATCGACACGATGATCCGTCCTGATTCGCCGTGCCACCTTCATTCTCTGGGACTAAATCTAGCTTGGCCGTCCCCGCTCCTGCCCAAAGCGGCCGTCGAGCTTTAGACTCACCCACGATCTGATATCCTTGGAGATTGCCAATGCAAATCGACAACTGGCGAACCGCCTAGCAGCGTCCGTCTCCATGATCACCAAAGAGCATCATCAACCACGAAGACGCCACTAGAGTTTTCATCACACGACGAAACACGCACGACGACATCACATCGCCAACAAGGTTCCGCCCCCGCGACGTGGTGCATTTCAACACCCAAACTTACGCCAACACCAATCCCATCTAACATGGCGTCCGTGCGAACCTTCACAATCCCGCACTACGAGGCCTTCCCTGTCCACGTGGCCTTATTCAAGGATGTCAAAAACGCCTCCTTCCTAAGGCGCCAACTACTCGAGGCCAATCCAGAGTTCGACTATGCCTTCTTGGATGCATCCATGGTAGGTCGTGGTTCACTACCTGTTCATTGCTTTTCGCGCCTCCAGCAACCCCCGCCTGTCAGGGTCCGCTGAGTCACCTGGATCAAAACAACACCCCACAAGTCAATAAAGTTTCGTGATAAGAGATTGCGAGGCGTGGATATTTTCCCCGCGGCATCTTTGCACCATGGTTAATCTCATCACACCGCATGAGTAAATCAGTCTGGCATCTGATGAGGCTGGATAACCCTAAGCACTAACGTATCCCAACGACAAAAGCCATGCCACATTTCAGCCCTACCCTGTTGTCACGGCTCATTTGAATCGCCATCTACGATGGATCGACATTCACCCTCGGTACTAACAGATCACCCCAGATACTCTCACCACACCACCTGCTCTCGGCCACATTCCTCGCCTTACACGCTCACCTGACCAACCGTGCCAAAACGCGCACTCCACATTCCGAGCTAGTATTCCGCCTCTCGCCCAACAACAACATTGGCGAATCATATAAGAAATTCGGCATCGCTGATACCACGACCGCACTGATTGCTGTCAAGCTACCCTTGTCTCCGTCAACGTCAACAGGGGAGCAGGGCGCTTATGAGAAAGATGAGAGCATCACCAATGAATCTGTGAGTAAGCATTTGGGCAGTGCGGTAGAGGGGACGAGGGTGGAGATGGGTGAGAATGGTGAGGAACTGGGTGAATGGTGTGATGTTGACAAGGTGAAGAAGGTGTATAAGCTGGGTGGAGGAGATAGTGGGAAGAAGGGAAAGAATGGTGGTGGCCTTAACGGGGAAGCGGACGCGGAGAGGAGGACAGCGGAGAAGAAAGGTATCGAAAGTGTTGTTCTGGGTGTTATCGCGCTGAAAGGGTCATGAGCCAGGGTAGGGTTCCTTGCAATGAACCACTAGGGGTGATCAGATGTTGAGGAGCCTCGACGCGTCGGGCTGACATGCGAGCCTGACCCGAGGGAGGAGAGAAGAATATTCGAAATACCAGGCAAACGGGTCGGATGCATGCATTCAACTCAAAAGAAACTTCTCCACCATACTATGCTACAGGTTTAGCGACCATATAGATACACTCTATAATTTACGAGAAAGTCGCCCAAGCTTATAACTCCCTGTACTCGGGCTTGAGGAAGTCGGCCATGTTCTTGGGCCTGGGGTATTGGTTCTCGGCGTGGTGGTGATCATGGCCGTGGGCGTCGTCGGCCGGGCCAACGTACTTCATCTCGTATACGGATCCGCACTCCATGCAGCGGGACTTGGGCTCCTCGCGGGTAAGGGTGATCCAGAGGACGTTGTGCGAATCGGCGGGGAAACCGGTGCAACCAACGTACTGCTCGTTACCGGCCGAGTTGACGGTGATGGGGTCCTCCATCGTACCTGCATTTCATCAGCATCACATCACGCCACTGGTAGCCCAAACTCGCGCAAGCTCTTTTTTCCTGATCTTTCCGGGGGCGGCATCACGTACCGAGACGGCTGGCGTCCAATGGCCTCATGTCGAAGATATCGATACCCTGCATCTTTCCGAGAATTTCGAGACGCTCAAGACCGGTCGCCTGCTCGGCATCGGTGGGAACGGTACCGGGCTGCGCACCAGGGGGCAGAAGGTCCTCCTCGGTCTTGATTTCTACAGAAGTGACCTCGTCAGCAATTGATGGTTTTGGCCTATCGTAGCCGCGGCAATGCGGATGACGAAGTGCGGGCGCAACATACGGTCGAGCTTCTTGAAGCCTGCGAGGACGCTGGGGGAGTTGGCCGAGTGACCGGTCTCCTTCTGCGCAATGTTGCTCTCCTTGGCCTCCTTGCTCTCGGTGGACTCCCCTGCTATAGTGTCAATGGCACATCGTACGATAGCTCCTCGCGAAACATACAGCGGGCAAAGGTGGTGGTGAAGGTGCGGCGGGTCGCAATGGCGCGGGGGGCCACACGCCTTGCTGCGGCGATAGCAGAGCGCTGGACGAACATGGCGGGACGATTGGGGTGGAGTGGAGAGGGTGGGCGTGGTTATCGAGCTGGTGATGTTCGTCAGTCGTGAATTGACGAGCCGACGGCAGACGGCTTGGCGCTGTGATTAGGTAAGGCAAGCCACAGAACGCTGGTGACGCTGCTGGCAAGCTTCTGCCTCGTGGTCTGCGATCGTTGATTCATCAACGGCTCGTTTCTACGGCTTACGCCATGCACCTGCAGCATCATGACCTACGCTGCATTGATCTTAGACATTGGTGATTATTTATAAGACGGTGCTACGCACGACTGCTCTACCTTACAGCCTTCGGAACTCTACTCTCAACCTTGGGACCACTCTAGACATCTTCACCCACTAACGCACTAATTTGATAATTTTGGTTACTTACCCAGCATGTCTTTCAAACCAGCGCTCGTCATCGTCGACGTACAGGAAGACTTCTGCCCGCCAGTAAGCACCCACCATTTGCATGGCTGCCTCCCAATTAACAAGCTTAGAACGGGGCGCTCGCAGTAACAGGTGGACGCGACATCGTCCCGACCATCAACGAGTTCCTCACATATCCTTTTGCTCTCAAAGTCGCGACGAAAGACTTCCATCCCCAAGACCACGTCTCCTTCGCCTCGAACCACTCTCCGCCGAACAACAAGCCTTTCGAATCCACCTTCACCATCAAGAACCCGAACAATCCAGACGAGACGCAGGAAACGCGGCTATGGCCAGACCACTGCGTGCAGGGCACGAAAGGCTCTGAGCTGCTGCCAGAGCTGGACGTCAGCAGGGTGGACCACATAGTCGAGAAGGGCCAGGACAAGCGCGTGGAGATGTACTCTGCGTTCGCGGATCCGTTCAAGCGCCCATCTGTGGCCAAGAGCGATCTTGCAGAGACATTGCGCAAGGCCGAAATCACCGACGTCTTTGTCGTCGGTCTCGCAGGCGACTACTGCGTCAAGTACACTGCGATTGATGCACAGAAGGAAGGCTTCAAAACATGGGTAGTCGGCGATGCGACAAGGGCAGTCGATCCGTCAGCAATGGAAGAGGTCCACAAGGAGTACGAGAAGGTTGGAGTGACGGTTATAGCCAAGGATGATGCACAGGTCCAGAGGGTCAAGGAGCAAATCCAGCGGACTCAGGACCAGGGCGCGAAGGATGCAAGCAGGGCCGGCGAGAGTGTGCTGGACTAGACGACAGTCATGAATGTCTGATAGTAATCGAATCTAAGGTTTCTTGTCAGATCTTTGGCGATGTGCACCCCTTGATAGCGACGTCATCGTCATGAATCCTTCTCGCGCCCGGTTCTCCCGGAATGCGGACGCGTAGCATTCAAGATTATCATCGCGCGACATCCGGGCCGGCCCCCACTGTATCTGGTGGCACTGTTCCTGGAATCGCAGGTCCTGGATACTCGGAAGAATAGTCGTGCTCCGAGCCGTGCCGCATGCGCGTGTCGCGTACTTCGTATCGCGGCGCTTTGGCATGTGCCGACTGCGGGGCATGGGGCAGCAGGCCTGCAGAACACAGCCTGGCGATCGCTATATTAGGTCCAGTCAGCTGGATGCTCAAAAGACTGCATGCTGTGTCGCCTGGCGCCCTGGACCCCTCACTGCACGCCCTTCCACGGTACAGTGTTGTTGATGTTTACAGTTTGCTGCTAAACAGGTCCAACGCGCGGGGTCGCTAGTTTTTGTGAAGCCCCCATCGTCATTGCTGCGACTAAGCTCACCCTCGCCGGCACCCGAAGCACCAAGACATCCTCTGCCGGTACTTCGCTGCCTGCTTCTGCCCGCCTCACCTCCACCACTTTTCCCTTTCTCTCCCTCTGCGGCCTGTACTCACCATGCCGCACCTACCTATAGTCTCCAAACACCGGCGGTCGTCGCTCACCAGTGCGTCATCTCCCGAATTCCGGCCGTACCGAAGCTGATGCAAGTTTGAATGTTTAGGTAGCCGCGGGTCTTCCATAGACGAGACACGACGACACGAGGGCGGCGACGAGACGACCAAGGAGGACGAGACCGTCATGGATTCCGAGCAGGGCAGCATGCTCTCCCACATCATATCCCAACTGCGACCCGGCGCCGACTTGAGCCGCGTCACGCTTCCTACCTTCATCCTCGAACCGCGGTCGATGCTGGAACGCATAACAAAGTGTGTAGCGCATCTAGGCTTGGCGACGGGTGCATAGGCTGACTATCAGGCAGCTTCATGGCACATCCGGAGACACTTCTCCCTATAACCAAGGTGGAAGACCCCGTACAGCGATTCGTAGCAGTGACAAAGTTCTACCTGAGTGGTTGGCACATCAAGCCCCCGTATGCATATCCGCCGTCTTCTTGCGCCCACAAGCAACAACTGATGTGACTTAGGGGAGTCAAGAAGCCGCTCAACCCCATCCTGGGTGAAATCTTCACAGGCTACTGGGACTACCCGGACGGCACCAAGGGCTACTACATCTCCGAACAGACGTCGCACCACCCGCCCAAGTCGAGCTACTTCTTCATGGCCCCGGAGCACAACATCCGCATAGACGGCACCCTCAAGCCTCGAAGCAAGTTCCTCGGCAACTCCGCGGCGAGTATGATGGAGGGCATCGCAGTTCTGCGGCTACTAAATACCGGCGAGCGATTGTAAGTCTAGCGCATGAACACCACATCTTGAGGCTCACGACAGGTAGTTTCGTCACTCAACCCAACATGTACGCGCGCGGTATCCTCTTCGGGACGATGAAGTACGAGCTTGGCGACCACGCATACATTCGCTGCCCCGAGACCGGTCTCACTGCCGATCTCGAATTCAAGACCAAGGGTTACTTCAGTGGGTCCTACAACGCTATCGGTGGCTACATCAAAGACTCCAGCGGCAAGAACCTCTACGAGCTCTCGGGTCAGTGGAACGAGGAGATGTACATCAAGGATCTGACAGTAAGGTTCTCACTCTTGCAAGGTCAGAATATGTACTGACCATCTGTAGACTGGCAAGAAGGAGCTCCTGTTCGATGCAGCACATACCAAACATACCCCACCGTCGGCTCGGCCTCTCGAGGAACAAAACGACCGAGAATCGCAAAAGCTCTGGCACGATGTGACCGAGGCTGTGAAGCGGAGAGATCAGGACGTCGCAACCGATGCCAAGGCTAAGATTGAAGACATGCAAAGACAGGAAGCTGCGAAAAGAAACAGCGAGGGCGTGGACTGGCACCCACAGCTCTTCAGACGCGTAAAGGGCGGTAGTGGCGGCAGCGAAGAGGGCGAAGAAGACCTCGACTGGATCATCAATGCTAAGATGTCAGTACCCTGCAAACTCTCCGTATGCGTTTCGTGCTAACAGGATGTAGTGATGGCAAGACGCCTGACGAGGTCGTCAAGCAGATCCTGCAGATCTACGCGATCCTCCCGGGTCAGAAGCCAGACAAACAATTCAACATCCCATCGCGAGCGAGTGAAGCGCATCTACCACAGGCACAAGGAGCTGTACAACCAGCGGAACAAGTACCCGTTGGACAGTCAGCACAGTCTACGGAAACGTTGCAGCCAGTACCGTCCGAGCCTACAAGCGTGCAGTCGCAACCAGTGACACAACACGAACAGCAGAGCGTAGGTCTTCCCAGCAACTTCGACGGAACATCGACTCATGCCCCGCCCTTCAAAAACAGCAGCATCCCCAGCAATTCTAGCAACCCACCTATGCCACCTCTCGAAAAGCCCTATTCGCAACCTAGTGCGATCTCACCCGAGAACCGTGAGGCCTTCGCCAAGGAACTGCCTCCCAGCAAACTCCTTAATTCCAACCCCGAACCAGAGCCACGAAAGGACGATCTCCTGCGGAGGACCGATAGTGAGACTCAGGAGGACGATGAGTTCCATGATGCACAATCGTGAGTTCTTTTTCCGAGCTCTCGTTGGCTCCGCTATCGATACCTACTACCGTAATCTGGTATCTTCTTTCTTTTTGTTGTCATGGGTCAAGGCTCACGATCCTATCTATAGAGTTCTCGAATTGAAAGAATCCAAGAAACGCTGCGGCGGCGGATGCTTTTCAACCTGCATCCCATCATAGAATTACCCCAATGCGGCCTTCATTTTATCCCGTGTCTCTAGCCTGGTAACGGGTTGTGGTTGGATGGATGGTGGCATCGAATGCATTTCTGGAAAGTACTAACCCATGTTGGTTTGCGCAATGAACTAGTATGTGAATGATGCAGTTTGAGCGGTGTTGCCTTGGGATGCCTAGATCATGTCCAGGGATGGCAAGGCTGCAGCCACGTTTTGGGACAAAGTGGGGTTGGTGGCGTTGCACCAAAGGTGCACGCCTAATCCGAAGACCCCATAATCCCGCCGTGCCGCCCTAGATACTCCACAAGCTTCTTTTAATAAGAGCTCGAGTTCCAACCTTCTGTTCTGATACCAGCTTGTGTTTTATTCATCTTTTATCATTCATCATGGGCTCCTTCGATTGTTACTGTATCTTATGCTCTATCTGCATGAACATTGGTGCCATCAGGATTGGATCGAGAAATGGCAAGTCTTTGCGCAAGCGAGATCGCGTGATGGATATAAGAATGGGGAGACGTACTGGGAAGAAGGTGGGACGCGGGATTGTCTACAGTGACGATGAGGACGAAGAAATGGAAGATGCGATCGACCCCGAAGCCGTTGAGAAGCAACGCATCGAACAGCAAGAACAGGAGGAAGACGATGCAGATTCGGATTACGAACCTTCCTCGGATTCTTCTTCGGACGACACGAAATCTATCGATAGCAACGACTCCGACTTACTTACGAGATCATCCGAGATTCTTGACGTCGCTCTTCGACCCCGTACCCCCGAGCCTGGGCCTGTGGAAGAACTCGATGATGGAAGTTGGTCGCAAGATCCCGAGTTGGACATTAGCGATGAGTGGGGTCTTGACAATTATGCCAGTACCGAGAACACTGAGGACAACAGTTTTGATCCTAGACTCATCGGACTCGACGACGTCAAATGGATTAATCGGGTCCGCGCACTGGCACTCAATCCCGAGCGGAAAGCCTACATATCCGGTAGAGGCCGCTACTACGACTATGGCTCTCTAGATATCGAAGGGCCTGGAAGAGATCCCAATGATCCGGGCGAAGGTTCTTTGAACATCACGAGCTACGCGAGTGGGGACGAACAACAAGCTTTTCCATTCCACGAGGCATGCTTCGACATTCTCGCAAAGAGCATAGGACTTGAGAGCAGAGATATTGATAAGCATGTGATGTTGAGAACGTTTAGCGCTCTTCTTGCAAACGAAAGACCAGTTTTGGAT
The DNA here is from genome assembly GCF_023758015.1 of Alternaria viburni. NCBI lineage: Eukaryota > Fungi > Ascomycota > Dothideomycetes > Pleosporales > Pleosporaceae > Alternaria > Alternaria viburni. The sequence goes on from NW_026055780.1 coordinate 341,817, forward strand.
GTGGACTATCAGGTCTTTTCGGGCAACGAGCAATTTTGGCATAATGGAGCGGGATCGGAGTATGAAGTGTGCGATCCTTCCCCCCGACCTGCTCTCCAAGAAAGTATACAAGACATCCTACCCGCCAACATTTTCGGTGGGAGTCCGCAGTTGGCAAATCTAGCGCACAAGGTGCGAACGGATCCAATTGCAGTCCTCCCGTACGACCTGCTTCTCGAAATCCTTGGATATGTTGACTCCAAAGACATGCTTTCGCTCATGCAAGCTTCGCATCACGTCAACAGCGTCACTCGCGAAGCCGCATTCTGGAAACATATGGTACGCATGCGTGTATTGCCATGGTTCTACGAGTTGCGTTACTTCGTGGAGACTGCGACCACCGATGCGCTCGACTACAAAGGTCTTTTTCTCTGGGTGGATGCATCGACTCGTCCCAGGTTCGGCATCCAGGGACCCCTCATGCACATAGCAAATCGACGCCGGATCTGGGGCTGCTGCCAGCCAGTAGCCTCGCTCTACAAGAAAGCAACTGGGCCGGTCGAGCCCGCTGAGCCGGCAGACTCGGACGAAGCAAAGGCGATTCTAGACAGCTCCGTATGCTTGCACATGCCCATGACCATGTATCCCCCGCCAGCTCAGACCGAGACCGTTTCGGCACAGTTTATTCACTCTTGGAATGAGATTACTCATCGTGCTTGCGTTTTGGACACCTACTGGCGCCAGATTAACAACAGCCACGACTACTTAGTGGGCATCTCCGTCACCTTGGGTGACCAAACAAGACTTTTTGGCAGCTCTGATGGATTTACTGGACTTCCGTTTCATCTTGATCGTGGGGAGTGGATCAAGGAGATCGTCTGCTGTATCGAAGATATTGTGAATCAGACCGGGCCTCATGGGAAGCCTGAGGATCCTTGGCCATCCAAGACTGCTATGATCAGCGGTATCTCTGTACGCTGGGCTCACCATCTCCGAAGAAAACTATACTAATTAGAAGTAGGTGACACTGAATAGTGGGAGAAAAAAAGGCTTGCACCAGAGTTACGCTGGTGTACGGAGGCCGTTCCAAGTGTTGGATGGCATGCATTTAGTAGGAATGACGGGTCAAATTGCTTCGGTGAGTTGCCAAATGCTGCAGCCGTCTGCGCTACTCTACAGGCATCTACTGACCTCATTGCAAGAATGGAGCTATCTCACGTCTCGGTCTTCTTCAAGCATGCAGACCGGACTCAGCACCACTCACTCAGCCGCGATATGCATCTGCTCAGCAGATGGCATGGGGAAAGCTTGGATCATCGCTACCCTACGATCGTATTGGTCAAAAGTATCCTCAACAGGCTTCAGTCTGGGCGCATCCTACGATCCATTTCGAGTCCTTCCCCACTCCCATTCACCCCATACCATACGAACTCCCCGAGGATATGATGCCCAACGATGTGTTCATGTGGAACAAGAAAAACACAGGTATTGAATGCTTTCAGCCCGTTGCAACGAGTATCTCCATGCCTCACGATTCGACCGCTCTACCCAGCTCCCTCCCTGCGACCAACATATCGTCACCGTCCTACCAACTCCACACCGGTATCGATATCGTCGGCATCAACCCCGGCCCTCATGACATGTGGGGTAATCGCGGCCGCATGGTCGGCCGTCGCGGACCCGTCCTATGTCAATCCCCCAAATGGGCGCACGACATGACTGAGCCTCTCCGAGAATCCCTCAAAGCCGCATGGCAAGATATGAATAAGACAGGCAGTGGTCCACACCCTTACCAAATACAAAACACCGTCACTTTCCCGCTGAACCAGGAAGACATCACTGAAGTCCATGTCGAGCAGCAGTACCGCGCTCTCAAACTTGTTACGCAGAGTGGTCGGGTTGGCTACTTTGGGGAGCCGGATATGCGCGATTGGTTCGTGAGGAAGGCGGTGGGTGGAGAGCAGATTGTGGGGATTAGTGCGTGTTTTGGGGCGTTGGGGGGTTGGAGTGAGTCGGCGAGGATGTGGAGTCATCTCAAGTTGAGTCGCGTGGGGGTGGTGTTTGAGAGGGTTAATGGAGAGGGGAAGGTGATTGGTAAGGAGGAAGAGAAGGAGATGCGGGAGAAGGGTGTGGTGTTTGAGGAGGGTGAAGTTGTTATGTGCTCAGAGTAGGAGTGTATTGGCGTGGTGGTGGAACTCCAGTATGGTGTTTTGCGCAATGTGATGTCGATCTAGTTCACGCGTTTGGGTAAGTAGTTCTTTCATAGATTTAGTAGGTACATTTCTCTTGGTCAATTTCAGTTCAACATCACAACGTGTCTTTCCATATACTGCGTTCCAACGTACGATTGGATTGTGCTCATCCAGCATTTCGAGATCATAACAAGAAATACAGAATGCAACGTAGGGGGCGGTGACAACGCACATATAAGCCATCAGATGTAGTTCGATATGGATGATCCCAGTAATATGCCAGGGACGAACCTCATCGCACGACAAATCCAGGCTCTTATCACAACATCTCCGGACCGGCACGGAAACAACTTACCATCTGCCAGCTACTCACCGTTCAGTACAGCAAACCAATTGAGAACGCCGCGGACCTGAAGATCAATGTTGTCGCGTCCACGATGATGCGTCGTTCCCCACGCGCGATAAGGTTCGTGCTTGAGGGTCAGTGACATCATCCCTCGCGAAAATGCCTGGGCAGCGCAGCTAAACACAGCCTACTTCTGACAAGGTTGCGCTATCCAGATCTGCCACGTTGATCCGCGCTTTCTCTTGGTACGCGTCTTGGACAAATACCGCAAAGTATATACATTGCGACTGGCAGCCGGAATGAGCTCGTCGTGGTTGCCGCTCGACGACAACGACGCGATGCACGACCCGCTTGAGGAGCTGCGCAACCCGCGTCAGGCCAAAGATGACTTTTTGAAGTATTTGAAAGAGGAGGTGTTGAAGTTGAACTTTTATCGCGCGCATATGCTGTACTTCGTTGTCGTTATCGCGATCTCGTCGGTCATTGTTTATGGGCAGGGTCTTGCGGATGGGCCCAAAGAATATGGAGATGCGCATGTGACTTACACCGACGCGCTGTTCTTATGCACCAGTGCTATGACAACTACAGGTAAGTGTCTTCCCCGTCCTCTGGAATTGTGTGAGCCGAATACTAATCGATGCAGGGCTCAATTCGGTAGACCTCGGAGATATGTCCGGCTTCCAGCAAGCGACCTTCGCCGTGCTGCTCATGATTGGCAACATACCATTTGTATCGACAGCTGTGGTACTCATCAGAAGAGCACTATTCCGGAAAAAGATGGCAGATGTCGTCAAACATTCGCACACGATGCAAAGACTCGTGCAAGATATCGAGAACAGCCATTCAGATCAAAACGAAAGCAGCAGCAGTACCGGGAGCTTGCGCCAGCGACCGAATGCAAAACAAAGCCAGACAGGAAAAAATGTACGAGAAGAGAACGAGGAGCCGCCGCAAGCAAAGATGTATCCAAAGTCTAGAAGACGCACATATCACTACGAGACCGGATTTGGCTTCATACCAACACCTTGGGAGATGAAGTCCGCACGCAACTTCTTCAGCCGCATTCTGGACCGCTTTTCGACAGAGTTGAAACCCGAGAAACACGACTACGTCTCCTTCAAGCCGCATCTCGACTCCAAGGGTCGATTCCGCGAGCTCAGTGAGCAAGATCGCATGGAACTTGGGGGTGTGGAGTATCGCGCACTCCAAGCTCTGTTGCTTATCCTTGTCGGCTACCAGATCTTCTGGTATCTTCTTGGTATCACTTTCCTGATACCGTACGCATATCGCGACGATACCAAGAGTACATTGTATCAAGAGCAGCCCGGTGCCATCAACCCAGGATGGTGGGCATATTTTGCGACGGTGACGGAATTCTCCAACGGTGGACTCAACGTGCTCAACGCTAATTTCGTTCCCTTCAGTGGCAATGCATATGTTTTGCTTGTGGCTGCATGTCTCGCGTTCGCCGGTCAGACGCAGTTCCCGATTCTACTCCGCATCACGATATGGGTGTTGAAGAAGATACTGCCGAAAGAGTCTCGCATCAGAAACACGATGCAATTCCTTCTACAGCATCCGCGACGGTGTTTCATATACCTTTTCCCTAAGCGCGAGACGGTATACCTCTTTCTTGTTCAGCTGGGCATCGACATCACTGCCTGGCTTTGCTTCGAGATATTGAACATCGGCATGCCAGATGTCGAAGCTCTATCCACCGGCGCTAGAGTAGTAGACGGACTTTTCATGGCCAGCGGACTACGTACTAGCGGCGCATACATCATCAACATGAGTTCGCTGGCACCTGCATGTCTGGTGGCTTATCTAGTCATCATGTACATCTCCATCTACCCCATGACGTTGGTACTGCGGAAGACGAACACGTACGAGGAGAAATCGATCGGACTGGAAGAGAACGACAGCAGTGCTGCTGGCGTAGCATCACACTTGCAGAAGCAGCTCGCCTACGACATCTGGTTCCAGTTCTTTGTATTCTTTCTCATATGTATCATTGAGCGAGGTCACATTCTCAACGCATCTCCGGGATTCAGCGTCTTTTCGATATTATTCGAAGTCACATCGGCGTATGGCACCGTAGGACTGAGCCTCGGTGTACCGGGCAAAAACACCAGTCTATGCGGCGACTTTGCAAGCTTGAGCAAAGTCGTCTTAATGGCTGCTATGCTACGTGGTAGACATCGTGGACTACCTTTGGCGATCGACAGAAGCATTCTTCTACCCGGCGAAGAGTTGATGCATCGCATGGATCAAGAGTACAGCTCGAGGGGCACAGAGAACCCACAAGAAGAGGCAGAGCTGAGAAATGACATTGAATCGAGTGGCGAGCAACAAAAGAATGGTGGAAAGGGCGACCAAGATCCCGAAGACAGGAGAGGGTCGCAACCGGACAACGAGGCTGGTCAGGAAGGGGCGGGAGAGACAGTCGCAGAGTCCAACCCCTGATGAAGAAGGGCCGCAAGCACAGTGCAGCCGTGGTCCCCTCGGGAGTACTGTCGGCCAAACATCACCCCAGATAGCCACAACGATTACGTTGATACAGTCACGAGAGTCAGCTGACCCAACGACTCTACGGTCCGACACAATCCTTTGGGAGTCACGCGTTACACACGCATTAGGCGACTACACCGACGCAGGCTTTCCTATCGCCTTATGCACCAGCAAACCTTCGGTCACACTTCCAGAACCCCTCACTCATGCATGTCGCGGATATGACCGAACCCACGGCTTCAGCCTGCGACGTCATCTTCCCCCCTCAGCCATGCATACACAGATTCTATCAGCCCTACAAGGCATGCGAGCGAATCCATCGCGCGCATCCATCGCTCACACGCCACAGTTATGCGCCTCGAAACTAAGGCGCTCACAGATCCCCACCAGGTCTCAAACCCAGTTCGCATGAATACCGCCAACGCGACCCTGACCGACTCCACTGGACCGGAATCCAACGCACATCCCTGACACTTGCCGGAGCGTAGATCTGCATTAGGACTTCGGCATATGCGCTGACCGGGGACATGGAAATTGACTCGTTTGGTTCCAAGCCAGGGGGGAGTGGTGGGGATTGAGGGAGGATCTCTGGTCGATGAGATGGCGTGTTTACAGGGGGGACCACAGGAAAGGGATCATGGAGGAAGGGTAAGGCAGCAAGGCATGAATATCGGGAAATTAGCAACAGAGCACTGGTAACTTGTAGATGGCTGGGATGCAGTCTAGTTGGACGGATGGACGGGCTGTGGCGTTGTGCGTTAGGATCGGTGGGATGCGAGTCAAATGACGTTCGCGGGATGGGCGGGAGATGCGCAGGGCTGACATGGGGTCGAGCGTCAGACCAGCATGGAACGAGAATAGGAACACGGGATGCCGAGTTTTCTCTCTGCTCTCGCAAACCCGTCGCGTCTCTTAGTAAGACGGTTGTGTATTTGGAATTCTCAATGGTCCTACTCCGGTCTATGACGAGGCTGTTTATATGCACATCGCCAAAGACGACACACCCGCGTGTATTGCATGCACCCCTGCTTACGTGTGCGGAAACCCACCAACACAACGTCAACTTCCCACTCTGCCGTTTCGCACTCCGAGCACGCCGTGTGCGAACATCGTCGAAGCGAAATCGCCATCTACACGCACACACGATCTTGACAGGTGCATCTGACGCCCACGCCCGCCGTTACCAACCCGTTGTGCCGCGCAAAGAGCAACTAGTGCGGTCCCAAACGTTTCACCTACCAAACACGCGACGAGTCAGGCTTTCACCGCACCCACCGGTACCAGTACGGCAGCGACAACGGCAGCGGCAAAGAAGGAAATCATCCGACGATTGCAACGGTATGCTAGTTGGAAAAGAACAGATGGTTCAAAGGCGCGTTCGCGTTCGCTTGGTAAGTTCCGTGATGTGGTGTTCTGTGCCTTGGGGTTGGATGTCATGGGCGGGCCTTGGAAGCAAGGCTGCCGCTGTCAGATTAGTTATCTGGACGAGGAATCAGCTCATCAGCGGGTAAATGTGAGTAAGAGGTTGATTGTGCGCAAGGTCGAGGGTGCTCGAGTGCGAAGGTGGAAAAGGGTCACGTTGTCGTTGATGCCGTGGCCAAACTCGAGATTTTGCGAATATCTTCATCTTTTCAAGACTCAAGTGTCTTAACATGCCTTTGATATGATATCAGTAATACTACGGACAAGAGGAAGTTCGCAAAAGGTAAAGGAGAGGAAGTCATGTTTGACATGCTCGCTTAACCGCCTGTATTCGGCAAACATCACGCGTAAGCGAAATGTCAGGAACATGTGGTCGTCAAGGGTATGCTCGTTGGAATTCCATACCATGATGAAGTGACTTGAGCAATATGAAATATGAGCTAGTACTGTGGATATTCTTCTGTATTGACTACCGTTACCATCTACCGCGTAGAACAATGCCGCAAAACTCTTCAAAAAGTGAAGCGCCCAGATACCCGTTGATGCTATGCGCCAAGACCAAAATTCCAAATGCTGAACGCCTGAGTAAAAGATCCGAAACATCAAGTGTCTCATATGCCATGCTAAACCATACCGCTCTTGACATATACCACCGAGGACGTTAAGACAGTAATGTGAAGAAAAGGGTTGATTGAATAGCGAATTAACGAAAGTAGAGAAGAGGAGAGAAAGAGTCATTTGCCAATGCCATAACCGCATTCCCATGCCTAATGCCACGACCCAGGAAGTGATCTAACAAGTACAGGAATGTGATGATAATGGACATTTATTTCCTATCGTCGTTGAGGAGGCTGGCGATGGGCATGTTGTCCCTGGGCGCAGAGCTCCACGTACCAGCCCTTGGGCGGCCAGAGGAAGGGACAGGCATGGGCAGAACGTAAGGCATGCGCTCTGGGGCTGAAACGGCGCTAATGTTCATGGGGTTCATCGGGCTGTAGTGCTTGGCTGGCTCGCTGTGGGCAGGCGAGATGTAGCTCGGGAAGACGGAGGGCTTGAACATGGGGTTGTGCATGATGCTACCATCGGGCGAGGCGTCCGGAGTAGGAGGGCGGACAGCGTTGGAACCGTTGCGCCAGATCTCCTCGAGCTGGGCGGGGGAAACATCCGCACCGTAGTCGGCAGCGACGGTAGCCCAGAACTGTTGGCGGCGGGCTTCGTAGATGGAGCGGAGACGGTCAGTGTCAACGATCTTGGGCTGGTGGGCCACTTCGGTGTTGATACGGAGACCGTTGTAAGGCTCTGGGGATCCACGGGGAGTAAGGGTGCGGGGCTTGGGAAGGAGGATCTTGTGCTGGGAGCGGCCGGGAGAGGTGGTGATGGAGTTGGCGCGGACATGGGGACTGCCAGTGTAGCTCATGGGCGAGCTGTGGCGGGACGATTGAGAGTACGCGTCCTGATCCATAGTCATGGAGTAGACCGGAGCAGTACCGGAAGAGCTGCAAGAGGCGTTGGAAGAGACCGAGTTGTTGCGCTTGCGGCGGTGGCTACCGTGCGAGAGCTGATGGTAGTGCAGGCGGCATGCAAGCTCGGTCTTCTTGAGGTGAGCTGCAATGTGCTTGTAAGGCATCTTTTGCATGCGGGTCTGAAGAAGGTAGTTCTCCTAGATATTGTAAGTATATGGTGGATGGTGATGAGTGCAACTGGTCAACATACCTCTTCTTCGGACCAAGACCTGTTACCACCGGCTGACATCTTCCTAGCGCGGAGGCTGGAAGGGTCAGGAGACTGAGAGTTCATCTCAGGAAGAGGGGAGAGAATCTGGGGCTGGTGGTGAAGCATGTTGTAATCGTTGTGTTGCTGAGCTGATAGTATGTTGATGTTGATGTTGCTGATTGGAGTACTTGGCGTAGAAGAAGTCGTTGATTCGTGTCCACTAGGGATGTCTGTTCGTTGTGATCGAGGCTGGCTCTGAAAAGAAAGTATTACACGGTGTGTCGGTAAAAAAGTAATTGCTCAGCAATGTTGGTAAAGTTGATTAAGTGAATGTAGTGCAGCCCAAACCAGTGGGAAGTAAAAGAGAGTATTACAAGGCTGCTAAAAAACAAAAGACAGATGCCGATTGAACAGATGCGGTTGAAGCCTCGAAACTTGGGGCACTCGGGCAGTTATAGAGTTTGGACAGAGGTCAAGAAACGGGTCGGTCAGTGGTCACAGACCAGGTCGATTAGCAGTGGCAGTTTCTGAGATTGGCAACGTTTTCAAACCGTCGCTTCTGCAACTCGATTCCTGATCGGCATCATGGGGCAAAGACGGTGTTCGCAGCCAAAATGTTTAGAAGAACCTTGACACGAGACATGTTAAGCCGGAAGTGGAACGGACATGAAGACGCATACGAAATCGCTGCCTGGGGCTCTGAAGATCTAGAGCGGGATGCATAATGTCCTCAGCCTCATCGGGACCCACGGGGACAGTTTCAAAACCGCGCGCGTCGGACTTGGTGCAGTTTTGACGGAGCGCGAGGTTTGACAATGTTTGGAAAGCTGGAAACAAGCAGCGACCAGTGCCGAAGCGACGGCGGGCGCTAACGCAGAACGTGCTGTGACAGGCTGCGGGGGGGACTGTGCGCCGGCGGTCGCCCATTGCAGAGACAAACAACATTGGCAACGAGCTTTGAAGCACTTCTCAACGACGATGCCTCAGACACTTTGCTACGAATCTGCTCCATGTGAATAGGGCCGAGCAGACGGTGAGTGGAGATGATTCGCAACACACAAGAGTGCAGATGACGACGCTGTGAGACAGGCGAAACGAGTACGTTCGGATGGGTCGTGTTCCGCCTACAGCATCAACACGTCAGGCAACTCGTAAGGCCGAAGCGCTTGGCAGGCCATGTGTGCTGCTATAGGTCGTAAGTGGTAAGGCTGTGGCAGAGCGGTTCTGATCAAACGCTTGTGGCTTGTAGTGATACTGGCGCTGCGTCAGGCGGCTGGAGAAAGAGCTTGGCTTGAATGCGGAGCGGAGCCTGGGTTGAAAAGGCATCCAGGCCCACGGCGAGCAAAGTACTCAGGACGGTCCGGCAGCAGCGAATCGATTACCTCACTCCTCTTCCCCGCGCCCAGCGGTGTTGCTGATGAGCGCAAGAGGTCCTTGTTTGGTACCATCGTTGCAAGCCGCTGCTGCAGTGGCCGTGTGGAGAAGACAGGGATGGCTCGCACTCGGCGACGACTGAGGCCGGGCTAAATAGCAGCACAATCTCTGTGGTGGTGAGGGCGCCATTGGCGGTCAAGCGGCCGGTCGTGAGATAGATTGTCGAGCAGAGCAGCCGTCTGACGTGGTCGTGTTTGTGCGACTCTCGCCATGGCGACTTCCCGCTGTGTTGTTGACCGATGATGAGGTTGGAAGGCACGAGCACCACTCGAGGAAAGAGCGGCCGGTCCATGCACGCTGCCCCGCTCCAGCTGCCAGCAACTTCGTCACCACTACGGCACGCCATCTGGCCTGGTAGCGACTCCACGGTGACCTGATCTGGGGTCACTCTACTCGACCCGGCATGGGAATCGCCATGACACTCATGACAACATGCGCTTGTCGCTCCCACTACTCCGCCAGCGCCGTGGCTGTCTGTATACACAGTCATCATGTCGCGACACCCGATCGGGGGCGCTCCGCATCACTCGCATCTGCACTGGACACGCATGGAGCAGTCACGCGCTGCGCACTCTACCTCCGCTGCCCTCTAAGCACTCGTCGCGCTGTCCCCGTAACCTCAAAGCCACCTGTTCATCAGAGCCGGGCCCTAGAGCCTGTTACCCCGCTTCTTGTCTGCAGCGCGTCCCCGCGTATCTATACCTCGACCACCACCTTCAATTCACTAGCGGGCAAGTACTAGTACTTGCCCTCCCCATCTTGGGCGCCGACCCCCGCTAGCATTCGGCCACTTAACCTCACAGCGTCGCCCTCGTCCTCCACCATGATGCCTATGCCTTCCTCCCATTCGCCCGTCTGCTGCCAACCTGACCCTCTTTGTATCCCTTGTACTTGATCAGCGCTCGCACCGACAGGCCATCTGCTTCCTTGGATATCATGATGATCTACTGCCTCCAGTCTGGCCGTCGTACCCTCTGAAAGTGGTCCTGAAGCTGTAATATACGAGCATGACACTACACTCTATAGGCGCATCCTGCTCTCCCCAGTGAAGCTGTCTCGTGCTGCCGCCTGCCTGGCTTAGGTCTTATCGCCCCGTCTGCCGCCATGTCGTGAGTCTTTCCACTATATCCGTCTCGTCTTGTCCCCATTCTGCGACTCTGAGATACTTCCCCTACTCGACTCGGTACCTTGCCGCGCGCGCTGACGTTGTGGCCCCCGACAGCTCCTCGCCCTCCACCAAGCGTAGCCTGAAACCGTCGCCCATTGCAGCGAACCCCCAACCGAGCGTTCAGTACTCTGGACCGCCAGAGCTGCCCAGTTTACAGCCAGCGGCGTCATTCACCACGGCGAATCCAGAGGCTCACACTGGCGCTCAACCGCCACTGCCATCTCCTACGAGCCGAAAGCGCAAGTCTGTAACCCTCGGACAGTCCCAGGAACAGATGGCAGGTACTGCAGATAGTGCAGAGGCGCAAGCGAGTAGTGCTGTGTTGCCACCCACGGCTGATGTCGATGCTGCACAGGAGCCCAAGACCAAGAAGAGTCGGACAAATACGCCTTGGACGCCAGCTGAGGAATTGAGATTAAAACAAATGAGAGATGCTGGAAATAGCTGGAGCGAGATCGCAAAGGTGAGCAGGGCGCTTGCCGGATCAGACAACTGCCGTGTTCCCGGAGAACAGTTAGCTGACTTGGCCTTTGGTAGACGTTCCCGCAGCGGACAGAAGGGAGTGTAAAGAAACATTGGTACAAGGTGGGCATGCGACCAGTACTGTTCCACTGCGGACCCTCTAACTGACCTTCAAGGACATGCACTATGCCGAGTTCGCTGAGGACGAAGTGAGTTAGAGGCTATATCTCCGTCCCTCTGAGAGTGTGCTGATGAGTAAGAAGAGCGCCGCGCTGCTTGCCGCCATCAAAGAATACGATGCCAACAAATGGAAAGTCATCGGTCAGAAGGTTGGCAAGCCTGCAAAAGTATGTCTTGATCGTCTCTGAACGTAGTCTTCGCGTGCATGAGCTTGTACTGACGTGCACCAGGCATGCGAGCAGTACGCAAAGGAGAATTTTGGCGGCAAGTACTGAACGACACTCATGATCACAGTCTGCATCTTTCCGGAATTAGTGCGGTGGGGCCCGCTTATGATACCAGCTTTCCTATCTTGATCGAGCATCGCATGCGCAAAAGTGCTGTGGGCATCCGTTCGTCCTTCTTGGTGTTTCCGGACGTGGTTCTCGGCAGCGGAGTACACAAGGCATTAGTCGCCTTCTCTTTCCAAAAGATGCTTAGCAGTTTTCGGCAACGCTGACCAATGTTATTGTGTTTCTCCGCGGTCATCCTTTCGCTTCGGGATTTGGTTGTAGTCCTGAGGGAGCTTCCATCCTGGATATAATGTCGAATGTCTTTACTTAGCAATAGTCGGCAATGTATCCATGCCATAACGGATTGTCGCATGTGGGGAGCATCTCAAAGTCTTGCGTGTCGAAGCGGCGATTGGCCGATCTTGCTTGTGTTATCGTTTCACGTCAACGAACAGTTGGGAGAGTTGGTTTCGGCAGCCTGCAGCGGTTCGTTGAATGTTTCAACCCCTCGCCACACCACATCTCAACGTTCCGCCTCACCTACTGCCGCACGCAGATCGGCAGAATCCGCCTGGCTATTTGTAGCACACATAGACGACGCGCCTTTCCCGTCAGTGTAGCAATCATGGCGCAGAGGACGATCGTTGTTTTCTTTTTCGTGCGATCAACGGTGTCGTTGGGGCGATCTCAGTCGCGACGCCCACGTGTAACGGCATGAGTTACCCATAGTCCCAGACGAACGCTCCGGCTATGCTACCGAACCATATCAACGGGCGCGCGATGTGGTCGCGACGCGCTTGCACGAAGCCGTGCCGTAACGTCGACAGTAGATTGCGCGTCGGGGGAACTTGGTCGCCCACAATGCGCCGCAACGCGCTTCTACTCACCGTGTACATGCGCTGCACGCGCTCCGCTCACGACGCAGGCCAGATGACATGGCGGCGTGGCCGCGGTGAAGGGCGCGGTCTGTTGGACGGAGCGTGGTGAGGGCTGCATCGTGCAGTTCCGCGAGCCTATAGTTCGCAATGGCGTGCATCAGCCTAAATGGATAATGCGCCGTTGGTCGAGTACTTGAAGATTGGCAGACTATCGCTAGGCCTGAAAGTCGTACATGGCGACGGCGGTGAGGTCATAGCGAGGGCTGCAGATGCAGGGAGATCCCAGCCTCCAGCCGGGGAGCGCGTCTGTCGTGAAGGCGTCACGTGAGAGCGGCTGGTGGTGAGGGCGCGCCAGGAGGATGCGGTTGCCTCTTCGGCGAGCGCATCCGTCGTGGCGCACATAGGGCGACCGTGTAGGCAGCGGCACGACGCACTGGACTCGCGATGCCTCATCTCGCCCATGCAGTCGAGAGATGACCTGTATGCGAGGCTTGCGGGCCAGAAGATCGCGGCCGGCTGCGATTCGACGTCGACGCTAAAATCGGGAACTCGCTACTCAGGCGAGCCCGCTGTCGTCCTCGCTTGCTCCTTCTCCCCACAACGCCTCACGCAGTCGCCCTCCTCAAACACCTGGCTGCTGTCTCAGGTATACTTTCTAATTGCCACCAGCACTCCGTACACCCGCTGCGTCTGCAGCAGGCCGAAGTGCGTCATCCAATGCGGGCGTCGGGATATTTCTGTGGCTGGTAGATCCCAACTCATGGGGGGTGACGAAGCGCATATAGGGCAGGGTCTGACTCTATACCTTGAAACGGCCCACGCATGAGCCAATCTGAGGCCGTCATGCCTATGCGTTAGAGAACCATGACCGAGAGCCCTGCCATCGCTCGGTCCCACTGCTTACAGGCGGGTGCTACGGCTGCGTAAATGCCGGCATCGACAGCTGTCCTGCCCTGATCCGAGTACCGCTTCTTCGCCAGCACCATCATGCTCCATGGGGCCCTGAGCCCGGGTAAGGCTCTTCCAGGCATGAAGTGCCGTCGACTGAGGCACCGGGCGTGTATGCCATTGAGATGCCATGAAAAAATGCCATCATTGTCACAGCACCCCTCTGCCAGGCCGTTTGGAAGCACTCGCCTCCGAGCATGACCCGAGCACCTCTCCCGCGCTCCTGGCTCCGCCGTGTCTGGTAGACTGTGTCTCATCAATCTGGCAGACGGCGCTCGCTCGTGGCGCTGCCTCTTCGGGGAATCGCCTCGAGCCCCTGCCGTCTTGCTAGCCGGTTCAGAACGTCTTCAATGCACATCTCCTGGCCACCACGCTGCGCCAGGATCCCTCCTGCAGCGCCTGCAACGGCGTTGGAGATCTTTCTGGCGGCATTCTAGAAATAAACGACGATGGCATGGACCGCGCACGCCCCGGGCCCCACCGACCCTCGCAAGCCGGGCACAGTACCTCATGCCCATCTCATTTTGCATCAGCAGCCACTCACGACCCACGTCTGGCAGCATTGTACTCGTCCAGATCGCATGCCGGGGGACCCCTCCTTGTCATTGATCACCGCATTATGCTTGACGTAGAATCAGTTCCTGGGCCTTCCCTACTAAGCTCATTTGGTGCTCCTCAGGAACAGAGCGTCTCGTGGGGACGACCCATTGCTGTACATGCTTGGATCCTGTGTCCGTGTGGCAATCGCACAAGACGGACCGGGCTTTTGAAGGGACCTACTGCCCGAGATTTTTAATGCCTTCTCCCATCAGGCAGGAATCTTATATTCCACGAGCATCCCCAGCCATACGTACTTTTCGTTTGTTCCCTACAAGGCTACAACCTATATTCGACAACCCAGACGCTTAACACACGCGATAAGACCTCGACCGATGGCGCGTTCCCCTAGGCCTTTCTTGCTCCAACATTTGTCAATATAACAAAATTCGAAATACCCAAACGCGTGCGATACAGCCATCGCAACTCCGAACACCAACTCAAACCAGGCATCCTTTTTCTGGCTCAGGTCTCACTGCGGCGGCCTGCCAGAGCAACCTAGCTCTGGTAGTCTCCATGCGTGATCGCAACACTGGCGAGTCCCTATCGAGGCCCTTTCCTCGACTACAGCGTACCAGGCGATGCCGGGGAAGAACATCACATACCGACCTCAAACGTCGAACATCAAAATGTCCTCCATTCCCATACCGGATTGCCTCCGGGATACCACCCTCACTCCTTCCTGCAGCCACACCAGTCTCAAACGCTGCAACATGCCGGCGCCGGCCACCACCCTACCTACACAGACATCGACACACATTCATTACATCAACCCCATCTTCTGCGCCACCACTCCATGTCGCAACACTCGCCATCTTCCTACAACGTGGGCTACCCACCGCCGCCCCAGCAGACCGCCGGACGCAAGCGCAGCCACCAGGACGACTTGCAGCACGAACTGCCTCCGAGCTTAGAGCAGCAGCTCAATCCCTACGCACAAGCAACGGGAAGCGTCTCACTACAACACGCGACCCAGGGTTACTCCCTTCAACAGTATCCGCCGCCCGCTCCACAGTCCTCTTTACCTCCCACACATCACCACCATCTGCCAAATACTCATCGCAGTAAGAGACATCACCCGATGGAGGGCCAACCTCCCTCTCCCGCTCAACACCATGGCCCTCCTAGCGTAGTCGGTCAAGAAGGGATGCCCCCGCCAGCGCAACGACCCCGCGGCCCAAAGCTCAAGTTCACGCCCGAGGACGACCAGTTACTCGTCGACCTCAAAGAGAAGAAAAACCTCACATGGAAGCAAATCGCCGACTTCTTCCCTGGCCGCAGTTCTGGCACACTCCAAGTACGGTATTGCACGAAGCTCAAAGCAAAGACCACTGTCTGGACGGATGATATGGTAAGTCGCAACCCTAGTCATGAAACGCGCGACGTCGTGCATCGCATCCACAATCTCCGACATGCTAACCATAACCGGCAATACAGGTGGTAAAGCTTCGCAACGCCATGCAGGAGTACGAGAACGACCGATGGCGCATCATCTCCTCGAAGGTTGGCAGTGGCTTCTCGCCCGCCGCGTGCAAGGACAAGGCCGAGGCACTTGAGGCTGTGGAGTTGGCTGCGCAGGAAGAGGAGGAGGAAGAATCACAACATCGACAACATCAACACCAGGGTGCCTACTCCTCGTCTCAGATGGCAGCTGGTCCCAGCGATCCCGGCGCAAGTTACCAATGACTGGCCGACTCTAACTGCGATGGGCTGGCTGGCCAGTTCGAGGGCTTGCGTGCATGGTGAGAACAAAAAATATGAACAACAAGCATGCGCGTATGCGGAAGGGGGGCAGTGTTGCGGGGTTTGTGCTGGACACAAACCTGCCTCTCTGTGGTCGATTTCGGCATTTGCAATACTCTTCTGGGGCACACACCAGCCTCCTAATCACTAAACACATTTCCTTTACGACGTACCACGATTTGGGCCAACGGTATACCCTTCCTCTTCCAATACACACTCCTTTACAAATTACCTGCATACTTTGGATACTACGAACGATTATTCCTTCGACGCGCGACACATTCCAAGCGAGTCCAGCATTGCGGTGGCGTTGGGAAAGAGACGGCTCGGGCTGGTATCACATCATCCAGGGAGCTGTTGGAGGTTTGAGTTGACATGGACGGCATTGAGAAAGAGTCGGCCAGCGTTCCGGATACACAACAAGGGTGTAGGGAGTGAAAGAGAAGGAAACGATACCCAGGCAGAGTCGGAAGGGGCGCATTCTCATTGGTCTTTGTTTTACTCGTCACTACATCTTTTCCTTTGTACATCACTGGCGGTATCGTCATATGCTTTTGCTTATTTACATACACGCATTGCATCTATTCTCTTCTATACATAATCGTTGTTTCTTGCTACGCGACACAATCTTGCCAGATATCTCCTTCACACTCTGCATGTCTTACTAGACTACGGTCTTCGAGCCAACAACTGCATTTTGCGCTTGGTTCTCAGAATACCCATTTGTAATCTGTGGCTCATATTCATCTCCTACGTCCATCTCTCAAGGCATGACACCCGTCATCTAATGTCAAATACCTGTACCCGGGTCTTCCATCGCAACTTCGATACGCGATATGCGATCGCATGTAAATCATAACCCGCACTTGATATCAATAATTTGGAATGCTATTATGCGCATCATGTTCGCTGATGACCGTGTGTCAATGCCGGGGTTGTGGCTTGTGTCTCAACCACAACTATGGGTTTCAGATCAAGCAGTTTGAGATGCGCATCTGAGACGAGTATGGCCGCGAAGATGAGATCAGATGCTTAAGCTTCATGTTACATGTCGACATTATCATGAGATCTGGATGCGCATGGCATGATGCTTTACAGGTGGTGGTGGTGTCATCGGAGTTGCGGCCGGTCGCGGATGCAACAAGTCAAACTTCATGCTGGTATAGTACTTGCATCAAGCGCATGTGAGCTACAGCAACAAGCTTGAAAGAATTCAATTCCAAATAATTGCGCTGACACTCATTTGGGAACCACATCAGAGTGTATTCAAGCAAGCAGTCCATCCCTATCCAAACGCGATGCCTCAAGACCCAGCTCAATGCCTAGTCCACAACCAATACCACCATGTCCCCAACTACCGTTTTCCAAATACCTCCATCCCTTCCCCACGCCGCTTCCCAGCCGTCTCGAACTAATGACACCAAGGCATTATCACCCATTACCAAGATACACATGAGCCCTCGCCAACCGATCATACTTTCGATATTAAGAAAGCGCGGGCTGACCATGCCGCATGCGGGAAGGGGACAAACCTTGTTCATAATATCCGGGTTAGTGATATAGTACATTGTTCCCGCACACACCTCGCTACTGTTGCGCCAAATGGCGTCCTTTGGTCAAAGTAGAATATGCAGAGCGGATGCGGGCGCGGGAGGCGAAGAAGGCGCGGTTGTTTGTTTTGGAGAGAATGAATGCGACGCGACCTGGACATTGGTCACACCGGTTGATGATAGACAAACCACCTATAGCACCCTATAAAACGTGCGCCTAGCTTCGCGACTATTGCCTACTAGTCTACGGAGCAAGAAGAAGAAAAAGTCTTCAAGTTGGGCGTTCACGATATGCGCTGGTTTGCATCCGACTCGTCCAAATCCCGAGCCAGTAGTGACCGTTTGTGCAGCACGATCCGACGAACCCTGTCGTAAGATTCCCTCTTGAGCACCCAGCTCGTCGTTTACTGGCCCGTACCAAGACGACCCTGGTCCTTAGCAGCCAGCTCGGGTGTGGCCACACGCACGCAACGAGCATGCCGCGGCAGGCATATGCTGGATTGGGGTTGAACCGGGGCGAGAGGGAGGTTTTGCTGACCCTGTGCAGGACGATCTCTTGCCATAGACGTACACCCGATGGGCTGATGATGATGATTATGATGATGAAGCTTTTCCGACGTGACCACTGCCATGGGCGCAGGCACACATGTCTCTCGCTTACACTTTCCATGGACCCTGACCGTGCAATCCCTTGCCTGTTGCGCCTATGCCGCACCCCCCCATGGCGGTGGATGCTTCCTTTCTGCTCATCAGCTGTGCCGTAGCAGTAGCGATCTCCTTCTTACGTGTACTCCGCTTTCTTTCGGGAGCTAGCTAATGTTGATCTAACCGACGAACGCAGAGGGTGGAGGTCACGAACGGAATACGCCGAAGGCGAAAGCGGAAGAGAAGTATCAAGGATCGACACGCCGCTGCAGTGGATATTGGGAAGCCTCACGTTGTGCCTTTTTGCTGGTAGTGGCATCCTCGTCGGCCATGTGGCAGTGGCAAGACAGCCGTTTCATGTTTACATGTTGAGGTGGCGATTGCTATGTTTACCATTTGATGATGGATAACGAAGTGATTGCGAGGCGGAAAGCGGAGATCGTGTACTCGTGATCGACGAGGACCTGTGCTACCGAGAGACATCGCTTAGAGATGCATCGCGGGTGTAGGCTTCATCGGGATGTGGGGAGAACGATAGAGTCACGGCAGGTACACCGGAGTCGGTGGAGGCCGTTGGGTGAAGGCCCAATCTAGCAATGACTTCGCTTATCCGCGGCCATCGATCTCATGAAAGGTGAAATCGCTAGTCATGCTCATCGTGCAGAGAGGCGTCTCAACAGATCGAGGGCATTGACGCGTGAGGCGTAGGTGTACTTGCTGATGTGGGAGGTCTACTGAGCCCAACGCTGCTATACATTTATGGTCCGCATCCTTTCCTTCGACGACCATTGAAGACTACGTCATCCCCATCGTAACCTGCTTCTCGCGATACTTGAGCTGTCAATGAACTTGTGTTTCAATATTCACAAGATTCACCGAGGTTTACCCATACGTGATGGCTGACCAGTCACCTCCAAGCGTCAATGTATGCATCGCACCACCGCGGCGGCGATTGACAACAAGGGCTTGCTAGCTCGGTGCCTTGCTGCGCGATGCTGCACCGGCGCTGTGAACACCTGCATGTGCGCAGTACCCTGTCAATCGGTGAAGGAATATATCGAACGGGCGCGAGTAATACTCCGGCGCAGTGAGCGTTGTACCGTGCCGTCGCCGCATCCCGCCTTTTCGGTGCACTGTCAGAGAGGCAAGAGGCAACAATCCAGGAGCCCGGTAGATGGTCGGCCGGTTTCGAAGCAACCGGCTTTTCTTGCTGCTTCTGTGTGTCGCATACGATCTTGTGCGCCGCAGAGCTGTCAAGTGTTGATGACGCGCCCAAAGCTGTAGCCCACAACATAGCGCGATGCGTGTGCCAGCTCCGCCGCCAACGGCCCGCAAATCTATTGGACGATTGTGAAAAATAGAAAGTGGAGTCGTAGCCAATAGTGTCGCCGAAAGTTGCTTCTTTTCGGGTCGCCCGTGAGGCGAGGTACATAGGCTATATGCGGAGCTGATATAGCTCCGCTTCCCACAACGGCAGAGCATGGTATCTGCGCAAACGCTTGGCAAATTTCGCAAGACCCATGGAAGATGCCGTTCGTATCTTTGTACGTAAGCGAGCGCGGATGTTGTTAAACTTCCGCAAGATAATCGTGAAGGCGTAGTCACATGATCAGTGGCATCGTGAGTGTAACTATCATCGTAATACGACACTGTGAGGCGCGTTTTACTAACGACATCAGCGATTTCATTATCTTAGAATTGCGGGCGACTGTCTTTTCGGTGTTTCAACTGCCGTCAGTAACCCATTGTTATTCACCTTTAGCGTTGCTCGCGTATGCGTGATGACAGTGATTTCCCAAGGGCACAGCGACAGAGATAGCTTCTTGACCAGTGGATGTAGTATTGTTACTTCGTGCATGAGGCGTGTCGTCGCTGTTTTTACCCGATACGTGATCTAGATCATAGCATGGTTTGGCAGCTAGGGTGACGCTGAGTGACAACGAAGGGTTACAGTCTGGTGGGTGTCGACGCCGCATACATGGAGGTCGGTTGGAACATTTTGTGACAGTCTCGCTTAGACATGTTTTGAACAGATATCTCGAAGATTTCTAGTAGGTTCCATGAGTACCAGAGAGGACAGAAGCTAGACCGGCGCCTCAGGACGATTTGCTGCTTGTCACCGCGAAAAGGGGCAGCATCGCGTTCTCTCCTGAGCCTTCCAAAGACCAGGCCAAAGAAGCGAGTAACGAAGCAAGCCCAGGTTTTCGTTAAGGCGAACCACTTCGCTGGCCAAGGACATCTCACTGCCACACCCTCACCCGGAGACGCTCGCGGCTGGTCATCAAGGGCGCGTGGGTACGCTGTAAGGGTTCACGCTGACTGGCTTCTGGATGATCGGGTGCGCGTACTAGCAGACAGCGGCGTCGTGGCAGTGACGTGACGCTATTCGAGGGTACCCACCTACACTGCAGCAGCGCCGTGCCAGCAGTCAAGCCGCGGAGACACTCGCTCAGCGTCTCTGGTTCCCTATGGCACATCCGACGGCAATGAAGGCTACCGCTGAGCAAACGCGCGTCCGGGTTGACCGAGACATCACTCACCGGAGGCAAGCTGCGGGACTGATCTGGTAGCGAGCGATCCAACACACTCGCCATCCAGTTCAAGCCTGGTCGATAGTGACCCAACGCTGACGATAGCACAATCACGATGCGCTGTCATATATTATTCGCCGCGCAATAAGACAGCGGCTATAGCCAGGTGGACATTGCCGTGCACGCGCTGTTGGCTGAGAGACTTAGTGATGGGGTGTTATTGGCAACGCTCGCTTCCGTGCCAGAGTCCCAACGGTGTTGGGCTTGCGACGAATCTCCCGAGTTGATCGGCACTGTTGTGCATGTTGTTCTTGATGCGCTTCTTACAACGTAGACTTTGGTTCCGGGGACAGCAGTGAGAGCCTCTTCATCCTTCAGGGCATCGATCATGCTGACAAAACTTCGCCTCGTTAACATCCTCTTGCTCGACTTTGGTCGCGCCCCTTCTTCCTTGTCTTTGCGGTCCAGCGTTGGCTGATGCGATCGCTGTCAAGAATATTCAGCCGGCTGACGGCTGCCAGAGTGGTTCAAGCGGCTCCACTGCGATCCGCGCCTCTGGTGGTATAGCCATGGTGTCGACGTACGGCTGGTGGTCGGCGCAGGTAGGCGAATAGAATCTGGCATGCCTGCTGTTAGTATAACCCGCCATTGCCGTGATGCAACTGAACACCAGTTCAGATCGGCGCACACTGCTCACTCCAGGCGCAAGTCCAACTCCGTCTACCGAGACACTTCTCCAAGTTCTTTGCTCTTTCCTTTCGGTATATGGAGTAACTCACCAGGACATGTGCGAGACTTCGATGCCCAGTGTTCAGCTTTTGCCATAAATTATCATGGGCCGACCTTGATGCCTGAGACATCAGGCCAAACGATGGCGCGTTTCAGAAGCGGTACCGCCGGCCGATGCTGCCACCGGAGTAAGCACCCGCATCGCCTCGTCCTCTGCCTAGATACCATGTACCTTCGCGTCGCATAGTTCATCAATTTAATATTTCGTCTAGGTGCATAGCGCTGCGTTGTGCAAAGCTTTGCGAAGAAGTTTCCGAGATGTCATGTTGTGATGTTTTGTCTTTCCAAAATCTCCAGCTTGATCCGAGTCATCTCCGGACAATGTCCGTGCTTTGCATGACGTAAGAGCGGACATCCCCAGCCACTTTCTTCCATAATCACGTTAAGGAGCTTTCTTTATACGTGCGCTTGCATTTGACTGCAGTCCTCGGTGTTGCTATGGTCTCCTCCACCCGTTGAGTATATCCACGACATTCTTCTAAAACTGATTACTGGTCTGTTCCTTGGCCACCGGACCGATCATTGTGTTCTCCGGACCAATATCCAATCTCTACGGAGCGTCGTGACTTCAGAGACATGATAACGTACGTAAAGAAATTAGCGGCTGGCTACAGTTGTCATCTCGACTCCGTGAGCCTGAATCTCAACATAGGCATCGCGAACGGCCAGCAGCATCCGTGTGTATCTCACGGCTTCATCTTATCTCATCGCGACACCTCGCTAGCTTCCTGAACATGGGATTTTTTCCGAAGAACCGATCTCTTGAATACGCTTTAAGACCCCATGTTCACCATCGAGTCAACTGATCTCATAACTACCTTTACCCCATAAAACCTGTTCATCCAGCTACGAATTTCGTCTCTCTGGATCTCCATTTCACTACTGGGTAAGTGCCATAGCAATCTCAGCATTCGCTCAGCTTCCCTTCACCAATGTCACCAACGTGGTCTTTCTCTTTCTTAAGCTGTGCGGCAAGGGTAAACGGGATGGGCCGCGAAGGCAAGAAGGCCTTGCTCAGGCAGTTGCCAACGAGAAAGTAGTCATTTTGCAGTCGCGCTCGACTCTTGCGACGACAGGCGCGATGCTGAGCCGGTGAGTCTGATGGAAGGAGTGGCTGCACATCACCAGCGCGTACACTACCGCCATGGGCTATGATCAGCGCGGTGCAATAGCGGACAGAAGAAGACAGGAAGAGGCGGTCGATCCTTACCTGCGGGGTTCGTGAGGATACAAACTGTAAAGGTTGCTGGACCCACTGGGCTGCTCCAATCATTGCGATGCCATATCAAGACCCTTATCTTGTGACCTTATCTCTCGGCGCGTTTCTACCACCTTCTTTAGCCGAACATCCTCACGAGACACATATTCTGGCACACCTTGAGACCGAGAGAAAAGAGATACTCAAAATCCGCATCCGAGGCCGTCACCGACCGCGCGCGATGGACCACCAGCATCACCAGCCGATATGGCCTTTACTGGAAGGCGCTTTCGACTACACGATGAACCTGGCAAGCGAGCTCTGGACAATGATCTGGAAACCAGCCGAGCAGCCGCGTACGCAGCCTATGAGCGCGGTGGCTGCGCAGAGCTCCCATATTGAGGTCGCGAGAGTGGGTAGTAGTCTGCGCACGAAGAGGTCCGGAGATATCGCGAAAGCTTGCGCAGCTGCGCAGAGAGAAGTTGAGCGATGATGAATTCATGCAAACACGCATGGAGCAGAATACATCTTTGGTAACGTGGAGCACCTATTGGACCAGGGGAGAGGCTAATGTCAACATCAGCGAAGACTTGTCGTCACTGCTACCGACACGTCAACAACCAGAGCTGACTAAGGATAACCGCGAGCCGGAGGTGAGTGACCATGTAATTGGGAGCGGTTGATGACCGATGCGCTAATTACCTTGCCATTATGAAGGTCACCAAGTCGAAGTCCCATGCGAATGCAAATTGGGTAGTCCAGCCAGGCGCAAAGGGCAGTTGCGCACAATGAGCATTCTGACGGCGACACTAATTCCCATATCTGGAGCCCGAATGCAATAGCATTGGATGTGTATATATTCGAGAGAGGAGATTGGCTGTGCAACAGAAGAGATTACTTCTTTTGTCGAGTGGAACCAAGGTATACCGAGTTGCTCGACTTGTTCGCCGTTTCCACTGCAAAACTGGTCAAGAACCATGGTTCAGAGACTATGCGGCGACATCAGATGTGACTACTTCTTTCGGCGCACATAGCCATCTCCCACAACCATCTCCCACGTCCATCTCCCACGTCCATCTCCCACATCCATATCCCACATCCATATCCCACATCCATAACCCATGGCCATCTCCCACAACAAAGTCGCCCGACGTGGCAGCATACGCGCAGTCCATCGTGCGGATCCAGCCGCTACCCCCACAACGTCTGACGAAGACCGATATCATGCCTTGACCGGCGACCTGACAAAGTCAATCATCAACTCCGGCTTCGCCAACTGGGATGCATTCACAAAAGCGACCGGCCAACTCCTCGCAGACATCAACGCCGCAGAAAAAAAGTACACTGCAGCACACCCAACGACACACGAGATTTCCGGGATCCGGGATCTTCAGCAACGAATTCGCGAAAACAAGAACGACGCCCTCCAAAGCGTACGCAATGGAATCGACTTCCCTCCAACGCTGCTTCAAGCTCATCGCTTTGCTGCGTACTACAAGTCACCGGAAGCGTTTCTGGAAAGGAACAAGAACTTACGTGGATATGAAGAATGCGCTAGGGACAGCAAGAATAACCTTGCTTCCGCACTAAAGTTGGGTATACGCATGAAGAATTTCGACATTGCTACATTGGAGAAGTTCACGAAGTTGTGCGAGGAGTATCAAGTCCTCACTGCCCGTTTGAGTGGCCAGCCGGAAGAAGAAGCGCGACCTACACAGCCGATCTTTAACAGACTACGCGATGGCCTATAATTTGGGTACAGGCTGATATATTTCGGAATCCCCGAAGGGCTTGACTACAAAGACGAATAATAGTCCTTATGCATCTCGATATCCAAGTCTCCAAACCGTCTGTTTCCTGCAACGTGACTAGCGAGTCGGCATGGCGGCTGTGTGCTTGCGCATGGAGTTCATTCTTCCCATTCTGCTATCAATCTTGTGACTGATGCTCCAAAAACCTCGAAGGCAGTGGCTCGGCTAGTCGAACCTCCTCGACACCCTGGATAATAGCAATAAGCCGCGCTCGCCCTTGTTCAAGAGTCCAAGCGCTCGGAACATGATTGGGGTCAAGTCCGCGGAACAGATATTCGAGCTGATGATCTACAAGAATGGTTGGTCAGCTTCGTACTTGTCGATAGCCCACGCCACAGCTTGTACTTACCCCCCATATTGTCAATACATTCCAAAGTCTCGGGAAAACCACGAATGGGCTCATTCGTCCTCGGATTGTGGATAGATAGCAAAATCGTATGTCGGTCGGCTTGAGCATTATAGGCTGTCGCGTGTGTGTTGTGCTCCCTATCAAGTTCTAGTATGACAACAAAGCATAGCGTTATGCGCACTCACCTCGCTTTTCTGACCAACAAATCTTTGTACACAACAGACAGTGTGCGACTTTCGGCATCCATAGAAGCCCGAAGACGCAACACATTGTCGTGGAGACCTACAACCGTCCTTTCGAGGGAGGCAAGGCGTTGATTGAGGTTCTTGATATCGGTGCGGACAGTAGCGTACTCCATAGCAGCAGTCAAAGGGATGATGGAAATGGCTTGCAGCTGACCGACTGTAGAGTGTAGCTGCGACTCGAGAAAGGCGAGCTCAGCTTGTCTGTTGCGCATTTTGGAGTTGGTATACAAGAGCAGATGATGTTGGAGAGACCCTTCAGTGGATGTTTGGTCGACGTGAGGTAACGATTATGAGGGGATCGAAAGCTTGAACCACCCAAGAGCCGCGAAGAGAGAGAGCGCGTAATATTGAACATTCTGGAAAGCCCGCGAATATCCCTTCGCAGATGCACAGACGTTGCGAGTTGCTGTTAAAGGCTGATCGACCCCTCGGTGACTAGAGACCACTTCGAACTCGCCCATCGAAGACGTCAACATACCACTGTGACTAGAGACCACTTCGAACTCGCCCATCGAAGTCGTCAACATACCACTGCCATCATGGAGAACAACCCCTACGACATCGCATCGCAGCTTGAGGCAACCGCTGCCCAACTCCGCGCCTTCAGCACCCTCCCAGAGACTCAACGCGATGGGCCCATCAAGCAAGCTATGGAATATATGCTGGGGCAAGTCTGCGATGTATGCGAAAAGGTACGACAATTGAATCACAACTACGTCGCTCTCAACAAACAGGTTCAGGCACAGTGAGTGACATGGGAGGATTCGAAATAATCGAAACACGTATTAACAAGTATATGCCAGTATCTGGAATACCGCGATGCGCCAATATCACAGTACATACAAACTTTCTGAGATGAGAATGGGTCATATGCGCGACGTCAAGACGAATGAGCCTATCGCCGACTTTCCATTACGAGCAAAAGACTTCCGCAATCTGGATTGTACGTACCTCCCTGCATGGAACATTTTTTTTATCCACGCTGATCGATGTTAATATAGCCTCTGAGTGTGAACGTATTGCAAACGCGTTGGGAAGGGTGGAAAATTTAGGCGAAATTGGAGAGAGGCAACAAACAGTCATCCACTTGGTCGGACTCGATACTGCCGCCGTTTACCACTGGGTGTAGTCGCCACTTAAATAATAAACTTTAATTCTGTTGTAGGGCGGTCGATAGAAGACTATCGTCGTAGCTTTGGCGTGGGAGACGAGGCTGGGTCGGTGGTACGCGTATCATAGTGACATGTTGATCACGTCGTTAGAGTCAAGAGTGTACGTCGACGTGTAATTCACGGTGTTTGAGTCGACTGAACTCCAAAGAAGCAAATGGCTGATGCAGATTTCGTAGAGTTGATGAGACGTGCCGGCAAGAGGGCGGTCGGATGACAGTCAGCCGCATCGCTGACGTAATTAGCGTATTGTAGGCGTCATTTCCAGCCCGCATCGCGCATGCTTGCACCTCGGTTCTCAACACTACGGGCAGACCTCGCAAACTCATTCGAACACTGTACGGTTGCGACGTTCAGCCAATGGTACAACACCTGTTGCAACACTCCTCAACCGTGGATGAGATTCCCATGATTTCGGGCGCTGATTAATGCGCGCCTGGAATGGGCGCGTTGAGCTTCCCGAGGTCACGCGTCACCGACGCGGCGCATTTTTTTACAGATCACGTACGACCGATAGTCATGACCTGAGTCCTTGGTCAGATATCCTCGACTTTACAGGTCTCCTTCTTCCAGAGAAACGAGATGTGAGCCACCTTGCAAACACACATCGCGCACTCACTACTGTTACCATGGTTATGCATCGATGCGTTCCAAGGTTACCACCTCAGTCGCCTCCGGCAGATTAGCGTTGCAATGTACCCAACGATTCTAAGGTAGAGATCAGAGTCATCGCAATTTCATCAATGCGATGTGCGCGGATACATCAAGCTCGTATGAGTCATCTCAAACAATGTAAGGCGTCTACTCAGTATACCTAGGTGCATGGCTCAAAGGCTTCACTATGCATCAACGGCATACCCAACACCATGACGAGCGACGCATCTTCCACAGCGGAAAGTAGTTTCCATACCAAGGAAATGGCGACTGCGCTCGGAGAGATTAACCGCAACCCGCCTCGAAGGCCCCAGACTTCATCATCTACTACCAAATCGAAGGCGACATCAGCACTTCGAGCGAAGCAAGAGACGCGCAAGTTTCGCGGCACTTCCACCCCCGACCTGGCTCTTGACATCGACATGGACGAGTTCACATCCTTCACACAGTACCTGCGATCATCGAAACGCGTTCTAGCCCTCGTGGGTGCTGGTTTGTCGGTTGCTTCGGGGCTTTCGACATTTCGCGGCGACGATAGAAGATGGAGAGGTATAGAGCCTCAGGAACTTTCAAACATAGAGGCCATGACGCAGGACCCGGTGAAGGTATGGTGGTTCTTCAGCGATCGGATGAAGCGTGCGCAAGAGGCAAAGCCAAACCGGGGGCACATCGCGCTTGCGAAACTCGCAAAGGAGAAGAGTGGATTCTTCGCAATCAATCAAAACATCGATGGTAAGCAGACCTCTCAAGGCTAGGGCCTGGAAGAATGTCGACTAACACTATCTAGGTCTATGTCAACGAGCGGGCATACCGGACGAGCAGGTCGCGCAAGTACACGGCACCCTGTTCGAGATGAAATGCAGCAAACACACCTCAGACTCTACCGACCGTTGCGACTACAATACGCCCGTCTCCTATCCTGCCACCGAGGCGCTCACGATCACATCCGACATCAGCGACGCGTCCGTCCCTCTACCTCCTCTCGATCATACCCAGCTCCCTCATTGCCCACGGTGCGACAGCCTCCTGCGACCGAGCGTTGTACTCTTCGGCGAAATTTTATCGAGCAACCTCACCGAGGCTATACACTCTTTCGTCTCTTCCGAACCTCTCGATCTGTTGCTGGTAATCGGTACGAGTGGCGTTGTCCTTCCGGCAGCGATGTATATACCCAAGGCTCGCAATGCTGGTGCGAGGGTCGCATATTTCAATATGGAAGAGTATCGTGACGAGCCTGGATGCGTCTGGGCGGGCGACTGGATGTTCAAAGGTGATGCCGCGGTCATGGTCCCTGAGCTCCTAAAAGCGATCGTGGGAAATGTCGGAAGTGTGTGATAAGGAGTAAGTTGCCAATGCAATCTTAAGGGAGATAGAGTCAAGTGCTATTGGCCCTCACTCGGAGAAGCCAGGTTGCTGAACAACGAATTGAACGTGGCAACTCATGCATGGAAAAAGATTGAACAGGCCCGGAGCCTACATCAACGTTAGGTCTCCTACTTTGCATTAGCCTGCACACCCGTTCACCTTTTTTCCCCATGTTGGCATGACACCGTAGCTGTCAATCTCACTTGGGCGTGGATATTGTGTTTGTTTGCTACTGGCGCACGTGCCATGTGCGACTGCCTACTTGGGCCACGCAGCTCTCCTGCTCTTACTCCGCGACGACGTCACTCGGGTACCTACCTGATTCAATTTTGCACTCACTCTCGTCTTCCTCTTTCGCGCCTCTGCAATGCGGAAGTGACCCCAAACGCCAATCGAACAGACGTACCTGAACGATCCTTTCGACGAGGCCAGACAGCGCAGGCGTGCTCTACTGCGATTGCGACTGCTCCAATACTCTCCACAGTCTTAAAAGCATTCAAGAAGGCTTTGTGCGATGTCGTCAGTGCAGCAGACAGCGCAGCGCGCCTGGACGCTACCGCCGGCGGTATCAAATGTCACTAATCCCCTCGCGGTCGCCCTGGCTTTGTATCCAATACAGGAAGTAAGGCATACTTCCGTGAGCCTCTTACTCTATGCGCCTTGCTAATTCTGATCTGCAGGCCCTAGTCTCACTCCTGGTACCGGAGAGACTCATCGCTCTTACCCAGCTCTGCCAAACTGTTCATGGCCACATTCGCATGGACGATGCGAGTGCAAAAGCCAATCTTCTTTCCAAGACACTCTGCTCCGGATTCGGTTCGTTCGTCAGGATGTCTACTCATTGCCCCTGTCCAGCGAAGACATTCCATCCTGTGATGGTTTGCTCGAAAGGTGGATTTGGAACAGAGTCACACCCGTGTGTGGGATGTGGTGTCAACACTTGCGACGAGTGCCGCATCCATGTTTTCTACAACTTCATGACAGACGATTCTGGGCTCGATCAGCGTCGATGGTGGGCAGGCTACTACTTCCTCAACCCCATGGCTGTTGCAGTATGTCCACCTAAGAACTCCGATGGCAGCGCCTGGCATCTACCTGTCAAGGAGATGCTACCTCGCCATGACCAGGGCCGCGTGCACATTCCCCTAGCGATCGGTGCTCTAGGCGATCCCGAGCCGATTGAGCCGATTCTCGATCTGAATTTGGGTACCCACCAGTTCATCAGTCCCCGTGGGCGTACACAATTCCCCTACTCTGGCAATAACATCGTCTCGTTTCTCAACCTGACTGTCAACAAGCGCAAAGACCTCGCATGCCCTTCCTGTTACCTGGAACGCCAGAATCAAGGTGTGGCGCCTTGTTCCTGCACCCTACGGAAGCGCTTCCTAGACCGATGGTTGTGTATGCACTGCTATATCGAGGAGGTAAATGTTGATGAACAGCTCCGCCGTCATGTCGTGAAGGCAAACGAGGTCGGACAAGGCCACATACACGTGTGTGGCTGCGGAACGGAATTCACACCAGATATCATGCCAAAAGTCATGTGCAACTGGTGCAAAGGCGAGATCACAGAGCTCGAGCAGGGCACTGAGGATGATGCCACCAGTGAGAATGCCGAAGACAACAGCGAAGAAGAAGAGGAACTCGAGAACGGAGATGACGAGGAGGACCATTCGGCGGCTGACTTTGCGGGTCTGCCTCTGGACGAGTTTGGCTACGCTGAGAACCGCGACGGGTCTCTTTCGGTGTACGTGAACGGCGAGTGCATCCGCGGAGAACGTTTGGGACGAGCTATGATCCGCCAGTGGAAGAGAATCCAGGGTGAGCACGTTGAATGTACTTGCTGTATCTGCGACGAGAAGGACTCTATGCATGCTCACGCGGGGGATGATTCAGGGGACGAGGACGAAGACGAAGACGAGGGCGAAGATGGCGAGGATGACGATGACGATGATCTACCAGATCTGGAAGACGTCGAGTCAGCTGCTGGCTTCGAAGATCCATGGGGACTGGACTAAGAGTCCTGAGTCTACTGCACGCTTGTCCTGGTAGAATCACGCAGGGCACCACCGGTGAATGCGTGAACTTAGTCCCGTTCGGCAAGATACATACCAAGATGATCGCCGTATGCGATGTACATTTGCTTGTTGCGTCCAGTTGTAGGAATTCCCCGTGACCGCTCTTCCTCGGGAGAAGTCTCTAGCCTATTTACATATATAGCAGCAGATCAAAGAACGTATTCTAGTCGATACACCAAGAGTTGAGCCATCGATAGCTTCATGTCGTCTGTCAGTCGAACACCCAGATGACCAGGTGACGAAACTGTTGGTTCCTCCCCGCAGCGCGCACGACCACTTGCTCGAAGTGGACCCCTGAAGCTTGCCGTAGTGTCGTGGCGTGAAGCTTGGCACTGACACATGGACCAGAACACTGTTCCTGATCGCTTCGTCGCCGCATCCCCATCATCACCTGCACCTCCTCACGTCCCAACATCGTCTAATTGCGGCTTTGCCACACCGACTTCCGTTTTGCCAAGATGTGTTCGTGAATCCGCGGATCTCGCCAGACCTGCCGGCGAGGTACCGATTTGCACGCGTCGCGACTGGATATATTCACCACGCGCAATGAACGTATGAAGACGTCAAAACACTTCGAGAATGACCCAATACTTTCGAAATGACCGAATCATGGCGTTTCAGACGCGTATCGCGTTTCGAGGTGGCATTGACAGCGGTGAGTTGCAGTATCTTATCGGCGCGACTTCTGCCAAGACCTCTCGCCCGACGAAAGTTCGGAACATCGGTGAAATGCTCCAAGCACAGCGCATGACTGTGCGTCAATTCAATGGATAACACGTCCCGATTCCTACAGAGGCGCTCGGTCCGTCTACTCATAACCTGGTGATTTCCTCTTTTCTCTTTGCAAACAACTTTGTCATTGTATTATATCCACGATCTCCCAAATTGGCGTACCAAATTTGACCGGACGCAACTACCACAACCCTTATTCTTGTTACATCACTTTGACTCAGCGTATATGCGCCTACCAATTTAAGGTCGCAGTTCTTCTCTGGTAGCCTGGTTGCATCCACACACATAGTTACGGACGTCAACAGCAGGATAATGAAATATCTACCCACCTTTTCAGAAGACCGCAGCGCGCAGAGGACTTCCCTTAAAGACATAGCGCACGAAACAGTTGGCGAGACGTACATCGAAGAGGATCCATCGGTAGCAGAATGGTTCCGCGAATTCATTCCCACCTCACATGGCGCCGCAGAGTATGTACGCGAACTATTTCCGAGCGCACGGTGGCTGAGGCGGTATAACTTACATTGGCTGGCTGGAGACGCTATCGCTGGTATTTACAAAACCCCTGGACCCCTTGCTGGCCATTGCTAAAGAAAATGAAGGTATCACGGTCGGTCTTGTCGTCGTTCCACAAGCCATGGCATATGCTTCGCTTGCGCGGCTGTCACCCGCCTTTGGTCTTTACACTACGTTTACAGGCGCGTGTTTATATTGGATCTTTGGTACATCTAGAGATATCGTCATCGGTGTACGCTATTCATTTCACTATACCGTAATCAGCTAATCCAAGAATAGACGACAGCAGTTGGGTCCTTACTGATTGGAAGCGCCGTCAGCAAAGTTGAAGCGGAACACCCAGGGGTGTATCAACCTCAGGAGATTGCACATGCGCTAAGCTTCCTTGCTGGCGCCATTATTCTCGTCTTCGGTATCCTTCGTCTCGGCTTCATCATCGAGTTCATCCCGTACATTCCCATCTCAGCATTCGTCACCTCGGCCAGTATTACTATCATCTCGACACAGCTGCCGACTTTGATGGGCATTACAGGGATCAACACGCGTGAGTCTCCGTACAAGGTGTACGTCAACTTCTTGAAGGGCTTACCCACGGCAAGACTGGATGCGGCGATCGGTATCACATCCATCGTACTCCTGTACTTGATCAAGAACCTGTGCGCTAAGATGGAGGTGCGACAACCTCGGAAGAAGAAGATGTGGTCTATGATCTCCTCGCTGCGTCTTACATTCACTATCTTGTTGTACACCCTTATCAGCTGGCTGGTACATAGGACGACACCTGCAGGCGAAGAAAAGTTCCGGATCGTAGGTCATATTGAGAAGGGTTTCAGCCATGCAGGTGTACCAAAGATGGACGGAAAGCTCTTCGGCTTGGTGGCTACAGAACTCCCGGCGATCATCATCATCCTCATCGTCGAACACATCGCCATCGCCAAGAACTTCGGACGCAAACACAACTATACCGTCATCCCTTCACAGGAGATGATCGCACAAGGCGCTGCCAACATACTGAGTCCTTTTGTGGGTGGTTATGTGTGTACAGGCTCTTTCGGTGCTTCTGCTGTTCTCTCCAAGGCTGCAGTGCGCACTCCGTTATCCGGCGTCTTCAGCGCAGTGGTCCTAGTGTTGGCGTTGTATGCGCTCACAGCTGTCTTCTACTACATCCCGAACGCAGCGCTTGCTGGTCTGATCATACACTCCACCGTTGATTTGATCAAAGGACCAAAGGATTTGCACAAGTACTACCAACTGTCGCCGTTCGAGCTATTCATCTGGGTTTGTGGTGTTGTCATCGCATTCTTCACCGATCTCGAGACGGCGATCTACATTACTGTTGGCCTCTCCTTTGCAATGCTGCTCGTCCGCATGGCGAAAAGCCCAGGCAAGTTCCGGGGTGCTGTTGAGGTGACGCGCATCGTACGCGACGACCGCTCCTGCGATCAGTCCGTGTCGACATCAAGCGCGTCGCTATCTTCACAGCCACACGGGGAACAGACGCATCCTGCTGTAGCTATGCAGGAAGCTCGGCAAGTCTATATGCCCTACGACGTCACAGACAACCACAACCCGAACATCACCGTGGAGCCGGCATACCCCGGCGTCTTCATCTATCGTTTCAGCGAGAACTTCAACTACATCAACCAAGCTTATCATGTTGACTACCTTGCCTCTTACATTATCTCAAACACCCGACGGACTCAAGCGGATGACGGTATCCGCGCATGCGATCGTTTGTGGTGCGACGCGCCACCCACGGAGAAGCTCATCGAAGAGTCGTCATGTCTGCCCGTCTTGCGAGCCGTTGTTCTTGACTTCTCCACCGTCAACATCCTCGACATTACCAGCATCGACGGATTGAAGAGCTTACGCGAGACGCTTGATCGCCATGCAGCGCCCGGTTTGGTAGAATGGCACTTTGCTGGTGTTCACAATCGGTGGACACGCAAAGCGCTCGCCTTTGCAGGCTTTGGTTTCCCTGCTATCGTAACTGCAGAGTACACAGGAAACTGGTGTACTGCCTACACCGTATCGGCAAGTCTCGCAGGCGCGACATGCGAAGAGCACAAAGAAGTAGAAGCTGCACGGAGGGGATTGGGAGCCAGGGACGAAGAGCAGGGCAAGGACTCCACAGAAACAAATGCACTTGAGGTGCAGTTGTCTTCTACGAGCGAGAAGCAGAAGTTTTACCCGATTTACGGAGTTGACAGGCCGTTCTTCCATCTTGATCTTCACGACGCCGTTGACGCTGCAGTTCGCGATGCGAGGAAGGCTGATGAGCACGAGGCGCGCACGAGTTGTACATCGACTGCATGGTCAGGGATGCCAGCGGCCCAAGAAGAAGCATAGATGTCTGCGTCGTCGTTTTTTTCTTTCGACCCATGTCGGGTAATGGCGTTTTGCATGTCGGGCGTATTAGCGTAATTGGTGTCTCGGTCTGGCGTAGCATCAGCATTTGCATCATCGGCGCTCAAGAATGGCTAGCATTTAGAAGCACAGAATGTTCGTATCAATAATACATCTCCTCACTACCATAGCTTCCACCGACGACTGTAACCCCTTTGCCCCCATCATGTGCTATGTCGCACCTGGCGGGTACCTAGTCTCGCTACCATATGCTTCACTCCTCAAGCTCCAAGTTATAATCTCATCCCGCGTCATGTTCCCCAGAGTCATTCTCATCGCCTCCCTCACAATGTTGTCGCGCTCTTGCACACCGCCCAGTCTTGCATGTAGATCCCTATACTTGGTACTGTATTCCGCTTCCAAATCAGGCGTACGAAAGGGTGCCATTGCTTCGATCTTGTTCTTCTGCCGCTGGTACGCTAGCATGAGTTCGGCGTTGCGGCGACGGGAGTAGGCGGCATCGTCTAGAAAGGGGAAGAATGTGTTGTGAGACATTAGACGGAAGTGTATGTGTTTGTGTGTGGATCTGTATGTCTAGTTCAAGCTCGCCTCCTAGTTGAGAAGCTTATGTTCAGTGTACAACATGGATGGTACACTTTGATGACGTATATGAATATCTAGATCGGCACATGGACGCTTGCTATGGTAGAATTAGTTTGACTACAAAGAAATGTATGTGACAAACAGATCTTCCTTCGATCGTCTGGCCTCTCTCATTATTGTTCGACTACTTTCATTGAACTATGAGTGGATGCTAGTGTATACTATGATATTAGAGCAGCTCCGATATACATCGTAAGCTGAACCCCTAACTTCCCCGTTACTGCTTCTCTACCTCCAATGGCGGGACCAATAGAAACTGAATTCCACCTCCTTGCCCTCTTCCATTTTCGTTTTGTATGCTTCCATCTGCAGATGTTGCTTCCGGGTAAGCCACTCATGACAGACGAAGTGTCGATGCAGACCACGAGGCGCGACAGAGCCAGCAGCCACGATGGCTTGGTCAATCAGATTGCCATCCAGATTGGGACGGTCCCCATCTGAAAGCTGTTCCGGCCAGGCACCCTCCTTGTCTTCGTCCTCCTCATTCGGTACGAAATCCTTCGCCCTTTCCTCTTCTTCAGTGGCCTTCTTAGACCCGGTCACCCGACCATCGCACCACTCGCATACAAGCCACGAATCTTGGTCCTGTGCATCGAATGAGCTCCCACATGGACATTCTCCTGGTTCATCTCCCGCCAGCATCTCCAATATTGCCGCACCACCAGGTTTAGCTTCGTTCTCGAGGTAGCATTCAATACACAGCCATCGGTCGAGAAACCGCTTTCGAAGTGTGCACGTACACTGGTGCTTGACCTCCGTGGCTGAGCACGTCGTACAGAGTCGCTTAAGACGACCTGCAGTAACCGAAGACAGCGGTCCAGCGACAGGCCTGAAACCGGAAGAGCAAAGTGAACTACCCTTGGTTCTGAGGAATAGAGTATCGCCAAGATTTTGATCAAGTAGATTGTCAATCGGTTCGGCTTGGGCCACTAGATTGGAGTCAAATGGTAAGCCGAGACGGCCACAGTCATGCTGGGGTCGACCCTTGCCAGGCGGTAGCCTCCAGGGTGGCTGTTCTTCATCGTCTTCAGGTGGGTACCGGTAGATGGGCTCGTTAGGCGGGAGAAGGCGAACGGGAGCGTTCTTCGTCATGATGTGGCCTGCCCACCACCTTAATCCGTGTGGTCCATTATCCTCGGTCATGGAATGGTACGTCACATGTAACCTGCATTCGTCGCAAGTGTTCATGCCACAGGTGACACATGGACGGCTTTCCATGCCTGGGTCGTTGATCTCGCTGCCACATGATGCTTGCACGTGCCATTCTCCTTCGCTAGCGGGCTTGTGCTTGAGTTTACGTTGTTGGACGCCAAATCCGGGACAGAGTACCTTCGTACGGAGATTGGTACGGCTAGCGGCGCTTGAGAAGTCCAAGTTTGAGTACACCGTCTGTGAAGTTTGAGCTAGCCGGAGAACATCTTGGGGCCGAAGGTGTTCGACAAGACTAGAGAGAATGGTGTATTGGGTGGTGGCGTATAAAAATGGATTGTCCAAGCTGTTGGTGTTAGGTAGCTGCCAGGCATGGTTCTGGGTGGCGTTTTTGTCTCGACGTGGGAATCTAGGTTCGTCAACATCGGTAGCTGCGTGGTCATCTGGTGGTTGAGACATGGTTAGTTGAGCGACGGGGCGTAGAATGACTTGCGTCGACGGTGGGACTCATAATATACAGTTCGAGTGCCTTGTTGTGTTGTGTGAAGTGCACGCTTTGTCATTTCACCTTGACCTTGCTGTCACATTATGCTGATTATAAACACAACACCTAGGTAATCCGTTGTACATTTGGCAGTGTGTGCAGATGTTCGGCGAGCGAGTGTGCGATGGTGAAAACATGTAGAGAACGAATGCGCACAGAGGAGACGACAATGAATGGGATTCTGTTGACCTTCAGCACGCAAAAGGAGGCTTAGTCTGGATTGGGCTTAGCTTTGGACCCTGGCCAATCGGCTCATCGGCATTACGTCACCACACGCGAATGCTCCTTCTCTCTTCTCTACATCACATACATGACGAAGACCTCGATTTCAGCATGCCAAAGGACGACATACCTGAACATTTGAACCGTACTTCACTTCCGACAACATCACTCTCAATTCTGAGACTCACCTCATCAGCTTTATCGTACCCACCATCCGTCTGACAGTTCGTAACTCATCCATTCTTCGCATAGCGTCCGGATCCGACCGCCTTTCGTATATCTCTAGCTCCATCAAACGTACAAACTCATGGTGCACCAACAGTTCCAAACAAGCGATGATGTCTTTCGCTTCCCGTTTGAGTCGACTGTTTACTGCTCTCAGTTCCATGTTCGTCAAAGCCGTCGTGGCACCAGCATGGAAGTCTTGAATGCTTGATAACGAAGAAGCTCTTCCGGTGGATCTGGAGTTGTTGACGCGTGATCTATATCCGTTGATGCTGGCAGACACGGTACCGACCGACGAAGGAGGATAGCCTAAGTCGGGATGTCTGACAAGGCGAACGAGAATGTCGCATACGTAGTCCACGCCGGCACGAAAGGCTTGCTGGTGTGTTAGAACTTCGCTCACTTTGCTCCACTCTGGGCTCATCACGACGAGGTGAGACCCCCTCTTCCGCTTCATTCTTGTTTGTTCTTCTGCTTCTGCTAGTCACTATCTTCGTAAGAGCAATGCTGGGTTGCCTAGGTGGTGATTTCTATGGCTGTTGTGCGTACTAAATAAGATTTATGGTGAGTATCGAGCTGTCATGATCGCGCTTGATGTATTGACGTAGAAGGCAAAGTTTGCTGCAATAGTCATGCTGCAGCCCAATGGCATTCTAGAAGCATCCAGTGGGTCTACTGCACGCTCACTCAGTTACATTGTGGTATAGCTAAATGTGGAAAGCATTTTCACTAAGAGGCCCAGTAGTCTGCAGCAAAGACTCTCAACGAACGTAGACTTTCCTTCAAGACAATGTCGGCTTCAGCCGCATGTACTTGGGCATGAAACTTGTCGTAGACGATGAGCCTGGGGGTTCCAATGACCTTTACGAAATACAACATTACAACATTGCTCAACCCAGAAGCCACAGCGCGCCTACGGCACGGGTAAATCACAGCATCAGTATCACGGTCAATACGAGCGGAGACGCGGAGAAGAGACCATCGACCTTGTATCTTAGCGATCTACTTGCTGCTACCTATAATTTTCGTTTGATCACGCGACTATGAGTGTTGACAAGACCGCAGCTGCGCTGCGTGTAGTAAATTGGCCGTGACGACCTCGGGAGCCGGACAGGGGGCCCGAGCACACTTCCCACTTACTTACCTAGGTAGTCTTTGAACTTGCCGTGTCGCAACATCATCAATCCCTCCCCCAAGCTTGAAGAAATATTTAGCGCAAGGATCACGACTAAAGGGTCTGTTTGCGACTCCTGTTCGCGCACTGCTTCCCACTTTCCATCCCTATCATTCATTCCACCCCGTCTCCTCGTTGCAGCAAGAGAACAAGCTATGGGTTCCACTCAAGATGAAATCAACGATGCGATCAAAAATGGGACACTTGACGACATTAGGAGCTTTGCAGAGCTTCACAAGCGCAGACAAAACTTCGAGACACAACTGGAGCTGCTACCCGATATTCATCATCGTGGCCGACTCGCTTTCGACACTGCCATCGACGTAAACGTTCCGGAGTCGATCAAAGCAGGAGTTCCAGTAGTTTCCGTTCTGCAGCGGGTGCTCGATGCTATCGGAGCACTTTACGACGAAAACACACGTCGCAATGCAGAGCCGGTCCCGGAACGCGAAAGCACTGCTGAGCACGAGGCTCTGGTGAAAGACGCGACACCCTCCGAGCGACCTGACAACCAAAATGAGCAGCCACGCGACCAGTCACATGGGATGGAAGAAGTCATAGAATCGAGAGAGCTATTAGACTATGATGAGCCAGATAGCGCGGAAGAACAGTTCTACGAATCGGAGTCAGACTACGGAAAGCCGTCCAAAGGAAAAGGCAAGCTCAAGAGAGGCAGAAAGAAGACGAAAGACATCGAAGCCGCCAGAATTGCTATCGTAGTGGAAGCCAGGCAAAAGAGAATGCGCCTGACCCACGGCACGCCCAATAGCGACGCGAAGAACCCTAAGCGCCACCTCTTCGGTCTCAATTCTGAATTGGGAGACACGAGCGCTACGCTTTCACCGACACCCTCGTCACCGACAGCCAAGAGCGGGAAACTGCAAAACACTGTCGCAGCATCATCTCATCCTCGTGCGAGTAGCAGGTTATCCAGGGTAAGTATGCCGCTCTTTACATCTAGATCGATCCAGCTAACGGACAAACAGCAAGCCGAAGGTACACCCAGCAAACCATCTGCCGACCTACCCTCGCCGACGCCCGACAACGTAAGTCCCACCAACCTGCCAAGTCTCATCGTCAAGCTCAAGACCCGTAAACCATCTACGCCCAACCCGGTACACGTCTCAAGACCCAATCACCACCCCAAGCGCAGACGTCCACCGAAACCATACAAGAGTGCGGAAGTTGTAGACTCAGATGACGAGGGCGAGGAGATGAAGGAAGAGGCCCCTGCCAAGAGTATCAAAGAGACAAAGCGAGCGACGCGCAAAGCTACCAGCAAGACTACGAGCAAGCTTAAGACACTTGTCTTCGGCAGAAAAGAAGAAGTGGCAGTGGATGGAGACAAGGACGCCGATGTTCAAATGGCCGACCCGGAACCCATCTCAAGGAACGGTACGACGCGCGAGACCCGACAGACGCGGAGCGGAATGACCACACGTGGAAAGCAACCTACTAACATCTCCAAGGCCAAGCAAGATGCAAGGAAACCCAAACCACCAACGCCGTCAGTCAGAAAGATGCGGGAAAAGGCTCCAGTAGCTCCACGGCCAAAGCGGAATACTACAACACGGCCGCGAAGAGGTGCCATGTCCTCACCCTTTGAGTTGTTCGAGCCACCTCCCGCAGAAACCGCTATGCCCGCAGAAGAGAATGTCTTCTCGGACACGTGGTCAGACACCGCCGTATTACCAAACAGCCCTTCGCCTCCGCTCATCGCTAATCCACCTGATTCACGCCCGAAATCTTCATCATCTCCCTCGAAAACCGATACTCCATCTATCACCTCTCCAATAACCCTGACCCCCCTCGCACCCCAAACCTTCGCGCCCTTTCCCCCACTGACCCCCCGCGACCTCACCCCCTTCACACGCGGCGCCCGCATCGCGCTCGAAAATATCCTTTCAGACCACCAGTCCGAGCCGCTGACCAGTCTCATCGACCTCATCGAAGAGCTAGATGACACACGGCCGATCGTGAACGATTGGGAACATGTCACGGTGATGAAGGGCGGTTGTTGGGTGTACCAGGTTATGAGGGATGTGTGGGAGGAGGTTGTGGACGAAAGTGATGAGGAGGAAATGGAGGTGGATGTTAATATCGATGAGATTGTGGGGCGGGTTGGGGGCTGGGTTGATAGGGAGGTTGGGAGATTGGGTGGGATTGAGGAGGGGGGGTAGGTTGGGAATGGGATAGGAAGAGGGGTGGAGAGAGGGTTCGTGGAAGGGTCGTATTAGGGAGTGCGATATGGGAACAGGCAAGGATCAGAACGGAAGGATGAATGAATTGATCATGATTGTTATACATTGTATGTGAAGGTTATTCAGTCCAGCTGAATATCTATATCGCATGATATCTTGTTGCTTGGAGCGCTTCCTTATTGGGCTGCATGTCATGCATCTGCCTGGCGGCTATGATCCTACAATCACATCTCTTTACAGAATCCAAGCCAGCCCATCCCGGTCTTGGTTTTCGCTGAGTCTGCGTTCCCAGCACGATGCGTTGATTTTTCCCAGGGCTTGTTCATCGGAGCCGACCGCTGGCGTCCATGGAGAACTCTAGACTTCTAGCACAGGCTGGACGTCGCAAACATGACCGAGGTGCAAGGACCATCCCGGGCGACTCAGGATCCCTGGGGCGAAATTTTGATTCTGGCCCCCAGAGCATCTTACTCATGCGATTGATCTGATTCAGCTGCCACCGGACGAATCTGCTGGATAAGATCGACAAGATCGGCATGCGAGAACCTTTCGTACGCGAATGCCAAGCCGGGAAATGATCCTTCCAGTGCGAGAAAGGATGCGTCAGATCTTCAACAATCGAGATGACAGCCGACCGGGTTGATGTCCGCTCTGAATCGCGTAGTATGTGTCTTCGTACTCCAATGCAGACAAGCCAGAACCTAGTGTGTTTAATGTTCTGGTTTGATGGTCGCATATTGACTGCCCGCTCAGTAGGTTTGCTGTAGTTGCGGTGGACGGAAAAGTTGGTGACTTTGTTCAATCATCATCTCGATGTTCTTGGCCTCATTCATTTCAAAGTCGTGCATCAGCTCCATCTGTTGTTGCTGATTGAGCCCAGTACCCCTAGCATCCTGACTCCAGGCCGGGTTGAGATAGTCTGCCATTTCGTAGCCTTGATTCGCTGCGTACGCCTCGTTATAGAAAGGCGACGAAGCCATCTGCATATTTGTCATGTTGTAGTTGTCTTGAGGCGGCATCGTGAACGTTGGGTTCCATGTAGGTAACTCGGCAAAGGTAGTGGGTAGCGGCGCGAATTGGCCTGTAGGTGCGTAGCTGTAGGAGGGTATACTGTTGTCCATCGTGGTCTTCGGGCTCAGCTCGTTGTACGCCAATGATGGGGGCTGCTGAGGCGACGTCTGCAGTCCAGCCTGTTGTGTCGGTGCGCTTGAGAAAGGGTGGGGAGGGTTCGATAGGCCGTTGCCAAGGTTGAAGAGTTGCTGATTGTGTTCTGGTAAGTAGCCGAAAGGTCCAGGTCCTGGTACCTTGTCGGAAGGCGTGCGAACCGATGCTGTAGACGCCGTTGCTGGACTTGTGGTTCGTGACCGATTGATACCATCTACAATGTTGCCAGTGCCCACGGATGCAGTGTCGGAAGGTGAGCTGGCGGAGATGGGAACGTCGCCATCCTTATCGAAGATCCTCATGCAGGCTTGGATCAAGTTATAGTAAAGACCGATGGCGGACTCAACACCAGGCCATCGCTCGGACGCCTGCCTGATCGACTCCATAGCCACTTTCAAGTGACCCTCGACCTCTTCGCGGCTATGACGTCTTCGCACTTCGGAGTATGACAATGTCCAAAGCATGGTGTTGATGCACATGAAGATGGCTTGTGTGAAGATCCAGGTAACGTCGACGCTTTTTGTCTCGATCTGCTTCATAGTCATGTAGATGTTGTACTGGCAAGCGTCGTAGCAGCGGATGGCGGCGTCCAGGGACGGGCGAGGTACTTGTGGAGAAGGACGGTACATGAAGACGACCATGGTATTGTATCGACCGATGAACCTAGTCAGATTAGTCGAGGTACTTCGCATGCAAAGAGACATACTCACCAGACCTTGTTCAGCCCTGATCCACCGTCCATCTCAGGGCTTGTGTCTCTCCAAGCTTCTATCTTTGTCTGCATCTGAGCGAACCAAGGGTGCTGGTCGTCCTTTGGTTCGGGCTTCTTCCTCTGGTACAGCATCTTGCGTATCTCGAGTTGAAGCAGGCGCATTTTGTAGAAATGTATGCCGATCCACTTCTTGAGCGATGCTTGTGGTGCGGGCTTGATGCCTTCCCTGGTAATGTAGACATCGTCGACGAGCTCGCCGAAGTTGACATCGATGTGTTCCCGCCGTGTCGCGAAATGTGCGGGTCGTCCAAGACTATGCGACAAGCCGTAATCCATGGTAAGTATACTCCAGAACAACCGGCGGCGCATGTCGACTTCGAGAGGGTCTGCCTGACGTCCACCAGAGCCCATGCTGATTGTCTTCTCCTCGTGTAGGCCCAAGGCTTGACACAATCGTACGCCAAGACCTATTATGTAGTAGACTGCGGTCCTCGTTGGTGTCAGGAGCGAATAACCTGCGACTAGGCCAAAACATTGCAGGGTCTTGAGGTTCATAGGCTTGATGGCGGCTTCGAAGTGTTTCAGGGCGGCGAGATAGTAGCTGTCGGCGAGGCCTGCATACTGGGTGTCCATCTTCTGCAGGCTGATGGCGATGACCATGCGCAGACAGTAGTTCTGGTAAGGATCCGTGGAGCCGTTGTAGACCTCATCAACATCTTTGGTGAAGGTTGGTTCGTGGAAGATGGGGTACATGGGGTGCACTAGTCAAGTCAGTTGATGTCGAGGTTGCAAGGAGACAGCCTTACGCGCCTTTGCAGTAGAAGAGCTCTACCAGTAGGTTGGTGAGGTCTCTGTTGGGCAGTTCTTCGGCCGCGACGTCGCTGACCATTGGGTAGATCTTGGAGGTGGGTCGCTGATCTTCCTGGGCGAAGGTGTCCTTGATGTTCTTCGCCTCGGCATGTGGCACGATCTCAGAGATGCTCTTTGACTCGGTGAACTGCTTCGCCAGCTGCATCACCAGCCGGGTGATGGTGATGCCGCTGGAAGGCCCTAGGAATTTGGACTCGTCGGAGTCCTGGACACGCACCGTGGCTGCCCCACGCATCACATCTTCAGGGTCCGGTTCCACGTCGTCCCGTTCGAGATCAGCCAGCTGCTTCTCCAGGTCGCGCACCTTCTGCTGCAGGTGCACGACATAGTTCCGGGGTATTTTGCGTCCCTTGGTGGGGTCATAGTATTCGCAGTGGGAATTGGTGCGCTCGCATGGCCCGCATCGAGGGAGTCCGGGGTCGCATCTCGTCTTGCGCTGGGCTCTGGTCAGTGGACATTACGTAGCCAGCCGTGCCCGGGATGATGCTTACCGTCCGACAACGACAGCAAGCTGTCAGAGTGTGGGCGATGCGACTCTGGCCGGTGGTGGTGGTGCCTTCCTCAGACGGGTGCGGGGCCCCTTCCGTCTTGGTGTGTGTCGCAGTCGCGACTTCCATCGCTCGTCTCTCACCACGGGCGGAGGAGGACGAGGGAGCTGGCTTATGATGCGCCTGGGATGTGGGGGAGATCGACGCGCACGTCCATGCCCGGGAGGTTTGTCGCGCCGGCGAGGTCTGGTCCTGCGCCCTCAGTCCGTGAGGCCGGCGAGATGGCGATGTGGGAGCGAGTTCCTGAATACGGTAGCGGTGCCTGGGTAGAGGAGCAGCCGAGCAGTACCACCGGAGTGTCGTCCGGTGGGTGTATCTTTAACCAGGAAGAAGGAACGAGGCGCGACGTCGACTGGGCCACAAAAAACGCCTGCGCATTACCGAGCGTCCCCAATCAGACGGCGCCAAAAGGAAGTCGAAGCATGACACGCCCCCGTCGCTGGTGCGGCGCAGGCTGATGGTGACAGGCCCGGCCTCTGTCCAAACTCTGGGAGCCGAAGAAAGACGTGCAGCGTGGGCATCAAGCGCGACCAGGCTCTTGATAGGCTGCCTCCTGGAATTGGGCCTCGAACGCTCGGCCAAGCATACGTCTATCCTCATCCCGTCGCTCGCAACCGCGTCACACCCGTCCCTTTCAGCATCGCTTTCTCCCTGGCCGACTCAGCGGGGCAACACCGCCGTCCGCCGCTTCTCCATTCGGCCACAGAGCCGCGGCATTACGAAGTCCAGGGTACCGCGAGCCCGCTACGCCACCCGTCAACCCGCTGTTCAACACCACGAGAGCGCCAAACCACCAAATACATCGCGTGCTGTACCGCCTTTTTGGCAAGGCTGTCCGCGGACCTGATCTCTGCATCGTCGCGCTAGACCCCCAACGTGCATTGCACCGAGCTGGTAAGTGCCGTCCCGTCTATATCGATCGTCAGGCGAAGGGCTTTCCATCTCCGTACCGCCTTTGAACATGTAGTCTACAGCGATACTCATACATCGTGCCTAGTGCCATCTCATTTGATTCCGCTTTCCTTTTTTATGCCAGTTCTCGTCTGAACCCTTCCGCACTGTAATTCGCCCAGCGTCAGGTGACCACGCGATGCATACTTACTTGTCCTAAGATAGAAGGAACATGGTGCTGGAAACGCCGCTGCTCCGGGTGAGCAGACCCGTGGCTGCTTGTTCGCGATGTCGAGCCGCAAAAGTCAAGTGCGATGGAAAGCTGCCCGCATGCACCGCCTGTGAAAAGTCTAATCGGGCCTCTGAGTGCTCGAGCACGAACGATCAGTTTGCGCGCGGAAAAGAACGGAGCTATGTTGCTACATTGGAATCCAGAGTCGAGAAGCTCGAGAAGAAGATCCAGGAAGCACGGGCGAGGCGGAAGTCTTCAGGCGTTCTAATGCTAGACATGTCTGAAAACTCGACCCCGCGTAGAGCGTCTGCCGATACCATAAAAGCAACTAGACCCATCAGCAAAAGAGCTGCACGACGGAAGGAAGCATCAGAGATTGATGACCTGGTGTCAGATTTCGGTCTTCTGTGAGTGCGCCATATCCACCTTAATGTGCTGCACTAATCCACCAAGTGCCGTGAATGCCACTGCGAGAGACTTCTATGGCTTCACAACAGAAATGTCTTACGCCCGCCTGATCCGATCAGCG
Source organism: Alternaria viburni (assembly GCF_023758015.1). Classification (NCBI taxonomy): domain Eukaryota; kingdom Fungi; phylum Ascomycota; class Dothideomycetes; order Pleosporales; family Pleosporaceae; genus Alternaria; species Alternaria viburni. The sequence goes on from NW_026055780.1 coordinate 386,761, forward strand.
AGCGCAAAAGAGCCACTACCCGCAGACCTGATCAAAGCACTACCTCCAAAGTATGCAGCAACGCCACTGATTCAGCACTACCTGAACAACATCTTTACTCTTTGGCCAGTCTTCGAGGAGGCTACCCTCTACTCCTCTGTGGATGCCGTCTACCAGCAAGGTGACAATGCAAAACCTTGGGATCGGTGGAGCGTGCGCATGGTGTTGGCCATCGCATGTCTCTCCCAGTCCGAGTCGAGAGGTGACACCCACTACTCTGATGCCGTCGGACACATGAATGCTGCGCTAGAAAACGCTGAAGACGTGCTACATCCAGGCTACGTTTCTAGCATTCAAGCTTTGATACTCTGGACCATCTATGCTACTATGGACCCGCATCACTTCGATAGCTGGACACTAGTGGGCGCAGCTTCCAGAGCGATGGTCGATCTCGGTATACATCAAGACCCTTCTAAGAATGTAGCAATGTCAAGAGCAAAGCTAGAGATCAGGAGAAGAGTGTACTGGTGCGTATACTCTCTAGACAGGTAAGGCCGCGCCTCACGCTTCTTCTCTCTCTCTCTCTCTCTCTCTCTCTCTCTCTCTCTCTCTGCTTGCTAACCACATGGTAGATCAACATCGCTCGTCCAGACTCGCGCCTTTTCATTCTCAGACGAGGCTGCACACGTCGGCTTTCCATTCTATAACGCCTCAGTATCTCCAAAGTTTGCCTCGCCTACATCCCAAGTCTTCCAACAGTCTTTCGACACCGCAGTTGATCTCTTTAGGATACGAGAGATACAATCTGAGTGGTACATGGATCTCTTCCAATCTGGGCGCGAGCCCTGGCAGGAACCCTACCAATATATCTGGAAGCAATATAACAGGATGTCGGAGTGGTTCCAAGATATGCCACAAAGCACTTTACCCGCCGTAAAGTCCTTCTTCGAGCTCGAACTTCTTTACAGCTATGTTTACATTCTCTCACCAAGCCCGCGGATACCCCACATACACGAGTATGCGCAACGGCTGATCTTTGAACATTGCATCGCATATGCTACAAACCTCTTGGCCGTATTGGATAAGCCGTCTCATACAGTCAAACCTCCGGTCACCTTCTATGACGCCATGCGTGCGTATATGACAGGCCGACAGTTTGTCGATGTTCTGTCGCGCAACATGGAAATGATTCTTGACCCAAGACCACCAGTGCCTCCAACACCACTGGCCCCTCAAACGGAATCAGAAGATCCGCTTGCACCACCCGCGCAAATCAGCGCACCGCCTTTTCCGTCGCCACTGCTACCAGAGGGGCAAACTTCGCCATTGGATCCTACAAACCGGGCGATAAACGCTATCCACGACTACACATCAGTACTTTCTAAGTTCGGGTTGAGATTCGGTTTCACTCACTGGCGCGATCGCTTCCAACGAGAGTCAGCCGCTCTCTCCGCTCAGCTCTACCAACGCCAGCAGACGTCCCCACACACCTCGCCTCCAGTACAGCAGCTCCCACCGCCCGTGGATTATCCTCCGCAATGGTTACCGATGCCGTCCGTGTCGCCGCAAGCGCCGAACTTGATGTATCCTGGCGGCCCAACAACACCACCCAGTCTCTTCCCACAATCTAGTCCTTTCGCCAGCTCAATGTCTTACACCGGCACCTCGTACGACGGATCCGGCCACAGTCCGCAACCACACGGTATGACCTTCGATGCGAGCCCAGGTCAGCAAACGTGGGCTACCCCATCACCTCAGCCGGTACCAGAGTTGCCGCAACCTTCCGGTGGTCAGAAGAGGAGGGCGATGGTGTATGGTCCGGGCTTACCGGCGCCGCATCAGGGTCAGGGTCATAGCCCTGGTGCGTCGTCGATATCAGGGCAGGATAGCAATGGATGGACACAGCAGGATCAGCAGCAGCAGCAGCAACAAGATCCAAACAGTTACTTCCAAGTACCGTCTCTACAGCAGCAGCATAGCAATTCCTGGACGCAGGATCCGTCGCAAGGCAATTGGGGTTGATAGAAGCAAGATCGCAATACTTATTCTGTCCAATGATATGAAACCTGTCTGATATTCTGTTGTTGCAAACCGAGCACCTTTTCGCATTAAATCCTCTAGCAAGCATGTGAACTACAGTACATGGCGGGCCCGTAATCCGACCTGACCTCGTACGTGAGAAGGCGTTGCTTCCTACGGGGGATAATCTAGTCGCTTAAAGATCCATTAAATTACTCCGTTGTCATTCGGTTTTCCCAGCGCATCCACTGAGACTTAGCCAAGCCTTCTTTCAGCAGATGAGCCGCAACATGATCTTGTCTTTCCTCCCAATCGCGAAGAACCTGATAGCAGAACCCGCACCTCAAGGACTCAGGATTGAAGTCAGGATTACCCTGCTTCAATCTAGAAACTGAATGCTTGCTGACGTTGCCTCTCCGATGGCGCTCTTTCATGTGAATCAAGAGCTGGTCTTCGCGATAGAAGATGCGAGATGCGGCATCTTTGTGGATTGCGGAAGGCTGTACGCCTAGGTTGCAGACCCAATGGTACGGCCAGTAATGTACAGCTGTTTCGTGACGGTCCCATTCAGAGCGGAATTGGAAGGACTTGTTGCAGCTTGACCAAGTGCAGTACCATGAACGGCTTTTTGGGCGTTTAGTAGTTACGGGGCTCTTTTCTTCTGTTTCGCGGGCTGATGCCGTAGCATTGAATTGGTTCGGAACCTGCACCCAGCTTTTGCGTCCTCGGCGCGGACCCCTGGAATCGACAGAATTCTGACTGATCCAACTCCCTGCACTGCTCCCAGAATTTATTGAACTATCCGAGCCAGCTATGCTACCAGCCACATCGTTTGTAGGCAGGAGAGCTCGCGACATCCGGGCTCTGAGTCTAGAATCTTTCCAAGTTCGGGAGTTGTGTTGTTTCAGTACTTCGAGTTCAGACTGCGTCATCTTTGTCGTGCTCGGGATCCGAGCTTCAAATTTCGATGTGCGGTCCAATTCAGCTATTAGCTGTTCCGTTGTTCCCGTTCTTAAGATCAAAGAGTAATTATCCAAGAGTGAGTCAATGGCAGTCGAAGGGATGGCTTCCTCTGTGAGAGGGGTCGCGAGATATCGCTCGAGAGAAGTTGTGCTACGGGCGGGCGACACTCGATCCAGTTCCCTGAGACTCTCGGCTGAGACGGACGTCGATGCTTGTGAGGGCGTCTCCGATACTGAGCGCTCCCGACTTTCTTGTGGTGACAAAGCAACCGGAAAACCTAGCAGAAGACATTAGCTGTTGCATTCTGGATAGTCCAAGGTTTCCAAATGGCTGTTGGGAGTAAAAGAAGTAAAGGTAACGCACGGATATGAGCCGTGCGGTGTCTGGCGTTACTGAACCACGTCTTGACACATTTCTTGTCCAGCCCCGTTCGTTCCTGCAGATCGTTCATCTCGCGTGTGCCAGGGTAGCGGTTTTTCGAGAAATATGCCGACAAGATGGTCCTGTTCTTCGAAGATATATTTGACCGTCGTGATAGTTGCTTTACCAGCGGTCTGGTCGGATCGCGGGACTTATTGGCCGTATATGAGTGAGTCTGATCGTTCGAATGCAAATTCGGGCTTGTTGGGCCCATCTCAAATGAATCCAGAGATAGAGACTGGCCAGCGAGGTTTGCTTCGGTAAGCTCAAACCGTTCTGGGGCGGGTTCCAATGGTTTCAGAATATCGTTTGGAGATGCGATTGGCTGTTCCAGATGGAAAGAAGGTAGTGGTAAGTCGTTGTCTACGGCAAAGTTACCACATACGCCGTGCTGTTCGCAGTAGAGGGGCGGGAAGTCGCACACGCAACCCAAGTCCATGGTCGAATCTGCTTCTAGACCAGTTGCGTGCTCTGATTCAGGCCTGGGTTCGATCGAAAGAATGGGTACATTCCCCCATAACATTGTGTCCATAGCATCTTGCTCTTCGAGAAATCGCTGATAAGTTGCGTCTTGGTTCATATTTGGTTCAAGATGTTTGGGTTGAATCTGGAAGGTGCATTCCGCGTCCATGGCAGCGGTAATAGAATGGAAACGAAGTATAATGCAGCTGATAAGTAATCGGTACGAAAGATTTGGCTGACAGCTTGTAAGCGCTTGATGGTGACATGGCGAAAGCTGGGGTTCGGCTCGCTATTAAGCTACCCATGGTGAGGCTGAAAAACAAGGTGAGCGGCTTGACGTTCGTGGCTTGATGTTCGAGGCTAGGAGACGGGGAGCAGCGGTGTCGTCGTTGCCCGATTGGCTAATGCTAGCACCGCATCCACTAACGCGATGCAGAGGAACAAGGGGAGAAGGACGCAATATGTGCACAGTGACGTTGCACAGGATGCCACGGGGGAAGTAGATGGAATCGTGGGGTTGTCGCGAAGGATGGACACGACGCGCACGCGTCCCAGCAGGGGATCGCCAGGGCAGGCAGGGTCGACCCCCACTTGACGCGGGGCATCCGCCGCTATCTCTGCGCAACACCCAGCAACCAATCTGACACCCGACGAAATGCCTTACATCACCCTCGCGCACGCATCGCATTACTACCCAAGATTTTTCCAACTCCCAGAGCCACCCTGAAGCATCCTAAACCACCACCACAATGTCCACCCCCCTCGAGCGCGCCCTAACCGCCATCGACGCAGCCCACGCCGAAGACCCAAATAAAGTCACGATCAATGGCACCGAGATGCCCTACGAACTCCACTACGCGCAGAAATGCACCTCCTACCTCGAAAAGCGCGCCCCCTCCGCCTCCGAGCCCCTCCGCCTCGCCATCCGCGCCCAACACTTCCGGCGCTGGGAAGTGCCTCGCGCGAGCTACCCCATGACGCGCCCGGGCTACCACGCCTGGCGCACCTTTCTCAAAAAACGACAAGCCGAGCTCGTCGAACAAATCTGCCTCGATGCCGGATACACCGCTGAAGACGCGTCAACAGTTGGCAGTTTGATCCGCAAAGAAGACCTCAAGGTGAATGAGGAGACGATGGTGTTGGAGGATGTGGCGTGTCTTGTTTTTCTGGACGACCAGTTCGAGGCGTTTGAGAAGGAACATGATGAGGAGAAGATTGTCAAGATTTTGCAGAAGACGTGGGGGAAGATGACGGAGAGGGGGCATGAGCTTGCGTTGGAGATTCCGATGGCGGGGAGGCCGAGGGAGGTTGTTATGAAGGCGCTGGAGGGGAATTGATGATGGGCATGGGATGGAATGGAATGAAATGAAAAACGAATGGAATTGAAGTGTGTGATTTCTGTAGATTATGTGGGTGTGCCATTTGTTATGTTTGGGTATCGTTCTGAGCCTGTGACGTCTTTTTCCCTCCTCTTACAACCAGTATGTCCACGGGTCGTAGCCTAAGCTCCGCCCTCACGCTTAGCGTACTCCTCCTCCATGGCCTCCTCGTACCGCTTCTCAGCTTCCTTCTCCTGCTCAGTCTTCTCGCCGTTGTTCGCGTTCGCGAGAGCTCGTGTAGCGGCGTTCTGTATGTCGTTCTGAGCCTGCGCAGCAGCTGAAGACTGGGTCGCTGGGGTGGACTGCGAGGTCGCGGATGGCATTGGGACGGGCATCTTGGTGGTTGAGTTTGGTGGTGTTTGTAATGTGTAGAGTTTGAGTGTTTGATGCGAGATTGGGTAGTTGCTCGGGATTGGGTGTGGAAGATGAGAGACGTTGGAGGGACGCGTGAGGGGGCTATATACTGCTATACAAATGACTGGTGTTGCGTCATTGTGGCGGTGCGGGTGTGGCTGGAATCTTCCAAAGAACGTGATTCGCCACTGATCTTCGTTTGGCGACTTTCGCATGTGAAGACCACTGGCAGGTGCTGTTTGCACAATATGATGCGTTTTTACTTTAGGAGAGTTGTCTTCTAAATCATTGAAGGGCGATGCAATCATGGAGTTGACGTGGTGATGTAGACACAGAAGGTCGCAATACATCATCCCCTCGTCCTCTTACCACGATCAACGCTTGTTCCGTGCTTATTGCTTACAGCATTACTGATATTTTCAAATCGACATGTTGTTCTATACAAGCATTTTGCTTCTGTCTATCGCATTTTGCGTTTCTCTAGGAGATGCTACTAATACGCTCTCTGGGTCTCTCAAGCCAACACCGACGCGGTTGCACTCCCATGCACATCCCCATGTACCTACATCCACCAGCTCACCTCTCGCCATGGCGAAACAAGGCCATCCTACCGAAGGCCCCGCCTATTCAAGCTGGGCCCTTGCAGCAATCTCGTCTGCATCTCTCTCCACTACATCCCAGTGTCCACCCCTCCAATCCCTATGCGGCAGTGTCGGTTGCTACGATCCGAGTACAGAGCAATGCTGCGCCAAGAGGGGCATTTGCAAAATCACCCAAAACTGCGTCGAGGTCCAGCTACACAACGGCACGATGGCGGCAGGATGCTGTCCTGGTGGAACATCAGCTTGTGATGGCGTGTGCTTCGACGCATCCGCCTCCAAGTGCTGCGCTGCACCAGGCGGCACTCATGGGCTTTGCTCTGCGAACCAGGACTGCTGTGGAAACATGTGCTGCGATGAAGGCGCGGTTTGTGCCAATGGATTCAACGGTCCGATGTGCTGGCAAAAGCATGATAAAGGCACTGAGGAGATTGAAGGCCACGCCTTTATTCCACCAATTATTCCCGTTCCGAGTACGCAAAAGAGCGGTAGCGTGAGGATCAAAGCTCCCGGAATCTTCCACGCTCTATTGTTCTTGGCCCAGTTTGTGGCTGGTAGCTCCGAACAGGCCTTTCCCGCGACGCGTCTCCAATCGCTACCAATACCCCATGGAGCAGAAAACCCGGACATGGGCAATTTGACCGCATCCCCGAACAAGCGTTCATCCTGTGAGCCATTGGAACCCTGTGGTAGCGGCTGTCAATATAAACCATCTCAGTGCTGCTTCCGGGAGGATGGTACTTCTGGTTCATGTAATGCAGGCGATGTGTGCTGTCAAGAGTACTGTTGTCCTTCCAATACCATATGTATGGTCGCATCTGTGCCGCACAGTTCCGGACCGTGGTGCTGGCCGCCAGATTTACCGAGAACAACAGCGAACGTGCCATATGATCCGTTTCCTTGGCCTCACGACGTGGATGGGACAGGCTTCAAGAACACTCGAATCAAGAACAGCTCCGCTGGAACGCGACCATCCAGTGTGTTTTGCCTCATTACGTTCTTACTTTCGTTAGTGATCGCAACCTCCGCTTTGAGATTAGTGTCGATGAGTACCACTGCAACGACTGTGGGCGAACCGCTGAGGACGGTCACCACTACTATGCCGCCACATACGACAACTGGAATGGATAGCCACGTTGTTTTACCCGATGAAAAAGACCTGGATGCTGCAGGCCACGGTGGTCATGGTCACGGCGGTCACAACGCTGGAGATCATGCTGGAGGCGGTCATAACAACACCGCAGCGCGACCGGCTATACCACGACTCTTTCGACTCCTGGTCTGAAAGGGGAAACTCTGCCGTTCCAGCCGTGATTTCATCATGGCATCTGCCGACTCCCTTGCCTCGGAATAGAAGCATATTTAATGATTATCATGGGAGTGTCTGGGTCGTCGGCTGGGAACTTCAAGCGAGAGGGGTGGCAGCGAAATGAACGGTGTTTTCTTTTCTGTTCTTGCTGTATGTAGGATGGGCGGGGCCACATATCATGCAGATTTAGGACTAAGGATGGATCTGTCGTCGGCCGAATTTGAATGACGTAGATACTGTCTATCGCGTCAGTACAAACGAAGTGCAGATTGTCGAATCTCGTGAAAATATCGATAGGCTCAGACTTGCCTTTTTTAATATCGAATCAATGACACCAAATGCGTAGAGGATGTCCTATCTATTGCTAGATAGGAAAGCCCCGAGGAAAAGCATTGGTGCCTCAACCGCTTGCTCGGTCTGTAATCATAGCCAAAGGGGAAATGAGAACAAAAGAGTGACTGACCTTATTGACTTAGAACATGCGTGCCTTTCGTCTTGCCCGTCTCCATTTTGGCAGTGCGAGCGCCAAATTGTATCGCACGCTTCTTCTCTGCAGCTACTCTTTTCATGCCCAAGTGCCATGCCAACAAACGAAGTGCCCGCTTCCCGGGCTCGAGCAGCTGTGCAGGGTCTTCGCTATCGGTGATTTGCTCTAAGCCGAAATCGCATTTGGACGTCACCGGAAGACGGAGGGCTAATGCTATGAAGTCTTCGTCCAGGAAAGGAAATCGGACTTCTCTACTGCTGTTGCTGATCACGCGATCATCACGACCCAAGTTTCTCTTTCCCAGACGACTGAAATCGAGTTCCAGCTCTTCAATTAGGCCAGGATACCCGCGCCGAGCAAAGGCTGTAGCGTGTCGTTGGTACCCACCGAAGAGCTCGTCAGCACCGAGTCCGGAAAGAAGTACGTGCGCGGTAGTGGAGTAGGGCTCAGCTTTGGCCTTGGCCACAACGTGCGACAAGCCAACTCCGCGGGAAGCGAAGTAAAGTGCGTATGATATGGACAGATCCATTTCCGTGTTGTGGGGATGCATCAACGCCATGACGGTGCTGCGATGAGCTTGTGTCTCGGTATAGGGCACGTTGACCTCGACGAAACGCCACTCACGTCCAGGACAAATCTCTACCAGCTCTGCAAGAGATGATCGTCCAGTGACACGGTCGGGACAGAGCTCGTAGGGACTGACGTCTGGCTCGAGATTGGAGTGAATCCGAGGGTTCTCAAACGCGACATTGAGTAGGTCGACAGGTTCGCTTAGTGGTAGAAGTTCGTGACACATGCGCGCGAGGATTGTGCAGTCCAGGCCACCAGAGAAAAGAACGGCTACGCGTGTTTCTCCCCAGACTCCAAGCTTCGATTCCCCAGTCACTGCCTCCCGTATGTGTTGAGTGCGCAATTGGAGTGATCTCTCTAACGACGCCCTTAGCTGTTCTACTGCCCCAGCATCCTGTGAAGCAGAGTTACTGTCGATAGTCTGGTCCATGGCTGGGAACGGCAGAGTCTGAATCTGTTAGCATAAGTCGTGTGTCAGATGACTTACCTACGAAAGACAACCCAGAGTCCTCTTCTTGATCTGAGCGGCGATGCGGAACTCTCGTTACTGGGAACGATTTTGACGTAGGGTCTGCCAGCTCTACGTCTATAACATAGATACCATCGGCTTCCACCTCGGCCCACGACTCACCAGAGGCATTATCGCATACGCTAGAGAGTACAAGAGTGCCATCAGAAGTAGACTTTTGGAGCAGCGAGCGCCTTCCTAGGCAGTCGCGTCCGTAGTAGATGCGTTTGTGCGATGCATCGTAAAAGACGAGAGCATATGGGCCTCGCACGACTGACAGCAGCTCGATGACGCGTGGCATAGACGCCTCGCGCGTTCCAGTACATGCGTCCAGAAGTTTGGTAAAGACTAGCTTAGAGTCATTACCATCAATTGCCTGTCCAGCAATGCTCCACGCCTCCCCATTCCAGCAGAGGACGGAGCCGGTCGTATCATCTCTAAGTGGCTGCTCAACGATGTCGTTGCCGCGGAGAGCAAGAACCGTCGACAGGAAAGTCGCGTGAAGACGCGTTGAGACGTCCTTGGCGTTGGATTCGACAACGGTCTGGTGCTGCCCTGTGCTGTCTGGCCCTCTATTCCGGAGCAGTCGCTGGGTGTTGGCGTCAGGTATCACGTGTTCAGTCCGACTGAGCGAGAAGAAGATGCCGCACATGGCTGGGCTGATGAAATGGCGACGCAGGTCTGGTGTTGGCAGTGGCACGGCTGCAGTTGCTTGACGCGCTAGCGGCGGTGGCTCGGAGACTCGGCTTCTAGATGCCGGGAGACCATGCGGACGATTCACACACGCAGGCGCAGCAGACGTCAATCACCAGAGCACTTGACTTATATTCCCCCTGCGAGAGCTGTTGTGAGCTCTATTCCAGACCCATGGACGCTTGATCAACCACCCACAGCCCATCCATAATCCCCCCGTCGCACTCGGTCTATGTCTCCCCCGAACGCAACTCCGCAACCCGATGCAGCCCACGACAGCCACGCCGAAAGGGAGCTAGATAAGGTGCACGACCAGCACAATGTAGCCACGAGCAACCAGAGCGCGCCTTCCGTAGAGCAGCGTACAGATTCCAAAGCACCGACGGATGACGCGAACACGGCGACTGACGCGGGGCAGCCTAGCCATGTCGAGGCCCAAGACGAGGGGCATGATGGCAAGGAAGAGCCGACAGATGGGGTAGAGAAAGCACCTGAAACACCAGAGGAGACGAATGCTGCCCCAACAGGTCTCGAGGAACCCCAAGAGAAGGACACAGAAGCTGCGCAGCCAGCATCTACCGCGCCGATAGACGAGCTCACCACCAAGACAGAGAGCACAACGCTAGACCGAGCATCAACACCACCGCCGGGGCTCAGCGAGAAATCAGCAGGGAAAGCGCCCATACAATCGCCGTCGCCTCCGCCCCCTCCACCCAAAGACGACAAATACCTCACGACCAGCAACGTGCCCAGCCGAACCACATCCCCAATGTCGCAGGAACGATCGAGTGGGAGAAATTCGGAAGATGCTGCGGCCGACGACTATGGGACGAACCATGACGGCACAAGCGACGCGGTAGACAACTCGCAGGAGGAGATACAGAGCATCATGGATCAGTTCCAAGGGGATGGTGGGCCTGGCGAGAACGAGATCATGTCGCCTAGATTGGAAATCGCAAACCCCATGCTGGAGTCGCCGTCGACCCCGTATCCGCCGCGAAGATCAAGTCTCGTACCGCTCGACAAGCCCCTTCCCATTCCGGCTGACGATTCAGCCGCGACCGCCCCGCTCCAATCACCACCTCCTCGCACCTCCTCCCTACATCGCGTAGGCACCGGCACGTCCTTCGCCGAACCGTCATCGCCCAGTGCACATGCCTCGAAGTACAAGCCAGCGCAGCCAGCACCCGAGCCCGAACCAGACCTACCCTTCGACTTCCACCGCTTCCTCGAACAACTACGCCATCGCACAGCAGACCCCGTTGCCAAGTTCCTGCGCTCTTTCCTGCTCGAGTTTGGAAAGAAGCAATGGATGGTACATGAGCAAGTCAAGATCATCGGTGACTTTCTCGAATTCATCAGCAAGAAGATGGCACAGTGTGAAGTTTGGCGGACCGTCTCAGACGCCGAGTTTGACAACGCGAGAGAAGGCATGGAGAAGCTGGTCATGAACCGGTTATACACACAAACGTTCTCGCCTGCGATCCCGCCTCCAGAGCCAGCATCACCACGCAAGGGTCGACGGAGACAGGAGCCGCCTGGACCAGGCCGTAGGGGCCAGCATCAGGAGGATGTAGAGCGGGATGAGGTCTTAGCGCAGAAGGTGCGCATATACAAATGGGTCAGCGAAGAGCATCTGGATATCAAACCGGTAGGCGACAAGGGCCGCAAGTTTTTGCATCTCGCTCAGCAGGAGCTATTGAAGATTAAAAGCTATCGGGCGCCTAGGGACAAGATTATCTGCATCTTGAACTGCTGCAAGGTCATCTTTGGTTTTCTGCGGACGTCAAACTCTGATCAATCAGCCGATGCTTTCGTACCACTGCTCATTTACACAGTACTACAGGCGAACCCCGATCATCTCGTCTCCAACGTACAATACATTTTGCGGTTCCGGAATCAAGACAAGCTTGGTGGAGAAGCTGGCTACTACATATCATCGCTGATGGGCGCCATCCAGTTCATCGAGGGTCTCGATAAGACGTCATTGACAGTGACCGACGAGGATTTTGAGAAGAATGTCGAAGCAGCCGTTTCGGCCATCGCTGAGCGTCACGCAGCTGAAGAGGCCGAATCTTCATCATCATCCGCATTATTGCATCCTACTGCGCCTGGCCACAAGCGTATGCCATCACCCCATTATCATCATATAGCGGAAAAGACAACGCCATTGCGACCAGAGCTTACACAAAGAAACTCCATGGAGGCAGAGACCGCAGGGCCGAGACGGTCAACAAGTCTGAAGGATCGCAAGTCCGAAGCGGAGCAGCCAGAGGAAGAGAACGCAGCCGTTGCAGGCCTACTGCGAACAATACAACGGCCGCTCAGCACCATTGGTCGTATTTTCTCCGACAACGATACAAACCATCCGTCTGGACCTGCAGCGGCCCAGAAACCACAATTACCGCCACGTGCGTCAACAGAGTTTCCCGGCAACATGAGCGAGAAGCAACGCCCATCGCATGACGAAGACCGGCAAAGGCAGAGGTTGACGGCTGAAGACGCCGCAGCGCGACAGGCTTCAGCTGAAGCAGAGGAAGCGAGGCGCATACAACGGCAGGAACACAAGGTCGTAGTCGAGACGCTGACAGGCATGTTTCCCCAGCTGGACCGGGATGTCATCGACGATGTCGTGCGGCAGAAAGAGGGCCGGTAAGTTCTTTTTCGATTCATTCCATGCATGTTGCCAGATACTAATGATTGTCTAGGGTCGGTCTTGCAGTCGACGCATGTTTAGCATTAGCGAATCCTTGATAGACTTATTCATCTTCTCGGTCGAGTTCTTGGAGGAACTTGGCCTTTTCGTAGTAAACCAAGAGCTATTCTACGTTGCATCATCTACACCATTCATCAGTTCTATATTCTACTTGTGCTCACCGCAGCAAACGCTCAAATATTCTACCTACTCGTCGTTCACAGTTCGGTAGTTCGCGTGACCCTTAAGAGCACATGACTCTCCATTGGGATACATGGCAAACGATGGAAATATATTTTGGTACGCATTTCCACAGTTGACGCGAGAGTATGTGACATCTTACGCGTAAAAGAAGAGCGTTTACTATGACATGTGCTTGTTCGCGTTTGTATGCTTTGAACTTGTCTGTACAGTCTTCCTCGTTCCCCAGTGTCTCTTATATTTTCAACATCAATTCCACATTCAAGCATTTCTTGTACAGGCTACTTCTCACAAGAAGGCTGTATTGTCTTGTTAAGTACAGCGGAATAGATTCAGCGCCCTGTCGATAACCATGTCCGGTCACCACCACTCGCTCCTGCCTGGTCCGCGCGGGCCACCGATCGAACGCGAACTGCGCGCTCTTTCACTTCCACTTTCACTCCTCCACCATCTGATCTCGAGCTCACCTGATTCAATGACGCAACACCGCCTCGCTTATTTCGCACAGCCGATACTTTGTTCCGCGATAGCAAATTTGGTGTCGCGATCCAGCGACCCTGCCTCCCTCAACACTACCACCCAAAACACCCACCTCTTCTTCATTTCTTGAACTTCTACTACTTCACTCTTCCCCTGATTACTTCTGATACACTCAAGTACTTTGTTTGCGCTTCGCGCACCCCACCGCCATCATGAATTTCTGGGAGCAGATGCTTCTAGTGTTTGGCCTCCTCTACGGCGTGCTATCCAATGTCACTGTCGCCCACGACATCTGTGACATTCTGTTCCGCGGTATCCTACACATCGATTTCTTCGAGCTGCAGCTGCACAAGCATCCTTCCGAAGATAGCATCGCCGAGCTGTAAGTAGTACCCAGGCGTGAACGGTGTGTGACATATATACTGACTCAGGAAACCAAACTTTAGGCGAATGGCTCTACTTTGTGGTGCATTCACCTTCATCTACTTTTTCTTCCTTGCTCCTCGTCACCCCGGCATGAACCGTCGATTCGATCTCACGCTTGGCACCTCTATCGTCCTCAAGGCAATACACTCGCTGGAATCGAAGATGATCTATTGCTTCAATAAGATAGACATAGGTCTAAAGTCGCTCGAGAGCAATGTCACCAAAGAGAAGAAATTCAGTAAACGCCTCTCGAAGAAAGCAGATCTTTCGGACGCCAGGAAGTTAGCCTCCAACATGCCGCGAAAGCATCTCCATGTCATCACCCGGAACTCGTTTAGTCGACGCCTACGCAAGGTCGAGAACCGCCTGGATCAAGAACAACTAGAACAGGTCCAGCTCGCGTTCAAGAACAACAAGCTCTCGCCATCGGTTACTGCACTGGATAACGTGATCACATCTCTCTTCACTGACCTCGCCGCACCCTCCACACACATCACACATCACGCCAACAACATCGACAAGCTGAAACATGTTCATTCTTCTGTTAGACGAGCCAGTAGAAAGAAGGACACCCGGATCGGTGCACTTGAGGACGAGAACAACGACATGTTTGAAGAGCTTCGCCACAAGGATGCGGAACTCGACACGGCTTTAACCAACGCAGCTGACTTGACCGATGACTGTCAACGATCGAAGGTGCTACTGCAAAAGGTGACCGCCAACAAGTTGAAAATCGAGGAGTCACTACGCCGATGTAAGATTGAGCTGCGACGGGCTGATGTCAACCACACCACCAGTTCCGGAAGAGTGGCGAGACTCGAGGACCAGATCCAGCTTATGCGTCAGTCCACACAAGAGGCGAACGAGCGAGCCGACGCTATCGAGGAAGAGCTTCAGGATGTCAAAGGTCAGATGAGTGGTCTGGAACGCGAGCGTGCAGACCTTGAGACTGAGCGCCATCAACTTCAGACGAAGTTGAATACAGCCAAAGAGCAGTTGAACGGTGAAGATGGTCTCGAGAAGAAGACTCACGATCTGGACGCTGCCCACGAGCTCGCTCGCCAGCTCAAAGATGAAATCTCGGCTCTCAAAGAGCAACACGCAGATGTCGTCTCCAACAAGGAGAAGGACCTGAGAGAACTCAAACAGCTAAACAGGGACGCTATTTCTCGTAAGAGCAAGGAGATGCAGGAGCATCGTAGGAAGTATCAAGTCGCTCTCTCAACCAAAGAGAAGAAGGATGAAGGCTTGCGCAACGATCTCGCTGCTACAATCAACGCCAAAGATGCGGAGCTCGAAAGATTACGCGCCGAACATGCTGTCGCCATCACCGCTAAAGATAGGCAGCTCGAAGCCAAACACCAGTCTGAAGCTGCGATCATCACTCGCCATGGAATCGAAACGCAAAAGCTTCGTGAAGAGGTCGATTCGGTTAAGCTTCAAAAGGACAACAAAGTCAAAGAGCTTGACGCTCTTGTATCTAGCCATGATGACGCAATGCGTGAGCTTCGTCAACAGCTCGATTTGGTCACTCGGCAAAAGAACGCCAAAGCCCAGGAGCTGGAAGATTCTCGCACCAAGCACATCGCTGACGTGGCCGACAAGGAGAAGGAGTTTGACGACATCGTATCTCGCCATGAAAGCCAAATACAGGAGCTGCGCAAAGAGCTCGATCTGGCTAGGGACCAAAAGGCCGATGAAGCTGAGAAGCTGGAAATTTCACAGGCCGAACTTGCTACCGCGATCAATCTCAAGAACGCAGAGCTGCAGGAAGCACACTACGAACTCGCCATCGCCATCTCTGGCAAGGAATCAGAGATTGGCACACTCAACACCAAACACGTCGCTGCCATCTCTGGCAAGGAATCAGAGATTGGCTCACTTCACACCGAGCACGCCGCTACTATCGCTCGCAAGGATGCAGAGCTCAAGAAAGCCCACGACGACTACGCCATCGCCATCTCTGGCAAGGAATCAGAGATTGGCTCAATCCACACCGAGCACGCCACTGCCATCTCTGGCAAGGAATCAGAGATTGGCTCACTCCACACCCAACACACCGCTGTCATAGCCCGCAAAGATGAGGAGCTTGAAGCACTGCGTAAAGACCTCGACATGGCCAAGCTCAACAAGCAACCATCCTCAACCGATGGTCTGAAAGTCCTTGTCGATTCACAGCAAGAGACAATCCTTTCCATGACAAATGAGTGGAATGCAGTCTACGGCATCATCGAAAACGTCAACATGTGCCTGCCATCCGTCCTGAAGAGGTTGGGCAAGCCTTTGAACGATCGCCTTCCAGAGATAAGGGCCAGAATGCGACGCGACTCTGAATGTAAGCTCAGAATATTCTTTACCAAAATACCCCTACTAATTAATTGATAGTCAGGCCTGCGGAGCACCTGGGTGACCTTGAGACTGCGATGAAGATACGTCGTGGACGGTATGAGCTGGAAGGAACGTTCGATCACCAGTGGGAGTTCTTGAAGAAGTTTGTTCCTGCACTTGTGGAGGCTCATCCCGACGTCAAAGAGCTGGCTAAGGCCATTGATGGCACTTTTGACCGGCTTGAGGAGCAGGTGGTCCAACCCACCAAGGCGCCTACAATCGCGCCCGCCCCAGCGAAGGCGACCCCAGAGAAGCCCCCGAAAGATACATGTGCCTGCAAGTATCGTTTCTTGGTGACGGATAGCCAGGATGCCTGCCGCGACCATCTCGACGGGTGCGATGACTTCGCGAAATGGACCCCCGAGAAGAAGAAAAGCCTTCTGGGTAAGCTCGGTTTGACTGGCTACCAGCAGCCGAAGCAGACAAAGCCGAAGGCAGAGTCGATTACGTGCTGGCACTGCGAGCGTGAATTCGACAAAGCACACGGGCAATGGTTCCACGGCTCTCATGTCAAGGTAACATTATCCTAAACAATATCTATTCAGTGCATTGCTAACATACATGCGTTCTAGGTCTGCAAAAGGGGCGCCCCCAGCTTCGATGATGTCCCCGGCTCGAGCACACCAGGACCGAAGACTCCCGTCACCACACCTTCCAGACGCGCCCCCGTGATCGAGCACGGCTGGCAGAATACCGGGTCAGCGAAGAAGGCAGAGACATCAGACTTTGTTTCTAGTGGCATGGGGAGCAGCAAGTATGCGCGCCGATAGATTCTACAAGGCTCTAGGTCCTTGGCCCGTGGAAGGGAGCAAGGACATTGAGTAGAAAGAAAGAGACGGAGACTATACCAATCAGTGCGACACCACTAAACTGGGTGTCGTCATTGATGGCGAGGTATAGGACGGATACAGTGCGATGGAAGACGATGATCTTGTTGGATTGTTTTGGGTTTGCGATGGCGTTGATGGAGCAGTTAGTGTTTCGATACCCGTAGGATAATCTCAAAGTTTGACAGCACACACCGGTAACAAAGCCTATACAAATCAATAGTTCAGGTACCTGGGATTCCGTGACTTTGGCTACAGCAGTGATGAGGGTATCGGTGTCTTCCTGGACTAGTGCGTTGTTCGATTGGGATCTTCGCGCACTCTAACTGCAAGATGCTGGTATGCGAGGCTGGTTGTCAGACCTCTGCACTGCATTGGGCGGTAAGAGCATATTCCGTTGAGTAGCTTCTCGTCGTTAGGTAATGGATGTCAGGTTGGCCGCATCGAGCACTGGCGGTGAACAAGAACATTGTGCGCAGCTCTTTGCACTCAAGTGGGCTCATTGAAACATACTGAGTGGTCGTCTTCTTGTCGACAAGTACCGAACTGGCAAGTGCGGCTCCAGCCTGTCAGGCAAGCTGGCGTTGGCGTTGCCAGGCCGAGTCACGACAGCGAAGAGCCACGGTGACTATGACTCCACTTCGACTGTCTGGACGCATGGAATAGGCTTCTTCGCAGTGGAGACGCCGCTGGGAATGGTCTCGAAACGAGAATAGGGGACACCCACGACGCAGGTCCGCGGCTTTCTGCGAAGGTAAGTTCCGCGTTCGATAGACCGGCCAGTCCATCTCGTCACGTTGTCACAAATCTCGTCATCAGCACCAGTCTTTCCAAGGACGAAATCGAATCCTAGCAGCTGGAATGCGATTGGCGAAACATCCAAGCATCGCCATATCTGGGTATGATGGCAGATCTCCAGGGATCCAGAACCGTAGCATAAACTTATTTGTTTGTTTGCAACGGACGACAGGGTCTCCGAACCCCAAAAGGGATGTGCCAGAAACGACGATGCGAATGTTGCCGGGTAGTTAGTAAGGAAGAGGCTCATGCGCAATTAAAGCTTGAGTACTAGTCGGGCAGTCCTAGGCCAAAGTCGTCGGTCGGCAAGCTCAGGTACCACTTCAAACTCTATGGCGCACAGGCCGGGTCGCTTTAGCCGGCTGCCGCGGTGTACCTGGACAGAGGTAAGCATTGTGTAGCTATTTTCGATGCGACGTCTCTTCGTTATCGCAGCTGCTGATGAGAATCTCCGTTGGGAGAGGCGGACGATGACGGATGTCAGTCGTGACGGTGCTGGTGGTGGCTGAAACAAGCCTAGCGGCACTCCTGGAACGGCGGATTCCACCACCTAACTGCAGCCAAGATAGCCGACCTCACGAACTCCTGCTTGCGCTACCACCCACATCGGTGTGCGACTCGACGACATCACGAATAAAGGA
This sequence comes from Alternaria viburni, assembly GCF_023758015.1. NCBI lineage: Eukaryota > Fungi > Ascomycota > Dothideomycetes > Pleosporales > Pleosporaceae > Alternaria > Alternaria viburni. The sequence goes on from NW_026055780.1 coordinate 404,959, forward strand.
TGCGCTAATGCTACTATTTCCTCCTCGAACGACCCGAGCTCAGCCCACTTTAGTTTCAAGGCCGCAAGGCTGCACATTTGCACGGTGCGGAGAAGCCAGGCTAACCTTCCCTCCCTGCGCACATCGGGGCATCTCCCGCAACTCTAACCTGCTTTACCCTCACTCTACCCTGCGCAGCTCAGGCATCTCCCGTCTACCTGCCGTCGATCCCGCAGCAGATAGCGTGAAACAGACAATCTAGACAACCCTTCATCACTCTTTCAATAGAGTCACTATGTTTCGAAACGAAGCTACTGTGAGGCTCGCCACCATCATGCTCAGGGGCCAGTCTGGTCACTGACTACGGCTGTCTACTACCTACCAAAGGTCTACCATGCGACTCAGAACCCTCGAGTATAAGACCCCATGTTCCCAGCGCCAAAAGTAAAAAGGCATCAGCTTTGATCTCATCTACTTCACACTTTCGCTTTCAGCAACCAACAACACTTTCGTTACTACTACTACTCGACTTTATTAGTCCTTACTATCGTTTGTGCAGAGCACTTCACTTCTATCACATTTTTACTCGATCTCATATCGCCAATCGTCCAATACTCGACTTTTCGTCAAACATATCAATCAATCAACAACAGCAAACATGAAGTTCCAAATCGCTCAGGTTCTTGCTATCGCTAGCATCGCTACTGCTCTCCCTACCAACTACGGCTCCGGCTCTGGCACCACCCCAGCTGCTCCCATCACCACTGGAACTTCTCCCAGCTACGGATCTGGCTCCAGCTCAGGCCCCAGCTACGACTCTGGTGCTTCCGATGAGACTCCCAGTAGCGGCAGCGGTGGAAAGCCCAGCTACGGCGGCGGCATCGGTGCCGGTCTTCCTGGACTCGGTGGCTCTGCTGGTGGCAAGGGCGGCCTCGGTGGCATGATCGGTGGCTTCATGCCCGGCGGCGGCAAGCTCCCTGGCCTCGGTGGCTCTGCTGGTGGCAAGCTTCCTGGCATCGGTGGTGGCCTTGCCATTCCCGGCATTGGCGGCGCTGCTGGTGCTGGAGGTGCTGCTGGTGGCAAGGGCGGACTCGGCGGCTTCGGTGGCCTCATGGGCGGACTTGGCGGCGCTGGCAAGGGCGGACTCGGTGGCCTCGGCGGCCTCATGGGCGGAATCGGCGGTGGTGCTCACGGCGGTGCCAACGGCGGCGCTCACGGAGGTGCTGGTGCCGGTGTAGGAGGAGGAGCTGGTGCTGGTGTAGGAGGAGGAGCTGGTGCTGGTGTCGGTGGCTCCGTTGGCGGAGGTGCCCACGGCGGCGCTGGTGCTGGTGTTGGAGGAGGAGCTGGTGCCGGCGTCGGTGGCTCAGTCGGTGGTGGAGCAAACGGCTCTGTCGGCGGTGGTGCCAACGGCGGTGTTGGTGCTGGTGTCGGCGGTGGTGCATCTGGATCCGTCGGTGGAGGTGTAGGCGGCTCCGTTGGAGGTGGTGCCAACGGCGGCGCGGGTGCTGGTGTCGGTGGCTCTGTTGGAGGTGGTGCTTCCGGCTCTGTCGGAGGTGGCGCTAACGGAGGTGCTGGTGCTGGTGTCGGTGGCTCAGTCGGTGGTGGTGCTGGTGTTGGCGGTTCCGTCGGCGGTGGTGCCAACGGCGGTGTCGGTGCTGGTATCGGTGGCGGTGCCCACGGTGGTGCTGGTGTTGGTGCTGGCGTCGGCGGCGGTGCTCACGGTGGTGCTGGTGCCGGTGTTGGTGGCTCTGTTGGAGGCGGTGTTCACGGCGGTGCTGGTGTCGGTGCCGGTGCTGGTGGTAACGCTGGTGCTGGTGTTGGCGGCTCTGTTGGTGGCGGTGCTTCCGGATCTGTTGGCGGTGGTGCTGGTGCCGGTGCTGGTGGCTCTGGCTCAGTTGGAGGTGGTGCTTCCGGCGGTGCCTCTGGCTCTGTTGGAGGCGGTGCTTCCGGCTCTGGATCTGGCTCCGGCTCCGGCTCCCACTACTAAGTGGTCGTAGCTGAAGCATCACGCATGCTTCTTGTACATTAGACTCTGGATTGGACGAACGTTAGGATTCGAGATATGACTTTTAATTCATCACTTTACTTAAAACCTTTACTCTTTTGCACCTTTACCTTGATCTTCTATGTTTCTTGACTCAGACGAAGCAATTCTTTCTATCAACAATATTCATATTCTCAGGCAAGGGGCAGACTCAGAAACAACACAGCTCCGTCATTGCCACTGAGTCGGACCTTACTCCAGCATACCCAGCACAGCCTCCCAAGGCCTCAACTCCAGCTTCCCACTCTTCGCCTTCTCATCCAATTGCCTCTCGTCATAGTTACCAGCAACCCACTTCTTCACTTTCAGATCACCCATCTTCTCCCATACCATCTGCTCTCCACTGAAATTCAGCACAGTAATAAACGCATTCTTCTCACTCCACCGCCGATACGCAACGACCTTCTGATCTTCCATATCAAGCATCTCGAAATCACCGTACACGAAGACGTCCTTGTTCTCCTTGCGACACTCGAGACCACGCTTCCAGAATGCGCGCACGGAGAGCATACCGGGTGAAGGTTCGGGGTTTGCGAGTTGAGCTGCGGCGTTGATGCTGGGATAGTCGTCGTTGACGCGCATCCAGGGTTTTCCGCTGGTAAACCCGGCTTGGGCGGATGAGTCCCATTGCATGGGTGTTCTGGCGCTGTCGCGAGCTTTGCGTTGCTGTATAATTAAGAATAAGTAGTCAGCTTATGTCTCATTTCCTATCATACACACTGGGCTTACCATGATCTTGGCTGCTAGGGCCTGCTTTTCAGCATTGCCGGGGTAGAGGTCGCGATACTTCTTGAAGAAGTTTATGCTTTCAATGTCCTTATACTCCTCGGGTTTCCACTCCTTAGGCACGTTGCGCATGCCAATCTCCTCGCCTTGGTAGACATACAACGTCCCAGCGAGGGTAGTTTGCATCAAGCACAACAGCTTCGCGCCATACTCGCGCCACCGGTCGCTGTCATCGGTGAACCTGCTTACACTCCGAGGCTGGTCGTGGTTTTCCACGTAGAGCGAGTTCCAGCCGTCGCGCTCGAGCATCAGGCGCTGTAGCCTGTTCACGATCTTCTTCAGGTCTCGCGCATCCCATGGTTGTAGGGTGTACTTGAAATCGCCCGGTACATTGTCGATGTCGACCAAGTCGAAGACAAATATCATGTTCAGCTCTTCGTTTTCGGCACCGACGACTTTGATGACCTCGTCATCATCGCGGACGAATGGCATTTCTCCAACAGTGAGCGTGTCGTATTTCGAGAGGACATCGCGCCGAAGTTCCTTCAACCACTCGTGTAGTCTTGGGCCGTTGGCGTAGTATTTGTCACCAGGCTGGTACTTGTTGTCTTTGACCGAGATGGCCGCATCCGGGAACGTCTGAACCTTCGATATCATGTTGATCACATCCATGCGGAATCCAGAGACACCCTTGTCGAGCCAAAAGCGCAGAATATCATGTACGGCTGCGCGCACATCGGGGTTTTCCCAGTTGAGATCCGGTTGTTCGGGCGTAAAGAGGGATAGGTAGTACTCTTGAGTCTTCTCGTCCCAGGTCCACGCAGAGTTGGCCTCTCCTAGGATCTGCGCCCAGTTATTTGGAGGCAAGCGATTTCCGTCGGCATCGTACTTCGCAGGCTTCCAGATATACCAGTCGCGTTTCGAAGACTCCTTGGATGAACGCGAGTCCAGAAACCATGCGTGCTCTTCCGATGTATGGTTGACGACAAGGTCCATGACGAGTTTCATGTCACGCTTTTTGACTTCTTTGATGAGGTTGTCAACGTCGGCTAAGGTGCCATAGCTGGGATCGATGTCCTCGTAGTCTGCGATGTCGTACCCCATGTCCGCTACAAAAGGTCAGTATGTGCATGGCATACATTTTGAACATCCAGGACTTACCTTGTGGGCTCTTGTAGATTGGCGATACCCATATCACATCAACACCGAGGTCTTTCAAGTAGTCTAGCTTTTGTGTGATACCAGGGACGTCGCCCCAACCATCGCCATTGCTGTCTAGGAACGAAGCAGGGTAGATCTGATATCGGCGTCAATGTCTGCATCGGCATAATGGTGAGTCGTTCATACCTGGTATACCACCGCTTCTTTCCACCAGCGGTGCTTGTCAGTTCCGACATACAGGTCTTTCTTTTGCGACATTCTCGAAATTCTACCCGATGAATAGAGGCGTGATGTCGTGAAGTTTCGTCGTATTTAGCATTGCGAGATGCGGTGCATAGTGGTTCACGTCATAGCCGTATGTGGGCCTAGCCAGTCGCGATGGCCAACAGATGTAGTGCATCTCAACGCGTGGGTGTCTACGTGGGGCGCGTCACCCTCCCGATGTCGCGGGGTAGCCGTTGTGCCGACACCCAGCCACTCAGACGGAGAGACCTAACTCCCCATGGTATTCTCCATTTCGATGCATCTTCAGATGTGCTTTCAGCAGCAACGTGCATCGTAGCCTAGTGTCATTCGCGCAATATGGTAGATACTGTGAAGATCGCGTTGGCTGGCGTAGCTCACGCGCCAAAATACGTCACCAAGCGGCTGCACGGCTAGGCACGCGACCTCCTACCCTCCACAGAAACCGGATGAATGCTACCGTGCAACACGTACTTACAGCAACACTCCATGTTGCCCTCGTGTTCTTAAAGCTTTAGGAACCCCACCGAATCCGGTCCGATAACACCAGCGACCAGCTAACACTGAACCCACGAGAGCTTCAGGAGCTATGACGTACGACAACGACGCTGAGGAAAGAGGCACGTCCGGCTCGCGGACCCCACTTCTGGGGAGGTCAGCCCATCAGAGGATTGGACAGGAGAATGAAGGCCCTAGGTGGACCTTCACGAGTGTGCTACAGTTCTTTGGTGGCGGCATCTATGCTCCCGACTCCACCACGTATGACCCCCTGGAGATACTGCTCAACACCGAAGACGCAGACGAAAAAGACGAACTCACCACGTTATGGCGAGACAACAAGCTCAGTGAGCTCAACTTCGTCGGTGTGGTGGTAAGTCTCCGAACATCTCTTTTCGTGGTTAATACACTCGGCGCCGTGCCTTCCACATGGCGCATGCTTCACGCCGAATCGTGACAAGGCTAGCACGGGCACCATCCGTTGTGTTGGCTTTCCTCAATCAATATCAACGCTGTCGATAGCATCCGACATGCTAATACATGACAGGCCGCCCTTTTAGCTGGCGTTCTCACATCCACCGGAAGCTGGCCGAACATCTTGCCAAATGGGAAAGAATCGCCATGGTCTGTGCGCACATCATGGTACTGCGGTATCATATTGTCGCTTTTCAGCATCCTTACAGCTGCTGATCAGACCGTACGACTGCACCGCCTTTCATCACATCGCGATGGGCTGGCCAATATTCGAAAACTGATTGCCAAGACGAATGGCGAGAAGAGCCACTCATCCAAGACTGGACGTCGGACACCTAGCTTGCTACAAATCGTCACATGGCAAATGCCAGTGATGTTTTTGACCTCCGCTACTGTCTGCATGGTCGTTGGAATGTTCTTGCACGTCTGGTCTGCCACCACACACCTGCACCATCCAACACTGTGGGACGATAACACCAAGGTGCGTTCGTATGACATCCGTTCTACATAATGTTCTGACTCGTCCAAAAGGTTGCCGTCACGTTTAGTACTGTCGCCATTCTCGCAATGACGCTGTTCTTCGTCGGTCAGATCTCGCTTTACTCTCCTATTCGACAATGATGTCATACCCACGGACAAATGTTGAACATATCTGGAATTTTGGGGGAGCCCATACTCGGCTTAGGCCTTCGAAGGCCTTCCTTCATACCACTATAAAGACGATTTTCAGCGATTTGGTTCCAATTCCACGAGTGTATCTTCATTACTCGACTACTAGCAACTCCCATTCTGATTGTCGTGCTTGCGCTGGCCTCCGCAGTGTCGTTTGCTCAGTGCGCCTGACCTAATCACGCAATTAATTCAAGGGTATAAAGCGACGGAAAGAGCCTCCCTCAAGACTTTTGTCGCCAGTCACTCTGCGGTTCGTCAAGCTAAAGTATTATTTAACGCTCATGCTCACCTGTTTCACTACTCGAACGAATTGCCCTTCGTCATTGCGGGGTTTCCCCTTCTACAGATAGGGCTTGGCTCGCCAACTCCCACGCGACTAATACAAATTTCCATATTAGCTCACCGCATCTGTTCTATACGTTGCTCACAGACTCAACCACGACCTTTATATCACAACGTCTTTCCCCACACCAGCAAGTTCCTATATACAATCCGCTCAAGCAACATCTCATGGCGACGGTATCAGCAGCGGGCTCGTACGAGCAGTACAAGCTTGATACCAAGCGCTTCATCTTCTGGCTCATTGACACTGCGAAGAAGCGGGACTACGACATCGCTGATCCAGCCGAAACCCAGCAACCCTCGAGACGGCTGAAAGGCCAAGCGAGGAAGCAAGCAAAGCAAGTGACCAACCAAGCGACCGCGTCGAAGACCAATTACGTTATCTCGACGGAAAAGATCCTCGACTTGGCGAAACATATCGCAGACCATGAGGAGACCTCGACAATGCCCAAGTTTGTTTGGTACTCCTACAAGCGGGCTGTGAGAACGCGCCAGGCCTACGCCGACCGCTATGCCCAGGAAGAACTGTCGGAGACGGCTTCGGACGATGGCCACATCTACTTCCTGTGGCTGTTGAAACACTGCCACACGATCCTAAAGAAGAAGATCGCAGTGCAGGCGGTCAGCCGACCGGAGACTGCAGCACCTGCGCAACTTCGATTCAACATCGCGACTGAACCGACATCAGCGCCATCTCTCCTTCCGGTACCTGGATCCGCACCGCAGGCTGTTGATAATAGTCAGAAAACCACACCGGAAGAAATCACCGCCGCTGAGGCCGAACGAGAAGCAAAAGGTCACAAGCTGGATGAGCTGGCTCGGAAATTTGAGCTCGACATGAAGGTGAAACAAGACGCGGAGGCTGAACTCGAAACGGAGAGGAAAGCTAAAGAAGAGATCGCTTTGAGGAAGTCTTGTCTGGCGGACGATATGCGCATCATCGTCGAGCAGCTGGAGTCCGACTGGAACGACACTCACAAGACTGATGACGACGAGAATTACTTGGATGAGACCCGAGCTACTCTCATGACGGAAGCTGCGTTCCACCTCATACGCCACACAGAAGAGGCCCTGGTGAAAGAAGCTCATGAGAAAGGTCTGCCGCCATTTGATCCCTCTCTCGATGACGATGACTTCTTCGGCAAGACGTCGAAAGCGCTCAGAAAGATCGAGGCGGAGCGACGTTCACAACCAGGAGAGTATTTGTTCTTCGCTTCACGGTCGATCATTCAAGATGATGTTGCGAACCGACACACGAACGAGGACTACGACTTCCTAGTACACTACTTGTTTGAAGCCGCACTGGAACCAGTAAGTCTTCCTCGGTCCACCAAAAGTCTGATCCATATCCACACTGATTACTGACCATTGTATAGCAAGCCAGAAGGTCACATGAGGAACAGTACCAGATGCCACTACTAGCAGGATCATTAGACGCTCTGTCTCGCGCGTACGGTTCGCTGGGTTCTTTCGGCTTCATCTCAATGGTTTTCATATTTGCCGCCGAGTTGATGATCAGAATTCGAACGAAAGACCAAAACCGTTCGCTGAGGGATTACATACCAATGTCACGACGGGCGAGGGATGAAGAAGCCCAGTTCGCATCTTGGCATGAACGGGGAATCCGCTTCCCACATCTACTTCAGCAAGTCACAGACTCAGGGTATACACACCGAGGTCTGATCTTAGACCGGCCATTTTCCCATGCCCGGTACGCTAAGATGCGGATGTTGCCGCGTGACCATCTATTCTACGGTTTGCAGGACGACTACCCGTGGCCGGTGGGTCTCGAAGTGAGCAACGTCATCGAAAAACATGGCGACGGGTCTGCGCGCCAAGTGGCCGCCGCTCGGTACATTCTTCCACCACGGGACGGCGACTTCTTGCGTAACACCATTCCGACTCTGAGAGCGAAGCTTTCCCTGGTTCACATTTTGCTGCGCGAGGAAATGGGCCTCGGCTTTGCGAATCTCAGCCCGCAAATCTTCGCAATAGCCCATTTGTACAACTGCTTCCAAAAGCGGGGCTGGATCAACGGGGTCTGGCCGGAGATTGAGCTCATCATGGACCGGCATTCGAAGAAGATCTTCTCCACCGCAATACCCACGAAACCAGATGAATTCTACTCGCGCCTACTGCTTGTAGCCGGGTACTCAACCACGTTCATCAAGAAAACTCGGAATGCGGACAAGGACGTTTACAGTCGCCGCGATTTTGGGAAAGCCACCCATAAGACGTGCGAGTTAGAACCACTTCCGATGACGAAGATTCTCCGCGACTATGTCCACCAGAGGGAAACGGGCGTGCGCACCTGGTATCGCATGGACGAGGAGATGGCCAAGCACAGTAAAGTTTCTTCGCGGACGCAGGGTTCGGGCGACCTGAACATCTCGTCGTTCATCAAGGAGCTTCGCAATTCAGAAGAGCTTCCTCGCATTCTCGACCGTCTGGAGTTCGACTACATCAGTCTGACGCTACTATGCAACGAGCTTTGCGAAAAGATCGACGCCGAACAAGCAAGATTTAGCGCCAGCGGAGAGAAAGTTCACAAACAGGCGGACTGGAAGTCGCCTACCAGCGACGGGTTCATGGTTGTGGCAACGCTCCTCGGAGATCTCGACCGCGTTGTGATGAAGAAGAAGCGCAATCCCAAGGGAAACATGGACATGGCAGATACGACTAACGTTGTTGACGCAGCTGTTCGAGTGATGCAAGGCTTTCTGGATGGGCTGAAGAAGTAGGAGAAGAGGCGGACGGTCTGATTAGGCAGTTGACTTAACAATGATACCCCAAATAGCATCTTCGCGGAGTAACTCGGATGGACCGTGATTGGAAAACTTCCCGTACAGCAACGATGCATCAAATATGTGACTTCACACCACCACCGTCGCTTCATGGCTGACTCACTGCACTGATACCAGACCGGCTCCCCACCTGTGTAACAATTCAGCTCATCCCATCTGTCGTGTAAAACTTACTCCGCATCTCTACCACCCGGTTGAGATCCCAAAATCCACATCCGCCAATCACATCGAGGCACACGGGCTGCGGCTGACTGAAGGCTCGGGATCACGACGCCACTAATAAAGCTTCGTATATGCACTCCAGATGTACTGTGCCCGTGGAATGGTGTGATAGTTTCCCGCGCCGGCTGGATCGCTGGGAGCCAGAAGTGTCGAGAAAGCTTAAATTGGAGCTAGAGTCTCGCATGGTAGTGCCAGTGAAGTATCCCAATCTTGCCCTTCTGCAACATGCGTCTTCTCGATCTCTATTCCGCTAGTGTTTTCTTGTTCGGCGCAGCATCTGCGTACGGCTATTCAAGCAATTCGTGTGAAGACTTGGCCTTGGTACTGCCCAACCGCACCTTCTTCCCCGCAGCATCAACCTACAACGCATCTATCCAATCGTACCCTTTCCTTCAACTTCGGCTGCATCCATCATGCATTGTCCGTCCAACATCCGTAGAAGATGTATCGACTGCCATCACTGTTCTGCGATTGAGTAACAGCACCAAGTTTGCGATCAAAGGCGGTGGTCATAACGCGAACGTCGGCTTCAACAATATTGATGATGGTGTCACAATCGACATGCAGAGCATGAACAAGGTCGAAGTCGCGAGAGGAGATCAAGTTGTGAGGGTTGGCGCGGGGGCGCTGTGGCAGGACGTATACGACGAGGCTGAGAAGCGGAAACTGACGGTACTTGGGGGTCGCATTGGCGTCGTCGGAACTGCTGGCTTTCTGACTGGAGGTAAGCTGAGATTCTTGTAACAAAATTATGAATAGGAGACTGACTGATATTGTCCAGGTGGTATATCTTTCTTCAGCCCAGAGCGTGGATGGGCATGTGACGGCGTCGTCAACTTCGAGGTCGTACTCGCCAGCGGGAAGATTGTGAATGCCAACGCTACATCGCACTCTGATCTCTTCGCGGCGCTCAAAGGAGGGCAGCTCAACTTCGGCATAGTCTCTCGCTTTGACTTGGCAGCCTTCCCTGCTGGTCCCATCTATGGTGGAAGAATCGTTTTTGGGCCCAATGCCACCACACCCTTGCTTTCTGCGTTTACCAATTTCAAGCTCGGGGAATATGACCCATATGCAGCGGGCTGGGTCACTGTGCGCTACAACCATACGGCAGCGACGTTCACTCCAGTGAGCATCATGTGGTACACACGGCCAGCGCAAAGGCCTGGGGCACTGAAGGCGATTTTCGAGACCAAGCCACAAGTCATAAATGGCATGGTTGAAGCTCCCATTAGTGAGCATACCAGGAACGCGTCGAGACAAGTGGCCGCAAATCCTCAGCGCACCATCTGGGCAACGACCTCTTTCGCCGTCTCACCGACGATCATTCATCGCATCCACAGTTTGTGGAAAGAAGTCGTCCCGGAGATTGCGGCACAGTACGCCTATGCTAAGCCTGTCGCAGAGATCACATTCCAAGCTCTTCCCGCACCACCTCGCAACGGCACATCACCTAATAGCTTAGGCTTTCAACCAGAAGAGATGCCAGAGAAGGATCTGGTATTCTTGCAGATAATCTTCACATTTGAGGACGCTGCCGCTACCGATGGTTTCGAAGAAGCTTTGATGGATATGGTAAAACTAGTGGAAGGCCTGACGAAGGAAGAGGGTGTCTTCCATCGCTACAAGTATCTCAACTTCGCAGCATCGTTTCAGGATCCGTTGGGAAGCTATGGCGGAGTTGAGTTAGGAAGGATGAGGGAAGTGGCGAGGAAGTACGATCCAACGGGTATTTTCCAGACGCAGGTGCCGGGAGGGTTCAAGCTGTTTTGATACATATGGGCGCAAATGTACGGAGGAGTAACGAGCGTGAAGACATCGCGCGGGCGCGTCGGCGGGGTGGCTGGGACGCGTCCACGGGTGCGGGCGACATCGTCCAAACCCAAACCGGCTAGTGCAGGGGTGAGTCCCATCCATGGATCAAACCTACCTAGGTACGCAACCACGACCGCCGTCATTTCGTTAGAAACTTGCGTCCAATATATCGAATGCGTTGCCCGTTGCTATGAACTCTACGCGAATGTATCAATGTCATTAAATATGGGAAGTTCCAAAGAAGGCGGGTGTCAAGGCGTTCCGCTGAGCCGTCCGCGATGCTGGCGATTTGAATGCAAATGAGTACGTGTAACTGCTCCTGTGCTCTGGGTTCGCAAGGCGATAGTTGATTGAGACCGCACAAGAACGACCTTTGTCAATGATCGCGACTAGTATCGCTTCCAGCCTTACTTTATTACCATACTAAACGCTTTCCCGAGGTCCTCAGATGGTATGGTGGACATTACGAACGACACGTTCTCTCAACTCTTGATACCACTTGCAGCGTCGCTGGCAACCTACTGCTGTCTGCCTGTCTAAAGTGATCGGATCGAGAGAAAATGGAGACAGTGAAGGGCCTGTGGAAGTGGCGGCTCACATTCACTGTCATGGGAATCGCCTAGCAAATATTCTCACTGAAAGTACTCTGTAGCACGGCCACAATATCAATACAACTCTCGGGAAAGCATCTGCCATAAGCAGCCGCGTTGCGCCTTGAGAATTATCTCCTCTCGCCACATCAACCCAGCTGCAGGTACAGATCTTCAATTACAGTCAACCTTGGAACACATCAACAACCACCTCACAAAGTCCACGGGTTATCAACATCCACTTGCAGCCCTCGATCAACCTTTCAATACCTCGATATCGGCAGTCACACCCATACCTCAGCAGTTTACTTCACCAACACCGCGCATATTCACCGTGTCAAGATGGATCCTGTAACCATTGTTCTTTGGGTGTTCGTAGCCCTGCTGGAGATTTGGCTGGTCTTTGCACTCGCCTACGCCGGGCTGCAGAGATACGATGGACGGAACTTCTTCGAACGATTCGTGGCCGCTTTGCTATTCCGGTTGTAGACGACGGAGTGGAACAAGGTGGACGCATGAAGCTGGATGGAGATCACACTTGGGCGAAATGGGGCGTTGCGAGAAATGATGTGGATTTGTCGGAATGTCACGCAGGGTATACGCCGAGGGAATATCACGCAGTATGGCCAGATATAGGCTGGATGTGAAGGAACTCTATATTTGTCACATGCCCCTACAACTGCAGTTCGTTCATCATTTCCTCCCCTGACAGCCCCGCGAGCAAATTCTTGACACTCTCCGTAGCCATCTGTACCCGTGTCTCAATCGTGGCGCTCCCAATATGCGGAACAAGCACAGCTCTTGGCTGCTTCAGAATCGGGTGATCAGCTGTGATATTGGGCTCATTCTCGATCACGTCCAGCCCAGCACCGAATATCTGCTCTTGATCCAGCGCCGTCACCAGTGCATCAGTGTCGATGATGGGTCCTCGCGCGATGTTGACGATAATAGCGAGCTTCTTCATCTTGGAGAAGAAGTCTGTGCTTACGAGATGCTTGGTTTCTGGCGTGAGGGCGCATCCGACAACGACTACGTCGCTTTCTTGTGCGAGTTGGTCGATGCTGTTGGCTGGCTCGATGGGGATGGTAGCGTTCTTGATCAGACCGAAATGATCCTCTTTGACGGGCTTGCCAGGCTTGGACGTCAGATAGATGACCTTTTTGATCCCGAATGGCAGTAATCTCAGTAACGAAGCCTGCGCAATCCTCCCGAATCCCAAGAAGCCGATAGTCGATCCTCGGATCTGAGGGCCAGTCATGAGCAATGGATGCCATGGCATCTGAGGCCATTCGCCCTTTGCGACTTTCGTCATCGACTCTCCACCTCTTCTTTGCGCCATTAGAATGAGCATGATGGTGAGGTCTGCTACGGCGTCGGTGAGACATGTTGGTGTGTAACCGAGACGTACGTCGCGTTTCTTCAGCGCGTTTCGGTCGACATGGTCGGTACCGACGGAGAATGAAGCGATGGCTTTCAGTTGCGATCCGGCTGCTTCTAAGAGTTCTTCATCGACTTTGTCTGTGAGCATGACTAGGATTCCGGTCGCACCTTTCGCATTCTCGAGAAGCCATGGGCGCGGACATGGCTGCATGCACATCGTCAGCAACCCGTCTTCTCGCCAGTGATACCTTGGTAGAGACCTACCTTTTCGGATTGCCATTGCACAACTTCCAATTCTTCCTTCTTCGCATCGAGAAGACTTTGCGCCTCGTCGATTAATTGTCGCGTTACAACGACCTTGGTCTTCGCCATGTTGGTGTTGAATCGTGCAACTGAGGGGTCACCGCGATCGGCGTTAGGCGGGGTAGAGCTCGACTTCGTCGCAGTAGCACCGTCACGAGGAGTTGGTGAGATGTGCAGAGAAACTTGCGATAATCTTTGCATTGAAGTTGGATATGTGTCAAGCCATTACTGTCTCGAGGCATACATCTTTGCGACCTTGCTGCCGGACATCATTGGCCCGAAGCATCCGCCAATAAGCGTTGGAATAGCAAAAGCGAACCCACCTTCGGATGAGTTGTCTCCTTGCTTTCCATCAATATCATGAACCAGGGGATGGAGAGTCGCTTATCAGACGTCGTGGAACTGGAACCTAGCAATGGACGTTTGTGGAAATACACCTCATCGCTGCCCACGATACGTATCGCGCTGGCAAGTGATGCTCCCAAAGTAGCAGGTACAGCCGATGCGCGCCCCACTCCCACCATATCACCTCCTCCCCATCTCTATCTTCATTGACAAGTCTCTTATTCTGCGCAGTAATTATTCATGATCTTTGGTATAAGATAATTCGTCGCGAGTCCATTCAAAAAAAGAAGAAGCCACCACTAAGCCAAAGTTAACATGGAGGAACGAGCGCGCATCCCCGTCGCGCCACCCGTCGCCAATCCACTGCCTTCGTACTGGCACGATCCCAAGTCCCATCTTGCAAATGTCACTGAGCCAAAAGCTACAACGGCTGCACAAACCTACGACTATGTCGTCATCGGCTCCGGCATCTCAGGCACAATGACCGCCTACAACATCCTCAACACCTGGCCAGACGCACGCGTAGTGATGTTGGAAGCACGTGAAGTCTGTTCAGGCGCTACGGGTCGCAACGGCGGACATACCAAAGCGGCAAGCTACCGTAGCTACACACAGCATGTGCAAGAGCTTGGCAAAGAAGAAGCATTAAAGATAGCAAGGTTGGAGTACGCCAATATTGTTGAGACGCATCGCATGGCAGAGGAACTGGGATTGAACTGTGAAAGTAAGTTATGTAACACGGTCGATCTTATCTACGATAGACCTACCTTTGAAGCGGGCAAACTGGCGATTCAGATGCTGCGAATTGATGCGGAAGAGCAGGAGAAGGAAGTGGGAAATGCTGCGTGGTACCAGATCCATGAAGATATCGCGAGCATACAAGACAAGTTCTCTGTTGCAGCGGAAAACAGCAATCCGACAATCGATACGAAAGAGAAGCTGGCGGGCGCCTTCGAATACCTAGCCGGCAGAATCCACGCATATCGTTTTACGACCGGGTTATTGGCGGAGTGTGTCAAGAAAGGGCTACAGCTATGCACGAACACGCCAGTTCACGACATCGGTCCCTCGGCGGGATCGGAAGGCGAGAGTGGTAATCGCTGGGATGTTTGTACCCAGCATAGTACCATCACGTCCAAGAACGTCATCATCGCAACTAACGGCTACACACCCTACGTTATGAAGGAACTTCAAGGAGCTATCGTGCCAATGCGTGGACAAATCACCGCACAGCGGCCAGGAACCTCGACGAAGCTGCCAGCTCCATTACCGACAACATACTCATTCATCTACCGCGATGGCTACGAGTACATGATTCCTCGGCCCTTGCCAGACGGAGGACAGCAAATCGTTATTGGTGGTGGTTTGGGCCGTCTCCCTCACGCCGGTCCAAGCGAGTACGGAACGGTTGACGATAGTAGCTTGAACCCAGAAATCTCCAAGTATCTCAACGAGAGCTTGACTGGATATTTCGGTAAAGATAACTGGGGTGAGAAGTCTAAAGAAGAGGCATCGCGCCGCGTGGTACAGGAGTGGACAGGAATTATGGGCGCAACGGCTGACGGACGACCGTTTGTAGGTGAGGTGCCAGGCAAGAAGGGCTTGTGGATATCCGCGGGGTTCAATGGCCACGGTATGGTGTTGTGTTTAAAGTCTGCGGAGGCGTTGGTGAAGATGATGGAAACTGGAAGTGCGAATGGGAAACCAGAGTGGTTTCCTGAAAGCTTTTTGATGACACAAGAACGATTGGAGAAGTGCAATTTTCGTGGTCGTACCGATATGCAGGTATCTGAATGATTCATCTGATAGATCATCCGTTACCAGACACTCTGATTCTACTAAAACTTACCCAATGATAGTGCAGATATGATGTTCTGTTGTACGATGACACCTCAACGTAACACAGCTCTCGGTAACACACTTCTTTTTCTCTTACGATCTTTCCAGTCCTCCCTTGCCTGTGCGGGTAGGTAACAGCAAATGCAGAAGACTAAACCCCATGCAGCCCCGATCAAGTGTGCCACAGCATAAGCTTTCGGCCTCGATCGCTTCAAGATGTCTTTTCTTTGTGTATGTCCAGGTCGTTCCCGCCGGAACCATTGGCATTCTGGACCTAGAGTTCCTTTCAGCTCTTTCACCCATTCTTTCTCAGTATAGAACATGTCGCGTTCTCCATCTAAGCATCCATACGTCGTATATTCCGGCCGAACCGAGCTGTGAACTTGTCCCGGACGCCTGGTGGCTATCGTAAAGTACACTTTCGCACCCCGTTCCTCGGCTTCAACAATCCACGGACGCATTATTTGACAGATCTTGTGTATTTTCCGTGCCACACGAGGTATGGCTCTGGCTTTGAAGATGTCAATGCCTAGCTCGGTGCGGAAGGTGATGTCGAGTCGGAAGTTTGGGGGCCAGGTGCAGTCCGAAAGAGCTTTCAAATCGGATGCGAGTGTTTTGACGCTCACAGAGTCGCAGCTTCCCTTGTCTAATGATCCCTTGATAGTTAAACTAGGAAGCTTCGCATCGCGTGGGGTACGTCCCGCTCCGAACATGTCCGCGCAGAGAAATTCTGTGAGCTTGGTCGGCGTACTGATCTTGAAGTGCGGGTACTTTTCGTAGAGTATGTCAATCATTTCCGCTGCGAAAGGTGGGTAAAAGAGCGAAATCCAGGGCGGCTCCCAACGCTTAGTTGAGCTGTACTCTACCCAGGCTATTTTGTTGTCCCCATAAAAGCGACCATGGAATTCCTTGAATTCCTTAAAATCATTGCGGAACTGCTGGACGTAGATTGTTTCTCGATAGTCTTGCGTGAGAATTCTAGATAAGATCATGTCGCGTATCTCGCGTGGCAGGCGCGTATACGCGGCTTTGGTGATGCTGTGCAGCCTACACGTTGTCAGTAGATGTAAGTGAGGGCGGCTCCATGGGCATATACTCATGGTAATCTTGTGTCACCTGTGTATTGCCTAACATATTGAAACAGGATACAAATGTGATATGAACGACAGCAGCAGCTCAAGAGACGTCGAAAGACAAAGTAGGTAGCTATGGTGCTGAGGCACGGCACACGGCGAGAGTGGCTGGATGCCTAATTGGTGGCGCAGCAATGCAAGACCGGCAGCGATGGGCGGTTACGTGTATGGAATGCAGACATTGTAAGTACTTTCTGAGCCAATCAAGAGCGGCGACTGTCTTTGCGAATACCAGTATAGAAGTTCTTGTTGACATGGTATCCAATGTCAGCTACGACAGGTGGCCTATCGAGTTTTTGAGTATGCAGCTGGATGGAAGATGCAACAATTGAAGATCAAACATGACTGAGAAGGAATCGGAGTGGTGATTTCAAAAGAGGTTTTCTCGATGCACATTTGGGGTGGGAGTGAATGCTGGAGGTCTGTAGGGATGGCTTGGTCGAGTTGATGGTGCCCCACTTGGCGCGAAACGTCATCAGTGGCAGTGGAACATTCCAAGCCACGACTGCGCGGCATTCACGAGCCCAGAGCTTCAACAACCGCGACTGCCCTCTACAATCACCACCAAACCCCATATCACTCTCCTCATACACAAAATCATAACCATCATGTCTGAGAAAACTAGTACGGAAAAGGTAAGCGAAAAAGGGATGAATGAGGAAGGAAGCCCCCACTAATAGCTGCAGCCTCCAGAGAGTCCAACTACGGCGCGTGAGCTCGACTTCGACGATGACAACGACGCACCGGCAGCTGCGACCCAAGACAATGCCACTTCACCCTCACCAGCCTCCAAGTCGCCCAAGCCCGGCGTGCGCTTCAACGAGGAAGCCACAGAGATTCCACCCCAGAAGCCCCCGCGACCAGTCGACCCCCAGGTGCAGGCGCAGAACACGCTGATTGAGGCTTTCCCTGACGTCGACCCCAATGTCGTCAAGGCGGTCCTGGTGGCCAGCGGGGGCAAGGTCGAGCCTGCCTTCAACGCGCTGCTGAGTACGTGGCTGCCTGTTTGGTCCGTGGTTGTGAGGGGTATAGCTAACCAGCGCAGGCATGTCGGATCCCAACTTCAAGGCCGAGGAGGCTCCTCCGCCCCAACCGCCACGCCCACAACCCCGTAGTCAGCTCGAGCAGGACGAAATATATGCGCGACAACTGGCTCAGCACTACCAAAGTCAAGGTGGTCCAGAGGGCCAGGGCGGTTATGGATCGCGTGGCCAGGGGCAGCGACAACGGCCTGGTGAGCCCGAGCGGGAGCACAGCTTCTTCGATGGTACGATCACGCGACGTCAACATCTGTGCAGCTACTAACACCGACGCAGACGACCTCCCCGAGATCCGCAAGAACATCGAGCAGGGCTTCGAGGAGACAAAGCAAACCGTCACAAAGTGGATCAGCAACTTCACCAAGAAGCTCGACAGCGGCGAGATGGAAGAGTACGACAGATACGGCAACGTCCAGTACACGGGAAGGCAACCACCACCACAGCAGAGGCAGAACTTTGGCCCATCGCAGTCAGACCAGATGCATGGTATTCGCAAGTCAGCGGAACAGCGACGGTCGGCCGACCACAACCGCTACGACGCTGACAACCGAGTCATTGGCGATGACTTCGCAAAGCTCGAGTTGAGAGACAACGAGGGTATGTTAGAAGTACGGTGTGCGTGCAATAGCTGCTAACAACCTACAGGCCCTGGCCCGCGATCGTCAAGTCGCCCGCACGCCAACCCCGACCTCTTCAAGCCCACGCCCGTATCTCCGCCCCAGAGCGGACCCGTTGACGAGGTCGATGCGCTGTACCGCAACCCATCGCCGAACAACCAGGGCAGCCAGGGTAAATCGAGCGGCAAGAAATGGCAGCCTCTCACCTCAGTCGCACCGAACCCAGAGCCCGATGACCACGACCCCTTTAGCCTTGGCGACAGCGACGATGAGGAGAAGGACGTCAAGAAGCAGGACACAAACCCTGAAGATACCGAGCGGTTGAAGAACGCTGCTCAAAATAGCGAGGGCCCAGCCTCTGGCAAGCTCAAGCCTGCGGAACGAAGTGGCAGCGTCAGTCAGAAGGACGCTACCATGGAGGCATTATTGAAGGAAGCCAAATAAGAAGCCACCTTCTATCGCGTGATGGCTATGGGATGCGCAATACGCCCTGAGCATGGAACCTTGGCATTCCCGTTGTCCGCTGCGAATCAGTAGGTAGGATGAGAATTAACTTTACTTGTTCTATCGACCATATGTGCTTGTTGCAGTAACTTTCCTAGTCATCTTTTTGCATATTTATTGCTCTCAGGAAGAACTGCTGTTTCCCTCTATTGACATCTGGTGAGGTGAGAATTCTGTCCTTCGTTTGGCCAAATCAAGATCCGTGGCGGACCGAGATGCGTCTATGCGAACGCCTCCTCGATACGACCCTGCCGCCGTGCGCGAAAGTTCCCAAGGAGTTGCGCGCGCTCACTCACGTGTGTACCAAGCTGAGGTAAGCCTTCGTGTTGGGCCGGGTTCATGGGTTCAGAGGTCAGATACACCGCCCCTGGATTCGCGACATAAGTGCTAGATACTGTCAGGTGCATTGCGACATTCTCTGTTGGTACATTGTCTTCAGCCATGGGGCGTCCGACGATTCTTTTGTGCCGGGCTGATTACGTCAATCATTTCGAAGGCGTTCGACTGTGCCAAGCGACCTTCCCTCAGCCCTACCGCCAGCAGTCAACCCAGCTGCAACTAGCTATCACGATCAATACTCAGGGTTGAGTCTTATTAGCTTTCGTCAGCTAGTTTCCCATATGAACAGTATTGCTGTTCGACAACATTCGTATCGAGTTCGGGTCCAAAACACTGCCACCGGAGGCTTCCCTCGCATATGTTATAGCCCAATGGTACATCAACAGGCACCAGAGTCACAGCACACACTCTGGGATATATACTGCTTAGCAATACCTATGGCGATGTTGGACTTCGTAACATGAATGTATTGGCTGAGAGACTTGAGAGGCTGGATCACGGACCCCCTTGTCAGCTGAAATGTACGTCAGATCTGACCACCAACCGCTCACAGCAGCCAAACTCAGCCTCTCCGCAGCGCGTCGGTAAGCAACTTCACTCGTCACAAGTAGTTCGCGCCAAGTGTAATCCTCCCGCCAGTGGCTGCATGGCGCGAGAACTTCATTGACTCTTGGCAGTATCTCTACTCCACGACAATGGTCCTTCGCATCGGTTTGTAACGGCGTGGCTCAGAGTCTGCCTTCTCATCTGCCTGAATGTGGCCAGGTTCCTATCGTGGAGGGTGTTCACCTGATGGTCAGCTGGGTTATTTTGGGAGAAGAAGAAAATAATCCAGGTATGGACAGATCTCGCGGGCGATGAGAGGGCCTGGGGTCGTTGGATATAAAGTATCAGGGCTCATGTCATGTTCATCGCAACTACAACTTCACCAATTCCCATATCCTACTACACCAACATATTCATCATGGCGACCTTCATTCCCGTTAAGCTTCCCCAGCAGGTTGAAGACGAGGCAGACAACCAGAACTACATCCTCTACTGGAACCATGTCGGCTTGGATCTCAACCGCGTTACACACACCTTCGATGGCCCCCAAACTGGACCCCCAATCTCCGCCAGAGCTCTAGGCATGCTCCAGCTGGCCGTACACGATACCTACTTCGTCATCAAGCCTTCTTCCGACTTTAAGACTTTCCTATCCCTTGACGCCGAGGACGAGAAGTACCGCCTGCCCGATCCAGCTGGCGCAGACAATGCTCAGCAGGCGGTAGCAGGAGCAGCTTTCACGATGCTGTCCATGCTGTACATGAGGCCTGCTGTGACTCCTGTTCCCGCTTCCATTGCCAACAGCACCTACGATCAGCTCGAGTACATCATCCAGCAGTCGATCACCAACGCACCAGGGGGCGTCGATCCGGCTTCTCCCAGTTTCACCTTCGGTAAGGCTACTGCTATGAAATTCTTCGACCTACTTTTCCACCCTGAAGGTGCCAGTCAGCAAGGCTACCATCCCACAGTCGGTCCTTACAAGTTCGACGATGAGCCCACGCACCCCGTTGACCTCGTCCCCCAGGATGCCAACGACCCCAATGGTCCAAAGGTCCCCAGACGCCAGTACCACGGTCCCTTCTATGGCACGAGGGCCAAGCGCTTCGCGACTCAGAGCGAGCACATCCTTGCTGACCCACCAGCCATCCGCTCCATGTCTGACGAGCAGGCAGAATACGACGATGCTCTCCGCGAAGTATACACCATGGGCGGAGCGCCTGCCCTCAACACCACCAAGCGCACTCCCCACCAGACCGTCCAGGGAATGACGTGGGCCTACGACGGCTCAAAGTTGATCGGCACCCCACCCAGACTGTACAACCAGATCGTCCGCAAGATCGCGGTTCGATACAAGAAGGATTCCCAGTCTCTGACCAGCGAGGCCAACAACGCTGACTTTGCTCGTCTCCTCGCCCTTGTCAACGTAGCCTTGGCCGATGCAGGCGTCTTCTCCTGGAAGGAGAAGTGGGAATTTGAGTTCTGGCGCCCACTCTCTGGTGTCCGCGACGACATCCTTCGTGACCCTACACGTGTAGACCGCGGCGACCCATTCTGGCTTACCCTCGGCGCCCCAGCTACGAACTCAGATGCCCTTCCCTTCAAGCCGCCCTTCCCCGCCTACCCCTCTGGCCACGCCACCTTCGGCGGTGCCGCCTTCCAGATGGTACGCAGGTACTACAACGGCCGCCAGGGCGTCGGAAGCTGGCAGGACGACGCGCCGGACAACATCGCCATCGACTTTGTATCCGACGAACTCAACGGCATCAGCCGCGATCTCCGCCAACCCTACATGCTCGAACGCGAGATCACCGATCAACCCGGTACCGTGCGCACCCGTGTCCCCCGCCAGTTCTCTTCGTGCTGGGAGATGATGTTTGAAAACGCCATCTCGCGCATCTTCCTCGGTGTGCACTGGCGCTTCGACGCCGCGGCCGCAAAGGACATCTTAGTGCCTACCACGAAGAAAGACGTGTACGCCGTCGATGAGGCGGGCGCGGCTCTGTTCAAGAACCCAGAGGACATCAGGTACAAGACTAGGGGTACGAGGCAGGGTATCGAGGGTGACTACCCCATCGGTGGTGTGCCTCTGGGGATGGAGATTGCGAATGAGATCTTCGCCAACGGACTCAAGCCTACGCCGCCCAACTTGCAGCCTATGGTGCCGCAGATGCCGCAGCCGCCGCAGGATCAAAACCCGGTGCCGGAGGAACCGCCCAGGAAGAGAAAGGGGTTGGCGGAGGCGAAGAATGGGGATCAGGTTCCTATGATGGATGTGGAGCCCTAGATGGAGACATGTGAGTGCGTGGAGATTCGGAGCGTTCTTGTTAGTTCAAAACTTCAGTCCTTTCCTGTATGGCACAATAGTATCGGAGATTGATGTAGATTACAGAATACATATATTGTTTTACTACCATGGTGGTGCTGCACCAGTTGCTCAAAGCTTGATGCCGTGAGAGAAAGAGAGGCTGGGACGTGTAGACGGCCCTGCCTGGAGGACTCTGATAGGCTGCACAGGGCCGATCCTGGCCCTATCTGCCAAGACTGCTGCGATCTACAGATGCTGAATAACCTTCCCAATCAGGTAGCTAGCCCTGTCTGGCCAATCAGCTTTCCGTCCACAGGGACAGCAGACCCACAGAGCCCTCCCCACCGTGATCAACAGCCTTTGCAGAACCTTCCTAATCGGGTAGCTGACCCTGTCTGGCCAATCAAGTCCCGTTCCACAGGAGCAGCGACCCACAGTGCCCTCCCCACCGCAGTCCACGGTTTTTGAAAAAACTTCCTAATTGAGCAGATGGCCCTACAGACAGAGCCCTGGTTGGTCCGGCAGGGACAGAGCCCTTCCTGCTGTGACTGATAGCTAGCCTCAGTCCTTCCTAAAGTTCATGCCGGGCGCGCAAACCTCCCATCGTTGGACCAGGTACTATGTTCTGTTTCTCATAGCAGTGGGATGCTTCCGCCACGCTGCGAGCGTCGCCAGGAGGGCCACACCGCTGATAACTGCGCAAGCCATAAGTGTCTCATTGAAAGCATCTGAGTATGTCTGGCGAATAGCGAAAACTTTGTTGGGAGAAAGGGTCCGCATAGACTCAGCAAGTGACTCCAACTGCGCGCCCTCTACAATCAGCGAGTCGAGAAGCTCTTGACGCTCTTTAATGCCCAGGATAGCAGTTGACGCAGCAATACCAACGCTACCCCCTAGCACACGCACTTGCGCCATTAGGCCTTGTGCAACTGCGGTGTCGCGTGGCTCCGATTCAATGCCAGCTAGTAGAGTCGAATTGCTGACTGTCAATCCGAAGCCCAATCCGACAAAAACCTGTAGACCATAGGCTCGAGCTTGCGGGGCGAAAGTATTATCGAGTGTAGACAAGGTTGCGGTTCCAATAAGCATGAGTGCAGCACCAATGACGTTGACCGCAAACGTGTTATTCTTCTTACTCGACGCCGCACCAGCGAGAGTCGATCCAATGGCAGAGGAACCAAGCATAGGCAGCAAAGCAACGCCCGATCCAAGAGCACTCTTCCCGTTGACGACCTGGAACCGTGTTGGCAGCGAGTATATGATGACGAAGTAGGGGAAGCCTATCAACAACGTCGTAGCGAGTGCAGACATGTAGACTCTGTTCTTGGCTAGTCGCATTGGGAAGAGTGCAGCAATCGCGTCAGGCCAACGTCTTGCAATAAACCATTCCCAAGTGAACAGTGCGGCAAAGCAGAGCACACCAACGATGAGCGGGGCAACGAAGAGCGCAGAAGACCAGATGGAGCTGTTCATGAGGACGTGAATGCCGGCTTGCTGGAACGCAATGACAAAGGGCACGGAAGCAGCGACCAAGAGAAGGAAGCCTAGGAAGTCGACCTGTTTGAATCTGCGACGACTAACGCCGTGAATAAGGGCGTCGTTGGACCAAACCAGTACGAAAAGGATCAAAGGAACGATTCCGATCGGGGCATTGATCCAGAAGATCCACCGCCAGGATGTGTAGCTGGTGATGACACCGCCCAGCACTGGCCCCAAGATTCCCGACATCGCAATAATGGCTCCTGCCATAGCGCCCAGCATACCAATCACGCGCGGCGGGCTGATCTCGCCCAGTATGACGAAGCCCACTGAATACAAGCCTGAGCCACCAACTCCCTGTAGCGCACGCATAGCGATGAGCTGTTCGAGGGATTGAGCGAAGCCACAGCCGATTGAAAAGGCGAGAAAGATGACATAGGCGGCGAGGTAGGCGTTGCGGCGACCGATTACATCGGAGAGGCTTGCGAAGATGGCGGTGCAGCCAATATAGGCGAGTGTGTAGGACAATGCAATCCAATTCACCTTGGATAAGGACTGGAAGTCGACCCCGATTGTGTATATGGCAGTTGCAATGATGGATGTGTCCAGAAACGAGAGGAATAGGCCAATGCAGATACTAGGCAGTGTGTATTAGCTAGATGGACATGTTGAGATTTCGCGGTACCTTTACCTGATATACAAGCACACCAACTTCCATGTTGCAATTCCAGGCGCTGTAGTAGGACTGGAGGTGGTCTCGGGTCCAATAGTCGACTGAGCCCGTTTTTCTTCATCGTCGGTGAGGTTGAGGGGTTCCAGAGCCATTGGCGTACTGGAAGGTTTCTCGACGTCCATATTGGTGTGTCTGGGTAGATCGTGACGAAGCTGTTGTGGGGAAAGTAGTCGCGTGAACTAGGCGAGCTTTCTGTTTACGTTCCTCAACGTGGAAGGGGGACAAAGGTCAGGCGCGTCCTAGCACGGGATAACCAAACGCAGAAGTGACGATACACCCGCCGCTCTTATGCTGTTCACTTCATCATATTCCCTTCCTGATTCTCTATTTTAGTGCGTGAAGCGACTCGAGGTGAATGCATTCTGTGCCGCGTGGTAGCATTGCTGCGCCGACGCCGAGGTATGTTAACGATGCTTACGGCCGTTGTCGTTTGGATGAGAGATCTTGCAGGATTGTCATTTACCCGCAGCCGATCTGGCCAAAGTTGGGGCGTACGCCTTGCATTCAACGTTTTCCCGTACGTCGCTTATGGCTTCCTAACTGGCTCTTTACTGTCGCACAGCTTACATTGTAGCAACCATGAAAAGCAACTAATGCGCCAATAATCTTTTGGTGGTCAGAGAGGTGACGCTTGCATGTCTAATTCGATTCGGCTCGCTCAGAACTTCCAGATTCCTACAAGAGCGTT
Source organism: Alternaria viburni (assembly GCF_023758015.1). Taxonomy (NCBI): domain Eukaryota; kingdom Fungi; phylum Ascomycota; class Dothideomycetes; order Pleosporales; family Pleosporaceae; genus Alternaria; species Alternaria viburni. The sequence goes on from NW_026055780.1 coordinate 429,780, forward strand.
TTGGCGGGGTAGCGGTGGTGGTGATTTGTTGTTCGGATTCCGAAATGGTGGTTCGACTTGTCAACGCGCGCGCCAGGACGAAGCACATGACAGCGTCTCGACGATTTACTGTGCGAGCTAGCATTGCTTTTCTGGTAAATACGAACATTCCTGTACGCTCAAAATTGTCTGATAGCGGCCTGTCAGGCCGTACGAATGGAGAGACAGTGTATTGTTCGGGCGATTTAGTCGTCAACGCTCTTCTTCCCGCCTCCACTTCAAATATGGTATCAGCTCTGCATAGGTAGGGGTACGAAGTCAGTATATGTCTCACATGCACTTCGTACAGTCAGAACTTACCCTTGTCGGTCGGCACAACTCTTTTCCATTCGGGCTCAACACCGCTCGTAGATTCGATGCCCCTCAGGCGGTCGCGATAGAAGATGCGATAGCTGTCAAGCGCATACGCACCCATGCCCGGCAGGTGCGCAATCTCCCAGCCTTCTCTATCGTCGGCAGGCCCTAAGATCTCTCCTGGCTTGACATCTGCACCACATCCACGGTCAGGATAATGTAACCTCCTGTACCTTCTCTCTTTACATGGAGGAGCGGAAAGCCAGGCTTCAGCCAGTGCTATAAGGCGGGCCGCTCGAATCCGGTGGAGGCCTATGGGCTGCAACGTTGTTGTCAGATCTTCGAGAGATGCGGTGGAGAGCTCATTTGGCGATGGATAGGCTACGAGTAAACTGAAGAGCACTGGACGTGCCATTTGGCCCCGAGTCTGGTTCCACAGGATCGCTTGGACTACCAATGCATACAAGCTGTCGCATACACGCTCTTGAATGAGGCCATATTTTGCAGGCTGGAGCTCAAAAGGAAAACCGGGGGGTGTTGAGATGACGACTGGGTGGTCTTCGGTATCTACCCGGGTGGGCGTCCTTGCTGAAGGCTTGCGTGTTTTAGGTGCGGCATTGGTCTTTCGCTTCGCTCGTGGAGTGTCAGAAGTCGTTCGACGGCTTCGCAAAGTAACTGCCATAGTCAAGCATCAGATTTATCGTTTGTATGGAGACCACTGAGCAGTCAGACATGCTTCTCAATCAGCATACTTCTGGGAACCAAAGGCTCTGTGCGTGAAGCTTGCAGCCGGTTCCATGACGCTAATAGAAAGTCAATGATGCAACGCGTCATTGAAACACGGCGTCCAGCTAGATGGCCCTGTCCTGACACTGAACGGAATATGCTTTATCATTTTTGTAGGGTGTTTCAAAAGAATCAACAAGTTCCTGTCGAAACGCAGCTTCCCAGCGCAGAAGAAGAATGAGGCTCCTGCCATGATAAGCCTCGTTCTTGGAAGCCGCCCCACCACCCGCGACCCACTCGGCAAGAGCCCGGCACGCATCGGAATCGATCAAACAGTCAGCGCTCTATCCAATGCGCCTCTCGAAAACCCTAACAACAAACAAATATGTCTTTTAATGACGACCTCGACGATGACGACACGCTCGTTTCCAGCCCGCGCATCAAATACGAAGGCGAAGACACGAGCCCTACTACCGATCGCGAATTGAAGGCTTGGTATGCGTACCCAATCGCAGCCGAAGTCTTCGCTGTAGTCGCAGTCGGTACGTCATAGCCTTCTCTTCCACCCAGCCCACACAACCACCACCATACACATGTATCAATTTTCTCGTCTTACTTACAGATTCAAGGCGCTTTCCTCCCAGTCATCCTCGAGCAACTCGCACGAGAAAATGGCGTCTTTTTCTCCGATCACTCAAAGCCGTGTGTCGACCATACCGCATCCGGAAAACTCCGGATACGCGACGATGCAGATCAGAAAGCCGGAGGAGACTCTGAGCAATGCATGGTGAGATACCTGGGGAGGGATATGTCGACGAGTAGTTTCGCCATGTACACGTTCTCTACGGCTGTGTTACTTCAAGCAGTGGTCTTGATATGTTTCAGTTCCTTCGCCGATCATGGTAAGTCATTATGCTCAATATCTCACATCTTTAACAAGGACTAACATATTGCCAAGGCCCATACCGCAAGAAGATGCTCATGTTCACATCGTACATGGGCTCACTGGCCAGCTGTCTTTTCATCTTCATCTCACCATCACTTTACTACCTCGCTCCTATTCTAGTCATCGTCGGAGTTGCGAGTCTAGGCTGTTCATTCGTCCTGCTAAACGCATTCTTGCCACTGCTTGTCGCCAATCATCCAGATAACAATACGCTTGGGAAACCGTCATCTTCCGACTCCGCATCAGACGTCGAGCTGGAGTCACTGAACCCAGCCAATGGACCATCTTCCACGCACGCCCGCTTTGACCCCGATCGGTTGAAGCGAGATCTAGAACGAAGCGCGCAAATCTCTAGTAAAGGCGTGGGATATGGCTACATGGCCGCAGTCTTCGTCCAGATCCTTAGTATACTGATCATAGTTCTCTTCAACAAAACGGCTCTGTCGAAAACGTCGCCCAGTCTCTCCATCCGTATGATTCTATTAATGGTCGGTCTCTGGTGGGCTATATTCTCCATCCCCACACTGTTGTGGCTACGTCCAAGACCAGGTCCACCACTACCCACACAGACTACGCAGAGCTTTGCCGGAGGAAATTCATCGTCAAGGATAAGAACGTTTCTGTTCTACACATCCTTCTCCTTACGCAGCTTCTACGGCACACTTCGAAGAGCCATAAAGCTACGGCAGACGCTCCTTTTCCTGATATCGTGGTTCCTGCTGTCGGATGCCGTGGCCACCATCTCTGGAACGGCTGTTCTCTTCGCACGCACCGAGTTGCACATGGGCACCATTGCCATCGCGCTACTGTCCATCACATCTATCGGATCTGGCATCGTAGGCGCGTTTGCATGGCCGCATGTGCAACGGCGCTTTGCTCTACAGCCCAAGACCGTACTACTGTGTTGTGTAGCGGGCATGGAGATCATCCCTCTCTATGGCTTACTCGGATACATACCCATGTTTAAGAGCTTGGGGTTCATTGGTCTGCAGAAAGCATGGGAGATCTACCCCATTGCTGTCATTCATGGGATAGTCATGGGTGGAATATCTTCTTATGCGCGATCCGTCTACGCGCCTTTGATACCTGAGGGCAGTGAAGCGGCGTTCTTTGCGCTGTATGCTGTTACGGATAAAGGTAGCAGTGCATTCGGCCCAGCTCTTGTCGGGTTCATCGTTGACCAGGCGGCCACGATACGCCCGGCGTTCATCTTCCTGGCGGTCCTGGTGGTGTTGCCAGCACCGCTGCTGTGGCGGTTGGATGTGGAAAAGGGGAGAGAGGATGCGCGCGCGATGGCAGACGGAGATGCCCAGGGACGGGGAACGTACGAGAGGGTTCGTGAAGAGTAATGCGCCGGCAACTGAAGTCGGTGGGTATGATATTCATGTTCCGTAGATGCTAGTACGCCGTCCAATGCTGTAAACGCCAAAATGATAATGATCACACGCTTTAAGTCCTCTCTTCCACCTTCGGGCGCTTACTGTCCCGGGCGTGATCATCGCCGAACCTCTTCCTCTCGCCAAGTGGCCCCGCGTTTGCGCCAGAAGGGCCCTCTCTATCCCGATCTCTTCCGCCATAAGCATCAGGTCTGAATCTCTCGTCGACACCGAAATCGCCCTTGTCTCTCCGCGGCCGGTCATCACCGAAGTCACCCCATTTGCCGGTATCTTCGGTCTTCATGTCCCTATAGCGTGTCCGACCCTTTTTGCCCAGTTTTGTCATATCTCTGATCTGCATGTACTCGGGAAGAATCTCGCGATTCGTCTCGTCTTCGAAGCGCGCGTTCATGAGGTTCCTCCTATCCACACCCAGTTCCTTGAGCTCGTCTGTGAAGAAGGCGCCCTTGTGGAAGTACTTCTGCATGTACTGCATTTGCCCACGGTCGCCCTTTTCTTCTTGTTGTTTCTCGATGAAGGCGCGGTCTTCGGCTTCGCGTTCGGCGGCGGATAAGTTGCGGCGGCGCTCGATCTCTGCGCGCTCTGCTTCGGCTTCTTCGATCGCGAGACGTTCGCGCTTGATGCGCTTGAGCTCGCGCAGCTTCCAGGCGGCATATTCGGCGTCGGGGTCTACACCGTCTGTGTCGTCGATGGCGTTGATGTCGGCGTCTTCCACGTCGTCATCCCAGTCTTTCTTGCCCGCTGCCTTTTCCGCTATGCGCTGCTCGACCTGCTCCTGTACAAGCGCTCTGTTTTGCTCCTGCCGCCGTGCTTCCTCTTCTGCCGCTATCTCCTCTGCTGATTTGACAGGTGCGACTTTGTTCCGCTCGTTCTTCTTCAGAAACACGGGGCGCAGTAGTTTCTTCGGTGCCTCTTCTTCGCTACTTGACTCCTCCTCAGAAGACTCTTCTTCACTGCCGCTGCCGCTTTCACTCCCGCTGTCATCTTCGCCGCCCTCCTCTTCCTCGCTCTCTGTTTCGAACTCGTCTTCTAGCGCCTTGCGCTCCGCCTCGGATTTCTGCCGCGATGCAAGTTTTGCTTTGAGCGCCGACTTGGGAAACGAAGATGCGATGGGCGCGGGCTTTGGTTTCGCAAAAGGGTTTGGCTTTGGCTGTTCCTCCTCCGACTCTGATTCCGAGCTCGAGCGTTCTTCGGGTTCAGGTGCAGCTGTGGGTTTGCCGGCGAATTGGCGCGTTCGCACGGGTTGCGCGGTGAGTTTCTTGGATTTTGGTGGTGGCATAGTTACGGTTTGTAGAGGTGGGACGGAGTATAGAGGAAATGTGCAAACCTAGAGTGAACCGTGAACGCGCTGCCGCGGCTCTTGCAAGCGGCTTGGCGCGCGTAAGGCTGTACGACACACTTCGTACTGTACCAAGTTTCCCAAAATCACTCCGTAGGCAACAATCTACATGTGAACAAGTCTACAAACGACTGCAAACACTTTACGCACTCTTCATACACATGATATCTGGATTACACCCTCCTATATCTGTTGGTGGCGTTGTTATGAATTTTATGCGCAAATAGACATCGTGTTTTGCCTCCTAAAATACTACCTGTCCATCTCTCTCTCCGTCTGAGATTCCCCACCCAACAGGTGGTCGCCGACCCATACAGCTTTTGGGGATGAATTGATTGGTTTAATGCTATAGACTTGTACTTTGTCTCAAGTTCTGCTACGAAATAGACTTGGACATACAGAGAAGCATATGTACCTGGACGCATGCACCGAGCTTGAGCATGATGATATCTACCAGATTGTGTACTACCTGGCCAGCACATGAACGTACACTCAGATTATCTCATATTCAACTCATGAACATACGCCCATTCTAAAGCATAAACGAGTCAAATCCAACGGTTTTACGTGGATCTAAAGCCCTGCAGAAATGATAGATGCCCTCACAGTTGCCAGCAGCCGCCATGTGAACCACAAGGGAATTAACGATGTCATGTCGCTGAATTACACTAGGGAAATTTCATGATGTAAGAGTGAGGTAGTTGTACTTTATTTTGGATTATACACCCTTTGAGGGGTTGCTATTCTAATGCATTGGTGCTTCGCACACAATAATCCTTGGACTCGGACCTACGCAAGTCGGCCTCTCGGAACGCCATCATATCAAGCCCTGTAACACGAACACATAAAGTGTCGATCAGGCAAAAGACTACATATACAATAACGCCTGTTGATGCAGTGGTAATGTAAAGAAAGTGCTGATCAAATCTATTGATCAATGAAATGCTCACCGAAAGTGCCACCCAATGCAATGCACGCTCGAACGCAGCAAATATCATGTCCTCTGGACTAAAGGATGGGCAATCAATGTAAACCCAGAAAATTCGTAAAGTTGTTACACGAAGGTAATGAGTGGCCGTTCACCTGAATACAGGTTGTTGGGGAACAGGAAGTTGGTTGAACTGGTTGGTCTCAGGCCATGCACTCCGGTCCATGTATGGTAGGAGGCCAGAACGACGGTCAGTCATCGGTTGACCCAGAGGCTGATACTGCATTTGGTCGTATCTGATGTTCCTTGCAGGGTTGTGAATGGACGTCTGAGGCGGAGGCACGAGTAGTGTCTGCACGGTACGAACCGGTCGGTAAGGGGACTGGCGCTGATTAAGGAAATGGGATGGCGATAATTGTCTCGAGCCCGTTGCCGGGAAGGCGCCTACTGGAGAGGAACCTGCAGACTGTGGGTAAGGACTAATCTGACGAGACTGATCGGTAGAGGGCGTGTAGTTGTGAGCGTAAGGCGGTGGGGCCGACGATGTTGGTGTGCTGGTAGGTTGCTGCCATTGGACGGGCGGAGGGTACACCATGGCCATGGAGCGGCCACCTGGAACTGGTAGCGGAAGGTCTGACCAGTTCTTCATCTGGGCCGGCGGCATCTGCTGAGGTGGAGGTATCGAAAGACTTGGCAGAGGGGGTAAGCGATTCACGGATGGTGGTGGCTCGAATGACCTATTGACGGGCGTCTGCAGGGTCGGAATCGGGGGTGCATTGCTGTAGGGGCCAGGTGCAAATCCATGGGCCTGTCGCTTCATTGGGGGCTCAATACTGTAATCAGCGCTGCGTTTGCGTTGAATGGGTCCGAGTTCCGGAAGGGCGCCGATCGGGGATACCGTGGCCGACGTGGCCTGTGGTTGCAAAAGCGGGGTATTGGAGAATGCCATGTGGCTCGGGGAGTACATCATCGTCGTCGGTGGTGACGTTTGCTGCTGGGTTGGTGGTGAAGGAACAAAGTTCTGCGGGAGGCCTAGCATGTTCTGAGGACCGACTGGGCTTACAGCACCGGAGGCCGGAATCTTGGAGGCTCGATCGAAGAAGGTTCCGAACTTGCCCAGGATACCGTGCCACTCATTCCACTTCTCCTTTGATGTGAAAAGACTGTATCGCATGTTGCTGAGGAATTCGACCTCCATGATGTGCACCTCCTGTACCGAGATACCCGAGACCTCGGCCCATGTCTTGTTCGTGTAAGTGTTGTCGTCGAGAAACTTATTGCCGAGCATGAGAGCTACAGTCAGTAGACGGTATTCGCTGCCAGGTTTTCCTTTGACCGTGGGGTTGGTCTGCTTGAGCCTGTAGATGAAAAGCAGTGCCAAGAGAATGACATTTTGGGCAACCTGTGTGGTCGTCAAGATGGTTGCTACCCACTTCCTGAAACCAGTTGTAGGATGTGCGTCGGGAACGAGCGGCTGCATGGGCTGGCGTGGTGAGGCGGTGTCAAGTACTTGCTTGAGCGTGGCCGAGCTCTCGAACCAGAAGAGGCATGTCACCTGGATGGATGGTTAGTGGTTGCCGGTGAGATGATGGGGCCTGGAATTACCTCTGCTGCTAATTGAGGAAGACCCTCTTGTGGTGTGCTGATAGTCGGTGGGATCTTGAGGTTTGGTGATATGGTGTACTTCTTCCTCGGTGTCTGAGCCATCTCTTGTGCCTGTGGTTGTTGCCTTGGCGGGCTGGGACTTCTGGGAGCTGCTGATCTGGAGTTGCCGATTGCAGGCAGTTGATAGCCGTACTGATGCCCTGCACCTTGGTTTGGCGGTAGTGAGACCACCCTCACTGCTGAGCCGGGAAGTTCTGGGGGTGTGAGGGGAGCTCGGGGGGCTTGCTCATAGCTGTGTGAGAGGCTTGGGTAGGGAAGGTGCATCGTGGCGTCGAGCTTGGAGGAGCTGCGAGGTGCCGTGGCATACAGGTTGAAGGGAGGCTCCCGCGGCAGGGCGTGAGGCATTGGGCGAGGGAGCTGTAGCTCGAGCATGTGGACGGCAAGAGGACGGAGACGGTGAGGTGAGGTGAGTGGTGAAAGGCGGCGAGGTCAATGGGAGCAGGCGGTCATGTCCAGCAACTATTGTTTGCACGCTATCCTCTTCACTCAACCTTGGTTTGGCAAGAGGATGTCGACGACGGAGAGGTTGGCCTGTGGACGGGAGCAGGAGCTAGGCCAATCAAAGCCAGGCTATATCCGGGACACGGCAACGACGCTTGCAACTAGACTTGTAGGAGGAGAGGGTTTGGCAAAGGAGAGTGCAGAGGGACACAATAAAGAGACGTCAGGCCCGGTGAGCGTCCTGGCCGTGTGGTGCTATACCGGGAGCGGCTTGGTGTTGGGTGTGGGTAATGGTGGTGAGTGATTGTGACTGTAGGGAGGCGGATTGTCGGGGGCCCGCACGCTGGCATGGCAGACATGGCTTGGGGCCGTTGGATTTGAATAAAACATAGGTAATTCACACACACGGAGTCGTGAAGGCTCGGAAGGTTCCAGGCAGGAGCGAGCAGGGTAGGAGGAACGCCCCAAGAGGCTGATCCAGGACCCAGAAGGAGAAGCCGCGCTCTGACATCAACCGCGCCTGGAAGGAGCTAGGGGCGCACGGCCGCCAGCACAAAGCAACCGCGACCGGGGGTTCGCCGCGAGGGCAGGAGCGACCGACGCGACTAGCAGCCAAGCCGCGCGGGCTAATTACTGCTACTACAACAAGTCCAGCACGAGCGTCGTGAATAATCCATCCCTGCGCCAAACCACCCCAGCACCAGCTGCGCCGCGCGATACAGCCTCAGCACTCCCGCGCGCGCTGATTGGCCGGCGGCCCCTCAGGCGATGCATGGTGCGCGTCCAGAGGGGCTTCAGCCATGATTCCCCCCACCACACACGACCTTGCCCAGTGCGCACTGCGACAGTGGGACACCATCCGGCCACAAACGAAGAAACGATAGCGCTGGTGGGCCTCATCAACTCGCTGCAGCCTACATGGTAGGCCTGCTGCCTCCACGGAGCGCTGCCGTCTCAGACACGACGACTGATCAGAGATGGTGAGATCCCTTGCGCATCGCGGCCAGCTGCACCGGCCAAGGCGGAGCACCCACCACGAATGGTGGCCGCAGACGGCACCTCCAAACGCTGCCAGCAGCAGCAGGAATTGCCGTAAGCGGCAGACCTCCATCACGATCCATGAGACGACCGGTAATCGCCAGTGACGACCCCCAGCCTGGGCGGTCTGGAAGGGCACTATACGCGTGCAGCGTCCCGCCCATGCCGTGTTTGACCACCTGCTGCCCGCTTGCCGCCCTCAGGCATCTAAAAAGCATCTGCTGCAAGCGCACGCATAGCAAATGGCGAGACTCAATGTGGCAGACTGGACGGCGCCGCTGTGCTGCCAGACTGCAAGCGACACGAACCAGTCGCCCAGCCCGCCCGCCCTAGTTAGCCAAATCGCCGTCTTACCTTTCCCTAAGCATGCTCTATATCCGAGCCCGAACCCTGTCCAACGCGAAGCTTCCCATGCTGAAGTTTGCGCGAGCGCTGCTGATCAGCAATCCTCTTTTTTTTGCAGATGATTTTGCTGAATGACTTCCAATCATGTGGAGCCCGACCGCTGCAGCCCTCGGTTCCGATGCTTCCGGCGAATGGCAAGTATGAGGCATCCCGACGCTAGACACAGTGTTGTTATTGAGACCGGCCGGCGACGTGTTGCGTGCACTCCAAGTTGAGGCAATCTGCACTGCAGAACCGCCTTTGCAACGCCCCTGACGAAACACGATTTCGGGTATTGCGCGCGCCTCAGTTGCTGCATTCCATCACCTTGCGCGTCCATCAGGCCGGCCATAGCTGTTGCGGGGGCCTGCGGCTTGCTGGGTGCATCCACCTGTCCCGGACGCCTGTGTTGCAAGTCTTGCAAATCTTGCAATCCGCGTCCAGTTCCAAGGTTGCCTTTGCTGACCCGTCCAGCTAGCACCGGCGTCGTGAAGCATGATTGCTTATCGAGTCGCTTGCTTGGCCAGCAGCGCTAACCGTGAAACCGTGACGGAATTACACATGGCCAGAGCAGCAAGGGATACGCAGCCCGTAATCTATCGATAGCACTGAGCAGAGTCTGTGCCGCCGGTGATCCTGCTTCGCAATGCAATGAGGTTGTTGTTGGAACGGTGGAGCTTAGCAAAGCGAGCGCCGTCATACGTACAGTACATGAGCAGGGGTGTGGGTCGTGCTCGGTCCGTCGTCACTCTCTGCAAAAAAAGGTGCCCACGTAATCACCTCTGTTAACACATGGATGGCGATTGCTTGCAACCACCCGGCATGGATGCATTCCACATGCTGGTTAGCCCTCCACCGCCCGTCAAACTACTCCTATAGCATCGGTACGATGTCGGTGTGAGGGGCGACATCTCAAACACGCCCCTTCGTTGCTCCATGCCAACGGGAGGCTCGGGATGCCTGGACGACTCGGCTGGCGATTCGCTGATGCGCGTGATACGACCGCCCAAGGTCCTCCACGGCGCTGCAATAGTCATGGCTCTATCGAAACTAACTTCGCCGCTGTGCATCATCGCCTGCAGTGACCGTATGTCCAGAATCCACGTTCGACAGCGATCCCGTCTGACCGAGCGTCCTGACCGTCGTGTGGAGATGAATGGTGACTATTTTGGCGCAGAAAGGGCAATAGCTCCTTCCACGGAAGGCTGGGGGGCGTAGTACGGAGAGGACGGACGATACTCGGCACCGCTTTCCTCACCATTACACGATTATACGAGCCCCAACGACTCGTTACCGTCCTGCCCAGCCTATACCATTCACGGCACATCTATTAGCTTGGCCATGGCGCGCTGAGACGTACCGCGCTTCCACCACGCGTACATTACACCGTGCATCATCTATCGTCGATTGACTCCATCGTTTGCCTTTCAACAACTGACCCTGCCGAGCAGTGCAGCTCCATGGATGTGTCTCTAGTGCATTTCATCATGCGCAGCAACCTGGCCACAAGACATCTGCGAAAACCACTCAGCCGAGACCAGCATATATGGTTGGCGCCAGCTTGAGCACGCAAGTCCTTGGCTGGCGCGCGATATGGCAGACTTTTTTTTACTATGCTCTCACGACCCTGTGCCCGAACGGTCGCGATCATGAAGTGCGATGGATGCAGCTTGGCTACGGCTCATTAATTCCGGTCTGCAACCGGCCTTAGCGGCCCAGCTGCAAAAGCAGAACGCGATAGACGCACACACTGCAACAAGTCTTATGCCGACTCAGGATCTTGTACCTCTTTGCCACACGAGTCCAGTGGGTCGAGTTTAGCCTTTCGACACGGCTTGCGGCGTCCTCAGATCCATATCCAGTTCCCCGCTCTCTTGTGCTGAAAGAAGTAGGTCAGACGGTTCCCAACGAATGAGCACTGCGCAACCCCACGCTCTAGAGCGAGGACGCCGTAATCAACCAGCGACCCAACCTCAAGGCCTCCGTACCCGGATGATGGATCCCTTGCTATGCCTAGACGTGATCCTCTCGACGTTCACCAAGGTATATTGTGACGCAACCACTTTGCACTCGGGCTGCAATACCGCTCGTCTGACAGTGTTACAGCATGCTGACCGGCCAGGACGTAATGCGGGAAGATAGGCTCTATCCAAGGGGTACCGATACTTGCTACTTCCCACCGGAGATTGAATGTGAATATGTACAAGGGCGTTGGTACCGATCCACGAGGCCATACTAGTCTGCCCGATGCACAGCTGACCCGTATCATCATCTATCCCGCGGCTGACACTGTCATGAAGGACAACAAGTCCCGTATGCGTTACGCCACAAGCTTCATTAACACATTAGCGAAGCCACTCACGCGCCAGTCAGCCAACCAACTTTGTGTGACCAAGTTGCACCTTATTATTACACCCCATGCGACCAAAGTATCATGCAGGAGGCTCCATCTATTTGCGCCAAAGACAATGCTTCCGAGGTCGGTAAACCCTCGCTATCTTTTCCAAATACAATACGTCAAACTAGCTCGCCAAGCTCAGGCTCTTCTTTACTTTATTGCCGGGCGAAACTCCTTCAAAGGCAAACGACATGCAATTCGTCGGCTGCCTAGCGCTCGATTCGCACAACGATGTTCCAGCTTGGACATCTGGCGGTGCTTTCGACGCACGCGGCGAGTCATCGTGCCACCATCATGCAACAACCAACAAAGGCAACCGGCTAACACACTCCACACCTCCTTCCGTGCTCAGAAGCAACTCTGGATTGCCGTTCGAGGGGCCGATTGCAGCTAACCCTCTCAGACAATGCAAACGAAATCTGCGTCCTGTACGCACCTGCCGGAACGGATCCCAGGCCGCGCTTGCCCGTCTAGGTGCTGCAGTACATCGCTCAACACATACGGTTCAGCTGTCTTTGGAAAAGCGACGCATCGCTTCCTCACCTCAACGCGAGACATCCTCTGCACCACGTGCATGTCACCGAGCGGATTAGGACACCTTGGCTTGCGCCACTATGTGCAATCACAGTAGTGCGCGCTCTCCGGATCGACCTGTCGAGTTCTCGCTGCGCATCCCAAAGTGACTACTCAGCCTTGTGCAGGGACAAAGGGAAATGGGGGCAGGCAAGAACGCCGCACGCAGCCGTTGACCCAAAGGATCCGTAAGACGTGCAGACAGTCTCACCGGCTCGCACAAGCGGAGTGCCGACCAACTGGATTCTATGCTGATTACGGACACGTCGCGGGGATTGACCACCGACACGAAGGCTTTTCATGTGCATCATCACCTTCCATCGTTCGTCTCTCACTGCAGCTACTAGTGTTGTGGCATGCTTTCAAAGGGATCACCTTCCCCGACTGCACTGCCTGACAGGTTCGGACTCCACACAGCTTATATCCCTGCCGGCATCCATCTATTAATCATGGCTTCATTGGACGACAACTCCCTGGTGCGAAAACGGAGATGCCATGGCACGCATGTTACCTGGTCGGGATTCCCGGGTTCCAACATAACAGGCATTGTCGTCGCCGAGGGGTTCGAGATTGGGCTCCGCTATGTGAAAACGACCGTCGCCTGGGCCAGGAAGCTCGTCGATTCGAGCGTGTCGTAATAGCGAAGTGCATCTTGGAAGCATGTCTGATACATTTGATGTTGGTGTGCTAATGCAGTAAGATCCAGAGCATCCTCACAGCATGCTTCTCATTCGTTCGGGACCACATCTTGAAAGATGCAGGTAACGAAATGATAGAACACTCGTATATCAGAGAAGGACACAGCCCAAGAAGGAAGGTAGCAGAATGCGTATGTGGTACAAGTTCACGTACACTGTGCTAGATACTAGTCAGCTTCACTCATTCATCTTTCCGTGAACACAGCTGCACCACTCTAGTCAGACATATAGTCCCATATATCCAAACTTTTCACCCCAGTTTCCACACATGATGATGCATCAGCGACTTCCCAACTATTACTCACGTCACCTCATGCACAAACAACCGTCTCCACCACATGACCATCATCTCAGATCTAACAAGAACCCCCCATGTCTCAGCACAAATAGCATGCTCGAGCCACGTCGCAAATTCAATCGACGGTCGTGCCATGGAGACCGTGCGACATGTTTCATATCGCTGCGATAGTAGTTGGTGTTTGAAACGGGTATCGCATTGGCACCGATCGTGGCGTTTGCTTCACTAACAAACACACCGCCACGATTTGGCTTGGTAATGCGCATAGATACTGACGTCTTTGTTGTTCGTGTTGAGGTTTGACTATCTAGCTCTGCATTCGGCGTTGCTGCGCAAGAGCTGATGCCGAGTTGCACAGCCACAGCCTTAGGTTGCCCACCGGATGACGACTTCATTCTCACGATGGCTCAGCCCCTCAATTACACACATGTGGCGGGGAAACAACATGTTGGTCAGCAAGGTAGGCGTCCAGGTCATCCTTGATGATATGTTCATGACGGATATGAGTCAATTCATGGCTGAGCACTGTGGGCCCACGTATTGTAGTGGTATATTTGCGGGACCAACTGATCGTTATACACATAGTATGATACATGCTCCAACGCCCCTCTCTAGAACAGCTTGTTGTCCGCACTGGCCTTGGCTGCGTCTCTCCTCGCGCTCTGCTTCTTCCTGTCCTTTGCCTCGCCTGGCGGCTTGAAGAACAAAGACGGGCTCTCGCCATCCTTCATTGTGTAGTTCAAGTACCCTCTATGCGCTGGGTCGCGGTAGTACTCGATGTCCTTTCTTGCCGTCGCATCAGGCAGCCTGTACTTGTATTTCGACCCGATCTGTTTCATGACAGCAACCATAGCCTCCTTCTTCTTTTCTTCAGCGGCCGTCTGGAGGGCGGTGATGATGGGAGATGGGATCTTGGCGGCTGCGGAGCGAGCCGTAAGAGAGACGAGGTCTGGCGAGGCTTGGATAGAGATGGTGGGGTGTGAGTCGCCGCGGAGGACGCGCTTGATGGATGTGGGAGAGTAGAAGCGTGTTGTCACGCTGCCGCCAAGGGCTTCGATGCGTGCGATAGCGTCGGCAGAGGCGCGTGAGACGACGATGTGGATGGGTGTGGTCAATTGCTCTGGATTCTACGGCCACAATTAGCATTCGCGTAGCCATCATTGGTTGGTCTTCTCATACCCTCGCGAGCAGCTTAACGCCATGCCTCTTGACACCGTGCAGACACCTCGACTTGGCCAATTCCTTCATGGTGATGGGCTTCTTCGGGTCCAACCTCCCCTGGTCAATCCAGCTCTGTATCCGGTCCAGGTTTATGGGTGACATCTCGACCTTGAACGGGTTGTACTTCCCCCGCCCTCGCTCGGGGTTGGTAATCCATTGTGGTGTCTGACCTCCCTCGAAGCCCGCGGGGACTTTGCCGTGTGCATGCTGACCCTTCTGACCGCGTCCGCCAGTCTTTCCCTTTCCCGAAGCGGGACCGCGACCTCGTCGGATCTTTTTATTGTAGGCGCCTGCGTTGTCGGAGAGCGAGGAAAGAATGGATGCGCATCTCTGCTGGGCGGGCACAAGGAGGGGGGCGACCGATATCGCTGCGGGTGCTCTCGAGCATATGAATAGAAGAGATGAGGCGGCTCGGACCGCTCTTAGCCGTGGTGGCATGGCTGTGGATGGCTATCTTCCTGCTGGCGACGAGCTCGTTGGTGTTGAGCGAATGCGAAGATTCGATGATGAGTAAGCGGCCATGTCCGCGGGATCTAGCCTCATGCGGATGTTAACTTGTGCAACCACGCCGCATCTCCAATCGCTCCTCAACTCCACGCGTCAAAAATGGTCTTCCAGCTCCCTCGCTTCAGCTCGTGCTAGAGACTGGCTGGAACCTTGTCTGAAATCAGCGAAAACCTCATTTTAAGGTCTATGACCGTAGATGAACCTTGACAATGGTTCGTCTTTTCCCGCCTCAGGGTGCAGGTGAGTTGACGACTACATCGAATTTTGCACACCAAATAGGTTCTCACTAATGAAAAGGTCTACATCCTGCTATTCCCAAGACAGAAGAACCTGGTGTTGCAAATACTGCCACTGCATTGGTCTTATTAGGGCCAACAGCGGCAGCGACTCTGCTTCTGGGCCGGATGATCATCAGACGCCCTTTGCTGACTTTGCCGACGAAATCTGCGTACTTTGTTACCAGAGCAGGCTTTTATTCTCTTGCTCTTGCTGCGCCTCTGGCAGCTTGGTTGACGCACTGGGAAAGTCAGATCAGAAGAAGCATCCTTCATTATGAAGGAATCAATCTCCCAAAATCTCAGATTTGGCAAAGCAGTCAGGGGTTTACGAGGGATGATTCTAATATTATTGGTGGAATAGGAGGTATGCTCCTTTCTTTCAGAATGAGGAGCTTACGGAGTCTCTCCATTGGACATCGCCTACTTGGTCGGCTCGGAGCCTTCTCGACTGGATTCTCGACTCCGCTCCTTGTGTCCGATATAACAGTATCGGTATCGGGAACATACCTTCAGGAGCGATCTGCACAAAGATCTCATTACGAGAAGGCTGTGGCATTGCGTAAACTCAACAACGACCCTAACTTCATCCAATCTTTACCCCCCAGGTCCCTACTCCCAGAGCGAATTTGGAAGAAGACTGCTCGAGCTGAACGGGTGGCAATGTCATTCGACTCTCTGACTGATGAGGAGAAGGCCTTGTTGCAGCCTACTATGGTATTCAGCTGGCTGGACACTTCGACCTACAATAGTATTAACAAGACCCCGGGGGGCGCTATACCTATGGACTGGAAATATCCAGAGAATGCATCAGCGGCAGAGAAGCGGGAGTATGTGCTCAAAGAGCTTCAGTTCGTTGCGAATATGCTCAAGCCATATGCACACAATAACAGCTTTGCGCTCCAAGGGAAGCCCATTCCGCGTCTCGAAAGCTTTAGTGTAGAATACGCTTCCTTGACTAGGACATTGGTCACTCTGATGCATGGGATGCTTATACCAGAAGAAGGAAAGCCTGAGCCGCGGATGTACATTCATGATTGCTTGAGCATAATTGATGCAGAGAAAGGGGAAGATCACGTTCCGGTGGAGACTCTCGATTGCCTGCGCACGCTCAAGACGTTTTTCGAGGAAAGGAACCAGCCTGAGTATGTTGCGGGAATCGACAAACTCATACGGGAATGTGAAGGGCGTGCTGCAAAGAATAAGGAAGCCAGGAGTGGTCGAAATACAATTGAGGGATGAAACAAAAGAAGACAAGTCGTTGAAGGCCATCGCGCTTTGTTACAGGCAACCAATATTCAGTAAAATTAAGATGTGTAGTTGTCTAGACTGAGCTTGCTTAATTCAGATGTTCGCTGGCGGATGTGATACCTAGAAGACTAATGTAATCAGGCAGCGAATTGCACTCATCACACAAGCCCTAGCATCGTTTGAGCAGTGAATTTACCATGCCTAATGCTACCCTTCACTACTGTGATGCGCACGAGATCAAGCCACATCTGACTCTTTCATTGAGCTACTCGCAATGTCCGTTCTCTCGTCGTTGATCGTAGCCACCACTGGAAGATACTCTCCAACAACAACTATCGCGAACACAAGTACGTATACCCACGACCGCACACCATATATGAGTTCTATACCCCACAGTCTACTCAACCAGTAATAGAAGTAAACCAACACCCACACAACAACCGCGATGTCTGGAAACCCCGAAGATTGGCGGAAAGTCACAGGTATCGGCCACGGCAAGGACTGGGGCGCGCCAACCGCGTACCCCAAGAATGGGATTGCCTGGGGAAAGGCATTGAACCCATCAGCCGACAACAACAACAACACCAACAACGACAAGGCTTCGCCTGCTACACCTGCAAAGGGCTTGAACGCCGCGGCTCCGTCCTTCACTCCTGGTGGAGGCACTGCGAAGAAGTAGTAGGTGAGTCTATAGTAGGAGAACCTTGACTACGACATGGGCTGACGATTAGACAAGAGGAAACGGCGTAGATGGTGGCGGCGGACATGACGTCGACACAACAGGCGCGCGAGGTACAGGTATTCCAACATAGACTCTTAGATCGCTGTTCCGATGTGTACTTGGAGGACGATGTATTTTAGTACCCGTCAAACGTTAGTAGATAGTAATGTGATCAGCAAGATGTCAAGCGTTCAGCGAACACAGCCAAGTTTGAATATGTCTATGTACAGTATGAGAGTCGCATTTGCGAACAGTACACATATTCACCGCATCTTCCTATAAAGCTTCTTACATTCTTGATAACAAGCTTCCCACAAAACATCTCCTCGCGCAAAACCAACCAGCATACCAATAACACCCAATCTACAACTATCATATACCAGAAAACATGCGCGGCAACCCCTTCTACCACGACGACCCTTTCAACAATTTCACCGGTATCGGCCACGGCGCAGACTGGGGTACCAGACGCCCTTACAACACTCGCTCACGCTCAGTCTGGGGTCCAGGCGGCGGTGGTCGTCAGGATTCTTACTCTCGACCTGGCACATCAGGAGGTAGCATATTCTCGGATATGCGATCGATGGGGCCGTCCATGTCGTACTCTATGGATCCAGACTCGTCGTATGGAGGCTCTCAGTATGGAGGATCGGGATACGGTGGAGGGGGTCGGGATGTGCGGACTCCACCGGGATTCCCACCGCGAGGCTCGCCCTATTACGGATGGGGTAGACGGTAGTTTCTATTGAGTGGGACTTCGTCGAAGTGCGATACTTACGGGCTCTTGGGTCAATTACCTGTACTGCTAGGGTAATTGTTCGAGAGTTCGTCTTGTCCGTCATGTACGTATATAAACAAACAGAACAAAATGACGACTTGTTGCCATGTTACTCAGCACAGATATCTTCCACATCTAGCCCTAACTGAACCCAAGTTTGAACACTATAGAAACGTGAAGCTGCAGGATGCGAGCAAACTCAAACGGAAGTCTTGTTAGAATGGACGGAGCAATGTTGGTACCGCCACATCATGGCTTGAGAGCCAATGACTGTCTCATGAAACTATGCTGGCTCTTGCGGATATCATGTCTTAATTCCATGTACTTAAGCTTCTAAACACCGAGGATTCCACGGACGTAATCGTACTACACTGGCCAAGGTCTTGTCATGCAGTGAGTTGCGACTACGGTGGCCTGTAACAGGAGTACATGTAGGACGCATGAACACACCCGGCTTACAAATGCCCTCTTGGCAGACACTCCGCGACAACGTGATGCTCAAAGGCTGTTGTCATCATATGAAGTGGCTTCTAGAGCGAATAATCAACGGAGGTAAAGTATAAAACGTGGCCGTGCACCAGATGGAAGCAGCATACTTTGCTTCCCTTCGTGTACCTCTGAGAATATTCTGTCTGACCTTTGAGAAGACCACTATGTCGCATCTTCAATACTTCGACTATCCCGGCTTCGGCGAGCGATCAAAACGGGATTTGAACTACAGCCAAGCGGTCCGCATCGATAACCGCATCCAGGTATCCGGCCAAGGTACGTCGCCCACAGTGTATGGGCCACCCAATGCTGAACACATCCAGGCGGCTGGGATCGTACAACCGAGGAGTATCCAGAAGATCTTTCGAAGGAGGTTGACCAAGCTTTCGACAATGTCGAACATGCTATTCGTCAGGCTGGTGGAGAGGGCTGGGACCAGGTCTACAAGACGCGCTTTTATGTTACCGTACCGATTGACGAGATTGCGGAGCCGATCATCCGTAATATGAAGGAAAGATGCAAGAAACACGGGCCTCTCATGACGGTGGTGCAAGTCGTTGCTTTGTATAAGACGATGAAGATTGAGATAGAAGCGGAGGCGCACTTGGGGTGATTTGCGCAGAAACCTTGGAAGCTTGGAGCGCCTTTCGTTCCTGGTGTTAATTTAGCATAATTGGAGCAACTTACATGCGTAAAGAATATGAAGCCCATAAGATGTAAGATGTGTATATGAACGGCGCGCAAAGAGAAAGTCAATGTCTCGTACTCCCTGTGGTCCCAGTACGTCATCGTCATCGTGGCTGCCCGCTAAGTGGGGCCATGACTGCGCCACAGATCACAACGATCACTCCAGGTAGCCTCTCTCTTCCAGTCTCCACGACGACTGAGACGCCGCTAGAGTAGCATCGACAAATGAGAAGAGCTTCTTGTCCATCAATCGCGGCGTTGCAGATGCCAGAGAGCTTTCCGCGGCCATTCACCCGCCTGCTCGTGCGCCACGGAGGTCGTCATCGTCATCGCCATCGTTGACGACTATCGCGACTCCTCCTCAACGCAACAATGCCAAATCGATTCCGGAGCAAGCTAGAGAATGCTGGAAGAAAGACGGGCAATTGCCTACGGACAGTGGTCTGGCAAACGTCCAAATGCCTCATGTGGACAGTTTGCGCGCCTTGCATCTGTTGCTTGCTAGTGTTTCTGAGCCCAGGTCGACATGGAAGAAGACGAAATCTCTCGCACGAGATAGTACTTCCAACGATGCCGACACCTCGCAGACGCGCACTTTCCATGTCAGGGGACTTACAAGAGGGCCAAAAGACGCTGGCACAGCCTCGCTCAGCGCTTCTGAGCAAACTACCGTTGGAGATTCGGCGCATGATCTATGAGATGGCTCTGGGAGAACAGACAATACATGCGTCAGTTTTGGACGGGAAACTATTGACGCGAAAGTGCACACTTCGAAATTGCCTTTGCTACATGCCTTGTTCGCCTGGTCAGAAGCTGCAATTGGCACTCCCTCTTCTAAGAACATGCCGGCAAATGTAAGTTGAGTCAGATACAATTGTAACTACAGTCGCAGTACCAGTACAAGACTAACATACAACCCCTCTAGCTATTCTGAAGCTATCGAATATCTCTACAAAAGCAATGAGTTCTTCATGTCCACGGACTTGGAAGACTTTCCAACAGCAGGCTATCTCTGCTACTTCTTCCAGCCCCAACGTATCGTGCAAGTCAGCAATCTCAATATCGAATGGGATCTTGATCGCAATCAATACTTCCAGGTCAACCTGATGCCTGCGCATCACCGAGTTGAGTGGTACAGGTTGTGGGATGGGCTGAGCAAGATGACTGGTCTCAAGAGATTACACATCAAGTTGTACTTTTGTCTCGACCTCTGGCAGGGATGCTATGGTGAATTCTGGGAACAGAACAGCAAGGAGATTCTGCAGCCTGTCAAGAAAATCACGGCTCCAAGAGACTTTGTCATCACACTTCCGAATTGGCGATGCTCGACTGATATCGACACCGGCGAGTCCAACTGCGTCTTCCATCTACCAGAGAGAGACGATCAGGAAAGTAGCGCGTCCTGACGCGTCCAGGGACGATTCTCGGACGATCTCAATCACACGAACGGCAGCTTCTCGGGAATGGCTGTGGAGCATTACGGATGCTCATAAGACATATGGGGCTTCTCCAAACTCAAGCCGAAGGCGTACAACGACCTCGCAAAGGCCAATCGGATTGACGATGGGCCAAAGTCACCGCCTGGCCGGAGTACAAGACTCTAAGAAGCAAAACGCAGCCAAGACACAACATGACGGTGACGCACAGGAACCATGCACCTAAGCTCCCACCAGCGGCTTGAACAGGTCTTGCTCCGCCCGCTGTGCCGGCGCGCGTATCTTATCGCATCGTTGATCAACGTGACAGGCGGCGTGGACTTGGCAGCTTGGCGATCTAACTCGTCCCGTACAGCTTTCCACAACCATCTCGTTCTCCGTCCATCATCATGCACAGCCAAGAGCTTCGAGCTAGGGTAGCTCCACCACGTGCAGTAGCTGAGCAGCTCAGCTCGAATACCTCGAGCCGTGCGGCGTCCTGTACTTCGGCGTCTTTGATCCATCCGAGGTGTTGTACAGCTCTGGCCTTTTCCCGGCGCAGATAAGAAGCGTCATGGCCGCCAGGATGCTTGTCCTGCAGGAACCGTTCGCTCTCGCAGGTTCCCGGATACTTCCGGGTTGAGATCTGCTCACGATGCGCTCTTTCATTGCTACCTCCGTCCTCGTCGGACTCGCGTCCGCTGCCGCTGTACCTGTTGTTGCTCCCCGTGGAGACGGCTATGGTCATGGCCATGGGCACAGCAAGTTCAATGTCCAAGTCGGCGTCCGGCCTTACTATCTCGTCGACAACATGGACGAGAGCCCATTGAAGGAAAAGCTGGAGAGCTGCTCAGAGCAAGAGTTCAAAACCTCGGACTTTGTCCTTGCGCATCGTGGAGCGCCGCTTCAATTTCCCGAGCACACTCTTCAGAGTTACAAGGCTGCGCATCGCATGGGTGCTGGCCTGATCGAATGCGATGTTGCGTTCACCAAAGACAAGCAGCTTGTCTGCCGCCACGCCCAATGCGACTTGCACACCACGACCAACATCCTCAACACTACACTCGCCGAAAAGTGCACGACCCCCTTCTCGCCCGCCGCCAATGGCACCACTGCGTCGGTCAAATGCTGCACCTCCGACATCACTTTGGAAGAGTTCGGTACCCTATGCGGCAAGATGGATGGCTTCAACCCCAACGGCACCACAGTAGAGGAGTACATGGACGGCACACCCTACTTCCGCTCTGATTTATACGCGCAAGACTGCCCCAAGCTCATGACGGTCGACGAATACATTCCCCTGGTCGACAGCTGGGGTTTGAAGTACGCGCCCGAGCTCAAGACCCCCGAGGTTGAGATGCCTTTTGATGGATACACACAGGAGGCGTATGCTCAAGATCTAGTCGACAAGTTCCGCGAGTACGAGATCGATCCGAGCCGTGTTTGGCTGCAGTCCTTCTTGCCCGATGACGTTTTCTACTGGATCGATAACGAGCCTGAATTTGGTATTCAGGCCGTGTATCTCGACGAGCGCGTTGATACTCCTGAGGGCTACGCCAATGCTACTGCCAGCATCCCTGAGCTTGCTGCTCGTGGCGTTAAGATTATGGCGCCCGCTATGTTCGCTCTCACCAAGTTGGATGATGAGAACAAGATCGTGCCGTCGGAGTATGCTATTGCTTGCCAGGAACACAACTTGGACATCATCGCGTGGTCATTTGAGCGCGGTGGATGGCTGCAGATCGACGGCGGTGGTTACTACTACCAGTACGTTGCCAACCGTACCAACAACGATGGCGACATGTACGATGTGCTCGACGTGTTGGCCAAGGATGTGCACATCATTGGTATGTTCTCGGATTGGCCGGCCTCAGTAACCTACTATGCCAACTGCATGGGGCTGTAGGCGGCACAGCCTTATATAGATCCTAACAAGAGTGAAATATATCATACATCGTTCAAATGACCTCGCTCGCAATAGAGCAAAGTGATCTTGTCTTACTTGGCATCCTCCGAAGCATCGCTCGCGTTGCCGAAGATCCTCAGCTTTACCGTACTCTCCCCCATATCCCAGTCCGTCCTACAACTCGGATACGGTAGCACAACGATAGCGTCGCGCGGCTTCGTCACCATCCTCACACTTTCCAGCAGCATATCCTCTAGCTCCATCCACTCGCTCTGCCACAGCCATTGCGGGCTAGGATCCATCAGAATCACCCGAAGATGCCTCAATCCCTGCATATTCGCTATTATCGTCCACGCTTTCTCCCAATTCGCGGTATCGTCGCGGTACACGACGCGATTCGAAGGACCGCGACTCATATAAGGCAGCGCGCGAATGGCCCAGCGCAGATGTAGCGTGCGAATCGAATTGAGGCGCGGTTGTGGGATCGAAGCGGGGAGGTAGAGGAGATGCGTGATATGCAGGAGGGAGAAGGTGTGCGCGCGATATAAGTAGGAAATCGCTTCCGAGTACCTAGATTGCAGAACACAGTCAGTTTCCACAATGCCATTGTGATTGCGATGAGGAGGAGAGGAGAACACATACATGCGCCTACAAGCCCTCAGCACAGTCGGCCCACCAGGATACAATCTCGCGCCCTTCTTCCCAAACACCAGCACGCGACACATGTACTCCCTCCCGCCATCCCCTTCGCTGTCACACAGGAAATGGCCAAACCGCTTCTTCTTCGTGCTTAGTGTCAGATGCACAATCTCCGCGCCCATGACATGTTCGTATACCAATTGCCGCAGCTCAAGCGGCAATCGCGTGAAGAAGTCGCTCTGGCCCTGCGCGTGCGTGCGCGCATCGATATCGACATCCGGTTCCGACGTTAGGCTGATGGTGGATGCGCGCGGGCGCACAGTGCCGTGCTCTGGCGGCGAGGCTTTGAGCGAAAACGGGTTCCGGCTTTTAGGCTTCGGGGTCGACGGGGAGGTGGACGGGATGTCGGAGGGGGTCCAGCGTATGCCGGGGAGGCGGCTGAGGAGCGACTTTGGGGGCTTCATTAAGGGAGTGATGGGGTGGTGATGGGGAGGAGTCGGTGGTGACCTAGGGAAGGGTGCAATGGGAGAGTTGGCATGGCACGACGACGCCTCCCTTGCGCGGGCGCGCCAGCATCAGCCGCGGCGCAAAGTTGTCCAGTGCCAGAGTGATGATGGGCTGATGGGCGGGTAAGCGTGCGGGGTCTTGGCCGCCAAGCTTGTTTCGAGCAAGCTTCGTCTGGGGGAGTGGGGGAGGTGCTGTGCCCGTGGGGGGTGTAGATGGTCTGCTACTTTGGCATGCTAGCCATCGATATGAATTTCCCGATATACGCGTCTGTTCTTGCCTTTATGTGCTCACAGAGCGATACCGACATCCTGGCCTGCTTTCCGATGATCGCGTGAGTGGTACCGTACGTACGGAAACTCGCATTCTATCGCTTAATCAAGTATCGCGTACTTCTCTGTCTTGATCGATCGTATGTACTACCTAGGTAGCAGTGCCGTGCATTCTGGCATAGAGCCATTGCTTTGGTTATACTAACAGGCCAACTTCGACAATGCTATGATGATGCAGTAACTCCGTCTATCTCCATGGCAGAATTGGCAAGACCCAATCAGGCAACTTGGCCGCCTTCTGCAATTTCATCTGACCGGCAAGACTATGCCGAAAGATGGCAACGAAAGGTACAACTCTCGAGGAAGAGCCTCGAATGCTCTCACCCAGCTTTAACCTCCACTAAATCTAAATCGACTGATTTACCGGGCGGCCATCCGGACGAACATCGTCGCCAAAACGCCACGCTGTATTGGTACTGGTATACGGCACAGCCACCTGCAGTCATGAACCAAGCGCGCTTTCCCGGGGCGTAAAGTCACTTTGTCATAGACAAAGCCCCACGATAGACTACAGCTAAACATCTCTGTCATGTCTAAGCAAGAAGGTGGCAGCATGAGAAAACGACTTCGCGCTTGTGAAGAGTGCCATCGTCTAAAGATCAAGTGCGACATCAGCACCAATCCTGACGCGGCAAGCTGCGAGCGATGCACCCGCAACAACCTGGAATGCGTCCCTGCAGCACCGCGCCTTCAGCGCAACCGCATCCAGGAGCTAGAGGCGCAAATTCAAGAACTCAGCAATCTGCTTCAGAAACAGAGCAACAACAGCCCGACGCCAAGTCGCTCCCCTGGCGGACTCTCCACCAACACGCTAGGCCGGTCGCCCGGTAGCCTAACAGACAACCACTACGAAGCCATCTTGTCGTTCCTTGACGCGCGCATCTCACTTATCCAGCAACAGCACCTTCTCCAACTCTATGCACACCAAGCAGGATCGGCATGGCCCGTCATACGCCTTCCCGGGGATCTCGAATATCTCCGCACAAAGGCTCCTATCCTACTTCTCTGCATCGTAGCATACACAACTACGCAAGAGGCGCAAGGCTTGGATCTAGAGACGCACGATGAGATAATACGCGAAAGTATGCATGTCCTCGGCGAAGAAGTCTTAGGCAGAGGACAAAGATCGCTGGAACTTGTGCAGGCGCTGCTTATAGCCACGTACTGGAACAAGCTTCCGCGAAGAGGTCTAATGGGCAGTTGTTACCAGATCCTACAGCTAGCCGCAGACATGGCCATTGATGTGGGCATCGCGGGAAACTCGCTGCAGCCCACTCCCCCAGCCTACTTCTGCCGGCATCAGGACGCGGGATCGCTGGAGGCACGACGTACCTGGTTAGCCTGCTACATGGCACTCTCAAGCTCGTCGATCAGTACGCGCAGGCCGAATTCATACCCATGGAACGCTTACCACGAGGAGTGTCTGTTGTACCTGGAAAGCCAAGGAGATGCTTCCGACATGCTGCTCTGTCAGCTCGTCCGCATTACCCAACTGGACCAGGAGATATCCAATCAACTATACCTCTGCCAGATCGCTACGTTTGTAGACGGCAACGATTACAACACGTACGCCGTAATCGAGTCGATGAAGAACAAGCTCGAAGCGTGGGTCGCTCATATCCCACCTAGCCTTGCAACGTCCCAGACGCTCAAAGTGTGGTGGCACGCAGCCATGGTGCACCTGTACGAGCTCGTGCTGCACACACCCACGAACAAAGCTTCCTTCGCAGCGCCCTTCATCCCAGGCCGCATACCCGTCAAAGACTTCCCCAAGCCAACCATCATCATCGCCCCGCTCAAAACGTCGCTCGAAGCTCTCGTCCAGAACTGCCATGCCGTCCTCGATACGGCCGCAGAAATGGATCCAGCTCTCCTTGTTAATTTCCCATCATTCTGCTTCGCACCAACGGTCATATACTCGCTTTTCGTTCTCGTCACCGTCATGGTAGCTTCGACCGACCCCGCCAACACGTACGGCCAGTGCCTACCGAATAACTGTTTCCGCATTGAAGAGTTCGGACTCAAAATGCGCAATCTGGTCATGTACATGAAGGTCCTAGATCCCACCTTGAGTTGCTTCACCACGCGTATGTTCGATGCGACGAGTTGGCTGGAGCAATGGTATAACGATTACACGGCTATCCTGCAGCGGTATGAGGCAAATCTAGTTAACTAAATCGCCATTATACGGTGGTGTCTTATAGAATTGCGACGTCTTTTGAAGTTAGATGGCACGGCGAACTTTGGCCGTTGGTGTCGATCTATTCATCCGTCGTGTTACTGTTGATTGGTGCACATGTCCATGGATGCTTGCTGCCGCATGCAGCATGCATAAGCGTGGTTAGCCACGTTCTGGCCGTCAGTCAGCCATCCTGCATCGGTGTTTTTTCGCCAGGTGCTTGATGAGATGACGTTTCAAACACACGGAAATTTTTCTCTATGGTTGCGATCTGGTGATGGGATGTCTGATGATGTAGTTGTCGCGCACAGATGTTCGAATACACATTCAGCTGACACGCAATCTCGCAGTAGGCAACCTGGCTAAAGTCCGCTGTCTCGTCCGCGTACGCTAATGACGGTATGGAGGATTCCCCGTTCCTGCATGAGAAAACGCCCTGCGCTGATGCTCGTTGCTTCACCATGGGTCGCGGTGATGTGGTGCCGCTCTTGTTCAGCAGTCACCTTGTGTATCAGTCCCTCAAGGTCGATGTAATATCCAAGTACTGCATACAGAGCGGATCGAAACGCCTGTCACCAAAGAATGCTACTCTTTATAGTCTAGCGTCATCAGGCAAGCAGTTCGCTATCACTCCACCTAGTACCCTCTCGCTTACATCTCCACCCCCCTCCCTCTCTCCTCCCATCGCAACTCCCGCCTTGCACAAGCACCCTCCACCCTCCACCCACGACGCCACAACGTTATTTTTGGGTACCTCCACAAGTACATTTACCCACGACTTCTGGCGAATTCCTGCCGTCCACCCTAGCCCATCGTGTGTTTAGCGACGGTTGTTGCAGCACCAGGGGTGGATACCGGCATGCACGCTTCCCGCACTGCCGCCCCTGCTGATTCGCCACATCGTACACTGGGAAGGCAAGGCATAGGGCTGTTAGATCAACCAGATGCTTGGCTTGAGAGGTCAAGAGTGCCTAGGTGTTCTAGTAAAGCCATCACGATGCGGGAGGTGGATGGTGATGCTATATTTGGAGCATGCTGCTTTGATCGTGCACTTTTGGATTCAAGCTACCTAGTCATTATGAGTCGACGACCTCAAAATGTCTAGTACCGCGTTCTTGCAGTGGAGGTAGAGCAGGGCGGTGCTATATTTGCCACAGGTTGCATTGATCGTGCACTGCCGGATACGAAATGCCAGGTCTTGGCTGGCAGAAGTCGAAGATGTCATGGAAGTAAGCATGCAGGAAAGGGTGGCCGGTGAGTGAGATGAGGATGGAGAGGTTGGGTGTAGTCTGGATCATGGGGAGGGAAAACGTATAAGAGAGCCTCGTCCTTGGGCATGAGGACGACATCACAGCATTGCATCTTTGACTTTAGGGCCTTTAAGCAGTATCTTCTCCAGCACCTCCTCCATCCTCCGAAGGTTACCATGCGTCCATCTCAAGTCTTCTCCTACGCCATTTTGGCAGGCACCAGTCTAGCCCAAGGCGACATTGGTGCTCTCCTGGCCTCGCAGCCCGACCTCAGCACTCTCCTCGAACTAGTCAGTCTTGTAGACGGCCTCGCAGATACACTCTCCGCAGCCTCGAACATCACCATCTTCGCTCCTACCAACGATGCATTCGCAGCCGTACCACGCGATGTACCCGAGGGCCAGGCCATCGAAAACAAGAACGACACCATTGCTATCGGCGCCCTACTCGCCAACCACGTCTTCAAGGGCGTCTACCCGGCTAGTGTCATCACCGATATCCCAACATTTGCGCAGACACTCCTCGACAGCTCGTATGTGAACGAAATCCAGCCTTTCTCCAACTTTACGGGTGGAGCCTACAATGAGCTAGTCAAGAACGGAGAAGATGTCTGTGTCATCTCTGGAGAGCAGACCATTTCTACCGTCACTGAAGCTGTAAGTATCCATCATATGTATCCATCGTTACACACCCAATGCCTCACCAACAACACTAACCCAACCCCCCAGGACATCATGCTCGGCGCCGGCATAACCCTCCACAAAATCGACACCGTCCTCTCCTTCGGCGCGCCCTTCCAACTCTTCACCTACCGCTCCGGCTACTTCGCCATGAACGCCGCCCTCGAAGCCGCCCAACTCGCCATCGACTTCGGCCTCTCCAGCCCCGAAGCCACCGGCCTCAACATCTCCGACTTCACCATCTTCGTGCCCACCAACTCTGCCTTTGAAGCCATCGGCTCGGTGCTTGAGTCCGCGGACCAGGCGACGCTGCAGGAGGTGCTCAAGTACCACATTATTCCTAGCAATGTTATTTTCTCGACTGCGCTGGGGAATGTGTCGGTTAAGAGTCTGCAGGGTGAGGAGTTGGTGTTTACGGTGCTGGAGGATGGGAGGGCGTGGGTTAATGGCGCGGAGATTGTGTTTGCTAATAGTATTCTTTTTAATGGGGTGGCGCATGTTATTGATGGGTTAGTCTTCTCCTGTTTCACCATCAACCATTACCTACTCATACTAACATTCCATCGCAGTGTCCTCAACCCTCTCGCTCCTTTCGACCGCGCCTCTCTAGAGCCATCTGCCCCAGCATCCGACCGCGTTGCTTTCGAAGGCGCATCTTCCGTCTCTGAACTCCCCTTCTCTAGCGCTTCTCTCGCTTTTGGAGGTGATCTCATGACCTACACGACCACACCTGAGCTTCTCAAGACTGTTGCTGCTGTTGCGACACCTACCTCCGGCGTCGACGCTACTACTACTGGCTCGCCTATGGAGACTTACACTGGAGCTGCCATGGCGATGCTACCTGGTGCGGGTATGGCTGTTGCTGGTGCTATGGGTATTGCTGCTGCGCTTGTCTAGAGTTGAGAGGGGATGAAGTGACGGTTATGGTCATATCCAGAGTCGGCATACGAATGTGCACGCATAGATGGCATACCACTTAGATTCCCTTGAGGTGTTTTCCTTAGCAGGCATAGTTGTAATGATTCTGGAATTCGATAGTCAGCAAGTGCTAGAGCGTAGCTAGTGACCACTTTCTAATGCGATATTTGTTTCCAGGGTGTCTGTCTTGTTACAAATCATATCTGCTTCGTGATTGTCGAGTCTTTCGTTGTGATGAAGAGGAATCGGTGACTTCGCAGCGTCAGAACCATGACGTTGAGCCAGAGAACGTTGCACAGTACCGCGGGGTCCACTCTGTTGTAGGGCGTGGTAGGGCGCGCACTGGGAAAATCGTTATCGGTGCGCTTCTAACCCCCTGCGTCCAATCTGAACGGTAGTAACGAACTAGTGAGGTCTCTCAGCAAGCAGGAATACGAGGCCGGAATTAACAACATGTGGTGTGGCAATGTCGTTTGCCGGCTGCAGAAGGTGCTGAACTCTTGGATCAAGATTTGGGATGTATCCAGGAGACATTCAAGATCATTTCCCAATGAACTAGTCTAGTTTCAACCTGTTTCATGTGTATAAAGGTATCGAATTGTTGATGCATCTGATGTTGGAGTCGAGGTACAATTCCGGCCAGACCAATCACAGCAATCTCATCAGACCCACTCGAGGCGCATGTTGGGCCGATTCTGCGGCTCTCTGCGGCCCTTTTCTTCGGTAGTTTTTCTGGTTGGCTCCCAACCGAGCCGCTGTTAGCACTCGTGATGGTCATCGAACACCATTACAGAGGCATGTCGTGTGTCATCAGTTAGGCTCTGAGTGGTGATTAGTTGTGGTTATTGCGAATCGTTTTCATCGCGAATGTACGTGTGATGGCCATTCTGGTGTGCGATGGTGTTGTTCGGGCCGACTCAGATGATGTTGTCACCGCCGTAGTCGGCATCGTGATGAATGCATTTGAGGGCTGGCACGAAGAGAGTTGTTGTAGTTGCCTTAGATTACCCAGAACTTGTGTTCCATGATATAAAAGGGTTTCGAGTGCCGCAATAGATATAAACATGTTGTGATCTTAACTTCCAGTCCATAGTAATACATTGTAGACTTCGTGAAAAGAGACTGGATCACCAGCTGCGCACCTCCTTTGTTGCGAAAAGAAACTTGACAGCATGATGAATATTTCATTCCAATATTCTATAGACATCTCAAGCAATAGGCAAGTAGCCTCCGTTGCGGTACCTTCGCCCTCTTCCTCTGCTTGACCCAAGTCTTGGCGGCGACGAGCCTACCCTCCCAACTCATCGAGGAGATCAAGGGGAACCTCTGGATCGAGGCCGTGCATCGCAGGATGGCTTCGGGTCAAAGTCTGCTGATGCAGACAAGTGATCCAGCCATTACGTACGTCTTATCTTGACAAGGCCGGTGGTTTTCCGTGGCCGGTTTTGATTCCGGCCTCGTAGGATATAAGCTCGCGGTCGCCTTCGCTGTTGACAGAAGTTTCAATCCACCCCAACTCCAATATTCGGTGCTCGGACCAGATCTCCAGCATCAAAGCCTGAACACCTTCAGCATCTTTGACTTCTCTCACTCTTCAATACCTCTTTACACCATGTCGTCTTCAACATTTGACTTCCCCGTCATGAAGGACACCCGTCCTGATGACCGCACCCTCCCCGCCTTCATGGTCTCCACCACACGTGGCTTCCTTCCTCGTCAAGAACCCATCGTTGAACTACCAAAGGAGTTCGCTGCTCTTGAGTCTATCTTGCAACGCATGCCCATCAAGACACTGTCAGGGGAGCCAGGTCTACTTGCCAACTTCACCTTCGGCGACACCGTACTCAAGGAGCTTCCTGACCTTACCCCAGAGGTAGAGAAGTATCGCGATGACCTGGTTGTCATGAACGCCCTGTATCGTGACTACTCTTTCTTGGCTTCTGCATATCTCTTCGAGCCTTGCCATGAGAGGCATGTAAGAGGAGAAGAATACGGTCTGGGTCGGCAGTCGCTGCCGAGGTGCATCGCGCTACCTATCGTCAAGGTTGCTGAGATGTAAGTGGCAATGCTTTCTTCTGTCCTCATATGATGCTGGTCTTAGGTTCTTGTCTCCTCCTCAGTTTGGCATGGCCACTTCCAAAGAGAACCTGACCATGAAGTTACCTCCACCCTACCTCATAGACTGGATGGCATGGCTGACATTTTCACGTACGCAGTGCTGGTTTCAAGCCGTTCATGGAGTATGCTGGGTCGTATGCGCTCTTCAACTACCGTCTGGAAGATCCATCACGGGGCCTCGAGTACGACAACCTTCGCCTGATTCGCGCTTTCGAGCATGGCTTGGATCCCACCTCATCTGAGGCAGGCTTCGTTCTCGTACACATCGCTATGGTCAAGGAGTCTGGTGCGCTTGTCACAGGTGCCTCTGAGATGCTTGAGAGCTGTCTGGCTAAGGACCGAGAGCGATTCAACGACGGCCTTCGTACTCTGGTGGGTGGCCTCAGGAACGTCAACGCTGTAATGAACAGTAAGTGCATTGCTCAGGTGTGAGAGTTCACGACTGACGAGATTAGCCATGTGGAACCGCAGCAAGCCCCAAGGCTACACCAACTTCCGTACGTTCATCTTCGGCATCACCTCGCAGAGCATGTTTCCCAACGGTGTCATATACGAGGGCGTGAGCGAGGAGCCAATGTCTTTCCGCGGCGAGTCTGGTGCCAACGACAGCATGATTCCCATGTGCGACAACCTGCTTCAGGTTCAGATGCCGGAGACACCCCTCACAGACATTCTGAAGGACTTCCGCCAGTACCGCCCCGGCAACCACCGCGAGTTCCTGGAGGCTGTTCGTGATTGCGCTCAGCAGTCGGGCGTGCGCGAGTTTGCGAAAGGCGACTCCGTCTCTGCCGCGCTCTATCTCCAAGCTCTTGATCAAGTTCGCGACTTCCGCTGGCGGCATTGGTGCTTCACTCGCGAGTACATCCTCAAGCACACTTCGCACCCGACTGCAACAGGTGGCAGCCCGATCGTGACTGTAAGTGCTTCCTCGGTACGACGGTCCTTGCTCTTACTGACGCGTACTAGTGGCTACCCAACCAGCTGACGGCAGTACTCATGCAAATGGCGGAGACCTTTGAGTACTGCAAGACGATCAATGGTGTCAGCGATATCATGGATACAGTCAACCACCAGCGCGAGTCGCTGAGGAAGGAGGTGGAGAAGTACTGCGGGGAACGAGGTGTTGCAGCATCATGAGAGGGCACGCTTCCCTCGTCGACGGCGCTACCCGTTCTCTTGTAACTTATAGCCAAACCATGATGCATTTACTTTATGCCTTCTTTATCATGTGCGCCTTTGTTGGAGTGCTGCCTAGTCGCGACATTTTCGTGTTCCGCCCTTTTTGGTGATGACTCGCGTAAACTCAGCGATGCGAGGGCGTAAACACGTATCGTATGACTGTAGCGACAACACTACGGATGACGCCGTGGTGATTGTGGACCACGGAGGCTGTGAGTGGTGTAATGGTGGTGGTTCTGGGATGAGTCAAGACGCGCTACCGCGTGAGTCTCAGCGTCATGGCTCCGGCGGCCTTCTATCGATAAGTAGGCCCCCGGATCTCCCTAGCAGCTCCTCATCGCCATTGCCAGCGCCATTCCAGCACTTGCCACCCTTCGATGCTCGCTGCAAGACAACTCATGGAATATTCACACTCCTTCCAGCTCCCGCGAATACCAAACGTCTTATTAATACGGCGGTGTTTACGGAACACGTCCTGACAGCCCCAACCCCACATTCATACCTCCATCACACCACGTACATCGATCGCTACGAATACCTTCAGCCTAGGTTTACCGGTGGATATTTCATAATCACGTGCTATTTCGCATAATATGGCCTCCCGACACGAGCCTAAGCAGAGCCCAGCTGAGCGGCGGAAGGGCGAGTCTGTAAGTAATAACCCAGGAGAAGCCTACCTCTCTCCAAGCTGTACCCCAGATGTACCCCAGATATATTCGTTGCTTTGATACTGCAACGAGTATGGTACGGGAAAAACCAATTCCGTTGGCTCACGGTTTGCGCCGAGTAGTACAACCAGGGAAATGTGGCTTCCTGTAGCACGAAAGCGATCGCATCGTACTTTAGACGGATCACCCATTGAGGCTCCAGAAGACGTACTCAAGCTAATGTACATACCAGGCGCTCAGCGAATTCGCCGATTACGTCCAGAAACAACAGGCGCTGCGCCGACCGCCAGGCCAAGCCCCCGCCGTCCTCGAAGACCACGATGAGCTGAGCATCCTCGACGAGCTCGGCCTCTCCGATGACAACAAGGCGCACATCCGCCTCAAGACGCTCCTTACCGACCCCGCCGAAGAGAACGTCGC
Organism: Alternaria viburni; assembly: GCF_023758015.1. Taxonomy (NCBI): domain Eukaryota; kingdom Fungi; phylum Ascomycota; class Dothideomycetes; order Pleosporales; family Pleosporaceae; genus Alternaria; species Alternaria viburni. Next base: position 463,081 of record NW_026055780.1, read on the forward strand.
AGCGCTCGCTGAGCATATCCAGGGGCGCCTGGCCGAGGGCCATGGGGAGGCTCTGTTCGATGTTGGCCTGGAAGACAGCGGTGACTCCATGGGCTTCACTGAGGACCAGTGGAAGTTTGCCTTGGAGAGGATACGAGTTGCCTGCGAGAAGATCAAAGCCGACTACAAGATGCTCATGACGCGGAACGTTGGTGGTGACGTCGAAGTCGGGCCTCGCAATGCGAAGGAGCTTGGCTTAAGTGGCAAGATGATCTTGCGACAACAGCCGCAGAGTGTCGACGATGTCATCGAGACGAGGATAGCAGTTGTAGGAAATGGTGAGTGCCTCCAGGCGCAATTGAGAATATACACTGACTATTGACAGTCGACGCTGGCAAAAGTACCATGCTCGGTGTCCTCGTCAAAGGCGGCCTCGATGATGGCCGCGGAAAAGCGCGCGTCAATCTCTTCCGCCACAAACACGAAATCGAGAGCGGTCGAACCAGCTCAGTCGGCATGGAGATCATGGGGTTTGACAGCAAGAGCGAGGTGGTTGTGTCGAACGTCGCAGGTCGAAAACTTACTTGGGAAGAGATTGGACGGCGGTCTGCCAAGGTCATCAGCTTCACTGATCTCGCTGGTCACGAGAGATACCTGCGAACTACCGTCTTTGGGCTGCTGTCAAGCGAGCCCAACTACTGTCTATTGATGATCGCAGCAAACAACGGTTTAGTGGGCATGAGTAAAGAGCATCTCGGAATCGCACTTGCGCTCAACGTCCCCGTCATGGTCGTTATCACCAAAATCGACATTTGTCCGCCACAGATCCTTGAACAGACTATAACTCAGCTTTCCAAGATCCTCAAATCTCCAGGAGCGCGGAAGATACCGGTATTCATCAACAACAGGGAGGAGTGCATCACTACCGCTACCCAATTTGTGTCGAGTCGCATATGTCCTATCTTCCAAGTTTCCAACGTCACTGGTCATAACCTGGACCTAGTGCGCATGTTCCTCAACGCATTACCACATCACGGAAATTATGACGCCTCTGCTCCTTTGGAATTCCACGTCAACGACACATTCTCGGTACCTTTCGTTGGTACTGTTGTTTCAGGTGTTGTGAAGTCTGGTGAAATCCATTCTGGCGACACGGTGTTGATCGGTCCCGACAGTCTTGGGCAGTTCCAAACGACAAAGGTGCGTTCCGTCGAGCGCAAACGGATACAAGTTCCGGGATGCTCTGCTGGGCAGTCTGCTAGTCTCGCGCTGCGCAACGTTCGGCGGAAAGATGTGCGAAAAGGCATGGTCGTTTTGCACAAGGCTGAGAAGCCTGATCCAACAACCGGGATATTGCCAGCCCCGAAAGTGTACCGCGAGTTCGTTGCCGAAGTCTTGATCTTGTCGCACGCGACGACTATCAAGACCAAGTACCAGGCTATGCTACACGTTGGACCAGTGTCCCAAACCTGCGCCATTATCGACATCGATCGCCAGTACATCCGCACTGGTGACCGAGCACAGGTAGCCTTCCGCTTCGTACAGCGACCAGAGTACTTGACTGTCGGCGATCGGATACTCTTCCGTGAGGGCAGGACGAAAGGATTGGGTATTGTCAAGAGAGTTGGTTATGACTCCAAGCATCCGCTAAACCCGGAGTTGCACAAAGACGATAAGAAGAAGGATGGCCAACAGGATGGGAAGAAGGTGGAAGCATCATGACGGGTTAGAACGTAGAAGTTAGCAGATATCCCATGACCTGCTTGAGCAATCGCATTAGAAGATTGGATGATGTCACGTAATGAACGCTCTAGAGACTAGCTGTAATGAATGATATAATGACATCAATTTGCATGGTAATCCCAGCTCAAACGCAACTTTGCTGTGTCAATTGGTCTGGCACAGCCAGTGTTGATGATAGCGGCTTTTCGCGCTCAAACATGGTAATTCATAAGCTGGCGGGGCTGAGTTCGAAGTACCGCAACGTGTGGAAGTCACGGTGCTGACAGCCGCGTATCGATAACAGTGTCGCAATGTTGCACCTTCAGTGGCCGCAGTGGAAGCTTCTGAGCGACACAACGACGCCTGTTTTGACTCACAAACCTCTTCATCACATTTTTCATCTCACGTGCGAACTTTCAAGTAATAACTCCATGTTAAGATTAGTTAGCCGCGATCAGGAGGATCGCAGCCCAACGCGAGCGGACTGCCGCACACTGCAACTGCATCTAAGAGCATCGTCACGTTTTTCGTGATTTAAGGAGACCTGAACACCACTGCGGGATCCTGAAAAAGTTGTGTTCTTACACGATGGCAACTACAGACCCCGCACAGTCGACGCTGTACCCCAAGATCACGACACACATTCCTGAGATCATCGAACAGTTGCGACGCTCGAACCGCGACCCTACTCATCCAGAAAGAAACATCACTGTGGACCCAATACCTTTCGTGGGTACTGTCAAACTTCATGGCACGCACGCAGATATCCTCATATACCCTGATAACCGCATCGTGTTCCAGTCGCGCAACATAAGTGGTCTGTCCGTCGCAAAAGATAACCAAGGATTTGCGGCAGATATGTCAGAGAAGACCGCCGCCGTACTTGGACTGCGAGACATTTATCTGGCACGGTGGAGAGAGTTGAATCCCGGCACACCAATCGAAGAAGAGTCGCCCATCGTGATTGCCGGTGAATGGATAGGCGAGAAGATCCAGAAAGATGTCGCCATTGCCCAACTATCCCGCCGCTTCGTCATCGTCTCGGTTAACATCAATGGTGCATGGCAGAAAGATGAAGAGTACTCTGATATCTGCTTGCCGGACTACGATATCTACAACGCATTACGCGCCGGCATCTTTCACACAACACTCTACCCAGACGACTACGAACACACAGTATCAGAAATCGAACGCATGACCGAAAGAGTCGCCGCTCACTGCCCTTTCGCAGCGACTTTCAGTATATCCGGCTTGGGCGAAGGCATTGTCTGGAAACCTGTAGCCCCTCAATACAACGCCGACACCTCTCTATGGTTCAAAAGCAAAGGAGGAAAGTTCAAGCCTACATTCTTCCGCATCCCGAAATCCATCGAAGGTGCCGATATCATCAAAGAGCGACGCAAAGCAGCCGCAACGGTAGCAGTTGCGTGGTGTTCGCAGCAGCGATTAGAACAAGGCTGGGATGTATTGCGCGAGAAGGGTGTTGAGCGGGACGTCAGAGCACTGGGCGAATTTTTGAAGTGGATACAACATGATACTTTGGAGGAAGAGAAGGAGCATATCAAAGAGCATGGTGTGGATGAGGCGGCGTTGAAGATTGAGATTGCTAAGATTGCTAAGCCGTGGTATAGGGCGAAGGTTAGGGAGCGAGATGCCAACTGATGTCTAGCAAGCGAGAGGAGATCATCCGGAAGAAGTTTGCTGAAGTCGATTGCAGACGATAAATAAGATTGGGGAAGGTTTGTGCTCTCACGAGCAAAGCCGCAAACTTCCGACCCGGAGCTTATTAAAAGATATCTTGTCTTGGGGCCGACTAATCTTACCACTCGCTGAAAGCACTACTTCAGTAGCGACAAAGAATTCCCATCGTATTTTGGGTTTCAATAAAGTCCGAGAAACGCAGGTCTACCATACCGATCAACGACACATGTCTGCGGCGACAGAAGATGCTTTGGCAGAAAAGAGGCCACAGATGCCCGAAAAATACACCTGGCTTCGCCAAGCTACTTCCCTCTATGACAGCTGCTGTGTTAGCCTGTGTGTCCCCACCTCCGACATTGATGATGCGCGTTCCAGTCTGGCTAAGGGCGTACCAGAGGATTCAGTCATCGATGCACTCCCTAGGCGCGTCGTTGCAGTAAAGATTCCCGGAGAAGGCTCTACCCAGCCTACGATGCATTCCGAATTACGCATTCTCCAAGAGATACACCGCCAATCGTATTCTCGCAGCGGCGGTGAGCACTGCATTGAAGTAGTTGACCACTACGACATGGAAGCTATGGCCCAAGGGGAACCAGGTTGGCTGGTCATGGCAAGCTCACCAGTTTCTAGTGATCTTGAAGGATTCTTCGTCTTCGATACTAGGGATAAGCTTCCAAAATGCCTACTCTGGCTCATCATTACGCAGCTCTATGAGACAATCTACTTCCTACACCGCGAATGTAAACCGACTATCACACATGGCAGTGTTTTAGCGGAGGACATTCTTATCAGCTTTCCCAACGAAGAAAAGAAGAATGGCGAGGTTACCATTGCTAAACGCCCTAAAATCAGTCTCGTAGGATTTGCGAAGAGCTGCATCCATGATCCTACGAACTCTCCAGATGGGCTTGAACGCAAGGCTCGGGCAGAGGAAGAAGATGTCGAATCTCTGGCCCAATTGATTCGAAAGCTCATCTATAGGTGCTACGAGCATGAAGATGTATACGATGGCAAGCCAGGAGGGAAGATGACAAGGCTCGTGCGAAAGTATCTCAAAGATGATGCGCCAGAAGAGGTGAGGAAGTTTATGCAGCGGGATGCGCGAGACTTGGAGGGCGTATGGGCTGCTATCGGGGTATTCGCTAAGGAAGAATTGGGGAAAGTCAGGAATGAGGAGTGGGAAGAGGTGCGGGACTCGGTTGATGAGGTTGCTGAAGGGAAAGTAAAGTTGAGCGACATCGTCAAGGACGTTCTGAAGGGTCAGCCTGCGAATAATTAGGTGGCTAGCCCAATATCATTTCTATGTTAAGAGATGCTTAGATCTCAACATCAAGCGTTTTCTTATCTGCGACAGATCTTGTTCCTGTGTGCTTAGAATCCTACAAGTTGTCCTATTTGAGTCCCTCGAAATGTATAAACTACACTGTGTATGTTCTGCTCGAAAACTTGCACGTGTTCTCCTCGCCATCTACTAAGCTCAGTGGTTTGACTTTGGTTTCTCAAACGTCCAAACCCACTCCAGACAACGCCCGTGTCCTTGTGTGTATTCCCTCATATATCCACTCCGCTTGCCCCCGGGAATTACCAGCTCAGCCGCACGAGAGAGTTCCTTCTTCCAAGCATCTAAGTAATGATCTTCCAGACGCCTAGCTTTATTTGCGCTGTCGGTCTCCCCTCGCAAACTCCAATACCACACAAGCATTTTAGTATCATCAACAACGCCAACGAGGTGAACCTGGAGACGACGAAGCTCAGTGTGGCTAGATAAAATTTCGAGGCCAGAGAGGTTAAAGGTAAAGTCTGCCGCGCTGTTGGCAGCTAGTCGTTCATTGGTTGGGCGGACGAGTTTGATGCAAACAGTGTCTAGCGGAGTCGAGGAATTAGCCGTCGCGGCGCTTCTATTGATCTCAGCCCGTACTACTTCGCTGAGCCGGTAGACTCGTTTTACGTCATCGAAGATCATCGGCCAGTCGCACTGGATGAAGATCTCGTGCGTGTGGCACTCTGATGGAGTGATGGCGTCTAAGATATAGCTTTGGGGATGTGTATCTGATATTCGGTTATCCAGGTGCCACGTTGACTTCTGGTGTAGCTGTCGGATGCCTTCGCGCATCATTTGCTTGTTGGTAAGAAGCCATGGGGCTTTACCGTAAGCGGCTGGTGCTTCGACCGAGTCTTGCCTTCTATCATAGGCTACTTTGTAGTCTTTGGTATCGTACCGCTGGATAAAGCACTTCGTATCGCTCCAGAGGTAGTCGTAGATGATATCGCGGACTTCGGTTGGCAAGGTCGAAAAAAATGGAGAAGTCGACATTGGAGCGGTCGATAATTTTGATTTTCGATATGCTGTCGAAGACCCTAGTTAACATTCGCTTCAGTTCTTGACGGAGTTGAGAGATTGAACCGGAGACTGAGGCGAACTATGATCGTGAGATCTAATGGGGCTAGGCATTGTATATATCGGTAAAGGGAGCACCATGAATGCACTGTCCAACGGTGTGGACCAGCAACACAGCGTGAATTGCGCATTGATGGCCGTGCACACAAAGGTAGCGCAGATATCGGTCGTATGGATTATAGGTACTGGGTAGTCGAATGGTCAGGGTGGCGGCTTCAATGCCGTACCCATGGCGAATCTGACGTTTGGCGATGATTGAAGCCATTGAATGGATGCAGCTTACTCCAATTGCAGAACAGACGGATGGCGCAGCCTAGGGAGTAGTTGCCTACATATGTAAGTGATACCCTCACTGATGGTTGTGTGGCAAAGACGATGTCAAGAAAAATGGTGGACTGCTAACCCTGGCTTCGCGTTAGGGTCTGCATCCCAGTGTCTTCGAAGCCCCCGGGCGGGAACGATCAACTCCAGAATCTCGAAACATTGCTGAGAACCTTCGGGGTCAGTCATTGACAAGACGAAACAACCATGGAAATCCGAATCTGCGTGCTTGTCGAAGACGCCTGATCGCTGTCATACTCTCTTTTGACTCCAACATCAAACGCAGATGTATACCAAGCGAGAGGGATGAAAGCGTAGATGAAAATGTAGCCGTGAGTGACTGAAGTCGAGTGAAAAAGCGCACGACTTAGATGTGCCAGCGTCGCCATCTATCACGGAGATGATGGCCGGAAGAAGATGCGGAAGTCGCGACCTCAGGCTGGCAATACTTGGTGCCGCAATGACGTTTCCCACGCGCACCGACCAGCCCCGCCAAACGCGAACCTGTCGCGTCCTCACGTCGCGTCAGCTACGCCACTCAGCAAGACATGGGTAACACTGTTCGCGAGTTCACGAACAGAGATTGCCATTGAGAACATCACAATCTTGGCAGGTACAAAATCTCAAAGGACAGGAAGATGGAACTGTAAGCTTGATTTGACTTAATACTAGGACTCCACGACAGAGTTTACAGGAAACTATCTACTTCAACACCTCCAGGACACCGAGTTCTCGCAACGCTATGATACAAAGACAAAACAAAGAAAGGGCTCTTCCTGCTACAACACCGTCTAAAACCCAGTATTTACAAATGAGAACAAAGGAACGCCAAGTAATGCTAATGATGATGATGCAGAACAAAAAAGGAAAAGAGTGATGTTAGGGAAGCTTCTAGTTCCCCCTACCAAGCAACTTCTTGCCCAGAGCCTTCGCTTTCTTCGTCTTCGGACCATCGGTGTCTTCTTCCATGACGCTGCCTTCCCGTCCACTCATACCACTGACGCCACTAATACCAGTGGCCACACTCGCAGCTCGCATGCTGGCCGCTCCACTACCCGCTCTGCCTCGCATGTGTCCGGCGAAAGGTGCGCTAACTCCAGCGATATGTTTACTCAAGCTATGAATGAGATTCGCATGTACTGGCTCCGTGTTGTCTACTCTTGACAGCTCATCAGCAAAGGCGCGACCGTCGTCGACGTCTTCGGGGCCTAGTCCGTTGCTGTGATGATTCAAGCCACCCATGATGGAACCGTGTGTTGAGCGTGCTTGATTGGAAGTTGAAGGTGGTTTTGAGGATTGGAGAGACGAGCCTTCTTCCGAGACGGTGCTGATGAGACTACCTTGGCGGCCGGATGCGAAAGAACGGCGGGGCATACGGTCTTCGGCTGAGAGGTCGGAGCCACCGGGTGAGTGGTCGCGCATGGAATTCGAATCGGTGCCTGAAAGATCGGGAGAGGTGTTGAGCATCGTGCTGCTGTTGGCGAGCTGTCGGAGACGTGATTGTGCTTTGGCTGAAGGCCGGTGGTGCGAGATCTTGTTGCCGACGATTGTACCGGCGTGCGAGAGGAGCGCTCTCAAGACGTCTTTCTTGAGTTGCGTGACGAGGTCTAGGTTAGACCATGTCTTGTTGCGGTACTCTATTGTGGGCATCCTGAAGACCAGGTCATGGACATCTTCAAAGTTGCGTGTGCTCTTGCCCTTGTAGGAAAGACATAGTACCATGGACGGAATCTTGAAGTAAGCGACTGTCATGTACTCGCTCGCACGACTCATCATCTCAGTCAGATCATCACTTCTGGCTTCCTTCTTATTCGTTTTCTTCTCCGCCAGATTGGTGCCGGTGCGGTAGAGTGCAAAGCGTTTTGCAGTTCGATCAGACTCGTTCAGAGTCTGGCTTGAGTTGGTAGTACTTGACCGGACGGAGCTTGGTCTTGTGGAGGTATTGGAGCTGTTTCCCAATGTAGGCACCACCAATGCGGAGCTCGGGTGTAGAGTGCGACGAAGCTCTGTACCACTACGAGAAGGGTTGTTGTCTTTGAAGAAACGGAAATAGTGAGCGCTTGGGCGCTTAACCAAGCTCTTCCTCTTTGCGTCAGACTTTTGTACTGGATCGGGCAGCTGAAGTGTAGGCGTAAGTCGTTGTTTGAGCGCCTCCACAGCGGCGTCATCAGCTGAAAGCGAGGCGCTCATACTTGTCGCTCCAGAAATAATGCTATCGGTCTCCGCATCTTCTTCCTCCTGAGTCGGCAGAGTGTGCTTGAGTAAGAAGGGCGACGAGTTCGCGGTCTTGCTGTCACCGTACGTAGGGAAGACATATTGCAACAGCTTCTTGCCGATCTGGTACTCCAACTGCACCTTTAGTGGATACAACTCAACTTCAAAGTGCTCTACGACAGGGATACCAGCGATCGACTCAAGCGCCACAAAGTACACCTTGAGGCATTTGGCGTTTTCCGGAAGAGTCTGATCTTGCTCAAGGAAAGGTGAAATCATCTCTGGGTATAGAGCGTTAGGTAGCAAGTTCAGACCTCGCACTTGCTCAATCTCCAAAGAGTTCGAGTTGGATCCATCGTTGTTGTCTGTGCGGTCGAATGCGACGTTCTTCAGTTGGAATTCTGCTAGTGACTCTGCGCCTTCGCGAAGCAGATGCCAAACGATGTCTGATGCAGAGACATACATCCGCAAAAGGCCAGTTGAATCTCTTGCTTGAGCACGATCGTCTTGCTTGCGTTGTGCGGTCGTGATCGCCTTCATGACGAAGAAGAGCTCGTCCTCGTAGACAGCCAAGTCTTTCTCAACTTCAATCCTGTCTTCCCAACCTTGCTTGTCCAGGTATTTCTCGTTGATCTGGAAGACATTTTTGATCTCTTCTAATTGCTGGATACGCTCTTGAAGACCCATGACTAGCTTTGGAGCTCCTGCGAGATCGGTGAAGTCGGAAGCAAGCATGATCTTCTCAAGTCGCTCATTACGCGTCTTTTCCAAAGGCTCGTGGTACAGCAAAAGATCTAATACGATGACGTACATCGCATAGTACTGCCTGGAATCGCACAGGGCCCGCACGTGTGGGAAGTCCACCCATAGATGGTCAATACGGCTCTCCATGTTGTCAGCAGATGTGGCAGAGTCGGCAGCCGAGACATCGTCGTTGTACTTCAGGCGCAGCGCGTTGTGCTTGTCGTAGCGCATACTGGCTGAAGTTCGCTGTACCACCCGCTGGAAGCCGAATGGATTGCTATGGAACTCGAACATGACCTCGAAAGGTACCCATGGTGGCCACGCTGAGCCAGCTGGCGTTCCGTACATGCTTCCGGAGTACATGTGGATATCCTCCGGACTGCTAAAGGTCTTTGAGTTGGTGACGAAGATTTGCAAGCTGTCCATAGCTGCGATGAACCTTCGTTGAACGAGACCCGAGACCTCGTCCATGACACGGTCCTTGTCCATGATTTGTAGAACCTTGAGTTGCATGCCTTTGGCCGTGACAAGTACCGCAGACTTGGTGTCTTTCTCGCTCTGCAATTGGATCTGCGGTGCAATCAAACGTACGAGATACGAGTTCTGAGAGACGTAATCGTCCGCGACATCTTCATCCGCTTTTGTCGGATTCGCATGTGAAGAGTCACCAGCACCGTTGGATGCACCGTTGGTGCTCTTGCTTTTAGCGTCTTCCTCATCAGCGTCGACAAAATTCCTGCCGTCGCGAAGCAACTGCTCGATTGTTTCGTCAATATTCAGTCCGGCCTCGTTGTCGCCAGCCATGGGTGTTTCGTCAGGTCCAGATGTAGATGGTCCACGAGACTTATTCTGCTCTTCAACAACATCGAGTATGAACTTTACTGCCCTTCGTGACATGTAGTAGACGAATCCTCGACGTTGACTGACTTGGTGTATGTAGCGGAGTATGATGTTCCGTAGGGAGTTGCCCCACTTCAGGTGGATGTTGTGAATGATGAATCGGTTGTTGAAGTCATTAGTGAAGTCCGTGATAGGGTTAGGAGGCGCATCGGCGTGCTTGTGTTCAGGGTCGATAGCATTTTGAGCTTCGTCTGCTTCAAAATACTCATCTTCTGTGTCGGTATCAGGCTCTGCGACAGTGTTGTCTGGTGAAGACGCGGCAGTTTCTAGCCGCTCCAGCAGACTAGCATGCATCGTAGAGAGGAATTCTAGTTTCCGTTGAAGGAACTGGGAATGATTACGCAGAGCCTCAAGACGGCGTTGCGACTCTTGTTGCATGTCTGACGTCTCACGAACGACTTTTAATTCTTGGTCGTTGATTGCATGCTGGTTAAGAGCAACCTGCTCTTTCACACGTTCAATCCGTTGCTCAATCAATTGACATTGTACCCGACGTGGGTCATTCCTTGCCGAAATGACACAATGATGAGTCGGCTCGTTACCGAATGCGCTCTTGCGATGTTTGTCGCCCGAAATGTTGTTGGCATGATCGGTTTGACGGAAGTACGTAAATCGTGGCGCGAATGCTAGCGGGAGAATCTGTGTTTCCGGATGCCGGCGTGACGGCAAGATCCAGCCAAGTTCAATGAAGTCGTCCATATCGACCCAGCCTAGGTCGTTGTCGGGAATCGTAAACTTCGACAAGTCGGCTGTTAGATACTCCTGGTTGTAGCTAGCGAGATCATCCGCGGTGGCGTTATCAACATCTTCAGAGCCTGTTCCTGCAATGCTTGCAGACACCGCTCGGATGTCTGTCCGGATGAGGTCAAGCTGTACTTGGTTGATGCGCATACCAGTCGTCTTGTTTTGCCTGCTGTTTTGTTGGCCTTCAGGCGCTTGGACCAAAGTTCGGAATTCTTCGCGGCGCTGATGGAGATCGAACATGAAACTGTCGAGACGGGCCTTCAGTCCAGTGGCGGCCACAACGCCTGCACCATAGTCTTCCGCATCTTTGTGCTTGTAGATATGGCTCATGTACAGAGGCGATAGCAAGAGGTTGTACTTGATGGTTGCAAGGTGCCGCCCGAATTTCTTGCTAGACTTCTCTACTCCTGGCCACAGCTTACCCTGGCGTACGGGCAATGACATGGCACCGGAGAACATCGACCACCAGCTGTAGAAGTGTGTGAAGAAGCGTGGTGAGAGATGCACACTGTTGTAGGTCTTTGATGGTTCTAAGTTGGCGACAGACCATTCTCGATCGTATGGAGCAGCGATAGCGATAGACATGTGGATGTGGTGACTGCGGAAGCCTCGGAAAGCGTCATATTCCTGCACGATGTCAGCAAGAGCTTCAAATTCAAGAGACGGGTTGATTACCTTTCCATTGGATGCTTTCGCATACTTTGGATTCTTGAGGGTGACATTGTAGTGGGGTATGAAGTTGAAGGAACGGCCGCCGTCGTCCAGGTTGCGCTCAAATACCAGTCCGGCAACCCAGCGCACATTGCCGTTCAATTTCATTACTGTTTTCTTGAAGACGGCTCTCTGCCTACGACTAGACATGCTCGATGCAGTATCTGGACGGGCCACAGCTTCAGTCTCCGCGTCGTGACGAGCAAAGTGATTGAGATCCGGAATGGCGAGCACGTAGCTTCCGCTCTTGACGATCATGAAGTTTTTAGGGTCTTCGTCCTCAGCAATGCTAAGTTGCACGTCGTTTTGCCAGCACATGACAAAGCCCGCACCGTGACCTGTGACCATGTACGGATCGCGTGAACCTGCATTCCGTTAGTAGAGTGATTATACAGGATGTGTTGTGTCTTACCTTTGAGAATCAGATGGACGTCGCCATCGCCCTTCCACGACACGTTGATGCGCGAGTGGAAAGTCAACCTAATCTTGTCCCAGAATCCAACCCTCTCCGAGGGGTCTACAGCTGGCTTTGTAAAATTCTCAATGATTTGCATCATATCCTGGATTGCCGGCTGATATGACGTGCCCCAAGTAATCCTTGTCGGGTATGCTGAGTTGATATCGATCGCCATGTCAGAGTATGTCTTCACAGGCGCCACAGTCCGACGAACGTCCACCGCGTATCCACGTGTGAGCTCGCCTGCAGAGTTCCGCTCCTGTGGTACGACAACAACTCGGCTGACGCGAGAAGATTCAACGTCCCTGAACTCTTCTGCTATCACGAAGTCTGTCTTCATCAAGACGCTCGGTAGTCGGGACGACTGTATACTGCCGATAGCCGGGAAGTGCAATAGCGGTAGCGGATAATCGCGAAGGTGGATCTTGGCTTCTCCCATCTGTATTTGAACGTGCATGGGGATCAAAAGAGCGTACTGCGTATCAAATGGCATACCTTTGCCGACACGGTGCAGGAAGCGTGGGTACTCCGAAATGGGGAACGAGGGCTTGTCAATGACAATCTCCAGGTCGCTGACAGCCAGCGCCATCAGGGCTGGGCGTTGCGAGACAGCAAGAATGGTTTCCTTCTGCTCAATGTCATCCGGCAGTTCGTCTAAGCCCCAGAATGTCGAGCGGATGTCGTTCATGGATCGATTCTGAGTTGCCATTGCGAAATCGATACGCTTTTTCCACGTCTGAGCGTTGAGGCGATTAAGCTTCACGCGCGCGTCCTGTACCGATGTTTCATATGACCCACTAAGACCGCTAAAACCATCCTTGTTATACCGCATAGGATGATCTGAACGTCCCCGTTCTGGTGAGCTATGTCCGCTCGAGTCCGCGCTCTTCGTGCGTCGGTGGAACCTCAGCTCTTTGTCCCTCTTCTTGATCTTGTTCCGGCCCCGAGGATCATGTGCTGATCTTGCGCGGTACCGTGTACCGCCTCGTTGTTCGTCTTGCTGTTGTAGTTTCCGCACTTTCAGATCAAAGGCGTGTTCACGAGCAAGTCTCTGCTTCTGCTCCATGAGTCCGATACGGTAGATGGTTCCGAGCTTCCATTCAAAGGCGTTGTCTTCCAACTCGAAGAGGACAGCGCGGCTTCGGAGCGATATCTTTGGTACGATTTTGGGGCCTTCGGCCTCTTTGTCCAGTACGTACTCATTGGTTCCAGTCTTAAAGCGATGATGCACTTGCTTGGCAGTCTTCGCGACGTTCGCGACATTGTCAAAGATTTTGTGCATGACGAGTTGATGAGGCACAGCAATTCTTATCGCGTCCGTCGCGATATCGAAAGACTTTTCGTTCGTTACTGTGTGACCGTACCTGAGCTTGGACTGGCGATAATCCAATCGCAAAGATTTGACACTGACGATTCGACTCCAAGCGCGTTTGATGGCAGGGTTCTCGGCAAATAATCGCACTAGACGTGCCCGGAGGAAGGGACTGGCCCAGCGATGCTTTCCCGCCTCAAGTCCATAGATCTGAAGCATGAGAGGTGGATCTCCGGGCATGTCAGCTTTGATCTGGAAAAAGTGAGATTTGACATCGATCGTCACGATCTCGTTACCGGCTGCACTAGGTGGGTCAACGACATCCTCACCCAACGACGGTACCGACAGATGCCGTGGCGAGCTGGACGAGCTTGGCTCTGGAGCCTTGGTCTTGCCCGCACCCCAATCAAAAGACCTTTGCAGGACCTGCATTGCCATGCACAAGGCAAAATGACGATAGAGCGAATAACGCAAAAAGAGGTTTTGGCTGTAAGAGTGCACGTGAAATATCGGGCCCTGTTTATCGGAGAGCGTGTGTAGAGCAATCTCCATACGGGGCAGCGACAACGTTGGTTCTTGTTCCGATTGCTCGTCGCCCTCGATGACCAAGCCTTCCAGCCCGTAGAAATGTAACGCAAGACGTCTACCATCGGTTGGGCCGTTCAATGTTCCTTTCGGTGACTTCGGCGAAGATGGAGGTGGTGATCTAAGCAGATGCTCCTCGCGATTGATGCTTCTACTTGGTGCGCGCCGTCTTGCAGGTCTTAGATCTATGTCTTCTTCCCGTCCAGTTTTGTATTCGGCGGTCCAAGATTCCAAATGCAGAGCAACTCCTCGACTTTGTTTAGATACATCAGGATCTATTCCAGCGACGTCCACGTTGAAGTCCGATCCTTGGAGATGTACGTATGTCATCCAGGCCGGTAGTCTCCGGAGTACATTGACGCCCTTCTTTCTGGGAGGGCTACGCCGACGGCCCATGTCCTTTGACATCTGTGTGACGATCTGCCGCAGTCCTTCACTGATTTCAGGCCGAACCATGTAGAGAGAGAACGTTTGTGCGGTGCCCCAGACCTCCACAACTGGGTCGGGAGCCGCACTCATCTGGACCTTGACTTCGAGATAGTCGGTCAGAAGCAAGTTGTGCTTCTCGATGGCTGCAGTCTGGTAGTAGAGTTGCTGTGCGTTCATACGGAATGTCGAGCTCAGTGCATAATGTAACTCGCCATCTGCAGAGTGCGATGATTCCATGTCCAAGGAGATTGAGGAAGATGCAGAGATGAGTAGATCAAACTCGTCGGCCTCATGCTTGTCGGGGTCCATCGGTGGAAGAGTGACCCTAATGACAGGCTCATGGATAGATATTTTGATGTTTGCTTTGGGCAAGAGCCGGCGAAACAGATATCGCTTACGTTGTCTGGTTTCAGGCGGTTTGCGGTGCAGCTCGTAGTTGTGGAAAATGGCGAGGAGTAGTGGTAGATGCTTGGGGTCAAGATCCAGAGATGGTGATGTGACGACCAGGTTGGCGAATAGTATGTTGGTATTGCGCTCGGCGCTATCTTTGTCATTAGAGAAATGAATAGTTTTAGAAGGAAGGGTCGTGTTCAGGGTCATGGTCGCCATAGGAATGTATAGGAGGCGTTCGGGATGGCCATCGCTGTTGTCGATTCCGACAGATATGGATATGGCAGCAAGAAGAGCCTGGTGGGCAATGTCGTCGGGCGAGAAATACATGAGATGCGCGGGGCTACGAGGATCGAGGCGGAGGAGGTCCATGCCGACTTCTTTCATGGAGAGATTAAGGTAGACCGGAGGCTCGGAGCTGTGGCCCATTTCGATCTGCTTGGTGAGGCCAAGGAAGCCAATCGCGAACTGGAATTCATGGATACCGCGGAGGATGGAGCTGGCGAACTCACGTGAGTCGGATACGGTACGAACGAGGTTTTCTTCGCGGCTGTTGGGGTCGTCCAGCTCTTCCATTACATCGCTGAGCGATACGTGTGTCCGACTGCCCCGAGAACGCTTGCGAGGGCTGGGCGCACGACACTTCTGGGCCCTTTCCATGCACAGCTTGACATCGTCGAGTGGAATGAGGAGGCGACCCAATTTGAGCGCAATAGATGCATCGCGCAGACCCTCGAGGCCTTTCTTGAGGAAGCCGTGGACGTTGAGGGTACAGTGATCCAGTAGTTCGGTCGACTCCCTGCCCTCTGGGGTGAAGAGGATACTGCGGGCGGAGAAGAGCCATTCGGCTGGCCACTGCTCCTCGTCGGACTTGGGCTTGTGGTGGTTGAAGAGGCGACTGCGATCGACCGTCTTGCGCCGTGTGTCGACTGCGAGATTGAGGCCGCCGACCTGGATGGAGCCCACGTCGACTACGACCAGGGTGGTCGCGTGCGCCACGACATCGACCTGCCTGAGCCAGTTGATGTTCCGGTGCAGACGCTTGATTTTCTCCTTGGCATCTGTTAGCCGCTTCCACGTCAGGCTTCGCGGTGTCTCGTCATCGCCCATGTCGTCGTCCTCCGCCACGGGCTCGGGCGTGTTCTGGCCGCTCTTGCCCTTTTGTGTAGTGCCGTTTGCCCAATGGGCCCATCCCGTCTTCTTCCGCGGCTTCTCTCCCAGCGCTTTGAGGTCGACCGTGACCTTTAGCTCGTGCAGAACGATGCTGACTACCGTGGGTTGTGCGAATGTGGGTCGGTGAAGGGTGAAGCCGAGTCCGCGGATCTCGATGCGCAGGCCATCCTTGGGCGTGAAGGCAATGCGTCGCAGCCCCCGTAAGCCCAGGCGCTGTATGGAGACCCCGGTGGCGATGCGTATAAAGGCGAATAGGACAAAGGAGAGCAGGTATATGAGGAGCACGAGCCCCGCGAGGAACTGGAGGGTTGGCAGAGCCATGATGCTGCTTCAACCGTATGCCATTGACCGAGTCGAGGATTATCGAACGAGGTGGTCGCGAGTGCACGCGACGTGCCTGAGTGATGGGAGAGTCGGCCGGCGGAACATAATCGAAGGGAGCGCGGGCGCAGGGCTACGAGAGTTGCTGCATCGAGGGCGAGGGTGTACGTAGGTGAAAGCGCGGACTTAACGGTCGGGGCAGATGAAAGCGGCCAAAGCGGCAGGCCCGGATCGCGTCGCTGCGTCGTAGCGGCTGTGGCTAACGAAAAATTCAGGGCGAACAGGAGGATCACGATCTAGCAAACTCGATGTAGGCTCTCTCCAGACGCTCTGCGGGGCTCCGTATTTGCTTCGCTTGGTGTCTTGTGCTGATGCCGTCAGATTTCCAGGTTCCCACGCTTCGTCGGCACATCATCCCTGCATCGCCAAGACCCACCCGCGTACCGGGAAGGAGCTTAAACGCTCCTGCCACGCGACTGTCACCCAACGACACATCTGCGTGCTCGCTGAGTCACGCTCACGTGCTACAGACTTGCACTGGCATGACTATGTGTTTCCGTGGTGTTAGGCCAGACGGCTTTCCGACCAAATCAATCCGACCACCCATCTAGCCAGTCGTTCCTGCCAAGCACGACCGGCCGCGGCTGTCTGCATACGTGGGACGACAGATCATGGAACCTCATCCCGCATTACGGCCGAACTGCAACGGCGTCGGGAACAAAGAGACGCTATCCTTGCGGTGGATCATCACCTTTGAACCCTTCGAAAGCTGTGCTGGATAGATCAGGTCCTTGTGCGTACGCAATTGTCCCAGCTCTATCGATGAACTCGTCTTGATACTCGTCCATCGATGTCACCTTCTGCGCGTTCAACGCGGCTTCCTCGAGGCCTCGCGCCTTCGCAACAGCTGCTCATTCCCCGGTATCCGGCAGGAAGCGCGTCCAAATAGAAAGAAGCGAACGATGTACATCAAACTTGGAAACATTGCACCTCTTTCACCATAGCACATCACATCGCTAAAACATGGATAGCCAAAATCCTCATTCAAATATACATGATGTAGCTCCGGCTGGGAGTGCAAGCAATACGCGATCATTAATTTTGCCGCCACCCCGTCCAACAGAATTCTTCCGCTATACGGATCCCACCGGCTTTACCTATATATATGCATTCTCGCTGCACGACGCGCAAAATCTCATCGCCAACAGACTCTCCAATCACGTACCCAAGTCGCCCATCTCAGTCTTTATGGCACGAACAGCGGATGTCGCCGACAAGCCCACGGCACCATGGCACCTTTTCTACCCAGCTGTCCCCGTCGATGCTGCCAAGCTTATTTGGTCACAAAATAATTGTCACCCACCACGCATGCTTATTTGTCGGGAAGATCTTCGTGCGGCATCGGGAAAGATGATCAAAAGGGAATACCAATGGCGAGACTGGCAACACAATCAAGCGGCTAGGTGCATTGTGTTGGATGCGCCAAGCACGTCGAGCACAACGAGTGTCAGATACGATAAAGAGCCAATATGGGCTCACGGGGATAGGGCTACACTCGCAAGGTTGGGAGCACCCAACGAAGAAGCAGGAGCACCGCGGGTTCTGAGGCGTGTGGTTGGCTCATTCTTCCTTCCCTATATGTGATCGATTAAGGGGGCATTTTTGGACTTCTTGCTACGCTGGTGTGTAATTGAGGGTTCATTGCCGGGTGTTTGTCAGTTTGGACTTGGCGGATGCACGTATTCATCCACTGATCAAATTCGTCTCTGCCGTTCACAGACGTTCATGCTGTCTTTTTTTTTTATCGTTTCACTAAGTGGTTGTCCAACACTACTTATCCAAGCAGCATGTTTTTCGATGTTCTTTCATCAACAGCAAACCCGGACACCTACCAGTCTGTTTTTTGGATACACTCATTCCACGACACTACTGGGCAACTATCACCAGTATCCTCGTGATTAATTCGCGAAGCCTCTGATATCGATCATGTTAATTCGATTTCATATTGATGTAAGGACGTGGAGGTCTCAACTTACTGACACCTTAGGGATTCGTTCTCAGTGTCATGAAGACGTGGAAGGTGGTGACGTCATAGCAGGGCGCGCTCAGGTCGAGCCACGAACCAACATTCTTACGCCGTCCATTTCCATCACCACGACGCGATGCGCTGGCATTACTCTGACTCTGACGCGTCTTTTATATTTTCACAGGACAATGTGGAATTTAACGCGCATTTGACACGTGAGCACTGGCATCGTGTTCGCGTTCTACGGGTTATTGACTACGAAGCAGTCGCTAAGAGAACGCAGGTCGGTGCATCACGTCCTCACGAGCGCGCCTGCCACTCAAACCTGAGAGAAACTTTTCGCTAGCATGTACATTACGGAAGTGCTACCGCACAGCAATCACGACGCATGACATCGGGACCGCCTTCGCTGCTGTAGGGACATTGTCAACTTCAAAGGAGCTCTGACCGTCTGCCATGATGTCCGGAAAGAGTGAATGGCTAGACTGCAGCGACAGCAGCCAGAGTTGCTTCGTCGGATCTCAGCCTCAGGACCCTGCCTTTATCGACATTCTGTGCGAAAACCCTTTGTTTGTCAGTCAGTCATCGCTTCGGAATACTTGCACTCCGCTACATCCTATTCTACCTTGGTGGGCTTGTATACTTCAAACCAATCATCTAAAATATGCGTACCCGGCCCAACGTTTGCGAGCGGCTCCGCGGCTGCCCGAACCCGGCTCTCATATACTACGCCTTCTCAGATGAGTGGCTGTGCAGCTACTGCATCGGGGACACGCGAATGGGGCTTCCGTTGTGTACGGAGGATGGCTGGAGACGTGGCAGTTGCGTTGACACCGAAAGCCAGCAATGGTTTTGCGACTCACATGCAGATCGTTGCGAAGCCATCGTTGGGAGACCACAAGGTCAATCTATCGGGAATTCACATCGATGTATGCGTATTGGGGCTCTCTACGAAAGCAATGTGCTTGACCGGTACTATTGCACCGAGCACATGCCAAACAATCAAGGACTACATGATACTGAGCCAGTTGCCGACGTGGTGATTAGCCCTCCGACGATCTCGCAGACTCTCAATTTAGACATCTTTTCGACTGTGGTGGATACGGAATGTTGCATTTGTTTCGAGCCACAGCGGAGCATGCGTCGACTTATCGCCTGCAACCACATGTTCTGTGAAGGCTGTCTGTCGAAGCAGGTCAACGGACCGTATGTGAGGGCTCATGACTGTCCGCTTTGTCGGAAAGATATCTTTGATATGAGAGGTACGGACGAGGATATGTTGATCTTCGCGAGAACATAGTCATGAAAACCTATTCGAGGTTGATAAAGTGAGATGCTTGTTACGAACTTTAGTTGTGTTCTTCCCCTCTTTGTCTCATTGGCAATTATGTTTCAAACACCAACATGCTCTCACTCGCTGCCGCTCCTTCCTGTCTCTCACCTTGCCACGTTCACCGCTCACGCCACTGCCGATGTTTGCTAGTCGCCAGAGTCTTCCGCGATTTCCAAGTGCAAACAACCGAGACTAGCTCCGCTGGTGTTTAGCAGCTCTACCTCTGTCCCCAATAACTTTACCACTCCTGTATCTCGACCAAAGCCCAAGACGCATGCCAAGTACTAAGTATGGCGCCACCTTCGCAGCCAGAAGAGATGTCGTAAGTGTCACAATTCCACATTTAGAGGTCCTGACGCTGACCTCTTGTGTTGCGCAGGCTCTTCAACGATCCCATTCTCTCTGACATTAAGATCCGTCAAATCTACAAAGGCGAGACCAAAGAGTACTTCGCGCATAAAGCTATCTTGTCAGCGCACTCCAAGTGGTTCATGCGAGCTTTTACCGGCCGGTTCAAGGTAGAGGGCTTGCTAAGTCACAATCAAGGCGCTAATGCTGACATCGAGTAACAGGAGGCTACTGCTAATGTCATTGACATACACGACGACGATCCCGATCACTTCGAGCGCATGTTGCGGTTCTTTTACACTACGGGACACAAGTTGGGACCAGTGTGCAAATTCAGCGGGAACACCAAAGACAAACCCACAGAGGAGGACTTCCAGAAGCACCTTCTAGCGCCGATCAAGCTTTACGCCCTCGCTGACAAGTACGATGCGCCAGCGTTGTGCGATCATGTTACCGAAACTTGGCGCCAAAATCTCGAGGAGGCGTGGGTAGGCTCTACGCAGTTGTGCAGTATCATCCGCACACACTACGAAACCTGTATCACGGTCGATGATGCAATGAGCGGTGTCATCACCTGGTACATTGTTGACCGCTGCATGAGATGGTTGGGAACAACTGTAGAAGCTGCTCTCATGGCCAGAGAGCATCCGACGTTCTCTGTCGACATATTCTTAGCACTTCAAGCGAAGAGCAAGATCGTGCTACCAAAATAGTCAGGAACCGAGATTTGGGGACGAAGTGGAACTCTCAGACATCGAAACACTTTCATACACAACGATTGGCTACAGCGCTGGAGTGATTCCGGTGAAAATTGCCTCGTGTGGTAGTATTCGCCTTGTCGAGTTCTCATAGCCATCTCCGAGCTTACGAGCGATCAATATACAAATTCTCGTTCATGTTCCACTCCATTTCCAAAGCTACCTCTGGACAACGTCTAGCGCACTGCTACCCTCCCACTGACCCCACAGCTTCCGCATAACACCCTGCCTCTCCATCGTATCCTGCAGATGCTTCAGTGCAGCAAGCCTTCCACTTCCATCCTTCATCTTCCAGTTCCAACCCTCCGAGCGACCGGCCATAACAAGCTCCCACTTCGCCTTGTTATCAACCGGCTGCACATGCGCACCAGGCTCGCTGTACACCGTGACTACATCGCGAGCTTGCAGGAAAGCGAAGTTCGATGTACCCTGCATGCACTCGCGGATCTCGAGGACCTTGAGGGCGAGATGCGGGTTGTAGACGCGCGCAGTGTCTGGTTATGTTAGTTCAGTATCAGCGAAGTGACAATGTAACAACGTACTGAGGATACCAATCTTCATCTCATCAGCCACATCCGCAACAGCGACGTCCTTCTCCTCGTGACCCGTCTTCTCAACCATTCTAACGTTGATCTGGCGACCGCCCACCTTGCTCCAACACAGCTCTTGTACCGCGCGCTCTGCCTCCCCCTCTCCGGTGATCTTGATGAATGTGCGTAGCGGATAAGCGAGGTTCTTGACGTTGGGGAGCGCAAAGTCAGGCGAGATCGTGAAGTCCTGGAAGAGTAAGATCACGTCTCGGTGGGTGAGCTTTGGTGGGTAATTGGAGAGCTCGATGGTGGTCCAAGACATGTTGGAGAGTGAGGGTGTGGGAGAGGGGGTTGGTGTAGGTGGTGTAATTGTTATGGTGATTGGGTGGGGGAGAGGGAATCGAGGTGGGGCGAGGCGGTCTAGGTGTAGTGAGCGGACGGTCTTGGTGAAGATCTGGTGAGCGAGATTGGTCGGCTCGCCCGTTTGCGTTTGCGGTGGGGGCATTGTATACTACTTTTGATGGTTAGTAGCGTAAAGAGAAATGCTATTTGATTGCAAAGAGGTTCTGGTATTGCGGTTGTGTGAGAGGGTAGAATTCTGGGTTCAAAATCGCTCGAAGTTTACTATCTACTAGATGATGATATCCTCAGTCACTTTCACATCGAACTCGCATTCACCACATCATTTGGGGAAGGGTGGAAACGAGAAAGAAGCCTTGAATTCGGACATATCTAGACAACTACATCATTTTTCCTCAAGCATATCTCAGTGATGACCAAGTAGCGTGGCGATAGTCAGACTACCAGCACCTTACTGTCGTCCAGAGCAAAAGACTGTGAAGCTACAAGGCACCCGTATTGTCTCGAACTCCGTCGTTAATTGACGTCATGTAGTTGACAACTCGACTTGATCTTTTTGGTGAAGGGGAGGAGTGAGGAGGAGGCGCGTGCCCACGTGGGCTCGTGAAGTGGGGCCATGATGTGACGCGTAGATACCCATTCGTCGCACAACCTTTCGACACCGCTCCCAATCGCGAAAGGCGACGACAAGATGGAGACCGTCTATGTACCGCCACACCTTCGGAAGAAGGTAAAATCTACAACGGTATCAGACGCGCCACCAACACCTGTCGCAATACCATCCGTGGTGCCCAGCTCGAAGCCACAGGAGCGATCCGATGACGACTTGTACACGGTCCAGGAAATCCACAACTACTTCTGGGGAGAGGGAGCCGTCACCGAAGATGCGCATAACGCTACCCTCCATTCCTCCGCGACCAACCCGAACGGTCTATCGTGGGTGCTGTTGTTCAACGGCGCGAACCCGAAGTGGGACGAGGACGGAGTTATATTCGTCAAGAGCAACCTGAACCTTCTCACGGTAGCCACACCTCCTTCCGAGCCTAAAACAGTAATCGCCGTCGCAGTACCTACACAACGATTAGACGAACCGGGTGAGGACGGAGGTGTTATGCTACCAACGAGCAGCGAAGTCGCAGACGAGGATTATGAGGAGAGTTCATGGGGTGGAACACCGGAGCCTGCCAGCACTGAGCCGCTATCGAATCGCCAGAACGAGAGAGTTCTCATCGACTACTCTCCAATTGCCGTCTTCTCTCAGCCTGTCCCGCGTGCTAGCCGATCATTCAAGTTCATCGGATGGTACGAGATTGAACACCTACAAATCCTCGAGCCTGGTTCCCAAGGGCTGCTTCATATGTTGTGGGATAAGTGGAAGACGAAGGACAAATACGGCAGCTATGTACCAAGGCAGCGAGGCTCCGGCAATTGGATGAAGAGCATGTCTTACTCTTGGGCTGTTGTCCAGATGAAAAAAAGACAAAGAAGCTATGGAGAACAAGGGCAAACCGAGGATTGAAAGAAGCGAAGATACGGAAGATATGACCAGAGATGGCGGAGGACAGCGCGTCGATGACATGCTGGCTGAGATGAGGATCGAAGGCGAAGGCAAAGTGGTGACGCCCGAGGAAGAGGACACTTGATAACTCTCAGTGCGGACCAATCTATATCTGATCGGCTGGTAGAGGATGACATCGCACAGCAGCGATGGGCGCAGATACAGTGATGGAGGAAGTAATGTCTAGTTCAGACAGTCATTAAAGCAATGCCACCAACCTTGTAGTCATCTGATCAATATCGAAGTCTCTTCATGCATCCTAACGCCCTCATCAAGATCCTGACATCTTGTACATGGCTTCTCCCATCGACATCTTCTCAAACCTTGATAGATTGGACATCTGTCCTCGAGGAGATTGAAGAAGATAGAAAAGTGGCACAAGTGATGTTTAGCCGGATGAGGCAGCCGCGTCCAAAATGCGGAGGTCGACGCGCTCCGATTGGCAGTGTCGGAGAAGGCCGATGGTGGGGCTGCCGCGGGGTACCGTCACCACTTCTGATACCATTGCCGTCGGCCCATTGCTTATCGGCATTTCTTTCGTTTTCAATTCTGTCTTCTTGTTGTGTGCGCATTGAGCTGCTTGAATTTTGAACCCTCCCCTCGTCGTCCTGGTGCTAGTTGTACAGCCGCCTCCTTGCCACGCAATAACAGCGCTGATCCCCGGCACAGCACCCCACCAAAAACCCCACCTCCCCCTGAACGCGACGAAATGACCGAGTCAATCCCCAAAACACAAACCGCAGGCTGGATCCAAGACCCCGGTCCGGATTGCGTCCTTCAAATCCGCAACGATGTACAAGTCCAATCCCCTTCGGCCGGCGAACTCCTCGTAAAGCTCGAATACAGCGGCATATGCCACAGCGACTGCCACAACCTCGTTTCGCCTGGGAAGTACACTGAAGTGCCCGGGCATGAGGGCGTTGGCACTGTCGTATCGCTGGGTCAGGGAGTGTCAGGAGACTTGCTGGGGAAGAGAGTAGGAATAAAGTGGCTGTGGAACGCGTGTAAAGAATGCAGTAGCTGCAAACAAGGCAAAGAGAACCATTGCGCCAAGCAGAAGAATACTGGAAGAAGCGTATGGGGTACGCTACAGCAGTACGTAGTCGCAGATGCCGAATTCGTTACTATGATCCCGGAAGGAGTCAAGAGCGAAATCGCAGCGCCACTCCTCTGCGCAGGTCTCAGTCTCGCAGGCGCTGTGTCAAAACTCATGCCTGAGGTCAACCCCGGTGACTTCGTCGCTATAATTGGTGCTGGAGGAGGTCTTGGACATATCGGTGTGCAGATTGCTACTATCAAGGGATACAAAGTCATTGCGATTGACAGTGGTGCCGAGAAAGAGAAGCTGACGAAGGAGATGGGCGCCGTGGCTTTCGTGGACTACGCCAAGCAGGATGTGTTGCAAGCCGTGCGAGATCTTACGGACGGAGAAGGCGCGCATGGTGTTATCTGTGTTGCTGGCAGCGAAAGAGCGTATCTTCAAGCTCCTGCTTTGGCGAGGAATAGTGGCGTGTTTGTTTGCGTAGGACTTCCACCGGATACGTTCATGTTTCCTATGAGCCCTATTCATATCGCTAACAGAGGTACGCTCCTGCACCTAAATCGATTGGAACAGGACTAGTGCTAACAAAACCAGGGCTTGTCATCAGAGGATCCTCAACCGGTAGCGCCAAGCAGATGGATGAGCTGTTGCAGATGGCTTTGCAGGGCAAGATCACACCGAAGGTCGAAGTTTACGACTTTGCCGACTCTCCGAAGATTCTCCAGGAGTTGCAGCGTTATGAGGTTACGGGGAGGAAGGTGGTACGGGCGCCGTAAATGCTTGGCGAAGATTTTTGGAATGTAGTAGTTGAGCGCACGCATTGGGGTGGTGTTTCGCATGTGCGGGGTGTGGCGTTGAGGCTACTCAAAGCGCGGAGTTTAGCGTGTATCAGCGTGGGAGCGATGCATGAAGAGGAGTTGAGGGCTTGTCGTGGAGTAGGGGATATATTATAGGGTGTATTGGAGGCGCAATGTGATACCCTTGTAAAAGATTAGGGTTGTAGGAGAGCGCGGTTATGACGAATGCACTATCCTGAGATCGCTAAGTCGCTATACGGGTCGTCCCATGCTATCGCGAACATTAATCATTACATGAATGTAGACTAATACCAGTCTCCGCTCTCTTCGTTCGCCTTCACGTCCATAGGATTCATACTCATAATCCGCTGCCCGGGTATCGTGTCCGTGAACGCACTCTCAAAAACACCACTAACAGCTCTTCGTCCGATCTCCCTGAAACTGTCGTAGTCCTGGTTATCACCAGTGATAGCACTCCATTCAGGGTCCTCAGGGCTGCGCGCAGGGCCTAGATCACTCCATCGCGTTACGATGAGAGCCTGCTTGAAGCGCTCAGGGCCGTTGCCTCGCACGCTCTTGTCTTCAACGAGTTTGAGTTCGAATAGGTATTCAGTCGGGCATCTGGGACAGCGGCGCATTGGTCGGCATATGGAACAGAGGTTGACCATGCCAACAGCCTTTTTCCCTATGCTACGTTCGCGGAACTTGTCGAGGGCTGTCGTTTCGGATTCGTGAACATGAGGAATATGCGACAATGCGCATTTAGGTATCGATGTTAACAGCCCGTGCTTCCAATGTGCGCAAACGCTGAAGTAGGGGGTGAAGTCTCCACGGCTGAACAAAAGCATACGCTTTGCTGCATCTGTCATACCCCCTTCCACGTACTGTTGTGATCGGATGCGCATCAATAGGTGACCTTTATCGGTAATGTGATAGGTAGAATCATGCCTCCAGGTCGAATAGGTGTCTTTCCAACGGCGGCCTAGCGACTGGTGAGGAATACCGTAATCTGCACCGTAGGCCCAATGACGTCGGGCTAATTGAGCGAATGCGAATGGTAATGTGCGACCTTCGCTAATGCGGAGCCTTGGTGGAGGAATATGAACGTTGGTTCGATTGGGGCACTCAAAGAGTGGATTGAGAACATTGGGAGGCTTCATTGTCTCCATACCAGGCTGAATGCGCAAATGCCACTGTGCGCATGGGAAACAGAAAAGATGGCGTGGCATCTTGTGGTCCATGGAAAGTAGAAAGTCGAGCCGTTGCGGCCGATGGAGCGGATCCAGGAGCAATTTGTAGGGGTGTCTACCTAGTCGAGCGTACATGGTGCGGCATGTAGAGGATAGGTTGGCAACTTCGAGTGGTGATAGGGAGTCCGCAACATGAAGCCATACTTCAGGCGATGCGCTGCCGAGTAATGCTGTTCCGTCGGGCTTCGTAGGATCATAGAGTAAAGATACATCATCTCGTTCTTCCTCAATCGTATCGACACCATCAATGTACGTGAAAGCATGCATCATGTCTGTCAGATCCTTTCTTTCTCCGGTATCTTTGTCAAGAATGTCATCGGCCTTGACATGCTTTGAAGGCGCGCGATGAGACTTGGTCAGCTTTGAAGGCTGCGATCTCGATGGCGCGTATGGTAGAGTCTGCTCATTGCCCGACTGTGGTATTGATGCAGATCTCGAGCTGTGTAATTGATATAAAGGTGCGGCATATTGTGGTTGTCCTTCTGAGTTGCGGCGGTAATCGGCTGCTTGTTGCCCAGGTTGTAGGTAGGCGTTGCTGGTGTCCATGAGAGCATTAACAGCAGCATATGGATGATCACGCAACGCATGCGGTGCAAGGCCAGTGATGTCTTCATTGGTAGGTAAGCCAAAACTGTTGTCTGAAAGATCGGTTCTCTCGTTCGTGAAGCTGCCAGAGTCTTGGCGGTTGGGGTTCGCTACGTTGGTGGTTGAGTCAAGCTTTCCGAGCATATCGCTTCGTGATCCCTTCTTGGAAAGTTTCTTCCGCGTAGCCGGCTCTTTTGGTTGTTTCCCTGATCGCATGCCAAAAATGGCGCGTAAGCCGCCTTTCTTGGTTTCTTGTTCCGTCATAATGGAGACAGCTGCAGCTAGTTGCGCAGGTGATTAGGGGATGTCGCTGACCTCAAGACGGAGGATGAGGCTCAGTCGATACGGATGATGGACAGTATGGTATGCGCAGGTGGTACTGATACGGTTCCCCGGAGAAATGGGTTGTCAAAAGATGTTTATCGAAATTGCAGCAGGGTGGATGATCATCGTCATAGCGTGGCGGCTCGTTTCGGCAGAGGATCCGTACTCATCCGCTCAATTCGTCCACTAGTAAGCTCAATCAGTGGGTACGCATGTCGTCATGAGTGAAGTGTGCATGCAGGTGCGATGAGGTGCAGTCCAGACCGCTTAAAGATCACGATGTTGGAGCTGGCAGTGCGCGATGGGATTGTGAGCACGCGTAAGGTGCGCGACATGCATTGACCATCTGACGTAATCCGCTAGAGGTTTGCCGATCCCCTTAAGTCCCCGCCAGACCCAACCTCCTCGTCAACGAAGAACAGCATGCGCCTTTGACCCGACTACACCCACGCCTGTCACCTCTTTCTTGCCGACCCTTTATATGTCGAACAGACTGGCCAAGATAATCCGAAACCACGTTTTCGTACGAAGAATTCAGTCGATCTCGAGCTTGGAGATAGCACCTAAGAGGTCATCTTCTTCGAGCAGATCGCCCAAGGGCTGTGTTGCTGCACTGTGCACGCCTCTACCCAACTTTCGGCGGGTGTCTTTGATGGTATCATGATCCTGGACGGTCTGTACACCGTTGTGGGTGCTGAGCGCATCGAAGAGTGTCGTCAATCGCTCACAATGATGATTGTCAGCCATAGCGTCAAGCGCCGGTGCAACAGGAAAGATGAAGCCGACCAGTATCTGCATGTTCTTGTGCAAGAAGAGATAGTCCGACTGCACCATGATCTCTATCATGTCGAGCGTAATGGTCTGTACCCAGGTTGGTGCGCCAATCTTCATGGCTTCGGAGATGCTCTTGAGCAGCCGTTCGATAGCTGGCAATTCCCAATCCTGTGTTGTGGTAAATAGCTTCGAGCTAGTTTCAACTGCCTGGTCAAGTCCCTCAGGCGGAATGACGCTGAATCGACCCCTGCCGTATACATACTCGACCTTGGCAGGGACTGTGTCCTCGGCCGCATCAGAGTCGGTATCTTCCCCTTCCCAGACAAACTTTGACTCTGTGTGTTGCTGATACAGGTCAGACCTGCCGAGTATGTCGCACATGTGCTTGATCAGGGCCTTCTCTTGATCCGTCCTCTCATAGTTTTCCTTCTTCAAAGCCATCAGAATATCGGTAACACGGCTAGACTTCATGTTCTCATCGGCGGTGTCGAGCAGTGGAATAGCTTTGTACGCGAACGGAAAGAACGTGTCGTAATTGTTGTGGAAGGGCAGGTAGAGAGAGGTGGCCATCTTCTCCAACAGGCCGCAACCCACGTTCACCGCTATTGCCGATCCGCGTTGTCCGACAGAAAAGGCTCTGAGGAGGCTGAGCGAGAAATATAGTACGTTGACGGATCCGGGTTCCCAGATCGGCCGAGCGATGAACTCCCCGGCAGCCTCGAGGATGTACTTGCCCGCGATGTCGGCACCCACGATACTTTTGCCGTTGACGACTTCGAGCTCCAGATCCGGATCGATTGTGGCGAACAGAGTCCTAGTGCCACCTGATTAGCCGCGAAGTTCCTACATCATGGGTGATACCTTACCTGTAGAGCTTTACGCCTACTGTGGCCCAGCTCGATTGACTCACAATCTTAGCGTTGACGACATTGACGAGCGCGTGAAGTTTCAGCAGATCTCTACCGACAAGTGCGAGAAGCAACTCGACCTGGGCTTGTACCGTGCTGTCTGGGGTCTGACTATCGACAGAGTCAACGACATCGCGGATGAGCTCAGTGAAGTCGAATTGCTCTTGGTATACGTCTGTGGGAAGCTGTACAGATACGTCGGCAAGTACCACTGGAGCTGCAGCCATCTTGTTGATGTGTGTGAATGTGCGCGAGATCGGTGTTATGCGAGAGACAACCCTTCGCGTCGAGGTGGTGGGACATGGCACAATGGGCAGGAGCAAACACTGAAGGCTTGGCGTTGGGCGCAGGGTCAGGCACATTGGCGGCGAAGATGCGGCTACAAGAATGACACATGATAGTAGTGTATTGGCTGATGAGCGGAATTGCAGCATCAAACTATCCGATGTTCTTATGATACAAGACACTGTCCCTTTCCGCCAACCGTGTACGATAGTCAAGTCTTCCACGCTTTGCGTCATGTCAGATCCTTGCTTTCACAAAACCCAGGCGTTCTTCCTCAGGGCAATTAGTCCTGCGACCTTGATCTTGGACATTAGATCCTCGTCCGCGTTCACTGTGCGCTCGCGTACTTTCTCCAAAACCCTCGTGAGCTCCGCTTCAGTAATCGGATTCTCATCCAGACCACGCGCAACGAATTCCACGTACTCGGCAAACAAGTCGATGTTATGGTTGCTGAACAGATGCTGTGCACTTACCATCATATCCAAGATCCAAACATTTGTCTTGAGCGACATGAGCAGAGGTGATGATGTTGCGTCAGCTACAGAGGTAGAGGTACGAAGTCACTATATGTCTTACATCCACTTCGTAGGAGCAAGACTTACCTAGTTCGGCGAGGAGCCACATGCGCGGTTGGCACCATGCGGCTTTCTGCATGTCGGCTTGAAAGTCGGCCAGCGAGCGGTTGTAGATGTAGTGTTGGACGAGGCGCGCGCCGGAGCGTAGCTTGTTGTTGCCATCGGGGAGTACGTTTGGGTCGGCCAGTGTTGCTGGGATGAGAAGGCAGAGATAATTGAGGAGCTTGACTGCAACAAATACCCAGTTCCTGTCTTCCATGGCACTCGCGTAGATGATGTCGATCGTGTACTTTAACTTTTGTGGGTCCGCGTCAATATTGGCGGTCACCTCGCGCATGACGACTTCAGCAGTCTCGTCCAACACGTTCAGTGGGATGTTGAATATCAAGTGGACGACCGCCATGCGGAACATGTCGGTAAACACGAGCGAGGGAGCGATAAAAGGGCCGTTCATGCTGGATTGAGACGAGTGCAGGTGGTGTGGTATTGTGGTGTTGTGGATGTGAGGAGGTTGGGGTGAGCAAGTTTTAGGCAGGCAGCAAGCTTTGCACTGGAGACTCTTCCAGGTCGCACAATTCGTCTCGACAGGGTCTTTTGACTAACGCAAATTCAACATGACTTTGTTGCTTTCAGAAGAGATTCTCTTCAGCTTCTCGACCTCCACGTTGAGTTACGCGCGATCATATAGTCTTTGCTTTGAATGGCCTTCCAGATGCCCCAAAATCCACCTAATGGCCAGATACCTCTCAGCTTCAACCCCATATCCTTGTTTGCCATACTTGTGTACTTCTCAATATCCACGTGCACCTTGTCATACACCTCAGGCAGCATCTCCGCGTTGTACTTCTTCCTCAACCCTTGGTGCCATTTGTGATCAAACTGCGCCCAAAAGTCATCTTTGCTGTAGTAGGTCTGCGCATACAGCCACTTCATACCGCCCATCTCTCCGAGTGTCTTCTCGAGCGCGCGGTTCTTCTGCAAGTAGGTGACAGGGTCTTTAGGACCAAACCCCCAAAGACCAATATTGAGCATTTGGTCTGACTTCAGGGCGCCTTTGGTGTGAGGGTGCATAGTCGGTTGGGGGCTTTGCTTCAACGGGCAGAGCCAAAGAGGCCAGATTCCGAATTCCTTGTCGGTGTAGTCGATGAACTTTTCGGCGTTAGGGTAGGGTAAAGCCATGTCTTGGACGATGTAGCGTGTCGCAATCCCGGACGCATGAAGAGCTCTATAAAGCATGCGCGTGTGGAGAAAGTCGTCCAGGAACCAGCGAGTGTACTTGTTGAAGGGAAAGCGCATGTAGCTGAAAGCGGACCGACCGACCCAAAAGCCACCGCGGTCGTAGCGGAACATGTACTCAGCTAAGGGGATGTACTCCACCACTGGCTTGGTAGAATTTCGTGTAGCGGCTTCAACATGCAGATAGAACCACGGGTCCCACGGGTTACTGAAAGTCTGCGGCTTGGTGTTGGGTGGCAGATCATTTGTCATTTCGCCTGTGACAATCGCACCGTGCTCCTTGCTGAACAAGACGCCATCAACATAGTCGTTTCTCTCACCTTTCTCACCACGTGTATGGTCTTCGACTTCCTTGACGGCTTGAGCAACGCTACGTGTGGGATAGTATGTTGTCTTGACATATTTCTTGGCCTCGATGAGCCTCAAATCGACAAGCGTAGTCACCCCCAAGGTGCCGACAGCGCCAGCAGCCCCTCGGAATAGGTCCTCATTCTTCTTCTCGCTTGCTTTCATGACCTCACCGTCGGCCATAACCATCTCCACCTCATTGATGGTGCGATCGAAGAACCCAAACTTAAAGCTACTACTCTCGCCAGCTGTTCCCGCATACCCGCCACCAACGGTGATACCAGGAAATTCCATCACGACGGGTGGCACAAGACCATGCGGTAGCGTAGCTTCTACAAGCCGGTCCATAGGTACGTTTGGCTCGACAAGAGCTGTCCTGCTTTCCTTATCAACGCGTATGACATTCCGAAGAGCGCTGATGTCTACGACATGCTTCTTAAGATTCGGACGCGTGCTGTTTGTCGAGCCGTGAGATATCCGGAAGGGTTCTTTGCGCGTAAAGTAGTCTTTGACTTTGGATGCGACTTGCGCAACGACGCGCTGATGGCGATCCATCTTTGCGGGAGAAAAAAGAAATGAGAACGCCTGGAAATGCCAATGCTATTGATACATGATGTGAACTTTCGATGTGTGGTTGGGGATGCGCGACTGCCGGTCGAAGTCGGTACAGACGCAGATTTTCTCCGATGCGCTAAGCTTCACTCATCTGGCTAGCGCTCCCTGAACACCTTCCATCCTGATCACATCACTTCTGTCGCTCTCGTCTTGTCACTACTCCGATATCGTCTGCATTATATACGCATCGCAATTCCGCCAGCTATACTCAAGCGTTGCTTGCTATCACGATCTGATGAGCTCACGGTATCACCTAGAGAGCCTTGACATACGGCCGGTCTATGACCTCATGATATTTTTGGAAAAGAAAGGCGAGAAGTGTCCTACGTAAGGGGGCAAACGAACGGGCGTAGAACTGATACTGTGGAGACCCTCTCTGCGGTACGGTTGTCATCGCTGTATGCACTGTCGCGGTTCCATGGACTGGGGACACATTCGACACATTCTTCCTGAAATGGTTTAGACCGTTCCCAGGCGAACTTATCGCATACGTCCTTAGAGCTAACAGCAAGTCATATCTTGCGACAACGCGTCCCTTCGTATTCATCACCGCCGTTCCGCTTGATAGCCAAGATGACTCCTCTTTTCGGCTTTCACTTCTTATCATTTGCCGCCATTTGTGCTCCCTGCGGAGGTTACATCGGCCTTGCAGAAGCGGGGCGAGTAACAAACAGCCAAGACATGGTATCTTCATGCTGTGATATGTTCACGACAGCGAACTGAGTGCGCGATCACTTGTATCGTCTCATACTGACAATGTTGATTTTGGTGTTGTCGCAGTTGATCGGCCTCGTTACAGCGCTGCAGCCTCTTCCGCCTGTCTCACCACGCTACAGCAACAGCGATGACCTCGGCTTCTCTATTGGCACAGATGCAAGAAAGATATATATCGACAGAAGTTTCGCCACAAAGAGAGACTCCGAAGGTCTAACGCTCATACCGCCAACTGCCCATGAGTTTGCTGAAACATTCCGCACCGACATCTCATCACTATTTGGTGGTTCTTGGACTCTGGAGCAAGTAGACGACTTCCCACTCACTGGTATTCATATCGGCCCGATTCGAGACAGCAATCTCTCGTTGATATACGAGAATGGTCAGCCTACAGAAGAAGGATACGAGCTTGAGGTCACCAATGGCACGGTGTACATAGGCGGAGCAGGTGCGAGAGGCATGTTCTGGGGAACGCGCACCCTACTGCAGAAGTTCTTGATCGACAACGGCTCTCTCACGACGGGTCGGACAGTTGACGCGCCTGCATACAGCACACGAGGGTTCATGCTCGACGCGGGTCGTAAGTGGTACGATAAGAACTTCCTGAAAGAGCTCTGCACATACGCCTCTTTCTTCAAAATGTCAGAGTTCCACTATCACTCTAGCGACAATTATCCCTTGAACCGTGGTCGCAATGAGACGTGGCAAGACGTATTCTCGCACTTTTCGCTATACCCGGAAGAAGATGTAGAACTGCAGGCTATCATCCAGCGCCCAAACGAGACACTTTCACGCGCCGATTTCGAGGACTTCCAACATCATTGCGCACAACGTGGTGTCACCGTCATTCCCGAGATCGAAGCCCCGGGCCATGCTCTAGCGATTACGAAATGGAAGCCTGAATTAGCGCTGGCAAAGAAGGACCTGCTCAACCTGAGCCATCCGGACGCAATCCCGACAGTCAAAGCCATCTGGTCCGAGTTTCTTCCATGGTTTCAAACGAAGGAGGTACATATCGGCGCTGATGAGTACGACTCCGAGCTAGCAGACGACTACATCAACTTCGTAAACGAGATGGCCGACTTCATTAACAGTACTTCTGGGAAGCGCGTACGTATCTGGGGCACTTACGAGCCATCCGAGAACCTCACCATCTCGAAAGACATCATAGTACAGCACTGGCAATACGGTCAATCTGACCCTCTTGAACTCCAGAACGATGGGTACGATATGATCAACTCTGAGGATTGGTGGGCATACATGAGTCTCAAGAACGATCATATGCCCATCCTTCCGGCACCATACCCTCAGTTCTACAACAATACGCGCACGATGAACTTCGCCAACGTACCAGGATGGCAGTGGGAACCGTCTCTCTACAATCCGGTCAATACCACAGAGCAGTTAGAGCCCAGTGCTAGCGGTAACAAAGGCGCTATTCTTGCAGCTTGGAACGATAATGGTCCGGATGCGACTACGCAACTGGAAGCCTACTATGCGATGCGAGAAGGTATACCCGTTGTGGCGGCGCGTGCGTGGGCGGGTGCACGAGGTGCGAAGGTCGACCCGAATGAGTTGGCGGATAGCATTGCGCTTTTGGTATGTTCAAGCGAAGCAAGTAGTTCATGCATCTTGACGCGTTGGCTAACAAGAGGTCGTTCTAGGCAACTAAAGCACCCGGACAGAACCTAGATCGCCGTTTCACGAGCACGAACATAGATATACAAATCTCAGCGCTAGTATCATGGACACGGAACTCTTCTAGTAACAGCAACGCGTCGCTGGGTATGGGCTCATACGGACCACCGTACACCCTGACCCTAAACGTATCCTCATTCTTCACCTTGACCGGCCCTGATACCTCGCTCTCTATCGCTACTCTTCCAAACAACTCCAGCGGTAGCATTACAACACTCATGTTCACCACATCCGATGGCTTCGAGTATCCTCTACGTTCCGTATCTCCGGTCGATGGCCACGACCCTGGACATCCGGGTCGTATATGGACCAACCAGACGACATCGTCACATGAACCTGTGCCGATCTCGCTGCCAGCGAACTTGCGCATTGAGACCGATGTGTTGAGCGGTAGTCGCGTCTGGGTTAATGGTACATTCGCGGGCCGGTTCGAGGTGTTCGTGTTTGGGGGACGGAACACGCTGTTTAGTTGGAGTCAGATGGCGCTTGTTGCGCCACTGGACGTGATAGAAGGTGGTGTTGATAGTGGGATGCTTCAGACTGGCGTTATGCTGGGTAGATCATAGGAGGGCGTAATGCAGTCGACGCGATATAATAAGTGCCGACAATGTATACCACGTAATGGAACTTGGATACGGCAGGTTTGATGAGCTTCGAACGCTCAAATCCAGACAATTCATTTAATGTAATCGGAGCACGTTCTCTTGAATGCATGTAGGAAGCTGCCGGAACACGGGGGTCTTTAAGCAGACATCCCAGAACATACCAGATTGATGACATTGCTTCGTCCCTCAATACGTCGCTGTTAACCGCCCAATGATATAATCCCCACTCATAACATCCTTGTAGTTCCTGCCCTTCTCGTATGTGCCTGGTATAGCCTCGATCTTGCGGTCGTAGTTCGGGTTGCAGAAGTAGGCTATCGAGTATCGTGGCGGGTATTCGTCCTTGTCGGCGTCCTCCGGCTTTGGCGGTGGTTCCATGACGCGGTGCTTTGTTGACTTGATGGTGTCGTTCGACCAGCGTGCTAACAAATCGCCGGCGTTGACGACAATGGTGTCTGCGATAGGCGTGGCGTTGACGAAAGTGCCCTTAGGGGAGCGGACCTGAAGACCGCCGCGGGCGTCTTGGAAGAGGAGGGTTATAGAGCCTGTCGTCGTGTCAGTCAATCCTAGCGGCAAGTTGTGAAGACCACCATACCGTAGTCGCTGTGCTCTCCAGCGCGCACCTGCTCCTGTCCATCGTTCCTCTTGAAGATGCTCTTCGACACACCCGGGTAGTGCAGCAACCTCAACGTGTTATCGCCCGCATCCGTGAAGCCATCGAACCACTTCTCATCAATACCCATGCCCAGCGCAATAGCGCGCATGACCTGCATGTGCAGGTCCTTGCACGTCTCGAAGAAGCCCATCATCTGCTCCTTGAACTGCGTCGCCTCGTCGTCCCCACTAGGCCACATGTTCGGCATCTCAGGCTGGTCGTCGCGTCCAATCTCCATGCTCTCCTTGAGATCTGGCACCAACGCGCGCATCTCCGCTTCTGTGCCTGTCTCTTCCAGTACTACCAGCTTCTCTCGCCCTTGTGTGACATAGCCGCGGTTGGCGGCAGCCGAGTACCATGCCAACTTGTCTTTTTGCTCTTTTGGCCGCGCGAAGAACTTGGCGGAGTGCGAGAATACGGTCGATACGGTTGAGGGGGATATGCCGTGGTTCTTGAGGTAGATGAAGCCCGCGTTTTGGAAGCCTTTGAGAACGGCGTCGGCGGTTTGCTTCTTCGCGTCGGCGTCGCCTGAGAGGAATACGGAGAAGTCGATGAGCTGAGCATGATTAGGTGCTGGTCGGAAAGCATGAACGCAAATAAAGTACCGGAATCTCCAGGTCGTCCTGCGAGACGGCTGATGTGATGTTCGCCATGTCGTCACTCCTTGTCGCGTCGTTTCGGTCCGAGCTTGGAAGGGGGTGCAGGAGAACAGCTGCTATAAGGAGACACTCGCGCGATGGAAAGAGAGACTTGGATATCAGGCGATTTGCGCGTCAGCGGCCATCTCCGACGTAGTTCAGCCATGATGCCCAGATGGGACAGCTAGATGTTATAGGCGGGGTTGTTGCCGAACACAGAAGGTGTACACGAGCGCGATAAGGCTAATGGTGGGGTCGCTTGGCCGGAACCTCAACACCACGCTTGCATCGTGATATCTATCTCCGCCTATCATACAGCCGTCTCGACAACTTCGAGCTCAACACGTCTCAGCATGTCTTATTCATGCTCGAACCTCACTGCTCTCCACTCAGCTGGTGAGCCTGAGATGATCGCCCTGTCGCTGGTCGCACCGCCACTTTGGACCCGTCATCATCAGTTTAGACATCGTTTGACCACTATGTCAGGGAGTCTTAGTTGTGTGATCGGATGGAGACATTTGAAACGTGGCTCTCATTACGATATCGGCAAGGCGACGGAAGCGATCCTCGTTTGCGTAGTTCTAAGCAAAATATCCATATGACTACAGGCATGTCCGAGGTTACGGAGGGAGCACAACAGCTCAACTTGACGTGTATGAAGAAAGCCTCAATGGAAACACGAACATATCAAAAGGCACGATGATGAGTGCGCAGCAGGATACGGTTTCCATTTGCTCAGTGAAAAGTATGTGAGTTCATCAAAGTCTTGCGAGAGTATCTACCTTTCTTGGGTCTACTTTCTCGTCTTCTGCAGTCAATGAACATTGTCATCAGCTTACAACGAGCTATGAGCTCACTTCCCTTCTTTCCAATGGTCCCTCAAGTACGAACATGTTGTATCTCTTCCTCAATTCCGCGCATAAAGCGCGGATATCAATGAAAAGGAAAGGTGGGCCGTAAGTGAACCCGGGATTGCCAGTTCCTCGCTTCCTATCTTCCATTCAATATCTTGTCTCATTGGTAAGAGGGTGATAAAAAATGGTAAGCAGTCCACGATGGTCCGAACGCTCACGTCATCTACTAGAGATGTCAACCCAAACACCCAACATCTCCAACGTTAATTTTTACCAGAACGCCGGATTTGCTGAATGCTTGGTAAGTATTTCGTCCAGGATCGAGCATGTCATCAAAATGACGTAGCTCTGAGCAACGAGAGGAGCGGACTACTGCGCCGGACGGTCGCGATCATGACCAGCTCGTCGTTCTCGTACTGTGCGCGGATCCATACAAGTAGCGACGAGGCGCACCAGGTGCTCTGGCAGTGCTCGAATGCGCTTGAGTTGGTCGGGGTACTTGTCGAGTAAATCTTGTCGAAATCCGCCGTTTCTGCAGTGCGAACTGGGCCGGAGACTGTTTCTCCTGAAGAAGAAAAAGAGAGCAAGAAGGGCAGGGGAGAGCGAGATGATATACTCCTAGCGACACGCTAACAATTGCTCACGTGATTTTGGTAGTCCGCGCGCTGGAGCCTAGAAAACTCAGGAACCGCGTGTGAGTAGTGAAGGGGAGAGGAGTATCAGCTCCCAATTAGGTTAGACCTACGTCACTGCAAACACCCAGCGCACACAACGACGAAACCCGCTCAACCCCAAATTCTCAGACTCTCACCATCCTCTCCTATTGCCTACCTTTCCGACCTGGTCATGGACCCACCACGCATTCAGGCGCTCGTGGATGAGCTGCGGGAAACCATCAAGGCCTTGAACCGAGAGAAAGAGGCCCACAGTGCGACCTTTCAAGAAGTCATCAACCTCAGGAAGCATCTGAGGGAATCGGACCGCAAGCGGAAGGTCCTTGAAGGCGACAACGAGCTCTTGGTCCTCAAGTGCAAATTCCGAGAGGGAGATGGTGAAGACAAAGACGGTGGAAGCAGCGATGGCGACATGACAGCAGTCCATACTGACGACAAGGCGCTCAAGTCTGACCTACCCGACGCCCCAATCCATCACCCAGGAATGTACAAGGCATTCTCGGCCTCCCATTCGGAAAGTCTGAACGCCTCGTCTTCGGCAAACTACTTGGACCACACCACCCACGCTCTCTCAGAAGACAACGTCGCCGGCTCTACCCACGGTACCAAGCGGACCTTCGATGAAGCCAAGTAAGTAGTCGCCACGATACCACAGCCATTTCGCTAATTGATCTACAGCTCCGAAGATACCACGCGCGTCATCGTGTGCATACACTGCTATTCACTCAAGCTCCGATGCGACTCCGGAGAACCTTGCAATAACTGTGCCACATTCAAGCGCCTTTGCAAAAGGGCCAAATGCAAGGACTACGAGACTGGAGAATGCAAGCGAGCCAGCTGTCTGAGAGCACATCGCGAAGATGAGGAGGTATACGACAACATCGTCCGCACAGGACATATCGCGAGGGTTGATCCTTCCAAGCCCGCGAAGCCCAAACCAAAGAGGCGGCGGGCCTTCCGGTGCAAGAAGAACGACGATGACAAGAAGGGTGATTCAGGAGACTCTGATGGTGGTGGTGGTGGTGGTGGTACGAGTACTCGCGTTGCTCTGCAGTATTAGAGGAGCGCTGCGAGGATGTCAGGAGTGAGATGGAAGCCACCCATGAATTTGATAGAGCACGAATGAAAACATACACTTCTCAACGCTGTCCATTTCCCTCCTACTTTGGATCAACGCTGCTATATTCGTGAACTCTCAAGTAGGCCTGTCATGCTACAGGAGACCTCCGGGCCGCAGTATCGTTAGTGGCGCGCCTATGTATCTCATAGGTAGGTTGTCAGCCAGCTATGCATTGGGCAATTTGGACAATGTTTACCTCAAACACTACCATCCTTCTGCTTTTGTCGCCGCTCCAAAGAGATGTCGTCAGGAACGAGGATGACTATTGATCAACCTCTGTGGACTATATAGGATGAACTGTAGTGTAGGTGTCTCAAATAGCATAGTATGCGTTCCAGCTACCCGTGGACGTCAGCTGTCAGGATGGACACTAGGAGTGGCTACAGCTCGAGGAGCATTCTGTAAAAGCGACATTGAGGTAGAAGTATACACGATCTCAGAGATAGTCCAGTTGTCAATATTCGATTGTATGTATGCGACACAAGTTCTAGCCATCCCTGGTGCGGATGGGCTAAGATAATCGCTGCTTGCACCTCAATCCGTTGATCAAGATTATTCAGCTTTCGCACCTGGTAAGTCTCAACGTCTCACTCTACTTCACCAGAGCACTGGACACAGACATCACAACACACTGGACAAGGATTGGCCGATAGTTGCCCTATAGCTAGGCTGATACTGACTTATCTCACTCAGATGCATTTCCTATGTTGGTTAAGTTCGGCGACGTTAGCAATTCTCCTGCAATTTCATTGAATGATCATTTCGATTATCAGTTCATTCTATACGTATGGCTACGGTAACTTGTGAAGAAACGTTTATCGCCAACTCTTTCCCTACTAGGCAACGTTCAGGCAAGCAATACACCTAGTCAAGGTCTTCAATCCACCTGTACAAGGAAATCTCCAAGAGCTCGTTCTTGTACATCCTAGTTTCCGCCTTGATCTCCGCAACTTCCGCCTCGAGCTTAGCTTTCCTAGCTTTTAGAACCTCGCGCTCGATCTTCTGGGCCTCCACCTCAACCCTCTCGACAGCAATCCTCCTTCTGAGTACTGCGTGTAGCTTCTTCGTCTCTTTTATCACCTCCAAAGATCTCGCTGTCTGCGCCTCAATCATCGCTATCTCCTCGCGAAATGCTTTCTTCCTTTCCTCCTTGACTCTTGCCTTCTCCTCCTTGACTCGCGCTCTCTCCTCCTCCCTCTTCTTTGCCGCTTCTTTTCTTGCCATCAACTCCTTCTTTAAAGCCTCCGTCTCCTCCACTACACGAGCTTTCGCCTCTCTGTTCATGTCGCGACTTTGTTGCACAAGCTCGATCCACTCTCTGAGGAATTGCTCGTGAAGGCCTTGGTGCGCTTGCTTAAGTTCCTCATGATGACGGAGAATGGAGGGTTCGGCGTTGATCGCGAGCGCAGCTTGGTAGTCTTGTTCGATCTTGGCGGAATCGGCAACGAAGACGAGATGGTCCTTTTCTTTTGCAGAGAGCTGTACATTGAGCTGATCGAGAATCTCTTCGGCTGTGAGCGGATCAAAGGATGGAAGGGCTGTGGTATCCGTACCGTCGCCGCTGTCGGTATGGGTGTTGTCAGGCTCGGTAGAAGACATCGTGGATAGCAGAAGACGGCGTGTCGCGCTTGTGGAGCAGTGTGTAGCCTTAGGTGAGAAGATGGATAGCGATGGCTGTAGTGGTGACAGAGTATGAAGCGCAGAGTTGTAGAGTTTGTGTGCTCCTCGGCAGATCTAGCCCGTTACGGATACGTCAGTGAAAGACACGGACGGCGGTTGCTGGATATGTGACGACTCACTCCGGTCAAAATCGAGCTTATCGATGCTGAGCAAATAGAAATGGATCATTTGTCGAGCGGCGCGTGTAGAGATACTGCCTTTTTCGGTGTCGGTAGCACCAATAGAGCCCTGGAGGTGTAGGCAGCAAAGCGTACGGTCAGGTGTCGGTGTATTTGAGCGTTTGATTGGCCTCTCCTCTCCACCTCGTTGTATCATTCGCTGATTAGGCCGTTTGGTTTACCTGAGTGACGTCGCAAATTGTCGCGAAAATACGCACTGACTATATTCTACGCACTCGCCTTTTCAAAGTCATATTTGTTTCAAACAAATCTACTTCTTTCCTACTATCCTCATCTTCAAAGCCTACGTATCCCACCCAACGCACATCAGCAACTTTCCTGCAGCCACCCGCCCGCCCGCAACGAGCCCATATCAAGATGTCTTCCGTCGCAGATC
This sequence comes from Alternaria viburni, assembly GCF_023758015.1. Classification (NCBI taxonomy): domain Eukaryota; kingdom Fungi; phylum Ascomycota; class Dothideomycetes; order Pleosporales; family Pleosporaceae; genus Alternaria; species Alternaria viburni. Next base: position 504,027 of record NW_026055780.1, read on the forward strand.
TCGTCCAGCAGCTCGCCGATATGAAACTGATCATGGCCGCCAAAGATCGAACAATTGCCGCTCAGAAACAGAAGATGGCCGACAAGGATCTGGCAATCGCGCATCACCACAACAAGTCCAAGTCCCGCAAGTTTCGGATCGAAGAGTTGGAGGCAGATCTTAAGGAAGCGAAAGAGAAAATCGCAGAGATCGACTCCGGCGACTCGGACGCCACGAACGTCCAATATATCGAAGAAAAGCCGAAAGCTGCCCCTGTGTACTACGAGGACTACTACGAAGAACTTGTCGAGGAGAAGGCTGAGAACAAGGTTATAAGAGCAGAAAATGCCAAACTCAAGCACAAGACCTTCAGTCTTGAGTGCCAGGTCGAGCGTCTTGGGGGCGAGGTCGAGTCTAGCGATGAAGTCCCCGGTACTCCTGCAGCCGAGACTATTTTCCCCAGCGACGAGCCCTTGGATGGAACCACTGTTACGTCTGAAGCTGATATCGCTGTCCCCACTGACGAGCCATCGGATGAGACCGTCGTCACGCCTGAAGCTGATCCTGCTCCCACCGACGACGAGCCGAGAGGCCACAAGCGTACTCTTTCGCAGTCCGAGGTCGCATCAACTGAGAAGGTCGAGAGCAAGAAGGCCCGCCCTGCATTCTGGCGTGGAGACCTGACGAGCCGACCTAAGAAAAACCCAAAGAGACGTCAAGCGCAGACACAGGTTTGAGGTAGACATACCCCCAGACACATGTTGTACAAAATGCTAACATACCTTTTAGCAGCTACATACTCTCACATTGGCGTCCGCTGTCGCTCGAAAACTCATTGGAGCTCGTCAGGCCTCGTTATTGGTTCTGGTGTATGTGGTAGCGTTGGGGTTGAGTTGCAGCATACTGGGTGGGATTGCAAGGCTGGACAAAATCGCTGAGTTGATGATAAGCAATTCGAAGCACTAAACTATTGAGATAGACAACGTGATTGTGATCTGCCATCCTCCCTGGTGATCTGTATGTTGCATGTGCATCTGCTGTTGATGCGATGTTGTCGTGAAAGAGACGCGAGAATTGAAGACCTGTGAAGTTGGAAGTCGCGAATCTCGGCGTTAAAGTGGATACCTCGATGCTTAACTCCGAGCTTATGGGGCACAGCTTCCTCATACCGCCATTTCGTCTCAGAAACAACAGAGTGCACCTTTGACTCAGACTGCGGTCTGGTCATGGTTCAGACCTATCCGACACTACCAACAACTCAACATGTCGTTCCCTAATTGCGCATCTCCGCTGTTCGAGCTTCCACAGGAGCTTCTCGAAATCGTACTCAGCTATCTTCCTCCGTGCCAAGACGTGTTGAACCTGTCTCGTACCTGCAAAGCCATGCACGCAAAGACCATAGCGCATCTATACAGCAACATCAGCATGCAATGGCAGGCCGGTCATGCAACTCGCCCGCTGAGTATTCATGATTACCATCCGTGGCAACGCCGAGCTTTCCGGCCCAACTTACTCCTGCAAACAATCCTGGCGAAGCCCGCCTACGCGCAATCGATCACTAGTCTCAGACTGCAGACTACCGGGCTTGGGGGTTGTTGGGACGACTGGTTTCGTGATCCACGCAGACGGGAGCCTTTGGAGAAGCGGAAACCGAAAGCTGCCCCGATTTGGACAAACGCGAACGAGCGACTGGCCCTGGACGCCGTACGGAATGCAGGGCTGGAGTGGCACCATAAAGGACGCGGAGATGCTTTTGCAGTCAGCGGTCGTTCTTGGTATGAAGCTATCCTGAAGTACGATTTGGATGCTACCATAGCGCTGCTCGTGTGGATGTGTCCCAATCTTGTCTCACTCGATCTGGGGTTTCACATCGGCAGCGACGTAGTGTACATCCCTGAAATCTTGTGGAAGCTGCGCTCTTGTGGTGCGGAGTCACAAGCTCTCGGTTGTCGTAAGCTTCGAAACATTTATCTCGGCCGTGGGTATAGCGGTTATGTTAAGGAGGATCATCGGTGGTATAGTTGGAGTCGGATCAAGTATCTACACCAACATTTGGATTGGAGGGGATATTGGGCTTTCTTTTGGTGTCCAAACATCCAGAAGATTGAAATGAGCTTGATGGATGAGATTGCCCAGGCAGGTTTCCAGAAAGCAACACCTCTACCTGTCTGCTCAACGTTGACGACATTGAGACTCAGCGAGTCTTCAGTGGAACCAGACACACTCGCGAAACTGCTGTCTTGCACACCAGCTCTGAGGAAATTGGACTACGAATACTGGGTTCGCGATCAGGCGTTCTTCACCGTGGATTGCGCATCGCTCAGCGCCGCCCTCAACAGTGTCAAGAGCACCTTGGAACATTTGAGATTCTTTTGTCAACTGCATTTGCCGGGGTCCGTTGACGTTTACGGAAACTGCGATTTTCGGGAATATCCCGTTCTCTCCTCCCTTCACGTCCCGCCTGCCGTAATACTAGGCGGTGAGGCTTCCCTTTGGCCCCGAGTCGAGGAAGTCATACCATCGAGCCTGGAGGAGCTGTGCTTTGTCCATGATGGTCTTCTCAAGTTCTGGAGCCCGAAGGAATTGATACCGTTGCTAGACGACCTTTTCCAGGGTGGTTGGAGAGTTAAAACACCAAAGCTGCAACGCGTGTACGCGACGCACAACAAGCCGTGGAAAAAGGCGTGTAGGGGAAACTATCTGCGGCTTTTGAGCGAACGAAATGGATTAGAATGGGTAAACACTAGCTGAGCAAGAGAATGAAGATTTTGTATTTACAACACAAGGATTGTCGGAGATTCTGACAGAGGAACTCCGAAGCCGAGACAATACGAAATGTCCAAGCGGGTGCAGTCGGCGCGAAACGTTCCGCCGTGTACCGACATCACGATGATGGCGATGATGTTCGTGCTGCATCGGGAGCTGGACCCTGAGATCGCGCATTATGGGATGACGTCTTCGATTGAGGACAGACGCGACGCGAGACCGTACAAAGACAATGGCATACCACGATTTCTTGCTGAATCTCATCCTACATCTACAATCCCATCTCGCTGCATCGCATTCGTACACGTGATCCTACGTGCATTCCCACTACGACCTCGAACTCCATCACAGCCTCCAGTATGGGCAACACACAATCTACGGTGCGCTACCTTGCGCCGGCATCCTTCATCTACGACTTTGCTCTGCAACAATATGGCATCTTTTCGTCGCCCAACATGATGGATATCCACAACCGGAATCTTGCCGCCTTCAGCCCGTACCCATACTTTATCGGCGCATTCTTCTTCCCACAGCAAATCTTCCAGCTGGTCTGGTTGTGGAAGCTGTGGAAGCAAGATGGTAATGCGCAAGAGTGTGCGATGATGAACAAGTTCGCTTGGGTTTACAGTCTGGGCAACTTTTGCATTGGAAGTACGTATCATGGAAGTACCACGTGGTGGTGTAGGATGTATACTGACGTACGTGACAGCTTGGATGTTCTTCTGGAACTCGAACAACCTGGAAACATCGAACATCTTCGTCATCATCAACACGCTGGCACAAGTCGGTTACATTGCGACGGCGCTTGAGCCGCTCGACACACGCTCAACACCCAACCTCCTCACCCACATTGTCTCGAAGACATTCGCGGGTATCGGTGTGCTCGACCTTCTTCATAACACATCTGCAGCCTACTTTGTAGGTGTAGAGCCCAGTTCGCTGGTGCAGGTGGCTACCGGTGTTGGTTTCGCTGCGGCGGCTAGTATGAGCGACTGGATCTTCGGCGGCTGCTTGGTATACGACCTCGTTGCGTTGACAGTCGGACAGGAGGGCAACTGGTCGAGACTGCTAGGTGGATACGCGGCCATGACAGCGGGTATTGTGGCTTTCAGGAACTTCTTCTAGTAGGTTCACTCGGCCGTCGCATGCTGAGTCGTGCTGACGGATCGCAGTCCAAGGTGGAAGGCGCAGAAGGAGGGAAGGTACGCCAGGGTCGAGAATGGCGGTGACGTGGTTTAGATATTGGGGGTCGCAGGTCGCGATACTTACCTTGATGCGGACATCTCAGTGATGTGCACGTTGATTACTTCCTATAATGATAATTAAACTTCGTATCACTCTGCGGTCTCGGTAGCACACCCAGTCTGGTTCGCTGTCTTCGATATGCAGGTTCCAGAAGCTCGACACACGACGATGCCTCAAGTCCAGCCTCACTCATGGTGGGTTTCTGTTACGTTTCGAGGCAGATCTTAGTGCAGTGTATTAGTTGAGGCTTGGAGGCCGAAGCGACGGACCCATCCGATGGCGGAGAGGAGGGGCAGATAGGCATGCAGCGTCACTACAGCTGGCGCGCTATAGGCCGACCCCATATTGAAGTTGCTCGATCTGTGATGTGCGTAGATCTGGCGATGGCAGATTGGTGCTGCGGGATCCAGCCGGTGTCTCTTCCGCGTGACGTGCCAGCCTGATGGTCGCCGCCAAGGCCCGCGAACGGCGGCAAGCAGCTCGGAGACATGTGCGCTAGCATGATGCGCGTGCGCGCCCTTGCCCTCGAGATAAGCAACTCTTATCAATCACTCATAGCATCCCACCCGCCCAAGTCACACTGCTCCCGTCATGGCAGGCCTAGCCGCAACGGATACCGCTTGGCCTAGCATCGGTCATGCGAGCCCGCCGGGGGATCCTCTAGCATGTGGAGATGCTTCCTTTTGGGAGCCTGCGGTTGGCTGGCGTGGATGACTGTTGACGGCCGTGAGCTGCTGTATGTCTTCTGTCACACTGCTCTGACGTCTCGTGTCCTTTCTTCTACTCTTCCTCTTCCATTGCCTGCATCCCGCGCTTCTCGTGGCTGTCATAACCTCCATTCCGCACGCCGAGTCTTATCAGCAACTGACCGGTTCAACGACGTCACAGCGCCGAGCTTTGGAACAGCGACTCTCACGCGACAACTTATACAGATCTCTTGAAGGGCGGTCGCTCGGCCTGTACTTCAATTCTGATACCGACGTTACGCGTGCGTCGTATACGAGGTTGCATCCACGCCTCTGTGGCTGTACCAAGAGCCCGAACCAGCGCCTGACCACCCAGCCTGCGCTACCGAGACGTGAGAAAGAAGCAAGAAGCATCCGGAACACACGCGCGTTGGAGTTCCGGTTGACTTTCTACGGCAGTAACAGTCCAGAAAGCTGCGTCGTTCCTTCCCATCGAACCCACGAATTCGACCTATGGCACCATGCCTCCATACCTATCCCCCCTACATATAGCCAAACCCACGTTACCACCGACCTGCGAACCTGCGAACGAGTTCCTCTATCATCTCTCGGCGGCATTTCACACCTGCGTACCTACGAACCTCGCGCTCGTCTCGACATTGCTCGGCACGTGCAGCATCATATCATGGCTGTTCGCACAGCTACCACAAATATACAAGAACCATAAGCTGAAGTCAACATCTGGACTGAGCGCGTTCTTCTTGACGGAATGGCTCCTGGGTGATGTGACGAACCTGCTGGGCTGCCTGTTTACTGGACAGGCGTCATGGCAAGTCATAATCGCAGGCTACTACGTCTTCGTTGACTGCTGCCTGTGTGGTCAGTGGGTGTGGTACGAGCTGTTGCACCATGGGCGGCCGCTGAGGCCGATCTGGGGCCGATGGAGCAGCTCAGCTGGCAGCGGTTCAGGTGGCGGAGGCTCTGCCATGCATCAGGTTCTGGATGGGATGAGCATAGGCGGTACGAACAACGCGTCTAGCCCGCCAAAGTCACCGCAAGATTCAAGCGACACAAAGAACGTTAGACAGGATAGCGCGGCCAAAGACGTACCGCGCTCGAACGCGAAGGAAACCTTCAGGATACCCAACTTTGCGCGCTCGCCCATGCCTACCAAAGAATCATGGCAAAGTACATCTCCGTCAGGCGCATCACCCAACCCCAAGGTGCGGATAGCAGCCTCGAGCTCACCTATGCCCTCGCCCAAGACCGTCCTATACATCACTCTCATGATCGCCGTACTCGCCAATCCTACTACCGCTACGCCGATAAGTCCTTTTGCGCCAGGCCTCGCCCGTGCTCGCAGCCTTTCCGCATACACGACTACCGCGACCAGCTCACCTAGTGCCTCGGAAACCGCTGGCAAAGTCTTCTCATGGATGAGCACGTTCCTATACCTCGGATCGCGCCTCCCCCAACTCTACATGAACCAAGTCCGCAAATCGACAGCCGGCCTGTCTCCCACCCTCTTCGCGGCAGCCTTCTTCGGCAACCTCTTCTACTCGACTTCTCTCCTTACAAACCCTTGCGCATGGTACGACTACGCGCCAGGCGAAGGCTCCGGCTGGGTCGACCCCCAAGGCAGCGTAAGAGAAGACTGGGTCCTACGCGCCGCACCCTTCTTCCTCGGCGCAGCAGGCGTACTCCTCATGGACGCAGCAGTGGGTCTACAATTCTGGCATTTCGGCGACGCCACACCACGAGGCCGATCGCCAACGCCCCGCGACGACGAAGTCATCATCACCGTCGACGACCACGGTAAGCTGGTGCGCAGGAGTATGCATTGGCGCCGTGTGAGCGGGTGGATGAGGGGATGGGCTCCTGCTGTCAGTGTAGCTGCTACGCCGAATGTGAGCCGTGCGAATACGCCGATGGATTCTCCGAGGGATACGAGTCCGGCTAGTACGGCTGGGAGTAGTTCGAGCAAGAGCATTCCTATCAAGGGGAGGGGTAGCGCGTTGGATGAGGCGAGGGCGCTTTTGGGAACGAGTAGACATGCGAGTCCGAGGAGTTACGGCGCTGTGGGTAGTCCTAGGTAGTGGATTCGTTGCATTTGCGGCGATCGATCGATTTCTTGAGGGCGTGGCATCTTGCATCTACGAAGGGCGTTTGGGAACATCGGCCTTATAGCCTATACATATTAGCTTACGAAATGATCATTATCCTTACCATAACAATTCTACTTCCAAAGCGACTTGCAAAACAATCACCGAGCCAACACAAAGTCAGTGTTCAGATAGATGGTAGAGAACAATAGTTGTAACGTAGTAATACTGCAGTTGATCTTCCGCTGTTTCATAAAGGGTCCTATCTATCTACGAGTATCCAAAGAAAGCAACCAAGTCTAACCCGCCTCTGACTCTGGCAAAGGGAAAAAAGCACCAAAACGCCGAGCTCGACTAGCAACAAGAACATGTGACCAGACCGAAACCCCGAAGAGCCGCCCTACTGCTGCGAGGTATCACACCCTTATACAAAACGTGACGAGTAATCGTACAGAAGAAGCCGGGAGGTGTGTGTGTGTGTGTGTGGTGTACATAGGCAACGCCGTGGATAAGCGCTTACCCTTCAGGAAGTCGAACTTTTAGGGAATCTCTAGAAAAGGATGGGGAGGGAGTAACGCCATTGGGAGGAGAAGGCGTTTAGACACGCGAGACATCGCGACCGAAGCACTTGGCCTTGGCCCAGTCGAGCATGACCAATATCCTGTTGCGGGTGCTGAAGCACATGCTGAGGTAGGCGGAGCGCCAGAAGATGTAGGTGATGGTACCGCCGGAAGCGATGTTGCCGGAGAACCACGAGATGTCGGCAACGGCCTTCTCGGAACCAATGTAGGCGAGCGAACCCTGGTGAGAGTACTCGAAGGGACCGATGGATTTGATCCTCCTCAGCCTCTGTTGCAGAGCCTTGATCTCGCCGAAGACCTTGTCGCGGGCCTCCTTGCCGGGTGCCTTCTCCTGGGCGACGGAGAGCTCCGCAAGCTCACCCTCAATCTCGGAGGTCTTGGCCATGTTGTTGAACATGCGGGCGAGGAAAGCACCCTCCTGAGCAGCGACCTGGGCGGTGGGAGCGTAGTTGGCAACAGCGCAGTCACCGACAGCCCAGACGTTCTCGGTACCCTTGACAACGAGGTACTCGTTTACGGCGAGACCGCGGCGGGAGTCCTTCTGTGCGGGGATCTGGTTGATGAGGTCCTTGACGATGGGGCGGAGAGCGTTACCGGTGGCCCAGACGAGAAGACCGTAGGGGATCTTCTCGAGCTGCTTCTTGCCGTCGGGGCCAGTCGACTCAGCCTCGATGAACTTGGGTGTGACGTTCTTGACCATGGTCTTTGTGCGGATGGTGATGGTCTCCTCCTTGAAGGTCTTCTCGGTGTAGTCGATGAGCTGCTTGGAGAACATAGGAAGGACGTTGGGGAGAGCCTCGACGAGGGTGACGTGGAAGTTATCCTGGATCTCGGGAAGCCACTTCTTCAGATCGGAGTGGAAGAAGTCCTGGAGTTCACCGGCAAACTCGACGCCGGTAGGGCCACCTCCGACAACGACCATGTGTAGCAGGCGCTTCTTCTCCTCGTCAGACTGGTCCTTGAAGGTAGCAGTCTCGCAGCAGTCCATGATGCGGTTTCGGATGCGCTGGGCGTCGCCGACCTCCTTCAGGAAGAGACCGTTTTCCTTAACACCGGGAATACCTGTTCCATGTTAGCTGAGTTCGGGTGAAAATGGGCGGATGACGCACCGAAAGTGGCGTTCTCAGCACCAACTCCAACGACGAGCATGTCAAAGGGCACCTCGGTCTGGGAGACGTCGCCCTTGATGTCGGAGTCGTCGCTAATGTAGACGACCTTCTTCTCGTAGTCGATCTTGGTGGCCTCAGCTTCGTAGTATTTGACCTGGGCCTTCTTGTGGCGCAAGAAGTTGCGGATGGGCTCCATAATGGAGCGGTGCTCGATGGTGCCGACGGTGCATGAGGGCAGGAGGGGGGTGAAGAGGAAGTAGTTGCGCGGGGAGACGACGATGACATTGTAGTTTTCCGTGTCGAGCTTCTTCAGCAGGGAGACGGAGCCCCAGCCGGTACCTGTCGCGTGTCAGATGCATTCGATGCGTGCTGGGTCATTCGTCGCTACTCACCGAGGACGACGAGCGTCTTCTTGCTTGGGTCAGGCGGCGGCTGGTCGGCGGGGTTGCGAGTCTCGTAGATGCCGTATCCGACGTATCCCAGGCCGGCGATGGCGGAGAGGTACGTGAGGCGCCAGGTCCAGCGCAGGAGGCGGAACCGCTTGGCCTTGGGCTTGGGCGCGCTGCTCGACTGCTGGCGGACAGACTGGCGGAGGGCAATCTGGCACTGCGTGGGCCGGGGCGTCCATTGCGCTCTGTTGGCGATAAGCGACGGGCGCTGGGTGGTGAAGGTCCTGCGTCCAGCCAGCTGAACCTGCGAGAGCACATTGGCAGCGGCGAGCGGCCTCATGGTGGGTGCCATTGCAATGGTGGAAGCTGCGGAAGAGCTTCACGGAGTCAATGGCTGGGTGCGGGTGGTAGGGAGGCGAGCGAAGGGATGGTGAGGATGTCTCGTCGGTGCGCGGGAGTCAACTTTTTCTTAGCGATGACGAACACCCACCCTACCAAGACGCCTCGCAGGGGTCTTTGCTTCTGCGCCGAAAGATAAGCCTTGTTCCAATTAAAGCCCGCCCTGCCCTGCCCGCGCCCACACGCGAATTATTTCGAGCGCCAGGACAGCTACCATTAGTTCTCGAGGCCGATCACCCGCTACTCCCACGCTTTCGTTGGGATTGTGCTGATGCCATTGTGGCTGCACCCAAACCTTCACCTCCACGTCCAGTCATACACATCATCACATTCGAGTGCAAAATGCCTCATTGCATTCTCAATCCCTTTCACCCCCATTATTCAGCTCAACAAGCTATCGCCTCGCCGCCCCTCGGCTCGGCACCGACTCCGGTGGCCAGCCATGTACATGCCCTTTTGCAGTGAGCACCCGCATCCGGTACCGCGGAGGCACACATGGTGGCTTCAAGCGCCATTTAACCGAGCCGCATGTCCCTGAGCCTCAACGACTGCATACTGGACCCGTAGACCGACAGAATTCCTGGTTTTGCGGACCCGCCTGCCCAGCCTTGTGGTAAATAGTCATCATCCTACATCGCCCGAAACAACATGCGCCGCCGTGCATCCTTGAACCAATCCCCTCGCGACTTAATTCCATTGTGTCTCATCAATCTTGAAGTGGTCTCGATACGCCCCTTGGCGTATAGACCGCTCATGGGTTCAATGCGCCCTTCTCTATGAGCAACAATCTAAGCTTGCTATGGTGGTGGAATATGGAGACTGCCTGGAGTGCGTTCTTCAATTGTCCGCTTGGTGCATTCGGGCCTGGTGCATTCGGGTCTGCACCACTTTCGAGCAGAAGTTCTGCAATTTCCATCTTTCCGTACAGCGAGGCTGCTTGCAACGCGTTACCACAGTATCCACCTTGCGCGTTAACATTGGCCCCTTTATTCACCAACGCCTTTATCAAGTCTGCGTAATCATGGTGCACAGCTGCTTGGAGTGCGTTTCCATACATGCCACATTGTGCGTTAACGTCAGCACCCATTTCCAGCAGGAATAGTGCAGTCTCTTTGCGGCAGTGACATATAGCTGTGTAGAGTGCGTTGACGGAGTGCCCTCTCTCTCTGCGGCAGTGACATTTAGCTGTGGAGATTGCGTTGAAGGAGCACTCTCTCTGCGCGTTCACGTTGGCTCCTTTGTCCAACATTATAGCAGCAGACATTGTGTGGCCAAAATGAACGGCATGGTGGAACGCATCATCTAAGTGCTTGGGTCGAATATCCATACAGAACCTGGTACTCATGAGAAATCGAACGATTGAATCGTTGCCGTACATTACTGCGTCGTTCAGTAACTTCGCCAATTTGCCGTCTGGATCACCAGCCGAAATCACGCGATCATCCAAGAGCAACTGAACGACTTTCGCGTGGTCTCTGCGGCCAGCCGACATTATCGCGTCCCAGGGGTCTGAGCCTGGAGCTTCCACAGCATGCCTCCACAGTCGTATCAGCGTTGTCGTCAAATCTTCTGGACAGACCTTTGCTGCGTTGTTCAGGAAACCTCCTTCTCTTGAGTATGCAAATTTGCGATCTCCTGTATCTGCGATGTGTCCATCATTCAGCTCATGCCTATGCCTCTTGCGTGCTCTTCCTCTACTGAGAACAAGTGTAAACGCGCGAATCGCCGCAAAGTTTCCCAACGCACTTGCTGCAAAGACGGGACAGCCGTATCGCTCTTTTTCTATTCTCAGACATTGTAAGGGTTGGAAGTGAGCCAGTATGAGGTCAGCACAGTTCAGCTCTGCTAATCGGTACAGAAGGCTGACGTCTGATGAATTCGTACGGGTTTCATGGGACTTGAGCATGTTGTCTAATTTGGCCCATGCTCGAAGCGGAAACTTGCTGAGAAAATGCGCCTGTGATATGCCCCACTCTTCTGAGATATTTGCATGCAGCAATACATTCTGAGTAGCATACAACAGAAAGGGGAAATCTTGAGCTAGCTTGAGACTTGACGCCCTGGAGTAATCCGGCGAGCGGAGGTTACACTCAGGAATATCTGGAGGTATGACCTGCATGATCATGATCTTGGAGATCTGATTTAGACAGGATTGTTTCAGTCGCTCATGGCTCTGCCCATCAAAGTTGGTTTTGTACTGTGGCCAGATCCTCCCAAGGCCATTCTCGTTGAGGACAAAGTCGCGGACTGACTCGTGTATGAACTGAACCTTTCCTGCCTCCGGCTTCACGCATGAAGAGTGATCCTCCTCAGGGACATAGGGACGATACGAATCATCGGGCTTTGCAATCTCAACAAGACCCTTGGAGCAGTCTAATACAAAACGTTCAACCACATCTTTCGTGACATGATATCTGTTTCTCGTAGTCAGGGCCTCCGGATTGTTGCCAGACAAAACAGCATAGTAAAGCTCTTCGGGGCTTAGTGGAAGAGTCGCAAAAAGAACCCATTGAATACACAGAACCAAATCGTCGGTGTTGTCCGAATCGCGCGTCAGGATGTCGTGAAATAGGTTGTCCAGGTCGTTGGGAATCTCTCGCAACTTCTGTTCTAAACCATGAACTCGACCACGGTCGAATTCTTTGTTCAAAATACCGATGACCAGAACGACCCACATGAAAATGCCTGACGCCTTCTTTTGAAGATCAGTTCTCATACGTTTGGCCACGTCACTTTGCCCAATCTTTAGCTCTGCTTTGATGTAGTTGGCGATATCTCGTTCGTGCCCACCTTGATCATCCAACACGAGCTCTAGTCCCTTGCTGACTGTGACATGTGGATAATGTCGACTAGAGAAACAAACTGAAAATCGTACGCCTTTTTGGATACTCAGCTCGCCAACATCCTCGAAGAAGCGAATCATTTCCCGAATCTGCGCTTCTTCGCACTCATCTAGCGCATCGATGAAGCAAATAACGATCTTACTGCCTAGCTCTTGGATAGCGTTCTCGAAAATCATTTTCAAGGAATCAGTATCCCATTCACGGTCTGCGTTGAATTTGGAGCCCGGTGGGTAGAGCAAGTTCAAAACGTTTTGAAGCGACGGAATGCACTCGAGAAGGTGCACTAAGAGGGCACGGTATAATCCAATCGTGGATTTCTCCATGTCGTCTCCCCGAGCGTTGAAGAAGAAGGATAAGTGGATAGCCTGCCTCATTGTCCTTTGAGCTGACTCTACTGCAAACTTCAGCAGTGTAGACTTTCCGGCCCCAGCTTTTCCCTTGATCCACAATAGGCCGTTGTATTCGTGGTGATCGGTGGCGTTCATCCATCTGACATATTGGGGGTCATCTAAGAGCCATTTGCATGTTTGAACGTGAGCTCTCTTGATAATCAACTTGCGTGCTCCCAGGCGCTTGAATTTCAGTGACTCCAAAATGGTTCGCTTTTCCTCTACATTCAGCTCATTTTGCCCCTCGGTGTCGCTCTCCGCTGGGGTTGGTATCTTAGAGAGCAGTTCTTTCGCGTAAGCCGCTGCGGTCCCCGCTGCGTAAGGTTGCCAATGATCGTTTTTGTGCGAGTCAGCATAGTCGCAGATACCACGGATCACGACACATGGGAAGGTGTTCATAAGACCAGCGGCCTCCATCTCGAAGCACAAAACACCGCCGAGCTCGTGGCTAATCTGGTCTCTTTGCGTTCCAGATTTCATCACTTGATTGCCGGAAGCGATCGTGCCTGTATGAACTTCTACTTTTGCCCCATCTTCGCGCCCTGGGCGTATCACTTGTCTGTGGGTATTGCACTCTTTGCATGTGAGACCGCCCCCGTGATGGTAGGAAGCATCGAACAAAATATCCGGCCCCGCCTTCTTGCGCTGAAATGCAGGTATGCGTTCAACCTCGGCGAGGCGACTGCGTAGTGTACCCTTAGCCAGAAGGGTGTCTGCGTGGACCGCCGTTACGGCACTGAGCAGGATCTGTGGCGGCGCGTTTAGAAATCCTGTGCGTCGGAATTCGCCGGGTGATGACTTCCCCATATCGTATTGCACGACTCCGCCAAATGGACCATGCGGCTTGCTAACCACGATGTCTCCTAGTCGAACATCTGCATTTGCGCTCGGTACACCTCCGCCTATTCCTACCATCAGTCCGAAACGTATTCCTCTAAATTTCGCCTGCATCTGTGTTGCCACAGCTGCAGCTGGGTTCGTCCCGAAATGACCTGGCAGGCACACAATCACGACCTTGTGGCCTGCCACCAACCCCGTACAGTAGATGTTGTCGTCGTCCTGATCGACATCGCCCTCGGCGTCTTCGTATTCTTCGTCTAGCATCGCCTGCGCTGCTGCGAGTTCGACAGGCAATGCGCATACCCATCCCACGGTGTATTCATCGCGACGAGGCTGACGGGGCATCTGGGCGCGTTGCAGCCGGGCTAGGCTGACTGGAAGGCATGCGATCGTTTTCTGTCACGACAGGCGTAAGGAGGATAGTTGGGTAAGTAGGGTGAGCGTTGTAGATGCTGCGACAGCGCTTCTCTCGAGGGACGTTGATTAATCTGGTCAAGGCAGTCGCCATCAAAAGTGGGAGGGCAGGCGTTCGTGCCACCCCAGCCGGCTCATGAGGATGCGCCACATGAGTTGTCTATTGGCTAGCCTCACCCACCACGCGCATGCCTCTTTAGCTTTGTCGATTGGATGAGACATTTTTCTACCATGCTCGCTAATGATTTCTCCGTTTTTGCGAGTCTTCTGAATGTTCGGATCCAGTAAGTAGAGCAACTCGGTCGCCTGCGTCTTCGATACATGGTCACGAGCTGGATGTCACCTCTTACAGATGGAGCGCATCACCTGTGTTCAGTTTGGTAAGGCAAGTCATTACGTTCAGCCTAGCTCGACCTAACTTTCGTTCAGCCTCGGGTGCTTGGAACACAAGTATAAAACGATTAGATGAATGCGTCGAGGTAAGATATTCTGCATAATTAGTTCAGCAAGCATGTGGCTAATACTACTCCAGGCTTTAGGCACTTTATCACCACAATACCTGTTGAGATCACCTTTCTCTACGACCATCTTGAGACTGACTCTCGCATAGATTGATGCATCATGATCCTTTCTCGACCGGCAAAGAGCTGGCGCCGGACCTTCTTCGATTATTTCAAGTCCCGCAATATCTTCTTTCGGAAGGGACTCGACGTTCTAATGGGTTCTATGACCACAAGGAGACTTTTGATTCCGACGACCACTTGCAGGCAGGGTGTCAGTGCATCGGATACTCGACGAGGAACCAAAACTTACCTGTACTCCAGACATATGGTTCCGCACGCTAATCAAGACAGCCAACATGAATGGAAAGTTGAGCTACAAGTGGCATGAGATGACCTTTCTTTGCCGATGGGATGCTCAATGTAGCGTTACACTATGCATAGGTGTAGATGTTGCGTTCCAGAACCATCTCCAGCAAGCTCTACACAACATATGGCCTGAAGTGCAAGCGTCCCGGAATTTCTCGCTATTGATACCACTCGCTGAGGCTATCGTCACAATGTACGACATATCAGTATGGTCTATACGAGATATCGTAAGGCAAGCAGAGAAGGTGAGTACTTCTGAGGTACGAATGAGCACTGAACTAATTGACGTGTCCATCATAGGATCGCTCGCGCCCAACACGCGATGCCAATCATTTCACTCTTTTGCACGAAACAGCAAGACACGCCATCCACTCCTCTGAGACCCTTAATGTGTCTGTAGAAACACTAAATACCATGCAGCAACACGCTTCTGGCTGTTCAGACACGATATCGAGTACGGACGCGATTGAGAAGAAAGCTGCTGAGTATTCTACGAAGCACCTGAGCTTCCAGCTTCGCATGCTGCAGAATCTGCTCCTCCGGTCACAATCGAACAAAGAGCGACTGCAGAATGAGATCGCTCTTGTAAGTCAAAGATGCGTGTTGTGACAGACACTACTTATGTTTCTAGGCATACAACATGATTGCGCAACGAGATGGTCAGATAATGACAGGTTTGGGAGAGGCAGCGAAGCATGACAGCGGCGCAATGAGAACAATCTCGGTGGTGTCCATGGCCTTTTTACCTCCAACTTTTCTCTCAGTGAGTACCTAAATACCGACCATTCCACGTACAAAGACTGACGATGCACAGGCCGTGTTCAGTATGAGCTTTTTCGACTTCGTGCCTGGCCAAGATGGCCAAAAAGGGCAATGGCTAGTGTCCGAGCACTTCTGGATCTACTGGGCCTTCGCAATACCACTGACCTGCCTCACGATAGGAATTTGGGCGACGCGACAGAAGTGGAGTAGAGTACATAAGTAAAGAGGCCGAGTACGAAGCGTAAATACGGACTAAGCAGCTCAGCTTGCCAAAAAGGGTGGTGATGATGACATGCATCCATGGATTCACCCCGCTCATATCCGTGGATGCTTATCGATAGACCTTCCCCTCTCTCAACTAGCAACTAGCTACACACCATCACAAGCAGACTGGTCCTCTGAACTTCGATTCATGCAGAATTGCTCGTGAAACCAATTCAATCCCCACAATCCCATCTTCCAAGTCTACATAAACCATGCCTCACGCAACCGCAACCGTAAACGGCATCCTAGTAGCCGAGACCGACTCCTACGAAGTCGTTGACGGAAACATCTACGTAACCAACCCTTCTCCTTTCTTGCTCATCATAAGCCCCTTCAATCCATCTGATCCATGTCAGTTCCCACCCGACACCATCAAGAGCAACCACTTCAGCCCCACTTCAACTAAGACGCACTGCCCATACAAGGGCGATGCAAGCTACTACACCGTCACAGCCAATAAGACGGAAGTGAAAGATGCAGCGTGGTACTACCCGGAGCCATTGGAAAGCATGAACAAGATCAAGGGGTATGTTGCTTTCTACAAGGGAAAAGCTGAGGTGAAGAGTGAGTAGAGGGAAGAAGAAGTAATGTGGTGGTCATGGGGTTACGTGTGGATGTGGGTATATTCAGTATCAATTGAACTCCCAAGAAACATAATGCAAATGTTCCTGTCTAATAACGCCGATAAATGCTCATCATCATAAGGTCTGGGCTTGACATTTCCAAGATCATGCATCAACAGCCATCATCATCGTGTCATCGCCATCGATGCCTACAGCCGGAGGCTCGATCATAACACCCCGCCCTCTTCCTTGGAGCAGTTCCCTTCGTACCTCTGCGCTAATGCTCCTGTGACCCCTTGTGAGCAGCAAGTCGAGCAGCGCCTCTCGTTGGTCCTCGGTGATATCGTTCCTGTATCTTTGCGCAAAGGCAAGCAAGCACTGATGCCAGATGACGGGCAGTTTACCTGTGTTGCCGAGGTCGCCAGCCACAGACTCGGTGTCCATGGCGTCGGCACTGCTGGCGCCCACGCCGCGGAAGCGCAGAAAGTGGAATACGAGTGCGTCGATGACCTTGAAGGGGAGGGCGTACTTCTTCTCGAGAAGGGTCTTGATGAAGATGTTGCAAGGACCGGCGGCGTCGGGGTCGGATGACATTTGCTCGGCGGCGATTTCACACAGACGGTGGAGGGCGGCTGCGGAGTGTAGGACGGGCACGGAGACCTTGGCTACAACGGATGCCACGATCGTGGCGTCGCGCTGTGTGCAGGTGACGTCTGTGAGCATGGGGAAAACGACACCCTTGAAGAAGGCGCTGGGCTTGTAGAGCGCCTTCTTCAGCGCATTGTACAGATGCACGTTCAGCTTGTGTGTCTCCCGGATGTTCTGTTGTACCAAAGGTAGCAGTATGGTGTTGAGGAAGGTCTGCGCCGTTCGCGGGTCTCTGGAGATGAAGATTCGGGTAGCAGCGAAGGTCGCGTTGGGTGTCCAGTCGTCAGGACGTGTGATGGCGACGAGCGTTTCCCAGGCGGGGATCGTGGGCAGGATCTTGAAGGGCTTGGGCAGCTTGCCGCTCTTGTAGCGGCTCAGGATTAATCCAATCTTTGAATACACTGTGCAGGCTTAGTAGAGTTACGAGATTTTGTAGTGAGGATGTTGTACCTTCGACGACCTTTGCTGGTAGTTCGATTGCGTCTTCTGGAGCACCACCGCCTTGAATCTCTGGTTGCTGTACTTCGCCTCCGGCTTCATGCGCAGCGATCTTCTCGAGGATGAGCGCTGCGAGATCTGTGCCGGGACCTGACTGTTGCGCTTCTTCACCAGGCCATACGATGGGGTTGTCGTCTGTTGGTATGAACTTGTTCCACGCCGCCAAGTCGTTCGCGTCGATCTCAACCTCTTCCACCTCCTCGTCGTCCTCACCCCATGCTTCATCGTCGTCTTCGCCTTGAATCAGATCCTCTCCTGGCATGTCATCCTCGCCCATGCGTGTCTCAAAGTCGAAGGCTGGGTTGGCTTCTTGCGGTCTCCGGATCTTGTTCTCCCTCGCATCCTCCTCCTCTAGCTCTCTTCCAATCTCCAAGATTTTGCGCGAGCTCTTGGAGTCTACGTATTTCTGCTCGTCGTCTTCCTTGTCGCTCTTGTTTCGCTTTTGTCGCTTCGGCGCCTTGTTCTTCCACGGGTCGGAGGGCGCATATTCTTCGGCTAGAGGGTTGTGTCGCTGATCGCGCACACCAGGCGATTTGGGTGCTTTCGGCATGGTGGGTATGTGGTCGCTAGCGCAGGACCAGGAGAGGCGCAATGTGCTTTTCTGAAGTTTTAGTAGGGTCGTGGCTGTATTACAGACGTTTGTCAGAGTTGGCGGCAGTGAGTAGTAAAAGTTCGAGAACGAGATAAATTTTGGTGGGGTCTGCCTAGCGCCGCAACTTGCATGTCCAGGGTCGCGCCTTCCACCAACATAGCTACAGCTGTCGCGCTTTCCACTCCAGCTACATCCACCCTCAAAATGGCCGACTCACACCCCCCTTCGCGTTCCAATACCCCCACACTCGTGCCTCCAATGCGGCGGCCACTCGAAGGAGACAACGCGCCCGCTGTCTCGTCTCCGCTCAACCCCAATCCCGATGCGGCAGCGCGTGCCAGACCGAAAGCTCCTGCGCGCGAGCAGAGAGAGAAGCGCGAGACGATCAAGAAACGCGAAGCTTCAGCGTCGACGCGCCAGGCTACTCCGAGCGCAAAGTCCAGCAAGAAAGAGCGTCCCTCAGCGGACTCACCCATGCGATATTCGATCCCCGAGCCCAGACCCTCCGACTATGAAGCGCCAAAAGACAGCACGCTGGTGTCACATGAGCCAAACCCCATGTACGCGCCTGATGGCGTTACCGAGCTGAAGAAGCCACACGATATCGCCTGGAACAAGAAGGGCTACAAGTACACCCACTGCGTTGCCGACCCGCTCTTCCGTCACAAGCAATACTACAGGCAGAGCGATTCCAGGCCGTATGGACCGCGGATGAGCCATGAAGACTGCGACAGATGGTTTCACTTCGACAACAGCGCGACGATTGTATCGCAGGAGAAGGGCTGGCGCATGGGACGCGGGAACGTAGTCGCGAGAGAGGGCAGGATATACTATGAGGTCAAAGTGCTAAGAGGCATACCCAAAGACGGCCCAAAGGATCCTATCGACCCTAAGACGGGAGAGACGAAACCTGGTCCCCACGTGAGAATGGGTTGGGCAAGGAGAGAAGCGCCGTTGGACGGACCCGTGGGCTTCGACGGCTACAGCTACGGCATCACCGACGCGCGCTTCGAGGCGCAACATCGATCGCGCGCCTCCAAGATCTTCAAGCCGCTCCCCAAGAACGCAAAGAGCAAGCACATGAAGGCCAGGCCCCCGCATGGCAAGCCAATGCCAGTTGAATATGTTATAGATCAGCATGTTCAAGAAGGCGATGTGATTGGGCTTGAGATCCAGCTGCCGTCGCTCTCAATGCATCGCAAGGTCGTGGAAGGCATCTACAACCCGGCCGTCGATTTAGGAGATGGATTCGACACCGTCAGCAACCAAGACCCATTCGACCGTCCCATCGACATCATTCGCGATCGCATACCTGTCCCGTACAAAGGCAACTTCTACTTCGAGCAGCTCGACTACCAAGTCACCAAGATGGTGGAGGCTTACCACGATCGCGGTCCGGTACCCAAGATACACCCCTCGCCGAATCACGAAGACGTCAGTGTACGATCACTACCACACTCGCACATCAAGGTCTACAAGAATGGTGAGGAGGTCGGCATCGCCTTCGAGAATCTGCTTGCCTTCCTTCCTCCAGCAAGTATACCATCAGTCGAAGCTATCAAGGCTGGTGCACGAACAGGCTTCGACGACGGCATGGTAGGATATCTGCCAGCTATTTCACTGTTCAATGGTGGTGTTGCCCAGGTCAATTTCGGTCCCGACTTCTGGTGTCCGCCCGAAGAGATGGTACAGCAGCGCGAGAAGGATACACAAATGGTCGATGGTGACACAACCGAGCAGCAGATTCCAGATGGCCGTAAACTGCGAGCTATAGGCGAGCGATACAAGGAGCAGATTGCCGAGGATGTTGTTTGGGACATCATCGATGAGGTTGACTTCTTCTCCCAGGACGGAGGATGGGAGTACAAGGGCGAGGCTCCTCAGGACGTGGCCGGCAAATCCACGCCTAGGGCGCGTGGCTTTGCAAACGCGGATGAGAACATTGGTGTTGAGGTGGCCAAGCGATACTAATGAAGAACAAAAGCCGTTCTGGTGTTCAGTGGATTGTAATCATAGCGAGGCGTATAGGTATACCCGTTATCAATGATTGATATGCATCTCTCGCCTTTTTTTTCTGGCATCGTCCCCGAATTGTCAATCTCTCTTGTCCGCTCCGATGCGATCGATACGTTTGCGCTGTTGGTCCATTCGACAGATGACAGCCTTCATCTACGGCACTTCGGCTTCTTGCTGCACCAAATGGCCGCTTAATCGTGTCACGTATAGCTACACCTTGCTAAGAGATTTCGCGCCCTACGCCCTACGTGGTTTTACAAGCATTCGCATTAATTCCGCCCACAAACGTACTCTGCCAAAGAAGGCAATTAGCGCGGAATTAGCGACATCGGACATGCGTTTAAAACTAGCGCAACGTACCCGTTTACGCCAACATTGAATATATACCCACGTATCCTAAGACACTTGTCCACACTTATAAAACATTGTCTGGAGAGGTAACTTGCCCTCCTCTTGTCCTCTTGCACACATTACTCCTCTTCCCACTACCCCGCCATGGATTCTTCACAATTCCGCGAAGCGGCCAAAGGAGCCATTGACGAGAGTATGTGCTCCCAATTTCCCCTGATAGAAGCGTAAATTAACCTACCCCCAAGTCGCAACCTACTACGACACCCTCGAGGAACGCCCCGTGCTCCCCTCCGTCAAACCAGGCTACCTGCGCCCGCTACTCCCCGCCTCCACCCCCGAAGAAGGCGAAGCATGGGAGACGATCCAAGCAGACATCGACCGCGTCATCATGCCAGGTCTAACTCACTGGCAAAGCCCCAAATTCATGGCTTTCTTCCCGTGCAACTCGTCCTTCGAAGCCATGATAGGCGACATGTACAGTGGAGCCTTCAACGCCGCAGCCTTCAACTGGATCTGCTCGCCCGCGATTACAGAGCTAGAAACCGTTGTCATGGACTGGATCGCCAAGCTCATCGCATTACCGAACGACTTCCTCAGTGACGGTGAGGGCGGAGGCATCATCCAAGGCACCGCCAGTGAAGTCGTACTAACCGCCCTTGTTGCCGCCCGCGAACGCCTCATCCGCCGTAAACTAGGCGACATGCCTGAAGGCGAAGAGAGAATGGACAAGGCAGCCGATATCCGGGGTAAGCTCGTGGCGCTGGGCTCCGAACACGCGCATTCGAGTACGCAGAAAGCGGCTGTTATCGCAGGAACCAGATACCGCAGTGTCCCCGCATCCAAGGAATCAAACTACAGCGTCACGGCCTCTGCGTTGCGTAAAACCATCGAAGAGTGCCGTGCGAAAGGGCTGGAACCGTTTTACTTCACCGTCACGATTGGCAGCACGGGAACGTGCGCTACCGACGACTTGGAAGGCATTGCGGCGCTTGCGAAAGAGTTTCCTGACCTGTGGATCCATGTCGATGCCGCGTATGCGGGATCTGCGCTCGTGTGTCCCGAGTATCAACACTTGTGCAAGCCGATTGCGGCGTTTGACTCGTTCAACTTCAATCTGCACAAGTGGCTGTTGGTCAACTTTGATTGCTCGGCTTTTTTTGTTAAGAAGAGGAGGGATTTGATGGATACGTATAGTATTACGCCTAGTTACCTGCGTAACCCTCACTCCGAACAAGGCCTCGTTACGGACTACAGGGATTGGCAGATCCCGCTCGGTCGGAGGTTTAGGAGCTTGAAGGTTTGGTTTGTGTTGAGGAGTTATGGGGTTAATGGTCTGAGACAGTTCATCAGGAAGCACATCAAGTTGGGAGAGTACTTCCATGAGCTCTTGCTGTCGAAGCCGGAGTTGTTCAGCGTAACTACCGAGCCGGCGTTTGGACTCGTCACTTTCCAGGTTAAGCCAAACATGGCTTCGGGGGCGGCGAAGGCGGCGAATCAGGCTGACCCGTCGCACGAGGCACTGCAGAACGACTTCCACACGGATGCTGAGGCGCAGTACAAGGAGATGGTCAATCAGAAGACGAAGGAGGTTTACGAGAAGATCAACAGCAAGGGCGATTTCTTCCTGACAAGCACGGTTGTGGGTGGACTGTATGTTATCAGAGTGGTCAGTGCGACGATCAAGAGTGAGGAGAAGTGGATGAAGCAGATATTTGATGAGTTGGTGGAGGCTGCGGATGGCAAGGGCGATGTAAAGGTAGCTTGAGTGTAGCTTGTGTTAGTCTTATGCTATCATCCCTCCTTCATTCCTTCCACATGCGATACAAAGCCATGTGTTTTATAGAGATTGAAAGAACATATACACAACGCAGCACCGTATCTACCATGTGCATGCCACCAGGGGGTCTACATGAGCGCTTCGCTACCTACTCTGCGGCCTGGAAGTATCTTGTGGGTGCCAGGCCTATCCGAGAGTTCACGAACGTGGCAGCGTTGATTCAACGTAGGAGGAAAAGGGGGCATGAAGCCCCAGGGGCTCAAGATGAAATTGCATGAATCCGAAGTGGTGTCATCAGTCCAACCGTAATATCCGCACTGCATTTCCACCAAGAACATCCTTCGCTTTCTTGTCATCCGTCGAAAAGGCTTTCGAGATAGCCCCATAGTTTGCGTTGACACTGTGCCACTCCTTCGCGTCTTCTTCCAGCGGTGGGAAGAATGGGTGATCAGTGCCTGCTACTGTTAGCTCCTAGTCTCACATATACGTGTAGTGATGCTTACCAAACAATAACCGATCAGATCCTGATGCATCAAGAGCGGCCTTCAGTCCCACTTCCGAGTAAATGACAGCATCCAGGTAGATGTTCGTCTTCAAGATATCCCACACATCCCTCCTGTTCTGTGTCTTGCCATGCTTCTTCAAATGTCCATCGTGCAAGATGCACGACTCAATGCGACCTGCCAGGAACGGTAGTGTACCTCCAGAGTGTGCCAATAGCACGCTGAGCTTTGTGAACCGATCCCAGACGCCGCTCAACAGCATCCTCGTCACCGCAATGGTTGTCTCCAAGGGGAAGCCGAGTGCTAGTGGTAGGACGTGTCCGTATTCGCTCGCGCGGGGTCCGTAGACGGATGTAGGTAGGCCGTAGTGCGGGTGGAGGAAGATGAGTTGTTGGTGCTTTTCCAGTGCTGCGTAGACAGGATTGAGGTTCTCGTCGTCGAGCCCTTGTCCAAGGCCTGAGGTGCCCATAATGACACCGCGTGCGTATTTGAGTGTGCTTAGTCTCTCGATCTCGGCGGTTATGACTTCGGGTGAGGCTGAGAGTGGGAGGGTGCCGAAGAAGTACAATCGGCCGGGATACTGCGAGCATTGGTCGTTGACATCGTCGTTGATCTTCTTCGCAGCTTCGCCAGCTTCCTCTGCGGGAAGGAAGTCTAGCCAAGGGTTTGCTAACGAGATGACAGATTTGTCAATCTTGTGCAGGTCCATGAAAGCTATCTTTTCTTTAATCTCGTAGTATTCGGAGCCAATTGGGCGGCCGCGGGAGGTTGACGGTGTTGAAGGGTCATCTTCTCCGGGAAGGATGATGAGACGTGCTGAGTCTGGTGCATCGGGGAATGTTCGAACGTATGGTACGGTTGTTCGTGAGCGTAGTAGCTCCATGTATTTGGGAGGGTAAACATGGGTGTGGACGTCTACGATCGTCATGCTGGCTGATGGGACGCGTTTTACGCGTCAACGTGTGAGTGGAAGGTGCTGTGGTGGTGTATTGACACTTCAAACGCGTTCTTCAGAGCGAAAGAGAAAGCAACAAATTATCAGGCTATTCTGTCTGACAGACAAGACGTATCGTGGATGTTTTGACCCTGGTGGGGTAGCTTGAACTGCCCCACTACCGGGCGTCCAGCATCCCACCTTCCCCAAGCGGCAAGAAGCTATGGAGCCGTTGACGGAGATGGCCGCGATGAATATGTGTCACTTTGATATGTCGAAATGTCTTGTTACGTACTGCATTCGGGACGACTTTATTTGATCAGTGAGACTGTGGCCGATCAAGCCCATGTCCTCAGGAAGACGTTTGGTGGCTTATCCCAGGTCTCGAACTCTGCATCCACCTCCCACGGAATATCTCCTGTACCCTCATCCTTGAACCCCAGTCTCCTATACACGGGTCTTCCCATAGTGCTTCCCTCTGTTGTGCACTCCAAGTTGCCCCTCTTCTTTGCCTCCTCAAGACCGACCTCCACCAGCTTAGCAGCAATGCCGCGACGCTGGTATGCTGGATCAACAGCACAACAGTCCAATGTAAAGATGGCGGGAGGATTGCGGCCTGATTTCTCGACCTCCCGCATGTATGCGATACGTCGTTTCCATAGTGAGTTGAACATTTGTGTTGCAAACCGCCGTTTCTGGTCATCATAATCTGTGAGCGCTTCCTCCATGTCGCCGTAAAACGGATCGCCGTAGCCTTCCACGAACGACAGCTGCTTCCAGATGGCTATTCCAGCAACTCGTCTTTCGCCTTGCTTATCCGGATCAGGCACGGTAGCCTTGAGATAGAGGGCATTGGGTTGTCCGTCTTTGTTGGTGGTGATGGACTGCCATCTCTTCATCAGGATCTGAGCTTGCTTCGCCTGCCCTTCTTCCGAGTCCCAGCCGGGCGTCATCAGTTGCCATAGGGCATCTTTTGCTTGGTGACCGAAGGCTTCGGAAAGACAATGCTGCGCTTGCCTAAAGTCTCTTTCCGTCTCGCAAGGAGACACGATGACGTCGTTATTCGCGGTCATGCCGAAGGTAAACAGAAGTGGTGTGAGTGTAATTGTACTTTACGCGGAGTATGTTGGGGAACACGGCGGATTTATGTCTGGGGTTAGTACACTAGAATCGAATGACTAAAGACCCATAAAACGCCATCGCCTATAGTCTCGCGGACAACTCTGCTGATGCCTAGTTCTTGGCATAGCATCCCAATGTGGTATCGCATCCTGATGAAGAAGACGAGTGTCAGAGTTCAAAGGAAACAGCGTTATGGCGCAAGTCCAGTGTAAGGCTTTATGTGACTGGGGGCGTGAACGACATGGTGACAAGGCTGCAGGTAATATCCAGAGGCGAGCTAGCGAGGATGATTAAATACAACTATTGAGATGAGCTCACTGAGAAACCCTGGACGTTGACGCGTGTGCGTGGTGATGCAAAGGGTGCGGAGAGGGTTGGGATGGGAGCGTGGATGGCAGGCGACGGCTAGCGTGGCGCAAATCAATTAGCAGGGATGACGCGCTCGCGCCTGCGACACGCTTTCGCGTTCTCCCTGGGCGCCTTCCATCTACTCCACCAACAACAAACACACACCCACCAACCCTCCCTTATCACGCGCTTGGGTGTTGTATCTGTCGGCCACATATTCAAGATGCCAGGAGCCGTCACAAGAGCGCCGGCGAAGCGCGCCCTCGCCGAAACATCCAGCACACGCACCAATGTGCAGCCGTCGCCCCACTCATCCAAGAAGCTGAAGCTCCAAAATGGCAATGACAAGAGTAGACCGCCAACCAAGACGGTCAATGGCTCCTTCAACTCGAGCCAGGTGGGCCCGAGCCAGTTCGAGGAGACGCTGGAGAAGATGACGCAGGACATGGAGACGCTGAAGAAGGACAATACAGAGAAGGACCAGCAATGGCGGCGGCCTGCCTTGCCCGAGGACTTCAATGAGATGACGCAAAACCTTGTCTTCCAACAGATCGAGGCTGAAGAGGGCGTGTTAAATGGCGGGAAAACAACCGTCAAGCTCTTTGGTGTCACAGAGGTGAGAAGCGTGCACATGGTATATATCGACTTTGACTGACCGTATATCATAGACTGGCCACTCCGTCCTCATCCACGTCACTGGCTTCCAACATTACTTCTACGTCGCCGCACCCCTCAACTTCCACAAAGAAGACTGCGAACCGTTCAAGGTTTTCCTCGAGAGCGAATGCCAGAAGAACTTCAACCAACACTCAGCCGTCATTGCATCGGTACAGATGTGCATGAGAGAGAACATCCTGCGCTTCCAGGGAAACCAGAAGAGCCCATACCTGAAGATCACAGTGACTGATCCCAAAATGATCAATCGCGTGCGGATGATGGTGCAAAAGGGCAATGCTAACTACAAGCGCCTCTGGCCGGCCAGAGAAGACGGTATCCTCACGTTCGACAACATTGCCTACGTACTGCGCTTTATGATCGACACCAAGGTCGCCGGTATGTGCTGGGTCGAAGTTCCAGCAGGCAAATACAGAATGATCAGCCCCCGCGACCGACACTCCAACTGCCAGATTGAGGCACAGCTACACTACAGCGATTTGATCGCCCACCAATCTGAAGGCGAATGGGCCAAACTCGCCCCCCTACGCATCCTCTCCTTCGATATCGAGTGCGCTGGCCGCAAAGGTGTCTTCCCGGAGGCCAACGTCGACCCCGTCATCCAGATCGCAAACGTCGTTACGAGATACGGAGAGCCGAAACCCTTTGTCAGAAACGTCTTCTGTCTAGATACAGTCAGCCCCATCGTTGCGACACAGGTCTTGTCGTTCCAAGATGAGGGTGAAATGCTGATGAAATGGCGGGACTTCGTAGAAGAGGTCGACCCAGACGTCATCATCGGCTACAACATCAACAACTTCGACTTCCCGTATCTACTCGACCGCGCAAAACATCTCAAGTTACAGAAGTTCCCGTATTGGTCCCGTCTGAAGACAGTGCAGTCCAAGGTAGAGAGCTCGAATTTCTCGAGTAAACAACTAGGAAACCGAGACACAAAGACTACCAACACCAACGGTCGTCTCCAGCTTGACCTGTTACAGCTCATTCAGAGAGACCACCAACTGCGCAGTTACACGCTCAACTCGGTGTGTGCTCACTTCTTGAAGGAGCAGAAGGAGGATGTACACCACAGCATGATCACAGAGCTGTTCAACGGCGACTCCAACTCCCGGCGACGATTGGCTGTATACTGTTTGAAGGATGCCTATCTACCGCAGCGATTGCTCGACAAGCTCATGTGTCTGGTCAACTACACAGAAATGGCTAGGGTCACAGGTGTGCCTTTCAACTACCTTCTTGCCCGTGGACAACAAGTTCGCTTCATTAGCCAGCTCTTCCGTAAAGCCCTCGACCATCAACTCATCGTTCCGGACCTTCCGAACCAAGGCGATAGCAGTGACCAGTACGAAGGTGCGACCGTTATCGAACCCAAGCGCGGCTACTACAAGGAACCTGTCGCGACCCTCGATTTCGCATCGCTATACCCCAGTATCATGCAGGCCCACAACCTGTGCTATACGACCTGGCTCGACAAGCAGACGGTGGAGAAACTTAAGATGAAGAAAGACGATGACTACATTGTGACTCCAAACGGTGACATGTTCTGCACAGCAAAAACTCGTAAGGGACTCTTGACCGAGATTCTGGAAGAATTGCTGGGTGCGCGTAAGAGGGCGAAGAAGGAGTTGGCGATCGAGACCGATCCCTTCAAGAAGGCTGTGCTCAACGGTCGTCAGTTGGCCTTGAAGGTCAGTGCCAACTCGGTTTACGGTCTAACAGGTGCTACCAACGGAAAGCTACCGTGTCTTGCCATCGCCAGTAGTACCACAAGTTTCGGTCGCCAAATGATTGAAAGGACCAAGGCGGAAGTCGAGGCAAAGTACAACATCGCGAACGGATACACGCACGACGCAGAGGTCATCTACGGTGACACAGATTCCGTCATGGTGAAGTTTGGTACGTCCGAGCTAGCGGAGGCGATGAAGCTGGGTGAGGAAGCTGCGGACTACGTCTCTTCGAAGTTCGTCAAGCCAATCAAGCTGGAGTTCGAGAAGGTCTACTTCCCCTACCTGCTCATCAACAAGAAGCGTTACGCTGGTCTCTACTGGACGAATCCGCACAAGTGGGACAAGATGGACACGAAGGGTATTGAGACGGTCCGCCGTGATAATTGCCGCCTGGTCCAGACTGTCATCGAAACTTCGTTGCGCATGCTCTTGATCGACCAGGACCCTGAAGGTGCCCAGGAGTAAGTCATTCCGCCATCTTCGCACTTTCGTCTACTAACATCGGATAGATTCGTCAAGGAGACCATTGCGGATCTGCTGCAGAACAAAGTGGACATGTCTAACCTTGTCATCACCAAAGCCCTTACCAAGCAAGAGAACAAGGACGGAACAGGTGGTTATGCCAACAAACAAGCACACGTTGAGCTAGCCGAACGCATGAAGAAGCGCGATGCCGGTTCAGCGCCCGCACTGGGTGATCGTGTCGCCTACGTTATGATCAGAGCCGCCACCGGTGCGAAGAACTTCGAGAAGTCTGAGGATCCCCTCTTTGTCCTCGAAAACAACTTGCCCATCGACACGCGTTACTACTTGGACAACCAACTGGCGAAGCCACTGGGCAGAATCTTCGAGCCCATTTTAGGTGAGAAGAAGGCAGCCTCTTTACTCACAGGTGATCACACGCGTTCCATCACCGTCGCGGCACCCACGATGGGTGGTTTGATGAAGTTCGCCAAGAAGACATCAACATGCATGGGATGCAAGAAGCCACTTACCGCTGCGCATGAGAAGGACGGCGCCGTTTGTGAGAACTGCCGACCTCGCATCGCCGAGCTCTACACCAAGACGCTAGGCAAGGTCAGTGAGCTCGAGGTCCGCTTCTCACGTCTTTGGACCCAATGCCAGCGATGCCAGGGCAGTGTTCACTGTGAAGTCATCTGCGCATCCAAGGATTGCCCCATCTTCTATATGCGCATGAAGGCGAGGAAGGATGTTGAAGACGCAGGCAAAGAGCTGGTGCGTTTCGACAAGGACGCGGCGCTGTGGTGATTTAGTATTGTAACACCAGCAGGTGGTTAGTAAGTGGTGTTTTTGGCGTTTCGATGGCATGAATATCCGTCTGTACAAATATGGGGGCTCACTAAGCATGTTTAAGATGCGTAGCGATATCAGCATGTATACTTCTCAATGGATATTGTTGCAATCACTTGTTGCGTTTTTTGTGTCTTGCGGTTGTTCCAGTGAAGACGCTGAAGCGCATCCGAACTTCCTCTATGCCCCTTCCTTCTCCACAAGCCGACTCTTGTCCGCGACAGTTTATTCACGACCTGGTGTTCCTTATACATCGCCACAACACCATCCCAATGCCTTAGGTTTGGGTCTACAAACGCATCAGCGCCACATGCCCTCGAAGTCCCTCGCTCCTCCACTACCAACCCCCTCCTGTCCACGCGCTTGCCCCTCATCTAGATGGTCGGTCCCACCGCTCTCCAGGCCAGCACCAAACATCTGGAAGCTCCAAAGCAAGGTCTGGAAGAGTATGATCTCCTTTTGCTGCTCTAGCAGCTTCGCAATGACCTCCTGTATCTCTATAGAATTAGTCCTAGTTGCTGCTGCGTACTGTGTCTCGAATGCGGTGTAGGCTATGACGTAGGCGTTGTTTTGTGCGATGTAGAGGTCTGTGAGCATGGTTTGGTGGGCGCGGAGGGTGGTGAGGAGGGTGGAGGTGGGTTTGGCTTCTAGAAGTAAGGGTGGTGCGAGTGTGATTGGGTAAGAAGCTGTGGGCGCTGGTATGCTATGTTGGGGGTCGGACATTGTGGTGGCTGTGGTGGTGATGGTGATTTTGAGATCTGGGATTAGCTTTGAAGCTGCAGGAATATCTGAAGGGTGGCGAAAGTAGGCGATGTCACGGCTGTGATCTGCGCGAAATCGAGAATCGGAGTGAAATGGTGGGATATGCAAAATGATCTTCATTGCCTGGCCAGAAGGGTTTAGGTAGGCGTGATGTATGTACTAGCAACAAAATGAATGCCGGGCTGCAGGCTTACAATGATCTCAGTGAGATCTCTCAGTGCCTTCGTACCAGGATAGAACGACGAGATAGCTTCATGTTGGGCTCATATTGGTCGATGCTCTGGGATTTCTCGGTGGTAGAGTGTCCGTCTCTGAGGGGCTATCGAATTCCCTCCTTGGTGGTAACCAATCTAGGCTTGTCTTGTTGTCTGCCGCGAAATCTTCTTCGCTGCTCCGTGTAACATTCCATTGCGTATCCCGCCTAGTATTCCTATCCCTGCTACTGCCAGTGGTAACGGCATCCATCTTGATCCTGCCTGCGTTATTCTGGTCTGCTTCAGATCCACTCGGGCTGTGCCGAACGTATCCGTTCGTATCGTATGATATGCTAGACGTGTGGGCACGGCGAAAGAACACAGCAAACGCAGGGCAGCAACCAATACAGATAGCTACAGATGACTCGATGAGCGTCCAGAACGCTAGCCAGGTCGGACTGGGCGCTGTGCTTTCTCCGGACTTTCTGCCGACCTGTATAACGCGTAGAGTGGCGAAGGTGATGCAAACGAAGCCAGATGCGAAGAGTGCGATGATAGCGATCTTCTGCGCGCGTACCATTTGAAGGTTCCAGACAAGTCGGATTGGTAGAAACATGACTGGCAGCATTAATACCAACATTTTTAGTAGGAAGGACCTATCACATACTCATGAGGTCTGATAGGATATCAACAGCGTAGGACATGTACAGGCTAACAAGCTGGGCATGTATGTTTCGGGGGGTATTTGGGCAGTCTCCTCTGACTATCAAGGCGGTAAAATCGGTACAAGAAGTAAGATAAGAAGCGATACAGCCGAGAACAGACTACATCGGAGATTTTAGTGTGGTTAAAGAGCATGCGATAACATAGACTTACAACGATACAAAACGTGAATACTGCCCACCAAAGTCTTGTCCATACACGCGGAAGGCCCTCTAGTAATTTTTTGTACAGTGCCAACAGAGACAGCTTGACCGACCATAGCGTTAACCAAAACAGCACAGTGGTAACGAACACGATCCGAACGTTGAGGACGAAGTCGGACTGGAACGTTGGCCAAGGTTCAAGTGATCCTACCAGAACCTTTGAAATGTCGAAGATCGTAGAAATATTAACAAGGTAGCATATCGACAAGGCGAGGAACAATGCAAAAGCCAGGTATATGAGATAGTCTTGCAACTCCATAGCTTTGCGTCTCCACACCTGCACGCCTATACGTACGAGCATGATGGCTGAAGGTAAAACCACCATGGCGTAAGAGGCCCGAAAGAACTCGGCCTCTGAGATGATCTCTTTGTACTGGGCAGACATGGCTCGGTGTCTCACATCGGACTGGATCGGCCGCTGACTGGCCTCAGGTGTGTAGAAGGGAATGCGCAATGAGGGTAGAAGAATGTAGTCACAACAGTAAACATCGTCCTTTTCTCTTTCTGCCTAAACAGCACATATCAATCCACAAGGTGATCAATAATCGTATTCTCAAAGAGCGGCCAGCCGCAGCATAAATCTGGAAAAGCAGGTCCCCATACAGTGCGGCACAGTACATCCGTGGTGCCCTCACTGGATGAGGCGCAACAGGGGTCGGACACGGCCCGGCGTGGGACGCGAATTAGGTTGATTCCTCTCGGGTTGGGGCCAAATCCTTGAGGCTCGGTTAGCAGATGGTCAATCTAGAATTGAATCCTACGGTGGCGATATCTAGGTGTGGACATAGCAGCCGTCCAAGAGCTTCGGCCCCGGCCGTCGCGAGCGAAAACTTAGTCTTGTTCGTATATGTAGAGCGTTCCAAGTCAAGCTAGATGATGGTTCTGAACGGGCGGCGTTCTGGCATCCCAACAATATGTAACGGGGTGATGTGAGTCATGCTGCAATGCGTCTCGCATCGTGCTATGAGAGCGGCGAAGCTTAAACGCCACTTCGGATGTTCTGGCGGATGCAGGAACGTTAGTGCCGCTAGGTAAAACAAGGGGTTGTGCCGCACGGGCTAGGGCTTATCTAGGCGGCGGTGGCATTGGCGGAGACACCCGCCCAACTTCACGAGCTAGCAGCCCACATATTATTTAGCCACCTCTTCCATCAGCACAAGCATACGCGTCTTCCCACGACTGTCGTCGCCAAACATGTATACCCAAGTTCTTCTCAATACTGAGTCATTTGCACATTCACCGGTCCGAGCAGACATGACTCTCCACAAACTCATCTTCACCTGCGGGCGTCTTTTGAACGGGTGTCATGATGCGAAGGATGCTGCCGTGTGCAGTGGGGTCATGCAGACCGGGGGAAGAGAACTATATGCATGTAACGTGAGCGTTGGCATGGATCTCGGTAATACCGCCTCTTCGTCATTTAAGGTCAGACACAGAAGCGCGATGTACGAAGTCAGTATATGTCTCACACGCAGTCCGTACATCGCAGATTTTACTCAAGCAGGAACGAAGACCATGACCGCCAGACTTTTGGACCCGATTGATAAGCGTCCCAAACTACGGACGCATAGAAAAGCACTCCCATGGGAATATCTAAGAGATGGTGTTTAGTTCATCTAAACCTGCATGTTGAGATCTTCAGTGGACTAGAAACAGACAGGGGTTCAGCTGACTCATCCCGAGGTCTTCGATGTACACATGTGCACTGCATGCCAGCTTACCCTTTCTAAGACTGAAGGCATATACAAGGATAAAAACGCCAATAAGCCCGTCGATGTCGGGCCACAACATCCCCCGCTGCGCCCGGCAAATTGGTATCACCGAGCATTCGCACCTAAGGTTGGAGTGATAAAAGGATCTCGTTCCCTAGTACTGGGTCGCAACCACCGTCATTATAGATTCCTTACTGTAAATACACAGCGTTCTTCCTGCGCCCAGCAATTTCGTCTCACATTCGGGCAATTCTTTTGGTAAAACCTGTTTGTAGATTGACCCTGCTTTTCCGATCGAAAGGATGAAGTACGCCGTCTCATCTGCTGCCTTGGTGGCAGGCGTTGTATCCCAAGCTACTTTCGAACCCGCAGACTTCAATGTAACTGAGGCATTGCTCAAAAATGGTGTTAAAGTCTCTGCTTTACCTGAGCTTGCACCTTTAGCAGAGAGATCTTTATTGGATGGCTGTTCTATCGTCGTAAGTACTGATTAACGAGCATGCAAAATTCGGAAATACTAACATGTCGTCAGTGTAACTCGTTGAAGTTGATCTTTGGTGACAATCAAGTCGAGACACGGTCTGAAGCCGCATACGATGCGTTCATCGGCGATTACTGGGCCGGCCAACAAAGAGACATCTCTCCACAATGTGTCTTCAAACCCGAGAAAGCCTTAGATGTCTCAACTTCCATCCTTCTCTCACGTCTTACACAATGCCCTTTCGCCGCTAAGAGTGGAGGCCACTCAGCAGTACCCGGCGGGTCGAACATTGAGGGTGGTATCACGATCAGTTTCGAGAAGATGAACAAGACAACATCATCTTCTGACAAGAAGAGCGCTACGTTCGAGCCTGGCCAAACATGGTACGACGTGTACACAAAGCTTGAGAAAGATGAAGTTGCCATCATCGGTGGTCGAGTAAGTAGGACTCTGTGAGAATAGAGAGGCGTGTCACTGATGATTGCTTAGGTTGCTAGTGTCGGTGTGGGTGGGCTAACTCTAGGCGGAGGTAAGAACCAAGATGTCACAACACTACCGATTAACATGCGCTGAACCAATCTTCAGGCATCTCATACTTCTCAAGCGAATACGGCTTGGCATGCGACAACGTCATCTCGTATGAGCTGGTCACCGCTTCTGGACTTATCATCAACGTCAGCAAGGACTCGTTTCCAGACCTCTACTGGGCTCTCCGAGGGGGTGGCAACAACTTCGGTATTGTCACCAAGTTCAACGTCAATGCTATCCCCAGAGCGCCAACCATGTGGGGTGGTATGCGAGCATATTACGGAAACCAATCCGAGACTCTCATCAAGGCGTACTACAATCTCGGCATGAACGGAAAGAACGACGGAAAGGCACATCAGATCTTGTCGTTCGGTTATGGAGCTGAAGTCGGGGAGATCGCTCAGGTCGAGCTGGAATACTCAGACCCTATCACTGACGCACCAGTCCTTGCCGAGTACAATAGCATCAAGGGAGCGATCTCGGACAAAGCTGGTATCAATAGCCTCGCAAACCTTACCGCGAACCTAGCGGCCCCAGGTGCAGCTTCTCGACAGGCTTTCTGGACCTGGACGACTAAGCTTGACCTGGAAATGGCCACTCTGGCTAAAGACACCTTCTATGAGGAGCTTGACAGTATCCTCGACGTACCCGGTCTTCTTGGAGCTGTTTCGCTCCAGGTGCTAACCGATCCTATCATTGAGAAAAGTGCCACCAATGGAGGTAATGCGCTTGGGCTCGACCCTAAGGACGGCCCTCTCATGCTAGCTCTTGTCTCGATGAGTTGGGCCAACAGCGCGGACGATGACAAAATGAACAAGTTCCACGCACGCATCAAGGACCGCTGTGTGGCGGCAGCCAAGGCGAAGGGCAAGGCGAACGAATATCTGTACATGAACTACGCCAGTCCGTGGCAGGATCCTGTTGCTGGATACGGTCCCGCGAATAAGGCCAGATTGCAGGCCATTTCCAAGAAATATGATCCTACCGGTGTGTTTGAGATTCTCCAACCGGGCTACTTCAAGCTCAACGGCCCACCGCGGAATGATTTGTAGAGGATTCAATTTTGCACATCTGGCACATGGTAGCCACAGTCAAACAATTCATGCTGTTCATATGATCTATTTCTCTCTCTTCTGGCGCTGCTGTGATAAAAAAGCCTCTGCTTCCGTGCTCACTTCTTATCTTTTGTCTCGGTGGTATCACTGCCGATAGACACACGTTAGCGATTATCTCCAGTTGACTGGAGGTAATCAGTCAAAAAGAAGTTCAATTGGCGTCATGAACGACGGTTGAATGGTGGTTGCTAAAGTGACAAGGACGTCAGTACAAAGAAGTGAAAGTGGCTTCACGTGACATCCCTCCGACCAAGATATTATCGGCCTGTATCGTGCTGGAGGCTGTCTAAAGGGTACTATACATCTTCCAATAGCTCATACTAAGGAACCGCAGCAGCTTCGGCGCGGTGACAACATCAGATGGTCTTCAGAAGCGGTGTGCAGCCGCTCAGTGAGCGCCCGCAAACGCGCAAGGACGCGAAACTTTGCTGGACCCTTTTTTTTTCTCGCGACGATATCCCACACCTTTTCAATTCGAAACTATCAGCACGAACAATCTCGACATCACAAAGCTTTTCGTTCGCCCGTTACCTGCGTCTTCCCGATCACATCCTCACAATCGTGCCCACTGCCGCCGTCCAATCAGTCAGTACATCAACAAGCCACCCCCAAAGCTGTCACCGCCAAT
Organism: Alternaria viburni; assembly: GCF_023758015.1. Lineage (NCBI taxonomy): Eukaryota > Fungi > Ascomycota > Dothideomycetes > Pleosporales > Pleosporaceae > Alternaria > Alternaria viburni. The sequence goes on from NW_026055780.1 coordinate 539,075, forward strand.
TGCAGCTCCCAAGACAACATGGCACCTCGTTCGCGCCTGCCTTCGCGCGATCCCCTCCTCCAAGACGAGAGCGACAGGCTCGTCTACGCGAGCAAGCGCGCCGTGGACAGACAGAACTCCGAGATCTTCAAGCTGGATGACCAGTACGAAGAGCTTCTTGATCAGGCTGAAAATTCTCGACATGAGCAAGAGAAGCTCATCGAAGCCTACCATGGCGCCGACAGCAAAGTGACCAGACTGGATGGTCAGAACAAGAGGCTGAGGACGCAGCTCGAGCTCGTGGGGACGGAGAACGACGAGCTGAAAGCTCACAACAGCGATCTCGCCCGGCGCCTGGCGGAGAGCGAGCGAGAAGTCGCTCGTTTCAAGTCTGCTGAGAAAGAGAAGAAGCGCAAGCGCGAGGACTTGCCGTCGCCGTTTGAGGAGGGTCCAGATGCGGACAAGAGCGCATCCAAGACAGAAGAGAGTTCTCAGGCCAAGGTCCATGGGGACTTGGTCCTTGGCAGGCCGAAGCCACAAGAGATGGCTGCTGCGGTGGAGGACGTGAAGCGGGCTCACAAGAGACCCAGGCGACGACGTCACCGCGATGATACAAGGTATGTCAACATATATCATATTGTCGTCTTCAACTAACATTCGTGATAGTAGGTCTACCGTCAAGGCTGCTGTCGAGGTGGAGGCGGATGTGGTGGAGAAGATGGATGCGTAGATACGGGAGACGCTCGAGGAGGGTGGTAGGATACTGCGTGGTGTATACATGGATGTGTAGGATAGATAGATAGTCACGTCAATAGTACTGAGTACCTCCCCACCGCTCCATAGTATCTTGAATCCTGCGGTGTTGCAGCCATGTGGACCCCAGACTTATGCTAATATCTCACTTGTTGAACGAGAACTCTTCCTCAATTCCATGCAACAAGGCCTGGAGATCAATGAAAAGAAAGTGTTGGGCGCGAGACACCCGGTTCACCAGATTCACACCAAAGGTTGCGACCTGACACTCGCACGATTACGACCATGAGGCAACTAGAGCCTCGAATGGCCGACCTCGCGTGTTACTCACGGGCAGCCGGAGCTGCGAGCGTGATGTAAATCCCATGCAGATGCGAGTATCATCCCATAGAATGGGTATGTACTCTGAGCGAACGATACCCACCGAGGTAGGTATGTTCAACGAACGAGAGTCAAGGACAAGAGAAGATGCAGTGCTTGCAAGCGCCGCTCCAATAACAGACCTCCAGGGCTGCTAGACTGGCCTGTTATAATCTCAACTTGGAGCCTTGCTGGTTGAAGTTCTTGCTGGGACCTCGCCGCACCCGAAGGCGACGTAACAGCTGCGCCTAAAGAAGAAGAAGAGGAATTGGGCGGGAAGTCGAGTATATATGTGCGACGAGAGGACGCTAGTTAGCGAGCACGTGAGCTGTTTTTTCATCGCCTGGTCGTCAGTCTGGCGGCGTAGACGCACTGTTTGTGTGACCAATAAGTGGAGAAAGTGAAGGTGAGAAGCCGCTAGTGACGAAAGCAAGAGATCTCTAGGCAACCATTGAATCAGATACTACCGCTCAAACACCTCCGTCGAATGAGACACTTCCTTTCTTTGTCACTTCACTACCTACGCGTCCAATCAATATCATACAAGATGCCCGTCAACAACAGTTCCACCCAGACAGACGACGTCACCGCTCGCGCCGACGCGACTGGCGACAGCGACTCACCCATCGACCGTAGCTCGCGGATCAATGAGCTCAAGGCGACTCAGACGTCACTCGTGGAGCTGATGTTCGATTTGGTCAAAGATAAGGCAGAAAGCGTCGGCAAGGATGAATACCTGACGCAGATGGAGAAGCGGCTGGAAGAGTTGGAGGAGACCATTCGGCAGCAGCGCGAATGTCTAGACGAGTCGGAGCGCGAGTGTCAGGAACTGGCTTTTGCAGCGAAGATGTACAAAGTGAAGAGCGAATTGTACGATCGCGGGTAGGTCCTTCCATGAATCTTTGAGAGGCCGAGGCTAATACATTACCATCAGTGCTACTCAAGAGACCACCATATCTACGCAGGACGGCTCCGAGCCTGGCTTCCCTGAATGTCCCAAGCGAAGCTTGGATGAGATGCAGTAAGTCCACCTGAACACGTGATCGAGCTCCACTGACATGTACAGATCCGAGAGTGAAAGCCAGCCAGCACCCGCCGCCAAGCGAGTCAAGGTAGCCAAGGAGCGTGTCATCGTGTGCATTTTCTGCTTCCGGAACGGCATGCGGTGTGACTCTGGGGAGCCATGTCAGAGCTGCCTGAAGAATCGTAGCAAGTGCCAGCGTGCGAAGTGTGCCAACTACAAGGCTGGCAAATGTTCCGTCCCAACTTGTACCAGGGTACATGAAGATGACGAGCGGAAGTACAAGAGGACCGTGAACGCAGGTCATGTGGGCAGGAAGGATACGGGTGGTACGTCCAAGGGCGGTCAAGGTGGCGATGAAGGAGGGAAGCCTCCAAAGCGCAAGGGCGGTGGTGCGTCAGGTGTACTAGTAAAGGGTTTCTGAGAAGGCATGAGGGAGCGTGGAGGTCGTCAGCTCGACCGCGAAGATAGAAGACACCATCCCTAAACCAATGTAGCCACAAACATCATCGTAGAGAACTAGGTTTGAGGATATAAAAGTACCCGAAGGGCAGCACACCTCACCATATCATAACTTCGGAAGCCTCATAATACAAAGTAGCCATAATAAGAATCTCATCAACCCAGCATACTCCTCTTCCTCCCCCTCAATCTAACCCCTTCTAACCTCTTTAGGACACCCCTAGCCCCCTTCCCACACTCCCCATACGCCTTGAGCACTTCCTGGAACAGCGGTTCCGCGGCGGGATGTGTTGCCGAGAACGCTCTTTCAAGTACGTACAGATCAACAGCCTTGTCCTCGTCTTGTATGCTAGCAGTCGTGAGACCGAAGTCGATGAGGAAGATGTCGCCAGCTAGCGAGTTGGTGTTGGACTCTTGCGGAGGGTCTGCAGGAGGAAGGTCTGGGGGTTCTTCGCCGTTCATGGCTGCTTCCCGGAGCGTGCTCGTTGTCTGTTTTCCGCGTGGTATTCGTCGTTGTGGTTGTTGTGCTGGAGTGTCTGGCGACTTTGGTGTTCGTAACATGATGTTGCTTGTTGTGAGATCTCCGTGACATACTCCCAGTTCGTGCAGCTTGCCTACTTCCCGTCCGACTCTTCGCATTAGGTCTAGTATCTCTTCTTGTCCTTCCTGTGCTTCTGCATTGCCACTCGCAGCTGCATCTCCCCCTCCAGTCTCCGAGTCTTTCTTCTCTTTTTCTCTCTGCGTGACTTGATGTGCCCACCCGTCCAACACTTTCCTAACAGTCCTGCCATCCACATACTCCAGCACCAACCATCCCGCATCCCAGTCCGCGCCAATCACCCCCGGTACATTAACGCCATCCCGCTTGACTCTTATAAGACTTCGTGCCTCGGCTAGTAACCTCTGCTTTGTAAGGCGCTTGTCTAGGGTGGGATGTCTGTATGGCTTTGGTGGCCGGTATTTGACGACGACGGGCGTATGGGGGGTGAGGAAAGTGGTCTTGTATACAAGGGCCTCAGCGCCTTGTGTTATAATTTCGAGCGCATCCTGAGAGAAAGGCGCGGGGAGCGTGTGGAGGGGACGCGACGTTTCGGGCGGTGGTGGGGGTTCGATTGGAGGGACGACAGGCGGCTCGGCCATTGCGATGCGGTTTGTATTGATGGGCGTGGCTTGCTGCGAGTTGTTGGTTGTGTATGGATCAGAGGTGACGTATTGAATATGCAGCGCGTGAGTAATTTCGGGATGTGTGGTGTCGAGTGTAGATGTTTTGGTGTTGACATTTGAAGCTTCGCAGTTGCCCCGCGATGCGACACCAGCCTTCAGCCCTGTCACGCTTATCGATTCTTTAGCTTCAACACCACGCGAGCATCTTGTCGATCACCGTGCAACGGCCATGGCCACACTACAGTACCGAAATTAGCTTTTACCTTGACCGAGTCGCCGTTGAGAACAGGTGGAGATTACTTCTCCGGATTTGCATTCATTTCGTGAGATTGCGAGCTGTGTCACGGACATACAAGGGTTGCTGCTAGCCAGTGCCTGACTTTCTGGGGAAAGTAGCCCTTGAGTCAAATCCCAGGCGTCATCTCACAATTGCATAGCGTGCGTTTTGAAAGCGAGTGTGATTGCATTTAGGTATCTCATCCTACATGATCCACTCTTCCTTGTGCATCGCCTTGTTGCGGCGGTAGCGAATGGATTTGGTCAAAAGCACAATATCTTCCAACAAACAATGGTAACACAGAACTGAAGCCCCAAGAAGGCAGTGAGCTCCAGCCACAGGCCATTGAGCTCACGTCCATAAAGCATATCCCAAGTCGCCCGCCCAAATCGCCGGGCCAAAAACCGTAGAGCGTTCCCGCCATGCTCATTAAAAGCAGTTCGCATAAGAGTCTGGGGAAACAAGAAGAAGGGGTGGAAAAGGAGATCTTCCCAATGGGCAAGAGACGAATGGTAATCGTGATATTCGAAAGATGGCAAAAGTGACCTTGGTCAAGTGCAGCAAACAAATGAACTAACAAACAAGGAAAGGTTCGTAATGGGCCGTAACAAGAGGCGTCCGGAGAGCGCCACAGTAATATGCACAGGGGAAGAAACTCCCAGTTTTTCTTTCCAATCCGTGGTTGATAGCTTAGAACACGGTGCTCTTGCGCTTCTCAGCGCTGGTAAGAACAAGCTTGGGCATGCGGCGTTGGCCAATCTCCTCGGGACGGATGTCGACCAGGCCGCCTCCAACGGAAGCACCGTCATCGCTGCTGACACTGTTGGCGGTGTAGGAGCGGTTGATGGAGTTGTCGCGAGACCGCTCCTTGGACGCCTTGCGCTCTGAGCCAATGGCGCCGTTGGCAACAGCGCGGAGGCTGCCGATGCTGGGCCTGCCCGAGAGGCTGCCACTTCCTCCGCTGCGAACACTGTCGGAGTCGTTGTCGGACGAAGGGAAGTGGTCGCTGTCTGGCGAGGCGCTTCCGCTGCCGGTACGGTGAGCGCGGCGGCCGATTCCAGCTCGCACAAGGTTGCCCACGGCCTGGCGGCGTTGACGAGTAGCAAAGTTCTTGCTGCCCTCATGCTTGGTAGTGGGACGCTCCTTGAGTTCCTCGATGGAAGGAGGGTTGCGAGGCTGACGCACTGGGTGCTCTCCAGCGCGTGCTTGACCAGGGCCGAATGTGCCAGTCATCGGGGTGGCAGGGAAGCCGACCGGGCGGGTGAAGGCAGAGCGAGGACCCTCCTCGGCCTTGCCATCAACAGCAAGAGAAGACAGGTTCTTCTTGTGGCCGCGACGGAAAGCGTTGGCAGATGGCGGTGGGAGCGGGACCACATCCTGGGGTGGGGTGTTGGACTTCTTCGGCGGCGAAGTGCTGCGCGAACCCCAAGGGCTGGGGTTGCTCTCGTTGGGAGGAGAGACGTGGAGCACTGGGGTATCAACCTTGGGCGGCGAAGTCGCGAAGCGGGGAGTTGGCGGCGGCGGAGAGTGCGACAGACCCGACATGCCATTCTGAGCCTGCATGTCGCCGTTGTCCTGCTGGTAGCTCGGGTCAACGACGTACTGGTACTGGCCAGTCATCTGGTTGAAGACAAGGTAGACACCAGGCTGGTTGGTCTCCTGGATGGCAGCGGTGTTTCCAAACTGCTGACCGTAGGCGTTCATCTGAGGGGTGTATGGCGTGTTGGGGTACTGCTGTCCACCGCTCATGTTCATGTTGCCGAACTGCTGGGTCGTCAGAGCAAGGAGTTGCTGCTGGAGCTGCTGCTGCCTCTGGGCGAGGTAGAGCTCGGTAGCCAGGAGCTGAGCCGCAACGTTGGGGTCCATCTCGCCGTCATCGAACTCGAATTGGGGAGGGGCCAGGACCTGGTTGTAGAAGTCGGGCTGCTGCTGTTGCTGCTGGTACTGGTTGACACCGCTGAAGCCAGAGCCGATGGCAGTCTGGGGACCACCCTGGTTGGTTCGGTTGAACTGCCTGGAGTTGTTGGCGTTGTTGGTACCAATGTTGTGCTGGCGCTGCGAGTAGGGAGCCGAAGCAGGGGGCTGCGCAGACGTGGGAGTCTTGGGCGCAGTGCGGAGGCCAGCCAGGAGGTGGGAGCGGCTGGTGCGAGGAGTCGCAACCGAGTCCTCCGCGATGGAGGCAACCTTGGGCGGCGAGGCAACGCTGAGACGCTTAAGCTGAGCGCCCTTACCGCGAGAGGCAAAGCTTGAGGTGGGACCGCCAAAGCCACCCTGGGATTGGAAGTTGTTGTAGGTCATCTGAGCAAGACCGCCAGCGTCCATGCTCATTGTGGTGGTCTAAGAAGAGTTGCGAACAAAGAGTAAGGTGCAACAAGGAGTATGCTAGGCGCACACGGGGAAAGATACAGAATCGAAGAAGGCCGGAAGAGGGAGTGTTGGCAAGACGGAAACCGAGCGTGCACCGACGAGACGTCTGCTGTGAGGCAGGGTGCGAATTGGCTGGCGATTATGGGATTAAGGATCGTACAGATCGGGATTGTAAGGTAGAGTTGATATCGAAAACCGGCCGATGGGCAATGTAGTTGGAGCTATTAACAAGTTCTTCGGGCGCCGTGTCGTTTGATGTGCGGTCAGAAGGATCGAGTGGTGACGGCAGCAGGCGCGGTCTGGCAGCAGCGAAGATATTTATGAAGGGGAATAGACGAACAGGCAGCGACGGGATCACGGGCAGACAAGCTGGTGGTTGATGCGTCGGCTGGCGAGCTCTTCTTCTCTCGGGGGAGCGACGGGACTGGCGCGCTCGCACAATCTCAGATTAGGCGGGGGGTAAGCTGGTCCAACTGGGGGAGCAGGTAGAAGATGCAGAAGCGGCACTTGTTGTCGAAGAGAGCGAAGGGAGAGAGGTAGAGAGGAAAGGGCGAGATGGAGGGGCCAGGAGAGAAAAGTGACGAGCAGCGGAGGAGCAGCGAGCCATGGACGAATGCGAGCGCTATAAGTGACGGGGGACCTGTGGCAGCGACAGCGACCCTGCATCGAGCCTAGCGCTGGCAGGCCCCCTGGCCGCGCTGGACGCACGCTTGAAACGCTGGGCCTGATGCGTAATGACTGCGCTTGGGCCGTTCCTGCGTGCGAAGGCCCTCGTGTGCGAGCTGGAGCACCTCGCTTTGATGCCGTGACGGTGCATTGCGCGAAGTTGAGTGCTGCTACTGTACACAAAGCGTTCGCTGCGCTCGCGGGTTTCAGGCGCTGGGCGTCATTTGCGGGATGCTCGCTCCTGCCGCACCGGGCGAGGGCCCTGAGCGCTCCTGCCCGACGCCACGACCGTACCTTCCTCGCGGCGCACCCAGCAAGGGCAAGAGCGACTGGCAAACAGAACCACCGAAACAGCGTCTCTCATTGCTCGAGCCCCAAGCCCACGAGCACACCGCAAGACGTGATCCACTGCATCGATAGCGTCTATCTACGCCATCTCGGCCAGTCGTTCGTAGCGTCCGAGTAGTTACCAACGGCGGCTATGCGCCTGCGCGCTGCTACTGGCCAGTCCCATCGCGGCCACCGCAGCCCTTCAGCCACGCACACTCGCTCTAAATATACCCACCACCACCTGTTCACCAGCTCCAGCGACTCCTCTGCAAAGGCATTGGTGTGCGGCCGTCTCTTCTCCGCAACGATGGACAGCGTGGCATGCGCATGAATGGATCCAAGCCCGGCACACTCCATCTCAAATCACTCACCTGTCTGTCAGCAGTCAGCTTCCAAATGTCCGCATCTCCCACGCGCAATCTGCAATGCATGTCGTGCGGGAGGAGCATGCTTGTTGGCGTGTGCCGACCCCGGACCTGGCTGCTGTCACGCTCCCACTGCAGATCCAGCGAGATGCTCGGTGCCTTGGGGCGGCCTCGCAATCGAGTCCCTTTTTTCCACCTTTTTTACACGCGTCGGCTTCCGCGGTCTTTCAATCGACTCGTGCCACTGCGCGTGCAGCCCCTTCTTCGCTGTCGCCTGCCGTTTCGTCCCGGGTCTACCCTGCTGTCTCGCTCTGAAACTGTCGCTCCGTCTCAACCACCGCAGCCCGTGCGTCGCTCCCTCATCTCGCTAGACTCTCCCTGCAGCAACGCCTGCCAAGCCAGACTTGAAAGCGTGAAACATGCTCTCGTTATCGTCACCTAGCGTTTGGGCCCCCGAAGCTGTGGGATGCGGAAGGCGCGCTGTCAGGGCGATGCTTGAACGCTGATCTCCATTCGCGTGTGGGGACGACGCCCCTTCGTATGGAGAAGTCTGAAGACAACTCACAGGTACGTATCATCGTCCAAGCAAGCTCACCAGTCGCGCCGCTACCGCCTGCTGTACATCGTTAGACTCGCTTGCCCTTCGCGAGACTATCGAATCTAGCACCGAGGCCATTCGGAGTGAACCCGGCTACCGGTATCGTATTGGCAGCCGTTCGGTCAGAGCCGCCGTCTTTAGCGGGCAGTATGACTGCTTACGTCCGAACCGGCCGATTGCCCTTCGAAAAGAACCTCATCAGAACGCTTTCGTTCTGGACCGGAAGCCAGCGGCAACGATTAGTGGGGCGCATGAGCCCGTTCGGGAGCGCAGAAAAAAGGCAGGAGTGAGGCGCAGGACTAGACACGACAAGGCAACACGAGTTTTATATGCCTCGAGGTTGGAAGGCTTGACATGTCCAACAGAACGGTGCATCGCAAAGTCAGCATCGTCACACGTCTTATCCAGACGAGTTCCCTCACCAGACAGACAGCTACTGCACCATCAGCACTTGAGCACGCGCTTGCGCAGCTCTGTTTCACGAACACGATCGTCGAGGCCGTTGGAAATAGTGTGCCTCTGGCGCCGCAAGGCTGCATGTTTCGAAATTTCCAAAGCTTCTCGCCCACACATCGCGTACACCTCCAATCTTTGCCTTGGCTCACCAGTGCGATGTCATCCTCCCACTGGATCGATGCTATTAGACATCGTCCATGGTATACATACTACTCTGGACCCTCCATTTCCTTCTCAGTACCACGGGGTGAGAGACAAAGCAGCTGAGAAAGTCAGCTCTATCACGTTGTCCGCGCTCAGCGCAGTCACGAGGTCGTAGACTGATGGGGTGTTCCAAAAGGTCTGGCCTCTTCCATGTGATGGTAAGGAGTGCGCATCAATATGAAAGAGTTGACATGTCGTCAGCGCAATACAGTGTAAGTTCTTCAGTTCATCTGTCGCTGACGGATAATTTGGAAAACCGACGCCGTTTGACTGATATTGTTCCCGTGCTATTTGGAACGTGTTAAACATGAAGAACGACGCTGTTGCTTGAATCCGCACAGCCAATCCTCCAGTCGCATCTAGGAATCATCCTGTCACTTCTACCAACCGTCCAGTCGCATCTAAGAGGTCTTTGCGAGACCCACTAGTAGTGTTTTCGCATGTTTGACACTTGGCATGAGACTCGGCACGAAACATCTGACACCACATGTTCATATAGCTCTTTTTAACCAGACTTTTCTCAAGCGTCGCGAACATCAGGCAAACTGTTTCGATCAGCGCCGTCGCCCGTTTTCCGATGTCTGCGGCAGCGTTAGTAACGGAGCGATGGAGACTCCTAGGCACGCGAGAGAGGAGTATATAGTCACCCTCGACGCTGCGCATCTTCTAATAACCAGATCTGCAGCGCATTTCCCATCTTCTACTACCTTTCTACTACCATCGATATCTTCTACAGCATCCTTCTTAATATTCACTAATACTCTTAATTGTCATCCTGACATTTCGACTTAATCCAAATCATCTCAGCCTAATCCAAATCATCATGCTTTTCTCGAACATCGCAATTGCGGCTTTGGCCCAGAGCTTGACTGCCTCCGCTGCTACCATGATGGTCACGGTCGCTGCCAACAATAAGTTCCAGTTTACGCCTAACTCTATTGTTGCCCAACCCGGTGACATGGTCGCTTTCAACTTTGTCAGCCAGGTACGCAACTGCTTCCATCACTTCACCACTACTCCAACAGATACTAACTCTATCCTCACAGAACCACAGTGTCGCCTCCTCCGACGCAAACAGCCCCTGCCAGCCCCAGGCGAACGCCATCTTTTCCGACTTCCAGCCCATCCCCGGCAACCCTAACGGCTCCCCAGGTGCAGGTGGCGCTGGCGGCGCTGGTGGTGCTGGCAATGCCGCTGGAGCTGCCGCTGCCGCTAACGGTAACGGTAAAGGCAACGGCCGCAACCGCAACAACAACCGCCAAGCTGGAAACACACCCATGTTCATGGTCCCCGTCGTCGACAACCAGCCCATGTACATCTACTGCTCGCAAGCCCAACATTGCCAACAGGGCATGGTCATGGTCATCAACCCGCCCAACGCTCAGGCCGTAACTCAGTACCAGAACCTCGCTGCTCAAGCAAACAACAACGTTTCTCCACAGGGTGGCATCAGCGGTGGACAGGTCGTCAACAACCTCGCTGGAACTACACCCAAGAGCGTCCTCGGTGGTACGGCTGGTGATGCGGCAACGGCAGCGAAGGCGGCTACAAACGGCAATGGCAAGGGCAAGGGTGGCGGTGCTGGTGCTGGTGGTCTTGCTGGATTCCTTGCGGGCCTTGGTAAGAACAACGTCGTCGTTGAGACCAGCTCCAAGAAACTCTTCGGCTTCCCCGGTGCTGGTGCTCTTGGTGGTGCTGGCGCTCTCGGTGGTGGTGGTGCGGCCGCGGCCCTCGCTGGAGGTGCTGGTGCTGGAGGTGCTGGCGCAGCCGCAGGTGGCGGCGGTGCTGGTGCCATTGCTAAGAGCGGTCTCAAGGGTTTCCTTAACGGACTTGCTCAGGGCGCCAACTAAGCATGCGCATAAATAGAATAGATATATTTGGTTGAGTAGGAGGTCGTGGGTATGGGGTTGGAGCTGTATGGTATAAGCACGACGATATCGATGGTAGTAAAAGAATGCTGGTCATTGAAATGTAAATAGTAGTAATATATACATATACCTTATGAAATTTATTGGAGTAGTTTCTATGCATCTCCATGAGCGCGTCGTGGGAAGTTGGGTTGGTAGCAGTGACGTCACACTCTTTTTCTCAACTAGCTATTGTTCAGCGACGCTCCTTCACCCACAAAGCACACAGCAGACGGAGTATGAGATACACATTTATAGCTTACCCGAAGCGTTTGGAAATCTACTACCTGATCGATACCGCCATACGTCGTCACTAACAGGACGCATGTCATCACTACCCAGGGCGCGCAGCAAAGTGAGAGTAAGTACACACTGCATCCAGAACAATAGCATGAAGCCGAAATATTCGCCGTTTCTTTGTCCAGCACAGCTTCACTTGCTATGTTCCTCGCGACGGTACAATGGTAAGCCACAACAATGGTAAGCAGGTAGACAGCTGGCAGCTCACTGTCCATGCGTCCACATATACCTTGATATCTACTTCTTCCAACCTCCTGACACGACTCCTACTCCTCTCACATTTTGCTTCCCGATTCCACATTGCAACAGAATCGACGTTCTACATACAAGCATCTCCTTCAAGCACTACCAACCACAACATCGACACCAAAGTCCACAACCCACACCCATCAAACACAACGACACGATGCTGGAAACCATCTCACAGCTGCTGCTGGCTCAGCTCACTATCTTCTACCTCTCCACCAAGACCATCATTCCCAGTTTCGACTTCCCAATTCTCAACATCTGCGTACTCGTCAACGACATCACACGGCCCCCATCTACGCTTCCATGCACCCAGGCCCGTTCTCAGCACAAGCCACACGGCGGCAGCAGCAGCAAGCAACGGACGCCAAAGACGAAGAAGTCAAGGTGCAACATTACGCCCACGATCAACGAGATGTCGTCTCCTGGTCTTCAGTGTGCGACTATGTAATCGGCCATGGGGAGAGAGGGGCTGGAGAGTGTTGAGCGCTGGTTCGCTGATATCTTGTCGCACATGGTAAGTTGAGTGCAAGCCTACTTATGTGTACCTTTTACTGATCTTGATGGCAGATTTGCAGCATTGAGCATCAATCAGCTTTTGATATCTGGAATACGTCAGCGGGGTGGCAATATGCGGGTTGTCACGTTTACATTATACGGAGGGTTGATAGAGTTCTTTGCGATTCTTCCATTCTTCTTTTCGACAGCACCGATGGTTTATGTCGAGTGTACATCACCATCGTACCAGACGGAGCAAACTTGTAATACTTTTTGTATAATTTTGATAGTGTCCTAGAACTCGAAATCTACTATTGGTGTCTATATGCAAGCAGTGTACTAAATCTATGTACTGGAACACGTCTCCCCCATCATGTACCCATGTGACTTCATCGCACTCAACGACGCTTGCCCAGCATCTCGACACCCAAGCCATCCTTGCCTTCCTCACGTGTAATCTGCTCGGCAGCCTTGACGAGATCGTATGTAATGTCGTCTCCAACAACGCTATCCTTCTTGTAGTTTGGATGCGTTTGGACAAAATGCCTGATCCACTTAGCCGCAGTCCAGTATGTTCCATTGGCGCGTTTGCGGATCAAGTCCAGGTAGGTGGCGAGATCGCAACGTGTTTCAACATCGACGTTCATGCTGTTGAGGTAGGATTCCACAAGCGGGATGAGACCCGGGAAGCCATTGCCATCACCAGTAGTCTTGCCGTTGATGACTTCATTGATAGTCATCTGCTCGTACTCGTCTTCCACTCGGCCGGTGGGCGTCGCTGGGCGACTGGCATTTCCAGCTGGTGTAGATGCACCCGTTCCGCCCGACTTATGTGCCGAGAAAGGGTCCTTTCGGAACCAGAACTTTTGCGTTGATACAGCGTCGCGGATGTGCGCTGTTTCCATGTTCTCACTCACTAGCGTGATGGGAATGTAGAAGTTGAGGTTGAATGAGAGGATAGCACGGGTCAGTAGCACAATGAAGATCGAAAATGCAGCATTTTCGAAATCCGTGATTTGGATCTCCATGGGCCGGAACTCGACGCGCCAGCCCATGTCGGAACCAGCTGGCGGTGGCTTGAAGCGCATGTGCTGCCAATTGGTCGACTGCAGGTTTTCAAAGTGGTCAGCCTTGGTAAGGTCCAACTCTTGAAGATCTTCGGCGAAAACGACAATGGGATCGCGGATGAACAGGTGAGCAAAGTGTGTCGCTAGGAGATCGTCCATGCCACCCTCGACGAGCCGTTGCTTGATGTCGCTGTCAATGATGAGATCCGGGTCAAGATACTCAGGGCGTAGGCGAGGATCTTGGGAGATGTAGGTTGAGTTTGATGCGTAGCGAGATTTGGGTAGTCGCCATCGGTCGTTCTTGAGCGGCTATGACGTGTCAGCGGATTCTTGACCCCCCACAAGCACATGACTTACCTTCTCCCCAAGTTCTTCAGGCGTACGATCATCGACCGCCCTGCTAATCTGGTTCCACCGCACATCGGTGTCGGCCAGGAAGCCCTTGTAGATGGGGGTCGCCGCCGTCAATGCTAGCAGGATAGGTGCTATCGGACTGAGCTGGTCGTACATCTTCCTTCCCTCTTCAATGTTTTTTGCTTGGAAAGTGATCTGCAGACAGCAGCTTCCCATGCCAAAAGCCATGGCATCCATGTGGATGTAGTTGTCCTTGGCAGCGCCATTGCGCACGTCATCATCTTCAGGCCAGTTATGCATGTCATAGTTGACTGTAGGATCCTTCCACGGCCATGGCGTGTTCTCGTCCTTGAAGACAGGGACGTTTACTTCGACCTTCCGGCCCCTCCGCCAACGAATGTTTGCTGCCAGCGTGGGAAACCGAATGTGTGGATTGGCAATTTCGTCCGGAACAAACTGGGAGCGCAGCTTGGGTCCTGAAACAGGATATGATGGTACGATACAATCGGTCGATCCAAGACGAGGGAACGTCGTTAATGTGATTGGAAACTCGGTCTGTGCCATGTGATCCTTCGCTATGGTTCGTCTGCAGGAAAGGTGAGCAATCACTTCATCGACGATGAGGTGGTCTGATCTACCTCCATTTCATGTTTGGTTCAACGTCAAGCAGGTCCTTGAAGCCAATGCCCCAGGGCTTCCCAGGAGTTGCTTCGAGCATGAATCTGCCGAACTCAGGATGGAACACCGGCGCCGGGTTTTCCTTCGCGCTGCCATAGTCAGTACAAGACGTCCATATCTGGACAGTCAGGCTCACTCGGCGTCTCCGGTTTGCAAGTCAGGTACCCCGCCGCCCTGCTGCAGAAGCTTTTCATCGTTGGCCAGCGCAGCTAGGATATCAGCCTGACGGAGCGATAGTCGGACCTTGCGGTTGTCCTGGTCATAGCAAACAACCAAGTACTCGATCTGGACGGCAGTCAGTCGCCGACGCTGCAACGGACGAGCGGATGGTGATCCTTCACCTCATCTCCCCAAAGAAGGGCATCCCTCTCCTTGCCTTTAGCATTGCGCCAGATAGCGAGTAATTGCTGTCAATCACATCAGTACGTAGTCCTCCGGGGTCTTGTCACCGAGCGTACTTCAATTCCCCATGACCTGACCTGGCCAGCGACTTTCTTGGCCTCTGGCCAGTCAAGAGGCGTTCCAAGGGCACTTGATATGGCATTAGCGAGGGCGGCGCGCAAAGTAGCACGGATCTCACAGCAGACCCATCCCCAAGTTCTGTAAGGCGTTGCGGTAGGCAGTCCAATGCGGGTTGGTGCACGGGCGGGCCGAGCAGACGTGTGAATGGGTGGCTTCTCGTCTTGAACGGCGATTGCGGGGAGGTGTTCGGGGAGCACTGCAGATTATAGGACGTTTAGCGGGGTTTGATGCAACGCAGGGCTTTTGCAGTTTTGGACGCGCTGCAGACGCCTCGGTTTCCTGCGTTATCAAGGGATCGTCGAATGGCGGGCGATTGAAGGAATGGCAATTTCTACGCGCTCCGCTGGCATCGACGGGCAATTTGCAGAGCTAGAGTCGGGTGTATGGATTATTAATGCGCGATGCAGTAAGCAATTCCTGTGGCCCCTTCCGAGGAGGAAAGCCCCGCCGATGACGCTTGCCTCTTTGGTAAGCTGGTCACGACATCAACTCACTGTGACACTTCTGCTGTGCGCGCATTCCATCTTTCTTTGCGCAACATGGTTGGGCATCCTGACAGCGAGCCCGCATGTACAAATGCGCACGGCGTAGTCTCCTGCTGTCCATAATGCGCCTCGCCTACCGCTGTCTTCAACCACGTGCACGCATGTCGCTACGCCGCGCGAAGCCCTCCTACTGGCGCAAGACCACGCCGCGTACCTAGGTTGAGAATCCCGATAATGTACGTTGCGAAAGGGTCCCCTTGGATACCATTGTCGCGGGCCGCGGGCTCCGGTGGCATGATACCGACCGCGCCGCAAGTATTGGCACCAAAAGCGTCGACGACATGTCTCTTCTTTGCTCTACCAAGCCGGCTCATTTCTTGGGCGGTGGTGTTGTCTGAGCTAAGCAACCGCCACTGCGGTACTGCACGACCAGGATCGGCTGCTGCTAGGCGTGCCGCACACTTTGCATCGTCGAGGTGCACATCGCCTTGCATATTGGGGGCACCAGAACGCAAGGTTATCGTGTCCTCGCTACTCTGGGCCTTCTGCAGCTACTTGGGTTGCAAGGTGCGACTCCGATGAGTTGTTATTTGACAGATGATACAATATGCGGGCAGCCTGTTTATATTGGGACGAGCCTGCGTCAGTCGTGGGCTGTGGTGCGAGCACTGCGGCACCCTTCTTCACACACTCGAGGAGCAGCGGCTATCATACGACTGTGATGCGCAAAGTGAAACAGGATTTAAGGTATTAACTTCTAGATTCAATAACTTCTACGTCGCTGGGCCTGAAAGCCGGTGGTATCTCTTTGTAAACGCCTGTCAAAATCCCCAAAGACTCGCACACTTCTAGTAAAGTGTGTCGCGCAAGAATGCCTAGAAGAACAGTAATCGTGAGATGGTAAGCGCTTGTTTCGGCGCACCGAAACGCCCAACCTATGATCGAGCCATCCTAGCAGATGGTGATATACAGAGAACGCCTTCAGCCAGTCTGCGGGCCTGGAAACCCTTGTGTATGTGCCAAAATGCAACTACCACTACTAAAAGACAAGCAAGAAATAGACCGTAGTATACGTGAAGCCCTAGTGCCGAGCGTGGCATGATGTTCTGGATCCGTTGTGGGCAACATCGGTGTGTTGACACGGAGGCACCGGTTCTCCCGGTTCGCCGTCTCCTCCAGAGTCGACCAAGCCGTCTGCAAATGACGTCCCTAAAAATGGTATATGGGACCGCCGAAAATGTGAATGATACAGGGTCATGGTCTCTAGTAAGACCCGCCAGTAGGCATGGGCCCTCTTTGTAAATGCAAACAGTATCTGCGCCAACACTCCTATGTAGTGAAGATGATGGAGACGTGTGATGGTGGTAACAAGCCCCAGAAAGATGTCGAAGCAAATATGTACGGCTCCAGGGTGATATGTCGGGTTAGAAAATTACTGTGGTCGATGATCACATCGTGGGTGAACCGTGGTCAATGGATTTGGGTCGTAAGTTTGAGCTGGTCATGGCTTGCTTGCCACCCATTTTGCGGGTGAGCTTTGCATAGTCTGAAGGCAACGTTAGTCTGGGAACACATATACTATTGTGGATTGACAACTTACGTAGACCGCAAGCATTGCACAAAGTCCTGGCGCCATCTGGCCCTCTTCGCCACTCAGGGGTCTCGGCTCTATTGCAGCTATGGCATCGACCTGGCGGCGCAGCTCGCTGTCAGGTGTGTCAGTAAGAGTAATCAGTTGGTGGGGTGTGGATCACTTACGCCTCGTTTCCGAGTCTTGTTATCGCCACCAGCAAAGCCGCCCATGCCTTTGTTGTCGTCACCGTAGTTGCTTGCATTGTCATCGTAGCCATTCATCGGTCTGTACCGTGGATCCTGAGGAGGCTCCACGATGCTCGCCTGTTGATGATTGAAAACGACGTCTCGCATTCGCTGTAGGGACATCTGAATCCTTTCGCTTTGCTTAAGCATATCGTCGACCTCTTCTAACCGGGGCATTGACTGTGGTGTCATGCCAATGCGTTGGTTCTCATGCGCGCGCTGTCTGTAGATCTTCGAAAACTCTGCAATGCGTCCGGACCCGTCGGCCATCTCGTTAAGGGAAGCCTCAAGATCGAAACTCTCCAGATGGCGCTTGACTGACTCGCCGTATGGGGCTAGACTTGATCGACCGATCTTCTTCTCTTCCAAGCGAGCCATTTCGGAGTTGTCCTGCCACGATTGTGGGGGATAACGGGGTGGGGCAGAGTAGGTCGAGCTTGCCGGTGGGTAGGCAGAGTTAGGAGCACTTGCTGAGGGGGCCGATGAAGGATAGCCAGGGGGATATTGCGTGTACGGGTAATGATGGTTCATGGGTCCCGTTGATGGAGGAGCAGGGCTCTCGTAGGTGGCTGGCGGTGGCGGATATGACGAATATGAGACGCTGGGGCGAGTTGCGCTCGGTGGCGGGGATTGTGCAGTCTTCAGTGGGTGAAGGGCAGGTAGTTTTGAGTTGTGTTGAGGGGTAGAATACGGCGGCCGTGGATCTGAGAAGGGCGGACGAGGCAGGGCTTCCGACTGAACCTGAGGCGGTTGTCGGGAGACTGTGGGTGATGCCGGGGCCCCGACAAATGGACTTCTTGGGTATGTGAATGGGTTGGAGGGTCCTTGGCTGGCGTGCTGGAGGTCAGATGGAAAGTGTCGTGGCCGTGGCTCGGCCGGAGAAGCAGCAGCAGACTGGGGATGATAATGTTGAGGAGCTGAAGTGATGGCTGAAGGTGGAGGCACTGTAGCTGGGAATGGCAGCGGCTGTTCCGAACCTAGGGCTTCATGTATTGATGGCAGGGATTGCCGGGCCGTGGGTCGTTGCGACTCTTTCTCGTCGCCAGAGGTCCTGCGTGAGTCGGGAGGAGACAGTAGGCCTCCAAGCGAGCCGGGTACTGCGCTGGCGACTGACGATTGGTGATTGCTGTGCAAATGCGGCGGCCCCGCGTAGGGGTGCAACGGGCTGGGCATGGTAGCAGCAGCGGCGGCAGAGTGTTTTCTCTGATACTCGACCTCTTCGCGCTTGACTCTATCGGCGTCCATGTGGTTGATTGACGGCAGACCAATGCTACGGCGGACAGTCAGCACCCGTACGGCGGGAAGGGAGCGGGGGGCCAAACAACATACCTTTGCCTGTTGCCGGCATCTATGGTTTCCATGGTGGGTCCTGTGTCGGACGGGTCGTGGTGGTGGGATGCGACAGCGAACTGCTGCGGCAACGCGATGGCGGGGAATCGTGGGTGCCGCGACGTTGATGTACCTTCCCGCACAACGTCGACCAGCACGGAGACCTGAGGTCGTCCCTTCCCGCACAACGTCAATCGCCACGAAGCGTCTCACTTTGCTCTTTCCTCCGCAAGCGTGGCCAAGCAATTCAGTCCGATTCTTCCAAGCCCCACAGTGATGTTGCAATTGCAGTCAAAAGCCGGATTTCAGCAGTGGCGACGTCCGGATCTCTTTTTCTTCAACGAATGGATCGGTAGGCAGGCAGAATACCGGGTGTTGTTGATGTTGTTGTCGCTGCCGCTCTTTCTCTTGTCGATGCTGTGGCTGACGTAGTGTCGCGGGCACGACGGCCGTGGAAGGATCGCTTGCGTCGATACACACTCAATACCGCACTATGTGTCCGTCTCTTGCTGTGCGTCGGTCTTGGTGCTCCGAGGCGGCGCTGGTGTGTTGGATGATGTGGAAAAGAGATGGGCAGGTGTGACATGGGCGGAGGAGCGGCGATCAGACAAAACCCGTGATCTCACAGCACACTACGCGGAATTCAGCGCCTCCTCTATGCCTGCAGGCATGGTGTGAGAGGAGACGAGGGCTAAGACAACCGCAGCGGGCTAAAGCAGATGCGATCGGAGATGAACCGCTCCGGCAGCAAGTAGTCGCTCAGTGTGACGAGGATGTGCAGCGCGCGGACTAGGATGCTCTGGATACGGCACGTCTGTTTGCCCCAGCAAGGATGTGGGTGGAGAGGGCGGTCGCTGGGTGTTCTTGATGCAACACTCGAGCGCTCCAGCGGGCTCCTAAAGCGTCCACCCAAAGGGCAAGGATATGCGACACGCCATGCCCGCCCTTGCAACGCTTGCCCGATCAGATCGCGCAGCCCCCTAAAAGCAGCAAGTCTGATTTTTCAAGGCGCCATGGCGATGCTGCATGACGGGCCCACGTCCGTTGGGCGGTGGCGGCTTGGGCGTGGGCTGGCTCGTCGCCATTTCTTCTGCTCGATCCGCAGCCGTTACGACCAGGGACATCAATCGCGACCGCCATCCGCGCGAATGGGCACCCCGCGCACACGAGGTGAGATGCGCCCATGCCCGAACAGGAACAGCCCGCCGCCATGGCACGAATTATCGTTGTGGCATGCAATCGAGATGCAACCGAGCTTCCATCATGCATCCACCCCGGCCTGCACCCACGCCCGTCCTGTCACTCCGTCCCTTGGCGCCCACAGCCAGCGAACTGTCACCCACCAGCGCCGACGCCTCGCACAGCACTTGGTCGGTACCGGAGCCCTCCACTGCTGTCACTTGCGGCCGCCGCGCGCCAGAAGTCATGTGTTGGGCACCAACCCTCCGCCGACGGTCTATCGCAACTTCCTGCCAGGCACTTAACCTGACACCACTTCGGGAATCTCCATCGCCCCAGGGGTGCCCGCGCATCTGAATCGGTGGCAGTGCGATTAGTGCAGCGGGGCTGCGGACGCCAGAAGCGCCCTCACAGAAAAAGGCACATGGTGCCGAAGAACCATCTCAGCTCGCCAGATCCCATCGGCCCGACAGGCTTCGATTCATGAACTTCCATCAGACGTCTGAGCCAGTCTTATCGCGTGCATTTGGCCAGTCTATCCATCAGCCCATTTCTTGCCATTGCTCTGACCCACTTCTGCTTCGGCAGCTTCGCAAGCAGGCTTCGCAGGCGTACCTCTCGGTTACGTCAGTAGTCACTAAACCCCCTCAACTATCTGCACTGGCTCCATCTTGCTCCGAACCATGCAACTCCAAGCGCTTGACCGTTGACGCCTACACGTGTTTAGTGTAACGCATGGAATCACCTTCTGCACGACGGCATCTTGGTGCGTTCGCGTCTGTTAAACGTCCGTGCTATGACCAATGCGCTCCGGCGCTGTCAAGTCAATATCATCAGACCGTAACCGACCCAAAGATCGCTGGCACGCTATTAACAAGTCTCCGTAGCGATCCAGCTGTACCAGTGGGACCGTCAGCCATCTACGCTCGTCATCTCTTACTACTCACGCCTCGTACCCTGCGAACCTTGATGCAACCTTAAGGGCCTCTCGGAATTTTCCTCACGCCGGCTGACGACGGTCTGAGTATATGCGCAAGCCGAGTGAAGTGACTGTCGGCGTCATCTTTCCGGTCCGGTCACCGTTCAACACCGCTCTGGATATTGGGTGCAACGTGATTGTTGGGCGCCGCAGCATGCATCAAACCACATATTCCATGTCCCACAGCCTTTGAGTGCCTCTGTCCATCTTCACTATTCTCATGGCCGCCGCTCGTCCTATGCTGTAGTGGCTGCGATATGGATAAGGCGCAAGCATGAACATGGTATCGGTGGCTTGTAACGTTGAACCGGCGCAGACGCTCGGTTGCGCCATCGTTGAATCTCGCTAAAACATCCTTCTATGTACGGTACGCCTTAACACAACACAACGGCTAATTTTGGCTGACTTCTCGACACCACCTTGCAGCACACGTCCGATTGACGAGTGTCCGATCCGGAGTCATGTCTGGATTTCCAAGCAGCCGGCATCTGACATGCGCCGGTTTGCGCAGTGTTACATGGTGCGGAATCCAATCATGCGCTGATGACTGACCCATGTACTAATGGGCAGGGTCGAAAGCTCTGTTTCGTTTCAAAACGCACATTGTGAGGGATGAATCAAGTTCAAGAATTACCTCTCATGTGACTGCTCGTTGAGAGTAACTTTTGCTTGAGAACTTGAAGGAATTCGAGATAGCTGGTCCTCATTCATCCACCGGACCTATCCATGGATCCCAAGCTCAATGTGTCGGCGTGAGCCACATGTACCTAGTATTGCTGACCCAGCAATCTAGGTTCCAGTTGTGTCTTTCCTGTTGGAAGAAGACACCCTACCCTTGCATGTCCGGCACTTGGTTCAGCATCTGAATTCGACCATGCAAAATGTATCGGTATATCGACTTCATTGGTCTCTTATCCTAGCTTTGTGGCAGTGTGTGCCCCGCAGTGTCATATCTGACAGGCGATGCCCCACATCTCCTCCGTTCGCGACAACGCTGAGAAGTCACTGGTTTCACAATCTGAAAAGCAATCACGGCAGACATGCTGTATGGTACTTCTTCGGATTCTGTAAAGAGAGTATCCCACTCTTGATTGCGGTCAAGCCGAAAACGTGACGAGCAAGTCATGTGGCCGATGTGGCCGTTTGTTATCCGCGGCAAAAGTTGACTCAAAACTGGTCCGCATGTAAATATCGGTAAGCGACGAGATGGTCCATGCGTGATTCACATGCTACTCTCTCGGTCAGTCACCACTAGTGAGGCGAATCCTTACCAGAAGCACATGCTGCATGTCCCAGAAAAAACGCATTGGTGCTTCTCGAAGTCTGACGCTGGACAGCGAATGGCGCCGGCAGAACATGCGACACATATTAACCATATCCTTGCAATAGCATTTCTGTGCTGACTCGAGATCTCAATCATCTACCCTGGCTCGGCGGGATCGTGATCTTGTTTCGGGCACACCCTTTTCGTCTGCTGCACCTGCAGCTGCATGTATCCGATTCTGTTATCCAGGCTTAGCGGACGTCGGCCCAAATCGGTCTAATGTGCGCTGGCCGATTCGGTTTCATGCTTAAGCGACATGGTACATCACCCAGCACGCCGGTTCAGATGCATCAAGAGTATCGCATCGTACGACACCTGACGCAAGCTGCCAATTGTGTTCTGAAATCGTCTCTTCTTCAAGCTCGAGCCTTGTCCGTCATCGGGCTTTTACTCCAACCAGGATATGATCACCACGCCCATGATTCTGGTTTAGGAGCCCGCGAGGCGTAGCGATTTTCGCTCGGCTCGTCGCGGAAAAAAGTAAACGTTTCTTGTCCCGCTCTCTCAGGGTCCGCATGGCACATTCAACCTCTTTTTGGCGACCTGCGTCAAGCAATGGTCGATCGAAATATAGAGCCGGCCATCTCTCGTATTGATTGGAGATCTTATGGAGAAGTGGGCCTATAGGCGCGTAAGATCATTTCGCATAGCCACTTTAGGGAAGACATTGCCGAAGGGATGTCGATTTACGGAAGACCCTATTTTGTTGACGGTTGTCGACGATGCGTTGCGATCCTGCAGTCGGACGGCAGGAGATTTGTAGGCCGCGGACCTTCAGGCTGAGCACGTTCGTAGCGATGCTCTGAGACTCCGCTGTCACGCACGAGCTTTTCACGTGCGTCGCTCGTCGCTTTCGGTCTCGAGGAGCAGGAGCGCGGCTGCTTATGCATGCCAAACAGGAAAGCAACATATCTTGTGGTAAGCCTGACACCACCAGGCTGCATTCTTACCAGGATCTCGCTAAGTTGTTTTTTTCGCAGCCGCCCGCAGTCTTCACAAAGGACATAGCAGGCGCCAATGGAATGCGACAAGAGTCGGCTCGGGACTTTTCACGATATCTTGCTGGCCAACTGCCGCCGCACTCAGATGCACTCTACAACGCGACTAGTTTACTAGGTGCGCATCGTGAAGAAAATCCTCGTGTGGAGTAACTGGATCTGCGAAGAGAAGGACCGATTCAGGTAATCATTCTGCGGAGTTCGACTAATCGGAACAGGTGGACATTGTATGTACAGCAAAGTAGCACACCTCTACTGCAGCTGCTAGCAGTCCAACGGTGTGGCTCTGGTGTACCGGCTATCATGAGAATCGCGGCTTGGCTCTAGATCTCTAAATGGCAACAGGGTCTAGCATGCGAAACGCAGACATGGAAGCCATGGTTGCGCATTTCAGATGATCTTGCGTTCGCATGCGAGCAGCTCGTTCTGCCAGATCTATGACGACATCGATCTGCACCTCCGGCAGTCAGAGATCGGGCTGGACTGTAAGATCAAACCCACGCACGCCCTTGCCCACCAAACACAGTTTGACTGTCATTGGTGAACTGCCACTTCAAGGGCGAGCTTTCCACGGTAAGGTCCCGACGCCTCACTTCATGCGAGATTACCCTGTCGCTTCACCTGGTGAATTCCCGGATACTGGAATGCGAATGCGAGACGTAGATCTCTGGATCCTCCCGCGTCGGCACGCGGCGGCAGCTCCACCACAGATCATTCGCCGCTTTCGACAATGTTAGCTGCCACTATTCCGTGGGAAAGACGGCACAGGAGCAAATCAGCATAAACCGACAGCTCACCTCGTGCAGAGCCGCCTCTGCCCCAAGTTGGCATTTAACGTTTAGAAGGCAGCGCTACGCTTGTCACGAAACGCTCTTTTCGGCACGTTACGCTACGAGAGGCAATAGCCAATTTACGCGCAGTCAGATAAGCGCTCGTTAAAGCGGCACAAGATCACTAAGTTGGATAGAGTTTCTGACTACATATGCCAAGCTCAGACGAGTTCGCGCCATGAGGGCGCCTCGGCAAACAACGGGATCATGTCGACGCCATCGCCATCAGATGCGATAGGTATGACATCGCATGTGTGGAGGGCTAGTGTCTCGAGTTGGCTGCCCTTCTCTTCACCGGTGTAGGAACACCTGAGCTTCGAGTATACTAACGACATAGTCACGGTGGAAGCCACGTCGCCAGCGCATTGAAGAATATTCCTTTCGGGTTCGAGGCGCTTGCGGCCATACTCCATTGACCTTCGCGCCGGCTTTGCTTTTTACGAAAATCGCCTACTGAGTGGACTCTCGTACGACGTGGCGCTGCAAACCTCCAGACGCTATTAGGGCGTTTCGGGTTGCCCTGCATTAGAAGGCTGGCTAGCCTCTGCCACTTACACGTGATGAACACGGTGGACTGTGAGGTTGTCTAATGGCTAGCGAAAACGCGTCGATCTCACACTACACCCGCTATAGCCGGGTAGGTAAGCCTCCGCGATACGCTAGGTCGAGGCTACATACCTAGACAAACCCGCTCGTCTCCTTGATGTTGTGGATATGCGGTCACCGACGCATCAGGCCGAAGATGGACGGCCAAATGCGGCCCCATTAGTCCCTGTTGCAACACTCAAAGTGGATTTCTGCCCAAAGAGAAATGGCGGAGATACTGATCAGCAGCCTGGATGTATACCGGAATACTGGATGGGCCGTCGCTACTAATGAGAAGTGGCAGACCATCACGAGGGGAAAGATGCCTATCCTCTGGGTATCAATTCAACAAGCTATCAGGCCGAGGTCCAACACTCGATAGTTCAGCATGAGATGAAAAAAACAGGTACGCCAGGTGTCCTGACGTCTATCTCCGTCACTAAAACGTACCGTGGGCGCCTGCGAACTCCGCTCCGACCTTCAAACTTTCCGTGTGTCTGGGGCCGCTACTACATACCGGATTAACATCCGACAAAACCTGCCGCTCACGTTGCTTTTCGTCGCATGCACATACGTTGTGCTGTGGCTGTGGGTTCTAGAATCGTCAAAGTGACAGGGTCGCATTCTAGGGTATCAATTGTCGTGTTTCCCCACCCGTGATTGATCGACACTCAGGTACGGCGGTGAGTTTACGACAGTGCTTTTTGTGAGGACGTGGCATATCGATATTGCGACGGTGGATAATTTGCTTCACTCTGGCATGCTGTTACTGCTAATGGCAGATTATCTCTTGCGTATTCGGCACACGACCCATCCGGAGCTTCAGATGTTTTACCATCAGCGTAGTACCGCCTCCCAGCTCTGAAGCTAGGCAATATTGGCTGGATAATGGGACGTCCCGGTCGCTTCTCCTGAGATCTCCACGTGAGTAGTGCTCGATTGCGTTTGCGGCTGGGTGAATGAACAGGGTAGTGCAGATCGTGAGGTCTAAGCTGCTTCCCCACGTGAGCAAGTATTCTAGATGAGTCATCTAGGCTTGCTGGGGGATATGGTTGCTCTTGCAGCCTTGTTTCTGTCTGGGTGCATATCTTGGCAGATAAGACACCGTCGACTCGGTTGAGAAAACGAGGCGAGTCGATGTGAGTTTGGTGTAGCACGATACGCTACTCATCACTGACGCTGAACTGATGTAATTGTTGCCACAATGACTTTGATAGGGACACCAAATACTCTGTTACCATTTGGCGACGTGAAGGCTTCTCTGAAGCAGAACACATTATCCTCACCTACGCATTTGCCTATGAGGTAGAAGGACGACATGATAGGTATAAGTCACTAATGCAGCGCACAATATGCGGTGCATACGTCGAACGGCATCTGTCCCCAACCGAGCATATCAACACTGACAAGTACTTCAAGTATCACAGCTCATGTTCTTTGCTGTCTGCTTTGACTCTCACGACCCGGTCTCACAAGGCTTCCTTGATGCACTGTCTTTCCGCCGCGCCTTTTTTGAGATCTCACAGGAACTTCTCACTAACACAGTGCTGTTACGGTGAAGTGTTGACGCAGAGCAGGGCAGCAAAACGTCTAATACATGGGCTATCATGGCACTGATTCGAAAAATACGCGGGCATACTACTTGCATGTAAACGCCAGGATGCCATCACAGACAAAGATGTGATGTTGTAGGTGTTTACCTCTGTCGTCTCCGCGCTGTTGAGATGTCTTGATGGCAGTCTGCATCTCTCGTTTTTCGATAGGACTCTGACCGAAGATTCTTGGAACGCCAACATGTACAAGATTTCGTTTTTCAAACCTTGTATTGACAGCGCACACCGTTGATTGGCGTGGATATGGCTACTTGCCATAATCTACTCTCTGTACATACTGATCGCGAAATGGGAGCGAAGACCACATCCAAAATACCTCCCAACCAGATTTCTGTCGAAGTAGAAAAAGCATGGCATACACCCTCGGATACCGAGGTCAGTTCTGGATGGAGATAGACGCACACCCATTATGATCTTGATCATCTTAATACTGCCGTGTTGATGGATTGTCTTATTTTGATCTCAACAAAATCCCGTTTGGAGTATGTCAGGAGACCAAAAGTGTAATATCTCAGTAATCAGAAATAGACGCAGAGGTAGTAATGCTAATTGTGAACAGGAAGCGAGCGCATGCATCGAGCTCGACTAAAAAAGAACCTCTTGCATATGCGGCCAGATCTGATGGGGGAGATGAGGTGACTCTTCACAGTGTACCTCTTCGAGATATATGGAGGTAATACCAGGACAGCTCACTGTTTCGCCACTTGGGTACGCTGAGAAAGATACCAATACGACTACAACTTGGGAATGAGGGCATGTGTGGGTTATGGCTTTGGCTCTCAGGGAGAATCGTTCCAGAATCACAGTCGAATGTGTGCGCTCATGAAGTTCGGCAGCGGTAGCGAGGGTTGACGATCTAGATACTGCAGCTGTCCGTTGGCGCTACTACCACGGTACGGTAGTGCATGGCGGAGACATGGACGCGCCACAGAAGCGGGAGATCGTCCAGGGCCCAACTGTCATCTCAGATCTGCCACATGTCACAACAAACCGATGGAACCAAATCTTTGACGGCACCAGATTCTTCCGACGACAGCTGAGATGCAAGAGGCAATTAGCGAGGGCGGAAACTTTGATGAGGTGCAGCAGGAGTCATGCGGCTGGGACAGGGGTTCGTGGTTGCGCAACCCAACCCGCCTCACGACGGTCCACGATGGAGATTGAGCTGCAAACCTCACTCACACAAAAGTACTTTTCGCGACCATTCCGAGTCCCCTTCTGGCGCACACGATAATCGGCGAGCGACGCGACACGACCCAAGCAGCGCGTGGTTGCACGGAAGACAGTACCGCGATCTCCAGACCTTGCCTGTTCGGTGAGGCTTGCGGCTAGCCCCCGTCGACTCGAGCAAGATCATACGACTTGTCGAACCACCCCAACACCCATCGACACGCGCAAACAATCACAGCCCCGGCCCCGTCGCACGCTTCCTGCAGGCCATTCGCTTTTACGGTAGTGCAGCAAATCCCGGCGCACGCTGAGGCAGAGGCAGCCCGTCCGATCTGCCGCCCGCAGTCGCGTCGTGAGCCTGCGAAGGAGTGGCATGATTTCCATGTGCATGTAGTAGCTGGTAAGCCTAAGGCGGAGCCCTCTCTTTCTCTACCAGACCCGTACTCTGTATACACTGTCCCTCTTGTTCGCCGTCTGTCGCCGTTCTTGCTGTCGTCGCCGTCGCTCCTGTCGCAGCTAGCAGCCCGACGCCGTCCTAATGGCTTCTGACCCGTACGGCAGCCCCGACGATGGGCTGGAGCTGGAGCGAATCGCCGTGCGTGACGCAATGCTTTTGCACTTTTGCATGTCTCGAGTCTCTGCTAACATGGCCTTGCACCATCCAGGTCGGCCCCTACTGTGTGTTTGACGACTTCCGCCTGCCTCCAAGTCCCCCGCCCATCCACCCGTCGGCTCCCGAGGCCAAGCGACCCACGCCCCAGATGGAGGATCCCATGCTGTCCAGCGACTTCCCCTTCGCCAACATGCGCGGACCGTGGCTCACCACCGCCGGCGACGACATGCCCCTCACCGCGCCCGCTGACGACATGACCAACTGGAACGAGTGGATGCAGTACGATCCCGCGCACGCGTCTCAGAACTCCCAGAACGTCGACCCCAAGCCCGCGAATCCGCAGGGGCCTGCCGCATATCTCAGCCCGGATCAGCAAACTTCTCCGCCCCATCTCCTTCCTCACCAACAGTCCCAATCGCTGCAATCCAACACCGTGCCGACTACCGCCCCCATGTTCGCGCAATCGCATGGCGTGCCCTTCACCTTTGGCCAGGGCGCTGACATGCCGCCGGCCTTTGACTTCAACAGCGCCGACCTCAGCTCTCCACTGACGGCGGAGATGCAGCAGCAGCACGCCTACTACACCTCCCAGCAATGGCAGCAGCAACAACAGCAGCTGGCTGAAAACACCCTCTTCTCCCCCACGCAGTTCGACCAAACTGGCTTTGTCGCACCGCCCGCCTCCACGCCCAGCCTCCACCACAGTCCCACCTCGCTGACCAACGGACGCGCCAGCTCGACCTCGTCGCATTCATCACCAGAGCCTGCGACGAACAATGCACGCAAGAGAAAGTCATTGGCCGACTCGGAGGAGCTCGACGACGATGCCCCATCAAGTAAGAAGGGAGGCCCGCCCAAGAAGACCGCCCACAACATGATTGAGAAGCGCTATCGGACGAACCTCAACGACAAAATTGCTGCTCTTCGCGATAGTAAGTTATTTCTCCATGCGCAATTGACACTCGCTGACTGATATTGAAGGCGTCCCAAGTCTTCGCGTCATGTCGCGACCGAACGGTACAGAAGAAGACGACGACCCTGAGGACCTTGAAGGTCTCACGCCCGCACACAAGCTCAACAAAGCGACCGTCCTTTCCAAAGCTACCGAGTACATCCGACATCTTGAGAAGCGCAACAAACGCCTACAAGATGAGCTCAACACTATGAAAGGCAGGGTCGAGAGCTACGAAAAGATGGCCATTTCGGGCCCCATAACACTGCACGGCACTGTCAGCACACCAGATGGTTCAAGATTCCACAAGGATCCCTTCACGCCGACACACAGTATGCCCATGTCAGGACCACCACAAGGAATGATACCCGTCCCAGAGAACATCAGCGCCCTCCAGCGCGGCATCCCGCCGCAACAGCACTATGCACATGCATACCCTCCAGGCTATGGCGGTCGCCCAGCAGTGGGCGCGCCTATGGTGAATGGACGACGCAACGGTGCTATGATGGGCAAGCTCATGGTCGGATCTCTTGCTGGTCTCATGATACTGGAAGGACTTGCAGAGCGCGAGCAGTCACAAGAAGAGCCAGCTGGACGCGGTCTATTCGCCCTGCCCGTCAATCTGGTCGGCATCCTTGCTCCTCGCGTCTCCCTAGGTGTCTCCACAGCTCAGATCCCTCTAGCCAAGCTGCTGTTGGTATTTGCCGCCTTCTTCTACCTCGTTGCGCCGCTGCTCGACTTCAAATCGAAACCAAAGAGGAAATCACCTCCCGCCGTATTGTTGACACCCGCGCCGTCACTGGCTTCTCCAGTCGAAGTACGTCGAAAGGCATGGCTCACTGCAATCCAAACCGTATGGGTCCCTCAACACAACTTCATCCTCGAGCTCGCTGCTCTGGGCTTGAAGACCCTCAAGCTCAGCATGCGAAGGCTCATTGGATGGGAAGGATACGCCTATCTAACCGGTATTACCAAGGAACAAGAAGCCGCTCGTGTCAAAGCTTGGGAGATCGCACTGGATGCCCAGCTCACGGGCGGTGACGCTGAGATCAGCACGAGCCGTCTGGTGCTTACTCTGATCGCTTCCGGTACCTTGCCCGATACGCCTGCGAGACTCATGCTCAAGGCCCTGCATATCCGGATTGTGCTTTGGGAGCTTGGGAACGCAGGTCATGGCTCGTGGTGGATGCTCAACGAGCTGAGTGCGAAATTGGCCCGAAGCTACTGGAACACGGCACGTAGCGAGCACCGCATCGCCATCAACACGTCGAAGCAGAACCATGGAGCTGTGCCGTTGCCAGAGCATCTGGCAGCACTTATCGAGAGGGAATGCGATGAGGTGCTTGTTCCTGCAGTTGTGCAGCGCGCATACAACCTGGCTTGGAACAGGCCAAGCGCAGAACAGACAACTGTAGACACCTCCATGGACGCTGTTGTCGAGGACTTTGCCATCTGCTCTCCATTGGATGCGCTTGCGGCCTGGTACTCTAGCCTTGTTCTGAACAAGGGACTCGCAGCCACACTTGGTGCAAAGAACAGCTCAACCAAGGACAGTATCGTCTCTGATCTAGCACTCGCTCTCCGCGCAGCCCCACCGAACTCCCAGGCTCAGCTACGTGCGCTAGTTGCTCAAGCTGTAGTACTCGACGATGACCGAAACACTCGCATCGCAGCAGCACTCGAAGCCCTTCCATCGTCACCCAAGCCTGCCGATGCCGGCTTCATCAATGTCGTCGGTAACGGCTTCGTTGCAGTCGATGTGCGGAAGGGCCTCACCTTGGCCAAATGCCTATCGCTGGCCGCTTCCTCGAATCCCGAAGCCCGCCGCCGCGCCATCTTCGTTATCAACAACACCTACCTCCCCGAATGCACGACCACACTCCTCAGCTTCGTTGCCGCTCACAAAGTCCTCACGCAGTTCATGGCAGACGATACGCTGAAGAAGGAAACTAGCTGTGGTCTAGAGAGGACTGCAAGTTCCCTTCGCATGTGGATCGGTCGCGAAACAGGCAGGAGAAGTGGGCTGACCAACAAGGTTCGGAGCAGGATCATAAGCAATTGTCTCGACGCGAGCAAAATGCTAGTTGGTCTGGCCGAGAGCAAGAAGAAGGATGACGCCGACGTGGATGATGGGTATGCCAGTGCGAGTGTCAAGGATGACTGAGGGTCTGTATCTATGACTTCCCATGCGATGGGATTGGCGTTTGGGATTGAACGAGGTTGCAATATTCACATCTCACTGGCGTTTTATACGGATATTTACACGGCATGGATATGCTTGATGTATGGTTTTATCTGGCTTACGAGCCTTTCCTTTCTTTGTAGCATTTGTCTTTTTTGTTAGGCTCGCATGGTGTGTATAACCCATACATTTGATAGTACTGTGCAATCGACTTTGTTCGGCGTTTCAGACGTTGATCTTCTAACTGCGAAATATGCATATTGTGTCTAGGTCTTGATTGCTTTTTCTGTGTTCGGTCTTGGTATAATCTATTTGGTGCCGACGATGTACGGTTTTAAAATTGTGCCACGCGTCGATGCTGCCATGGCCGAAAGTACACTTTCGCGTGGCTCATATAGATACCTCTTGAAAGTTTGAATGATGTTCTCAAGAAGACTGCGCGCAATCATCTAGTTGCACGATAGGTCTGGAGCAGTTCGTGAGAAGATTAAGTGAAGTGTGCGAAATATCGGAACTACTTGGGGACCATTAGGTATCTCGAATGAAGCCATGACACCGGGTCATGATCCCCCTTCTCGTCCTCTTGTAGCAAGACAGAAGCCCTCGAGTGAACTTCGGCAATTTAATTTAATGACTGGCTGTCAATACGCTACATGAAGGTGCCTGAGGTCTGTCACAACTAGATTAAAGGTAGTTTCGACCGATTGATTCAACGAGCAAGTACCATGAACATCGATGAAGCCGCAAAATGTAGAAACGACGGCAGATGACTCCCGTTGCGACGAACGGAAGTCCGTGTTGCTCGACAAAAGCCATCGTCCCGATCGGTATGGCCCGAAGAGCGAACAGCAAGGATGGCTTACATGCTGGAAGGTGGGGGAAGCGACGTTGACCTTAACACTGGTATAAAAATACATACAAATAAGTCAATTCGTATACCTAGAACGCTTAAATATTACAATCCATATAGATAGGTCGCAGAGAGTTGAATCCCCACAAAACTGCCCATATCCGTTGAGAAAGGAACTAATCCCAAGCTTGCCCTATTCATACATCATAATAGCATAAAACGACTAGCAGCAATGCGTGAAAGAGCTGCTACCGCTATGTTCAACAATACCCGGCGGCCCTCCTGAAGATGAAGCCGCCGAAGAGTTTCCGCCGGCACTGAGAGCCCCGAAGATGGGGTCTAGCCACTTGTCCACAGTGTAGATGCATGCGCCAGGGACGCAGTAAGCTTCGCGCTTCACAGCAGCATTGTTAACGCTCGTGATAGCGCCCTTGCTGTCCCTTCGGACGGTCGCGGGGAATCCGACGATGGACTTCTCCTGGCCGGTCGATGTTGTGTCAATGAAAGGGTACTTGAGCAAATAAGAAGACAGCGCGTTGTTACTGGTTTGAAGAGCCTTTGCGCTTTGTCCGAGAGCCGTAAGTGCCTCGTTACTTGGGGCGAAGATGGAGAGGTTCTTGCCTTGACCGAGAGATCCGTCGAGAAGGTAGACGAAGTCTGGGGATGTCGCGTTTAGGAGCTCTACGTATGTCGATAGGTCTTTCTGGGAAGCTAGGGCTGATGCAATGGAGCCTTCGTTCTGAGACGCTGGGTATGCGGTAGATGTAGTGTTGTTGAGACTGTCAGCCCCGTAGAGTCCAGCGAAGGAATCGAGGACTGATGTGATTTTGAAGATGGCTCCGTTTCCGACCTCGGTTCTCGACTCGGAAACTAGGTTGGCTTGCTTGTTGACTGAGACGGTCTCTCCCGCCGAGCTGAACGAAAGAGGTGTGCCTTCGATGGCGGTGACAGATTTGCCCGAGGTCTTGACATCTTCCGTTGTGATCGATCCTTGTGCGATGTGGCTTCGCAGGATAAACTCGAGTAGTGGATACGATGCCGGTGCCGTCAAAGCTGTGCTTAGTTCTTGGGGTAGATTCTTGAAAGCCTGTACAGGTCAGCAATCCAGAAGGCAAGGCAGCATTCGGTATCATTGCTTACCGAGTTGACGGGTGCAAATGCTGTGTATTTGCGTCCATCAGTGAGATTGTTGAATCGCTCTTCAAATTGAGGACCAGGATTGCCGCTGCTACCACCCGTGCTCTTGATGAGGCTGTAGAAGACGGAAAGGTCTGGGTCGTTGGAAATGGCAGTCAGGAGAGGGGCAGAGTCCTTGGTGTCTCGTTCGACTGCGACCGGAGAAGACGCTGCGAGGATGGAAAGCAAAGCGGCTGGGAGAATGCGCTTTGCTAGCATCTTGATATCTTGATGTATAGCTTTAACTTGAACTTGAGGATCGATGAACTGTTGGCTACGACTTGTTTGTCGTTCACTTGATGCTACGGACGGTCAAGCGAGGGCCTTATATGTTTGTGGACGTCCATAGCTATACTAGCTTTCGGACCGTGTTAGAGCAAATTGTTTCGTTGTCAGAGGTTTGAGTTTGCCGTTAGGTAGTCCGTAGTGTATGATGGAATGCTACCAGATGGTGTAGCTTTCGGGCCAGCCAATCAAGCCAGAGGAATATCAGCAACTAAGGGTCACTGTACCCGAAGGCGAATAGACCTTGACTACATCATCAACGTTGCGTCAGTGTTCTTCTTCGTCCGTTGTCATCTGTGACATCGGCAGGTATGACCGCCAAACATTTCGATACTGTGATGTGGATCAATATGTGGGGAGTACGAGGTTGATATCGGGAGGTTGGAGAGGTAGCATAGCAAATTCTGGAGGCGCAGTGGAGTGTAACGAAGGGGAGCGCCACAAGGAATTCTGCCGATCTGATATCATAAAATACCCGACGCGCCAAGAGCAGCTAACATCTTGTGGCGTCCAGGACGCCGTCGGTAGAGTTGCATCACTACCTAGGTAGGTGCCACAGTAATTCGTTTCAGCATTTTGGGTGACGCATGCTGAGTGACCCTGCAACGGATCGTTATTGCGCCATCGTGACATTTCTACCTGAGTTGGTGACAGAATGGATGCGACGGGATTGCCATCCCTGTTGGAGATCTCCCGAAGACCAATTCATGACACAGACACACATGCAATCAAGGTCGCCCGTGCTGCGAGTTAGTATGCCAAGTCATCCACGCACGAAGCCCCAGCGCGCACTAGTACACCGGTGGTGGAGGAAGATTGCATCATTTGCGCGTGTGGCAGGTAGGCTATTCTCGACGGAGTCCAGTCCGCAGTAAACCTACAGGCGGACGCGCAGCGCGTTTATACGAAGATCAGTCCCGTACAGTCCGTCTCTTCCCACTACTCGGCCTTCAACAAGGACGATAGGTTTCCTATATGAGTTTTTAGAAAGATCTTCAAATCTAGCATACTAGAAACTCCTGCTCACCATGATCACGCCAGCCCTGCTGTGTGGAAGATAGACCAAGAAGATGCTGTAGACATAACAAGAGCATCAAAAGCACCGAGTCTTTCTACCGCTTCAAAAAGTAGTAGGGAACAATAGCAGCTCCCACCATAGCAGAGATAGCCAGCCATCTCATCAGACCCTTGTTGATCATCTTTTTAGCCAATCTGTCAATCGCTTCTCCGTCGTTGATTCTCGGGAAGGGAATATCCTTCGGGACATCCTTCCCCAGCGCCTTACACAACGGCTCCCAACCCTCTCTGACATCGAAAAAGAACAGTCTTTCCTCAGGCACAACCTTCTTCAAGTAAGCGATGTGCGCCTCATAGTCTCGGGTGGAGACCCCGTCATGCTTTCCATACAACTCGACCCATTGCTTCCCTAGGCCGTTGGTAAAGTCGACAAAGTGGCGCATTCCTGGGAGAGGAAAGAGGACAAAACGTAGAAACCACTTTGTCGTTGCGTTTGTTATGGTTCCTATGCTCTTCACCCACGCATCTGGATCCCGAGTCGTGCATATGACCAGCGCATCTGGATAAACTTCGACTAGCTCTTCTACCAGCCCGTTGAATGGCATGTCGTTGGCTGCCGCATAGCCGTCCAAGCGCTCCTTCAGTAGATCGTGGACAAGCTGTTTCTCGGAGGGCGACTTCGGTGGTGAGTGATCAAGTATCCTGATCAACGGTTTGATCTCTTTCTCGGCGCCCAGAGTAGCCTGCGTACCACCGTGGTAGACAGGCCCATTGAGTAAGATGCGCAATGCTTCGCTGAAGGATGAAGTTCCGGTGCGTGAGAGGCCAGCGCCGATTACTTGGAACTTTGTGCCTGGCTGAGGAACGGAGGGTTGGTTACCCATTGTTGATGCTAGACTAGGGTGTTACTCGCGAGGACTAAGTGGTTAGATAGCTGTTTATATAGGTGATTGGTCGATCTCGGATCTACTCCGGTGTGAAGCGGCCTGTGGCGCTCTCGGACCTGCAGACGATTGCTCGCTTATCGTTAGCCCTTCACCGTAGCCATCGGGATCGTCCCCGGGATTGATGCCATCCTTCAGCAGATTTGACAGTAC
Source organism: Alternaria viburni (assembly GCF_023758015.1). Classification (NCBI taxonomy): domain Eukaryota; kingdom Fungi; phylum Ascomycota; class Dothideomycetes; order Pleosporales; family Pleosporaceae; genus Alternaria; species Alternaria viburni. Next base: position 574,131 of record NW_026055780.1, read on the forward strand.
TATGAGAGGATTGGGAATCATGACGGTGCGCCGCAAAGAAGCGAACTTTTGTTGAGACTATCAGTAGGTTCTAATTGTGGTTGTTCGCGCGATGAGCCGCTGTTTAGCAATCTGTCGCCGGCTTATGACCGCAAGCGGGCCGACGATGAGCTGTCTGTGAAGCGCAGAGGGTTTACAGAGTATTGAAAGTAGATTGATGGTGACCAACAAGCCCGGGGAATCGACAGGGCAGCGAGCAGGCGATGGCTTTGGTGCTGCTATGTACAACAGGGTGAACCTCCGGTGAAGGTCGAAGTTCGTTGTCGCCAGGTGTGATCGTATTTCGTGAGACTCTTGGCGTCACCTCACATCTGGTGTTGTGTAACCGTACAGGTGTGGGGCGCGTGCCGCATCCAGTCCATCTTCGATTCCGTGATTATGTGGCGCCCGTAATTGACGTGAACCTTGAACGCCACAGTTTCTTAGGCCACAGTGCTTCGTCTAGACTATTCGGTCTTCGAGTTGAGCGCACCACCGGGGATCAGATGGGACCGACAGACTGCCAAGGTTACGGGTAAGACTAAACGTAGATGTACGAAATCAGCGTAGGCCTCACATGCAGTTCGCACAGAGAGACTTACTATGTCGAGATAATTCTCTCATGAGAACAAACCATAAGGGTAGTTTCGCAGTTCTTTACGAAGCATCTTATGAGACTGGTGTACACCGTGTGCGCAGGGAGTCTCGACTCCTTGTACGGAATCTGTTGAAGTCGCCGGTCCTTTTTCTGTAGACTTTGCTGGACATAGATGCCATCCGTGCGGAGATGTGGACACAGGGGCTGAGCTAGTTGCTTCAAGTGCTGTTGGATATCGATTATGCTCATGTCGCCAGTGCCGGCAATAATAGTCCATGATGGGTGACCACTAACCCTCCAGGTGTCGTCTGCAAGATTCTGTAATCGAGTGCAACAATACCAACTTTGTTCAAATCTCCAATCCGACATGCGTGATTTCAGCTGGTCGTACGTGAGATAATAGTGAGAACAGATACGAAAAGCAAGATTTGCACCATGGCATCTTCGTATGTGAGGGGATCGCAGCATTTCCGCTGCAGTGAACATCCGCTTCGGATGAGTTGCGTGACAGGCCGAGCAGAGGAGCTCGGCTTGTCTTTCTTCCTCGGCCAGCTTGAAATATCGCTCGTTTTCAACGTCCCTCGCAAGTCTTTCCTTCAACACCTCCCGTTCGTGTACCTCTAGGTCAACATTTTGCACGTCGTGCAAGAGCAAGGCGTATCGGCGACACGCGAGCCGCAGGCAATACTTGTCGCTAGGTTGCATCCGTTCTGCAATATCGAGTACGAGTTCAGGGGGCAAGCGGTAGATGTGAGAGGTACTGGTGTTCCGAATCTCGATAGACTCTGCGAGCTGGTTGGCCTTCTTTCTGCGCTTCATTGTTGGGGGCCAGCAGTTGTTCTTGTACTCTGTCAAGAATCTGGATAAGAAGACGTGCATGGTGGGCGTCCTTGCTGTCATGCGATGGGCGTCTGGCGTGGGCATTGTAGATGCTGATTTTGTTGTCGCTCACGACAACGACGACGGAAAGACACGTAGCTTTGAATCTCAGACAACATTGTGGTAGGACGTCAGTCGATAGGTAATAAAAGACCCTCGGAGGGGTAATGTCTACGTGGATTCATGGTCCAGGGTCAACAGGCGTCCTCGGTACCAGTACCTGCGCTTTGTTCACCGATTTGAAGACGATCTTAAACGCTTATTGCGGGAAGGCAACGTCATGATCTGAGGTTTTCAAGACATAGTTGATCGTTCCACGGCCAGCGGCAATGTGCCTGTAATGATGAAGCGTTGGCGCTCTCAGTCCCCAGCCTCGTCATGGCTTTCGCTCGAGTTGTATGCATAAAGTGAACACGATGATCAGATTTGCGACGCTGAAAGAAACGAACGAGCTTGAAGAATGCGTGAAAGGAGTTTGGGCGTGATTGAGGGCAGTTGCAGATGTAATGTTCCAAGGTCTGCCCGAAGCACGTGCGGCGGCGCTAGTGGCCCTTATGTCATCACAGATTGTGCTAACTTTTTGATAGTAGGGCAATCATCGTCACCAGCAGCTCGAGGCCCAACACCACCAACCCATTCCGACTTACATCTGTCGCTAACGCCTTATACCCTAACCACACCAATCGCACACCCGAACAACCGCCAAAATGGTCAAGCTCGAAGAGGTCATGGATGAGGAGTTTGTGCGCGAGCAGGAAGGCCCGCATGACGACGATGAGTGGGACACCGACTCTGGTACGACACCGCAAACCGCTCCTTAGATGCGCCTGGCGCATAGAAGAGATCATAGGAATTACAGACAAATACTAAACGTACCACTGCAGAGTCAGACACATCCTCCATCCACTCCGTAACACCAGACGAGACCCTCTACGACCGCATCATCGCCCTACAAGACATGATCCCCGCCAGCACACGCCGATCCGTCTCCTCAAAAGCCAACACAATCACTTCATGGTTCAAGAGCGGTCTGAACATGGGCGGCAAGACTCTCTGGGTAGTGAGCACAAGTGCGCTGCTGCTCGGTGTGCCATGGGCATTGGCGTACAGCGAGGAGCAGATGATTGTTGAGCAGGAGAGGGCTGAGCTGCAGGCACAGAGGGCGCAAAACGAGGTACGTGAAGCCGTTTTACGATGAGCGCTTTGCAACGTCTTACTAACTTTTGACAGTTCATGGCTCCCGGAGCGCCCGTACCTGGACAGCCAACAGGCGCAAAGCCTGCTTTGTAGACGACAAAAACTTCGATTTGGCGTTTCGACTGAAAGCGACTGAAGTATTAAAAACGTTGGGCTCTTCACATCTGTTTTATTAGGATGACGGTGCATGGAACGGGCTGAACCTGTACATACAGCGGCGAGAGTTTTACGCCGTCACGATTTGTACTATATTTCTCGACTCCACGATAATGTATTGCGTCACATATTCATCTTGCAAAAACCACATGTGTTTCTGTACATTTCATTTTTTGTGCCCACTGGCTATGCTACTATATGTACAAATACATCGTCTCATGTCGACATGCAAACGTCTGGCGACATAGATGCTTCGCGAGATCCCGGTCTACCAAAGCTCGTATCCCATCAGATGTCAACGTTACGCCTTTTACATTCATAAATCACCCCAGCCGCGCGCATGCAGTACCGCGATCAATCCGCAGATAGTGGATGAGACCAGGAAAGCGGGGACGCTGGGTTTGCAGACGACGCTCGCTCCAAGAAAGGTGGTAATACAGCAAAGAGAAGAGTCATGGTATTATAGTCGATACATGGGTGTGTGGAGAGGCGTTTAGAAGGGGATCGAGCCGGCTGACATTGCGACGCCCTGTTGTTCTTGCTGTTCCATGACGGCCTCGTCGGCGGCTTCTATCGCAACGGCCAGACCAAGCTTGGCGGCATTCTACGAGTTTGTCAGTATTTGCTATCAAACTGGGAATTGGCGAGACTTACGCTCTTGTGGTCGATTTCGCCTGAGAAGGTTACGCGGATTGGCGGCGCAATCATCTTCTCCAACAAACACGAGACCTTGCCCTGGTTGTCGATCTGCGCCCTGTACGACGATTGACGGAAGTCGTACTTGGCACCGATTGTGACGTTGCCCTCCTTCTGTGGTCCGGCCATGGGTCCTCCGGGGCCAATTCCAGCGAATGCAAGGTTGCAGTTGATACCAGTCTCCACCTTGTCTGTAAGCCTGCGCCAGTATGAAGCCTCCAATACACCACGGTCGGGAATGATCTGACCGCACGCCATCCAGTCGACAGCCCTGTAGCGTGCCGCATACGAGACGTTCAGCTCTGGTGGGTATGCCATAGCGGGGCGGGTCCAGAAAGCATCGATACCGAGCGAGAGCTTGGGGGTGACGGCCTGGAGGTAGCTGGCCATGAGCATGCCGGTGATACCACCATCGAGTATGGAGGGGTTGACAGCCTTCAGCGAAGCGGAGAAGTCGGCGCCAGTGTAGTCGTTCTCGAGCGACACCATGTTGCCTTGTGATGTGAGCTGGACGGCGGCCTTGGAAACGAATGCTGACGTCCAGCGCCAGTTGAAGCGACCGGAAAAGGCAAGCTCGTTGTCGAGGTTTCCTTGCATGAACACCTTGAAAAGTCAGCGTGAGAAGGCTGCCGACGATGTGAGCGACAAACCCGTGGTGATCCATAGAGAACCATGTATGAGTATGGCGGCATGACCTGCGATCCCATAGACAACGAGTGCGCAACCTGGAATAGAGGAGCGGCGCTGAAGGCCTTGGTGAGCTCGGCGCGCAGGCCTGAGAAGCTGGAGTTGTTCAGGAAGACATCGCGCTGGACCTCTCTCGCAATGTTCTCGACTGTGCCCGGGTTGCTGAGGCCCAATGCCTCTCTCCGCTCTTGGAACGCATCGTATACATTTAGGAATTGTGCGAATGGACCGGTGTTGGCGGCGCGAGGGCGTGATAGGATGTCGGCGACAGCTTGTTCCTGCGCTGGGTTGAATTGCAGCGGAGTGGCCATGGCGAAAATATGTGCCGAGGTCAAACTAAAAACTCCCTACGGTGTGGGAGAGCTTGCACAAGGTGGGATGGAAATGGCAGTAAACGGTTGGAGGGCGATGTTGGGTCGCGTTCGCTAGCATGACGATATCGAACAGAAATTCTAAAGTCATCACGTGACGTGACCTAGTGACGCTAGAGCTTATCAGATCTCTAGTACCCAGGACGTGCCGCCCGTTGATACCATGATTGCTTTTTGGGATCATTGACTACCTAACCCCGCAAAGTACTGCCTGACTACCTCCAGACTCCAGACCCTTCTGCGACACTGTTACGTGGAACTTGCTGCACTTGACTGTTACGGGTTGCCGCACCTTGTTTGCTGACATCTCTCGGCAAACGCTATCATCGCCGGAACCTTGGAACTGTGACCTTGAACCGAACGCAACTCTATTTCATTGACCTTCGACCGTTTTCCCTCCCGTGCATCTTGCACTTCTTCCCTTTCCCATCACACTCTTCCAACAACCTGAAGAATTTGCAATTATGGATACCCTACTGTGAGTGCCATGACCCCACTTTCCGCAGCGATGCGAGAGTACCAACGCAGGCCACCTCCTGAACAGGACATTCACTTATCATGAACAGTACCGCTGAGATATACGCCAACTCACCCCGCTTCCGGCGGCGGTCGAGTACTTTTGTCGACGCAATCCACGACTTACCCACCAAAGAGGAAATGGCTCCCGCTCAACTCTATAGCACAGAGTCCGGCCGCCTCTTCCATTCCGGTCGCATAGTCATCGCCACCTGTGGACTACCAGCTCGAGGAAAGACACACACATCCGTTGCCTTAGCCCGCTACCTCCGGTGGCTGGGTGTCAAGACGCACGTGTTTCATCTTGGCGATTACCGCCGCGCTACGCTAGGTCCGGATAACGATGTCCCCGACGACTACTTCTTTCTGAACGCATCGCCGCAATCTGTCCTACTACGTAACAAGATTCTCAAGAAGTGCCGTGAGGATATCTACCACTTTCTGGAAAACGACAAGGGCCAGGTGGCTATTTACGACGCCGTCAATGCAATCAGTCAAGGCCGTAGATCTTTAGCGAAAGAGTTTGCCAAGAACGGGATCCAGACAGTCTTCATCGAATCACATTGTACCGACGAGCGCATCATCCAAGAGAACGTCCGCCGGGTCAAGATCTCTTCACCAGATTACCAAGGATGGAAAGACGAGGATGCGGTTCACGACTATCTAGCGCGCATCAACGCGCGGATACCGCATTTCGAGACTATGGAGGAGCCGGACCTACACTGGATCAAGATGATCAACGCTGGCGAGCGAGTGGTAGTCAACAATTGCGCATTCGGATACCTCTCCCAACGTATCGTCTTTTATTTGCTCAATCTCCACATCAAGTCACGGCAAACGTACTTTGCTCGGGCAGGAACTACGCGAGAGGAGGACTCGTACAAAGCAGACGCAGACCTGTCGCCAGCAGGTCATGAATACGCTAAGAAGATGAGCGAAGTGCTTCTAAAGTACCGCGAAGAGGAGAAGCAGAAGCTGATTGAGTCGGGCGCAACTGATGCATCGCTGAAACCCCTGACGATCTGGACTTCTACCCGCCGAAGGACTGTCCAAACGTCAGAGGTTCTAGCTTCCATGGGCTACCGTGTCAGACAGCGATCGCAAATGAGCCAGATGAACCCTGGTGTATGCGAGAAGATGTCAGAAGCCAAGATCCGCCAGGAGTTCCCCGAGGAAGTGAAGAAGCACGAAGCGGACCCGTACCACCATCGATACCCGCGCGCAGAATCATACCACGATCTTGCCGTACGCATGGAGCCCATCATCCTAGAGCTTGAGCGCGAAGAGAACGATCTTCTCATCATCGCTCACGAGTCTGTCCTTCGTGTGCTTTATGGATATCTCATGGCATGTAACGCAGCCGACATACCTAAGCTCGAGTTCCCTCGCGATGAGATCATTGAGGTAAGTCCATTTGATAATATTCGCTGCTATCTCTATCTGTATACTAACACCTTCCCAGATCATACCCTCCTCCTACAACAATGTAGCCAAACGCATCAAGATCCCCGAGCTACCCGAGTCCATGGTTCCCGGAAGCCCAGAAGACATCAAGATCCCCGTCCCACCCAGTGGAGCCGTAAGTCCACTATCCGGAATGGGTACCCCTCAAGCTGGCTCCGGCACCGCGACACCCCAGCATGGTGTGCAACCCCTGAATCTGAAGACGCATATTAACCCTTCTTCTTGATCAGGTGCGGTATCGGTGTCGGTACGGCGCTACGTTTGATAACGAGCGATCGAGCCAACAGACGGACTATGACTCGGATTGAGGAACAATTGTGGTGCGTGCAGCGCTACGCATGGCTTCTGGATAGACGATGAGGATTTCGGCATGAGTACACGGACGGACCTTTGTCAGGGCGTTGGGGTGCGGTGTGTTGAAGACCGTCCTTAGATTACACTTGGCTTCTTGACCTGTTATTCAATATCCTTATGAACATCACCTTCTCAGTCTCCATCATCACTATGCTTTGTTTGGTAAGTTCAAGGCGAACAGATCTTGGGTTTTATGTTCTTCATTGCTTCATGTAATGATGGATGATGTCTTCGTTACCGTCTAACGACAATTCTCCACCCATGATCATATGTAAGCCTTGATTTCCATGCCGACTAACAAGGAAGACGCCGCAGCAACACCATATCGCCGCCCGCCATTCCTTTGTCAAAGTGATATCCAGAGAGTCTCTGACCGTGCCTTCATCACACTCCAACGTCCCCGCCATCCAAGCCATGTTCGTTACTCATTGCCTAGCGTTCGCACTCGAATATAGGGTCAGTTCAAGTCGTGTTAGACATAGTCGCAATGACAGCTTACTCATTGCCCCAACCCTTGTCGATAGCCCACTGCCATCCACCCCAACCATCATGATCACGGGGGCGAACCCTGAACGGCTCGTCCTCACGCGCAGCAGGGCACGCCCAAGTATCGCCTAAACCGATGCCGTAGTACTTGAGACCATAGCGAGTACCGTCGTTCTGACCAGGAGTGAGGGGGCGCGCGTCGGACGGCATCTCAGGTAGATCAAGGTCGAAGAGGTCGGGAAGAATACCCAGGAGGCACTCCATCTCGGCGTCAGTCTCGTGGATGTCAGCATAAGTGGGGGCATGGTGGTTCTCGAAGATGTCGAACGGCGGGGTGACAGAGGGAGCGGGAGCCGGGAAAGTGAAGGCGAAAGGGTGGGAGGGCTCTCCGAACTGCTGCATGTAGTGAGCCATGGAAGAAGGTTCTGGTGGGGACCAGCGTACTACGGGCGCGGGGCTCTCAAATGCTGGGACATGGCGAGGGAAGCCGCTGCGTCTCTGTTGGTTGTTAGGCTTCTGTGCATGCATTTCTGCGGGAGTGGGCCAGACTACAGTGTTCTCTGCATGGAACGGACGCTCGGGAAGCGGCGCCGGCATGAAACCTTGGAACCTCTCTGTAGGCTCTGCTTGGTAGGACGGGCGGCGCGGCATGAAGTTCGCATCGTCGGGGTAGATGTCGGCGTGCGAAGGCTCGGGACCTTGATCAGTGCGCTTGGTACGGGTCAGCGCTCGTGGACGTGGGCGGTAATCTCCTGGACTAGAAAGCTCAGGTACATGATCACGGCGAGACGGCCAGTTGGGGGTCTGGAGGTTGCTGAAGCGACGAGGCTGTCCGAATCCCGCAGGGCCTGTAGGTACTTGCTGTAATGGTGCCTGCATGACCACTGGGTTGATAGAGCTACGCTCCTCCGCGAAGATCCTACGAGGACGTTCGCCCATGAAGCCTGGAGGCGCGGGAACAACTTTGGTAGACTGGCGCTCCTCATCCGCACGCTCTGGATAGCGATCTTGAATGTAGCTCTTGCGACGCAGAGGTGGCTTAGCGGCGTCGTCCTGGGATGCGTCCTTGCCTTTGAGGTAGTGGGCTAGGTCAATCGCGGTTAACGGCTTGTCCAGCGCCCGTCCTATGAGCTTACCCAATACGCCTTCTGAAAGGCCTTCAGAACGGTGAGACTGGAGGAAGCGTGCTGAGGAGTCGACGTTAGTCGTCTCGTTCTTGATACCAGGGGGACTGAGGCCCGCACTCAGCTCTCCGACGTCTGGCGCCTTGGAGTCGGGGTTGAGCCGCTGACCAGGGAGGAGACCACGCGGACTGTTGATAGAGTTTCCTGTGAGGTTACGGCGAGAGATTGCACCAGGGCGTTCACGGTTCACAGTGATGTGGTGGTCTAGATAAGTCAGCTTCGATCTTCGCATTGTGACAAGATTGACGTTACCTTGTAGCATCTCCTGAAGAGAATCCAACGGCATGTCCTGTTGCTTGAGTGGCTTCCGCGAGGACTCTCCGAACTTGAGCTCTTCGTAGCCCTGGTAGTTGGGTCGCAGGTCCCTAGTAGGCCGGAAAGGCGAGTCTTCTGCAATCCAGTCAGTCTTGCTAGAGGTGTTCGCGAGAGAGAAGACTTACCATCAAACACGTCTCGCATCTTCGACTTCTGTCGCGGGCTGGTAGGCGGAGTCGGGCCTGCAATACCGGTAGACATGCTGGTCTCGGCTGCAGTTGGACTGAAAGTTGGTGCTTCTGGGTTGAACGAGACAGACCTTCGCGAGGCTCTCGGCTGTTTCTGCTCCATGTCGTCTCTGTGATACAGAAGAACTATCAAAAGAGAGAATCTTATATGAGCGTAAGATGGCAGTGCTTGGGCATAAATCCTTGAGCCCAGATGCTACAGTGAATGCTGCGGTGACTTGCGATTTCGATCGTCCGTCACCTTCGTTTACGGGCGCGACTTGAGCAGCAAACTCAGCTTGGTGCGTCGCAGTGAATAGCGATATATATGTAATACAACTTCTGCAATGAGCGACTGAGTTAAGACTGTCGTAGATATTGTAGCACAGGTAGGAGAGGAAATGAGTGTAGATGATGTCGTTAGGTTGACCAGGCGAGACTGGCTTGGACTGAGTTCATAATTTCTACATCAAGCTGCGCAAGTGAAGGTGAGTATCGAGCGCCACATGGTGTGGCTTGCCAGGCTACCTAGGTAGCGCCTGATGCGAAGGTGAAGGTACACACCCTGGCCCATGGTGACGATACATGGTGTAGGCTGTGGTACAGGTGGCAAAACATGGCTCTGAATTCCTACGGCATATGCGAAGTGCTCTAGCATCGGCTCCCGCGCTGTTTATGAGGTTTGACGCCCCCACGAAGCCAGTCAGCGTGTGGGTGATCGTAGACTAATTGGCGCACGGACGGTCTTGATGACTGCTCGCGTGAGACTTCTAGGGCAGCACGCCAATCAGAAGCTCGCACGATGACGCCCTGACGCGCCTCATTGAATAGGCTGGAGTGCAACCTATGTTTAAAACCCTCGCACAACACGCCCCTTTGCGCCTGCTACATTCAAAGTCAGAGCTTCTAATTTTTTTTCGCAGGTTCACAGCCCCAGCTCACAATACGACCGCGCTCGCTAATCTGTGGTAAACCACAGCACGCGACCCCATCTTTTTCCACCACAATAATGCACACTAGCTTCACCAGCATAAATCAACAAATACACCAGCCAGACCATCATACTCACCATGCCGATGATGTTCACCCCAGACGACACGTTGCTGTTCTCACCTAGCAAGAAACAGCCGTTTGCTCACTCACCTTATGGTCACGAGATACGGACTGCGACTCGATGTCACCATGGACTCCACCCCTCCAATCCACAACATACACCGTGGTGTTCCAAATGCACAGATTCGCAGGCTAGAGCAAAGTCCGACGTTGCACTCAAGAAGCTGGTAGCCGAAGGCGGATTAAGACCTCCAGTGTACATGCGCGACCGACGGTGGAACAGGGCAAGAAACGGGTACCTGATAGCGAAGCAGCGACTCGAGAAGACACGCAAAGAAGAGCAGCTGCGCTGGGAGCGCGAGCGAGCGTGGGACGACGCTCACACCCAGTTCAACCCCAACAACATCCAGGCAGCAGTCTTACCCAACAAATCACCCTCGTTGTGCCCCGTCTGTGACTCCTTGGTATCATCTTACCCCACAACTATGCCTGAGGCGCAACCCACAAAGTACGAGGCTTGGTGGGAGAAACCAAGCGCTCTTGCCACCTCACACATACTCGTGCGCCAGACACCACCACGCTCGCGCAGCCAACATGCTACACCCCCGCAAGCACACAGAGGCAACCCCATACTGCGCCAGATAATCGCAGACAAGCGCAAAGAACTGCACTCGGACGCCAACTTGCGACGGGCCTGGGAAGCCCGAGACAAGACCGAGGCGGCGCTACGTCGCAAGCACGGCTTGGGCGACATGCCCATCAACAAAGACTTCTGGGACTACCCGATATCCGGCTACTTTAGTCGCCTTACCCACCAAAATAACAGAGAAATGGTGCGTTCGGCGGAGCGGCGCGCGCGCGGTAATACAGTGCGCCCAAGACCGCCGCGCAGCTCACTGTCTTACTCGGAGACGACGGACGACGTGGAAGTCGAGCCCGGCTTTGAGGAAACGCTGAAAGAAAAGGAAGAGCGCGAGGAATGGGAGCGACAAGTCCGGAAAGTAGCAGGCGAAGTTGGATACCTTTATTTCGTCGGCGGTGGAAACAACCTTTTGGAAACGTGGGAAGAAGATTACGAGCGGAGTGCCGATTATCTCATTACGAGGAACGAAAATCCTGTAGCGGAGACGGCGAACGAGGGCGATGTCCAGGATGGGAGTGAGACGACGGATGGTGGTGATGCTAACGAGGAGGATTGGGGCGATGAAATGGATGTCGATGACGCTTAGGAGGGTGATGATGCATTTTGTCATGTCAACAGCGCTTAGATTGCTAGTTGGGTCGTTGTATAAGATACACAGTGTACGGTTATATTAATGATTGAGGGGTCAACACAGCTCCATTGACATGAGGTTGATTTGCTGTGTGAATGAGTGTCGTATAACGAATGTCATCGCTCGTGGGGTCGCTGCGGATCAACCTTGTGGCGCTTCTGGAATGCGTCGTGTGGGTATAGATGACATCGAGGCATGGGTTGAACGGACGATGCACAAAGCGTTGACGACGCCAACGCCCGTGTGAAAAGCTTGTCTAGCGCTAACCGATCTAGGTGCAAGAAAATGTCGATCGTGAGCATGTGCGAAATCACGGTATGTTTTCCAAACATCCTTCTTTTAATGATATATTATAGCACTGTCATCTAAAACCCATATCTAAGAAGAAGTGCGAGTCCCCTCGCTCGTTGCTCGTATAACATCAGTATGGCCAGGTAGCTCATACATCAGATCACTGCCCTGAACTTCCACAACGCCCACTTCACCTGAGCCCTTCAGTTCGCGTGCATTCTCCACCGTCTGGAGCTCAGATGCTTCTCTGTCCATTGCCTCGTGCTTCCCTGAACCAGCATCTAATTCGAACCTCTCTTTTTCCATAGCCTCAACTCCCAGCTTGTGCTCGCCATGCAATTCGGCTTTTTTGTAGTCGCTCTGGCTGCCTCCGTTCGAGGTGTTGCGTCGAAAAGGACCCAAGCGCCTCTTCCAGACAATGATTAGGCACAGTGCTGCAAGCCCCGCCATGCCTGCACCTACACCAATCCCAGCATACGCAGCTGACGAAAGGCCTTTTGAGCTATTTGTAGCTGAAGGTGGAGGCGGATCCGGTGTTTGGGTGGGTTCCATCTGTGAAGGTATAGGTACGATGTTCGCGGCGCTATTACCATGAGACGCTTGACTTAGATTGAAGATCAAGCGTTCGTAGTCCACAGATATGTAGGTTTCTTGCAGGAAAGTCCGACCGAGCATATACTCTGCGGGGCTCGAAGCCCTTTTCAATGGGAAGTAGTGAGTAGAGTCGTCCACGAAAGGGGAGGTAAGCTGGAGATCGAACGCAGAGTAGGGAAGTGTGTAGTTTACTAGCTGTTCCAGACTTGAGACCCCTGTTGAGAACTTTACTTCAGGATTATCGCTTAACAGTCGTGCATGCGTCGTGTCGTTGACGAGATACAGTTCCAAAGAGTCGTCCCAGATCAGTCCGAAAGCTGCTTCGAATAGTTGACAGCCTTCTTGCGGTAGCCAGATATGTGGAACATCGGAGTCGATTGTAAAAACAGGTGGGCGAGAAAGGTTTCCTTTATCCGGCTCCCACGAGGCGCCCCCAGTTATACTAATTGCATCCAAAGTTATACCGAATGACCAATTTTGATCGATAGAGAAACCCATTGTGGTAGTCGTTGCAGGATCGAATCGTGCAGCATCGTATCCGCCGAGGACCAGACTAGCTGAGCTGTTGCCTACCAGAAACAATTTAGTTACAAACCATGTATCCGCCCAGTCTGGTTCTACTTACGATTGACAGAGCCCGCTGTGTAGCCAATGCTCAAACTAGGAATGACACCTGACTCCCAGAGCGACGAGAGGAGTGAAGGATGTTGTGCTCCTGGGGGCCCGACCGATCCTGGAACGAGACCTAGAGTCCCAAGTCGGAACCGCTTCCGATCAGTTTCAGCAACGTACTGTGAGGAGATTTTGCGGCCTTGCGCAGACTTTCCGAGGTATATATCGTCGACGCCAAAGGTAGGTACGTGCGTTGCATTGTCTTCGCTAACATCGGAGTAGCTGCTGATGTATTCCTCGATTGCCAACGGTAAGAGATGGCTAGGTGTAAATTCCCAAGTCTTTGACGAACCGCCGTAAAAGAAAGCGCATGTATCGTTGCACCATTCGCTCTCATTTGGCACAATGACAACCGTAGAGGTAATGCCAGCGATGCACCGAAAAGACTGAACTGGATTACCCACAGAGAGGTCAAAGGTTGACCACGGACCGTCTGCGCCGTCCCTGTTCGATGATTAGTCAAACTTCAAACTCATGATCATGAAGAATTACCAGTGTCCGCTAGGCGCAACGACCAGCGGCGCCACAGAGGCTGCCTGACCCAAAGAGCACCCTAACCAGACTGCTGCGAGCCACATACGAGCGGGAACGGGAAGGCGAAATGCCATGACGATTTGGTTCTTGTGCCTGCGTTGTTGTACCAGCACATTCGTCAAAGCAATGATGGTGTAGTTCGGGAGTAGAAGAAGTGGACATGGAAATGGCTGAAACCTCGGGAAGTAAGCAGTGGCGGGAAAACTAACCATGCAGGGGCCATAACGACTGCTTGTCCCCGATTTAGAAGAACGACATGGATTTTAGATTGGCAGACGGGATGGCGTTCACTGTTGGGGGCCAGTATGCGCCAAGTAGTCCTTACCGGTCTGGCCCTGTTAAGCTAACCTGCTAGAGAATGAACGCCGCACGGGCATGCAATGTAAGCTGTATACCAAACTTCGAAACAGGCGCCTCGTATGTGACCTATTTGGGAGCTTCGATATGCTTGACTCTTACTGAGATAGGTTATGATGACCCATCGCAACAAGCGACTCACAACTTCCGAAATCCATATGTACCCATACAATCAGATCCTCTCGAAAAGAGAAGTATCGTCAAATCAAGAGCCTGAGAAGGGTCATGTATCCATTCTCTCCAGATCAAGGGTATACAGACTCACAAAACAACACCCCCTCCCCCACCCCCCTCACAACTCCCTCCTCTTCCTCGCCTCCTCATCCCCCTCCTTAACCTCACCCGTCCTCTTCAGATCCACAAACTCGCCCTCCTCCTCAAGCGCATCAACATCACCCTTCTCCTTCGCCTTCTGTAGTTCCTCCGCTTCCTTCCTATCAGCCTCCTTCTGCATCTGCTCATCTACCTCTTGCCTCTCTACAATCTCTGCTTCTTCGCCGACTTCGCCTGTCAACGGGCCCTCGCTCTCTTCGTACCAGTCTGTGCTCTCTGTCCACTCGATGATCTTCTCCTTGGCTGTCTCGCTGAGGGTGTAGTAACCGGGGTTGTTGCGAGGCTCGAACATGGAGGTGTGGGCCCAGGTTTCTGCTGTAGCTTTGTCGTTCACGGCGGGCATGAAGAAGTCCTTCAGAGGGCCTTTGGGTAGGTTGCAGAAGGTACGGTCTTTGCCTGCCACTTTGCCTGTCCAACCGTGTTCCTTGTTCTCGCTGTTAACGGCATGGCCGAGCGTGGTGTGCATATTGCAGAAGCCAAGATCGTGGCTCGTGGTGAGCTTCGCAATCTTCTCGAGTCGCTTTCGCATCTCTTCAGGGCGGGCCAACACTCCGACGAATTCTAGATGTGATGTGGCCCATGATACGCCTTGTGTGATCTGGTCTTTTTTCATGTATGCTGCTGCGCCTCCTGCTGCTATCGCGCCCGCTGCACCAGCGAACATGGCTACCTTTCCGTAGCGTTGCCACAGCGGTGCCGATGCTGCGTCGCCAGTAGACGAGGGTGCTGGCAGCATCTTGCTCGTATCGACGGCGCCGGCCGTGGTGTCCTTCCCACCCCATCCAAACGCGCCCGCAAGATTATTATACGCCGAGTATGCCGAGCTCGCGGTGTTCCAATGCTTCTCCGCGCCATGTGCTACTACGCCAGGCGCTATACCGAGGTATGGTGTATCGAAAGCGAGGATGCCCTGTATGTACGGGAACATGAGCGCGGAATGGTCGGCAAGCGAGCCCGTAGAGCCTGTTTGCGAGTTGGACTGCGAATGAATCGGCTGTTCCGCGAGGATGGAGAGGAGCGTCTCAGCCGCAACGATGCCGCCCATAGAATGGCCTACGAGGATCGTGCGCACGGAAGGGTCGACGGTGGGCGAGGGGGTCGAATTGGCGACCTCGAGGTCTATGACTTTGTTCTGCAGCCATTCTTTGAAGCGGCCGACGCACTCATGCAAGTCGCCTCGCGTCTCGAACTGGGGGTACGTGATGGTGAGGACGGTGACTTTAGGCAACGCGTGTTGGAGGAGCGCCTTCACGTGGCTCGGGAAGGTTCTGAATGTTTCATCTCCACCCTATAGCACGTATTAGTATCGTTCTCGCATTTGTTCGCATCGCATCGGGCGTCGCATTGCACATGGCTGGGCCTGAGACATGGAGATGCGACCCCGGCGATGACGTAATGGGGGTATCGCGTAAAGGCTACGTACCTTGAAGCCGTGGATGAAGCACAGCAATAACGTCTTCCTCATGGTCCTCGACTATGCTCCTGTGCGCCTGCATGGTGGGGCTGGGTTAGTGGAGGGCTGACGATAAGTCGACTGGGCGGGAAGGCGATTACGTCTGGGGTGCAGCTACGCTCGCTTACCTGGCAGGGGGCTGTTGGCCGGAAGGGTCGATTGCCGTGGAGCAGCACGACGGCATGAGAGTAATTTGAGAAGGTTGGATAAATGCGCAGGCAGAAGGAGAATCACATGCAGGTAATTGAGAGAGTGAGGTATTCATGTGCTTTGATTCATCGTTCCACGCAAGCTTTCGCTGCTGTGAGCGCCCTTAGTTGTGTCCACATATGCTACATGACTACTCCGTGACACATGGTCTCTCTGACACTCCCGGCTGTCGTGACTCTTCTCTGCCAATCCATCAATGCGGGTATAGTACAAACAATGCAAACCCCAACGCCATATCGTGAGCCTCTTCGGCAATGCATAAACATAAGAAAGGTGTAGACACAGTGCTACCAACTGCCCGTAAGTAGCACGATGGCCACTGCAGATAGACTTGCTATCGACAGATCAGAAGCCTTGAGCTGCCATGATGCGCCTACCGCAACGACGTCGAACGGTGAGCCACCGCCCGAGTCAGTGTTTGACAGCTGGGCATTCGGTGCTTGTGTCGGATCCGCTGCTTGCGCAGTGTCTGTGGGTGGTGCGACAGAAGTCGTGAACGTTCCAGTGGCATTCGGATCCAGCGTCAAGCCCCCTGTTGACGAGCTCGTAGTTGTCGGTTGCGCTGAACTGGTCGGCTCGTCATCTCCATCGTCCGAATCCGCAGTTGAGCTTGACGGAGTTGACGTCGCTTCGATTGCGGAGTTTGTGAAACTTGTAGACGTCAGGACCGCCTGGGTGCTTGTTGCTTGCTCTGATGTTTTCGTGCTCGTCTTTTGGGCAGTCTCGCTTGAGGTCGTTACGATAGTCACTCCTGGACATAGACTCTGGATGCCCAGTCCGTTCTGGAAGACGCCGATGATGCTCAGCTCGCCCGCATCGACGTCCGCACACTTGTCTTTCACCTCCTCCGCGAGCGCTGAAAGACCCCGTACGCAGGATGCGGTACATGTGGCGCCCGACTTGAAGTCATCGGCTGAACACCCAGAGATGGCGGAGTTGTAGACGGTGTTGCAAGATGACGGGAGGTTTTGGATCCGCGGAATGAAGGCCGAGAGCGAAACTGTTGTCGCTGAGGATATCGACGCAAGCGTGAGCGCCACCAAGGCTGAACGCATTGAGGCGGGTAGCATCGTGAGTGTTGTGAAGGTTTTCGTGAATTGGGGTCGGCAGACCCGTAGGTCTCGAAAAGAGAAAGGGCCGTGACCCAGAGTTCCGAATGCCAATCTCGAACTTCGATCACGAAGCCTGGATGTCCTGGTGGAAAGATGTCTTCCGGAGGTGGTGAGACGACTTGCGTTTGAACAGGCGGTATGACGTTTTCACGACAGCGGGTTTGTTTGCGTCGTGTGAAATTTCGAGTGCTGCCACCTGCCGACTGCACTGGGGCTTTTTGCTGTGATGTCCCGGTGACTGCGCGTTGCCGTGGACAACCGAATTTCAGAACTCTTGCCGTCGACCTTCTGGAGAGATGGTGATGCGCCCCACTTCTCACGTATGGGGATGTCGACAGAACTGTTTCGACACAATGGTGTAACGGCAGTGCGCGGATATACCAAAGATCGCCTTGTCTATACAGAACTATCCAGAAAAGCTGCAATAAAGAACGTGAATGACGCAACACGCAAATGAGGGAACGACTGTTGTTTCTTCCTGGCACCGGGCCTGCAAAAGAGCGAATGTACTTCCGAAACGAACTGCTGGGGAACAAAGACGCACAGCGTTAAGAAAGAAAACAGTTCGCAGAAGAAAGGAAAGGAGAAGGGAGGAGAGCCGCGATCTTCGTGATATTCAGTCGCTCAACAACCAAACTCAGGCAGCGTTGGGACCAGGCGGCGGGACCCGCCACATCTTAAGGTAGATCTACAAGGACACCCGTCCTATCCGCACACAGAAGACCCTTACCTTGCCTTTGCCTCATCAGAGCTCAAGTGGGTAGCCACGAGACGGGCAGTCCTTGTACAGCTATCTGAGTGTCGCAAGTGGCCGTTATTCAGTTTTCTGAAACAACGGGGTTGCCTGTGGTTAGTGTCGCTGCGGCGTTGCAGCCGCCCATTGGCTGGGCGAGCCAGCGCAGGCGTTACATGTCGCGACCGCGCTTCAGATGCAGGTACCCGGAGCTGGACAGGAGATGTGTGAGAGGTGTGTGTCGCGCGTGTACTTAATTGAGCTGCCTCGGCGGCTGCGTATGGACTGGCGGGCGAGGCGCGAACCACAATCGCCCGAGATGAGACGGTTATGGCGCCTGCGTGGCTGTGGCGCGTGGATGCGTTCGCACGTGGAGTCTAAGAGCCTAGAAGGGAGAAGCTATCAAGATGCGGACTTGGCTTTCTTGGAGTGTACGTATGACGGGTTTGACGTGTGTGTGATGGTTATAGATGCGAGCTGCGTCTACCCTGATGGCCGCTGTTCGCGCTTTAACTACCTCGCTGCCGCTTCCTTGCACGCAAACCTCCATCATCCCAGTACGACTACGAGCCCATATGCGGGGCTTCATATAGCAAGACATTTCGCATGATGGCAATTGTTTCATTGTTTCAATCATCTCCTCAGCTATAGTTCCTGACGTTTTTCTATAGTTTCCATATCCGCGCTGACCGCGTCCAGCATCCTTGCTATGCGCATCGCGCCTGAATCTTCCTACTCCATAACTATCACACTCCTGAACCTCACCTTTCCGCTTTCCATGTGCTTCACGGCATCTTCCACCTTGTCGAATGGGAACTTCTCGACCATGCACTTCACGCCCTGTTTCTCCGCAAAGTCAATCGCTTCCTCGCTGTCCAGCGCGTGTCCGGATGGCCATCCATGGACCGATTTGCCCTTCATGATCAGGCTCACAGTGTTGACTGGAATATCGCCCACAGGCGCAAGGACAAGCAGTTTGCCCAGAGGTCCAAGTCCATCAACCAGCGGCCCTATGATCTGCGGGTTTGGTGCCGTTACGACAATGAGGCTTGCGCCACCCATCTTCTGTAGTGCCTCGGCGGCGTTCTCTTTCGATGTGTCGATGTAGTCGTTTGCGCCGAGCTGGTGAGCAAAGTCCTTTTTGTTGTCCGAAGATGATACAGCGACCGTGCGGTAGCCCATCTTGCGAGCGTACTGGAGTGCCAGATGACCTAGGCCACCAAGTCCTTGCACGGCGACAGTGTCACCCTGCTGGATGTTCATCTTGCGGATGCCATTGAACACGGTAACGCCGGCGCAGAGTAGAGGAGCGTATTCGGCGGGGTTCGCATCGGCGGGAACACGCACTGCAGCCTCGCTGCGGAGAGTACAGTACTCAGCATCTGATATCACAAGTCAATCCACTGTCTTGGACCTCTCAGTGTTCGCCAAAAAAAAAGGTAAAACTCACATCCACCATCCCGACTAACACCATTAACAAGCTCATTCTCGCACATCTGGAACATTCCCTTATTGCACGACTTGCAACTCCCATCATGAGAACCATGCCATCCTCCACCGACACGGTCTCCAACCTTCCACTTCTTCTCACCATCGCCGACTGCGATTACCTTTCCAATGACTTCGTGTCCTGGTACGCGAGGGTAGACGTCTCCCAGATGGCCTTGTTGCATAAAGCTATCCGAATGGCAGATACCACACGCAAGCACCTTGATCAGGACCTCGCCCGACTTTGGCGCAGAGACGGGAACATCTTTGATCGTCCAAGGCGCACCCTTCTTCTCAATCACGACGGCGCGGCAAGAGGAGGGGATGTTGGATGAAGACATGATGTTGTTTGTTGTACGAGTGTGCTGAGATTGAGCAGGTAAAGTGCAGAGATCAAGCTTTCTTGACCGTGAATGCGAAAAGGCTTAAAGTGCAGTAGTCAAGACGGTGTTGATCTGTGATGTCAACGCGCTGAGGTAGGCGCGACCTAGCCCTCTTTTATCTCTACCTCCGTCATGCATGTATGCACATATGCATACATCATCCTTATCACCTATCACCGTTCCTTTCTTCCCCGCATCAACCGACGACTAAACATTTAGATTGCTCCTGGTCGACCAAACACACTTCCGCAACGTTCCGTATCAAATGTCCACCGTTCGGTTGGCTCGGTTTCTTCGGTACTACACCCCGTGCAATCCGGATTAGAAATATCTTTCTCAATATGACAACAACGCATGTCGCGGCCGTCCATACCTTCCCCAACTACACGATCACCCCACCTATCTCCGCGCACGGCACGGATTAGTCTGGGCATACTTGCTCCTCGCACACCGATTGGAAGGTGGTGGTACGCCCAATGGGTTTTACGCTAACGCCGGCGGAGCCGAGATAGTTATTTGGGTGTGCTATATATACGGTCATGTATGTAGTCAGCGAGTTGCAGCGGTCGAATTCTGCATGATGGGCTAGATTGGCGCGGGGTTTACGGGTGGGTTTTAAACGCGTCGTGAGGATGAACAACAGAGGAGACGTCCAACCATCTCTGCGAATTTGCAAGGCAGAATGCATAGGGGTATCATTTTAATGCTGTCTAACCTCCAGTCAAGACTCGTAGAACACCTTACCAGGCGTCAAAGTTGCCAAAGCCACCAGTCTTTGCTTTCTTCTTGACGGGCGCAACATCCTCCTCATCATCCACGTATCCAACAATCTCATCCTCGCCCTGGTTTTGTATCTCCTGTTTCGCAGCTTGGAGATACTTGCCTACGCCGAGACCTTCACCCGTGCCGTTCTCCACTGTGCCATCTGCGCGTATGCGCTTGCCCGTCCATGTAGTCTTGTCATCCGCTGTGCCGCCTTGCCTCTTGATCTCCTCAGCCTCCAGCTCTTTGTTCTCCTTGTCTTTGCGCTCCTTTTGCCATTCCTCGAAGGGGTCTACAAAGACCACTACGTCCAGTATCTCAATGTCATCGACAGGCTTGTCCTTCTCGCCTACTTCTGCGATCTCCATAGATCGTAGTGTAGTATCTAAACCACCAACTACTCGTGCGAAGATTGTGTGTTTGCGGTCGAGATGCGGTACGGCACGGTACGTGATGAAGAACTGGCTCGTGTTGGTTCCCTTGCCCTTGTTCGCCATACTGAGTACGCCTCTAGCGTTGTGCCTCTCCGGCCCTTCAAATTCGTCTTCGAATGGCTTGCCCCATATACTTTGCCCGCCTCTTCCTGTACCTGTCGGGTCACCACCTTGTATCATGAAGCCCTTGATGTTCCTGTGAAAGATGGTGTGGCTGTAGTATCCCTTCTGCGCGAGCTTGACAAAGTTCCATACCGCGCGCGGTGCGTATTCGGGGAGGAGTTCGACGTTGAGGTCGCCGAGTGAGGTGGAGATGCGTGCATAACCCTTGTTCTTTATGCGCTTCGGCTTGAGCATATAGTCTTCGTCGGAGAGGAGGGCGCGTTCGCCGGAGGTATGCGGTGTGACGCCGGTCGAGGTGAAGGAGGCAGCAGCTTTACCCGAAGTATACACGGCGGCATTGTATGCTGGTTTCTTGGGTTCAGAGGATGTCGATGCTGCTGTGCCATTCCTGGGCAGATTCGCAAGCGCTTTCGATGTAATCCCGCTCTGCTCCTTGATCTTCCTGTTTTCGCGCGCCTTCGCAACTGCTTCTTTCGCCTTGAGAATCTTCGCAGCGTTGCCCAGCGCCTCTTTATTCACACCGGTCTCCGCCTCTGCCACCACCGTGTCTCCGTCCTTCACATGCTTGTATGAGCTGAAGTCCCTTGACTCGATGCTTTGAGGGTCCTGGAGTGTGATGATGTCTTTCCGTGTAAATGCGTCGTCGCTGACCAGATCTTGCCAGTTCTTCGCCTTGATGTTCAGCCTCTCAACCGTGTCCCATGCGAAGACGTTGCCGCTCTTCCTTAGCGCAACGATATGGGTGTTGTCTGTGAAGACCTTGTATGTGACCGGATCAACGAATTCGCCGTCCTCGTTCTTGGTGAAGTTCAGCGTGATGAGGTCGGCGCGCTTCAATGGCGTTCCGTCGACGGGATTCGTGTCGGGGTGTTTCGATAGCCATGTGAGGATGTGGGTGAGATCGAAGATGGTGCCCGATGTTGTGCACACGGGATCTGTGAAGGGCTGTAGGGAGACGGCGCAGTAGTTGAAGGGTAGGCGCTTGAAGGTCGAGGATAGGCCGGCAGCGGAGGCTCGATTTGCGCTGTTTGCGCCGCGCGCGTTGCCGAACGCATCCGAAGATGACCACTCGGAGTGGGTGATATATAGCTTGTCGGTTCCTTTGCCCATGTCGGATATATGTAGAGGGGGAGGATGTTGTTCGAGAGGCGCTGCGTGAGGCGCAAAATGTCTGGAGTGACGCGCCGGCGATCAGCCACCCTAGCGCGACTCCACATCTGAGTATCCACCCTTTCGTAGTGCTCTTACCTCTGAACCACTCGTCTCTAGACGCAGGTTCCCACCAAACCTGGGCATGTACCCAAGTACACCAGAACGACGCCCAGATATGAAGGAGAGGGCTATGCCGTGCGTCGAGCCTATCACTGGCTAACACGAAGACGCTCAGCCTCATATAAGTAGGCTGGCGTCGGCTGCGACGGCGTTCCAGCCTTCTCAACACCTTCTGAACACAACTCATGTCCGCCGCATACAAAGTTCTTGGTTGTAATTATCATCGTATTATCTGGTGATAGGATTGTTCTTTCGTACCAGGATCAATGTACGTACGAGCAGATACCCTAGGAGTTTACGACTGTTGAAGAGTTCGAGTTCCCTTTCCCCAGACCGTTGTAGCCTGCAAAGCGCGTCAAGAGTTACAATACTTACACCTCTATAGACCTGTCCTATGTAGAGAAATCCGCGTCAAACTTGGAAAACTCTCTCTTCACGCGATGTCGGCAATCCATCAGTCTGCTCCGCTGGACCTTAGCCCTACGATCAACACGCGGCTGCTCAAACTTGAGCTAGACTTCTCGGCAGTCATGCACTCATCGATCATCTCTGTACGACTCCGTCAGACATCTCTGGTCGATGCACCTCCCTATACCGCCGTTTCCTACGTGTGGGGGGACCCTTCGCCCACAAAGCAGATCTTACTCAATAGACAGCCCTTCACTGTACGCCCAAATCTTTGGAATCTTCTTAGTCGGCTGCGGGATGTGAAACACGACGGCTACTTCTGGATCGACGCGCTTTCGATCGACCAAACAAGCGATAGCGAGAAAAATCATCAAGTCGCCATCATGGGTTCAATATATGAGCAGGCGGAAATAACGATAGCTTGGCTTGGTACCGCAAACGGGGATGTTGAAGAGAAAATCCAGGCCTTGAGCGCAACGCCCATGTTTGGAAAAAGGACTTTCATACAGTACGTACCGTATGCCAGTAGAGACCCCAATCCTCGAGTAGCGGGCTTCAAGTACATACTAGCTCATCCGTACTGGAGCCGTACATGGATTCTACAAGAATACATACTCTCATCCGACGTCGAGTTCTGGTGCGGACACCAAACATTGAATGAGAAAGAACTGAGAAGCATGGCCGAAAGATGGGTGGATACGGTCGCAAACTTGTATGGAACAGGTGCACAGACAAGTGCCCTTACCATAATAATGCACGGCGCTGCAGAAAAAGTCGAACATTACACTTTGGGCTGGCTATTGAATCTGTCGTCGAATAGCGCCTGTCTCGACCCGCGCGACCGCATTTACGCATTGCTTTCATTGATGTCGCCACGGGAACGCGAGCTATGGAATATCACACCAGACTACTCAGCGTCAACCCAAGACCTATTTGAACACCTGTGCAGTGTTTTCCAAGACTCTGACAAGGATGTTGGAAGATGGGTGTGGAATCTGGAACAATGGAAAGAGCGGCTCCGACATATATTGCTCCTGGACGCTGTCGACGAAGATGGCCAAGACAAGACATTCACTTCTGGCACCGACGAAATCTGATTTTCGATTCACTATGGTACTTCGTTCCAAACTATTTAGTAGCTACATCAAAAGCTGATAATGCCGGCATGCCTAAGAACGTGTGCTAGAAGCCTCCACAAGGACCAAGTTATCGAATCTATCCAATCGTGTACCATTGTAGACTTTCCAAGCAGAAGCCTTGACTTGAAAGAATATGGCCTTTACAAAGCATTTGGGGAAGCCTCGTAACCCATTACCAGAGGCTGCGATGCCTACCATTTCCCAGCTATAACTACCTTCTTCTCATCGATCACTTTTCAAGTCATCAGAATCACACATGCAAGACCAAGAAAGTTTTAAACCAGACTCGCTAACATTCATCTATATACAGACCCAGACGAAACCCCCACGAAAAAGAAAAGGCTGCTCCCATCCAAAACCGTCAAGGAACAACTCCCCCTTCCGCAGACTCCGTCTCCCATTCCATCCATCTAATTACAGTTTATATAACCAAACAACTAAAAAGGAAAACAGCTCAAGTAAATGAGTGTATGGTAGGTCAGTTATGTACAGAACTAAAGGAATGGCACCAAGAACCCATCGTAAGAAATGGGATCTTGAGAAGCCGAGCTCGCTTTATTCATACTCGTATGTACTTGTAATATCTCTTTCTCTCTCTCTTATTGTTCTTGTGCCCAAAGTGGAATTGCCCAGCAAAACCGCAAAGTTGTTCTTCGTCTCTTATTATATTATATCCAACTCTTCATTTGTCGTGCTAATCCGGGGGTTGCTGCTGTCGTCGTTGTATGATTCCGAGGGGCCATTGTAGAGAAAGCTTGATGGATGGCGAGAAGCTTACTCGGGCTTTCCGAGGATACCGCGGGCCATGTGGCGCTTGCGGAGGTTGTACTCGACCGCGCGCTTCTTGGCAGCAGTGCTCTGGGTGAAGGCAGCGGAGCCACCGAAGGGACCGGCAAGGGCAGCGTTCTGCATGCGGACGATGCAGACGTTGGTGGCGCCACCGGCGGTACCGGAGCAGGTCATGCCAGCGGGCATCTGGACCTTGACGGGGAAGTCCTTGACGGCGGCGGCGGAGAGACCTCCAATACCGATACCGGGGACGTTCTGCATGACGGTTGCGTCCTGGAAGGCGGCGGGGTCGGTGCCAGCGGAGGTGGCGTCGATCTGGGCGGTCAGGGGACCGGCACCGTCCTGGTTGACTTGGTGGAAGGTCATGGTGATGGTGCCGTCGTCGGCGGTGGTGGGCAGACCAGATGTGGCTCCGGTACCTGCGGCTTTGGCGACACCACCCTCAGTTCCTGTGGACTTGGTGCCGGCAGAGGCAGCACCAGCGCCGCCAGCGCCACCACCGGTAAGAGCATCGAGGAAGCCACGCTTGGCACCAGCTGCGGCACCCGCACCAGCACCTCCAGCAGCGCCTCCCATGAACATGGAGATAGCGGCACCAGCGTCAACAGCACCGCCACCCTGGGTGCGTCCAAGAGCAGAGGCCTTGCCACCCATCTCGCGGGTGCGGATGATGGAAGTATCAGCCTCGGAACCGCAGAGAGGAGAGGCGCAGTTGCGAGGAGTACCGTCCTGGACGGAAAGACCAGGCATGGTTACACCATTGGCACCCTGGATCTCAGAAACGACACCGTGGGCCTGAACGGAGGCGGCGATAGCAGCAATGGCAGCGAGAGAGTAACGCATCTTGATGGATATGAAGTTGGTTGATAAAAAGGGTTTAAAAAGAGTTGAAGATAGTCGAGAGTATTGAGTGAGAAAGATGTAATGAGTAGTGAATTAAGCAAGCGACCGGCGCAAGAAAGTAATTAGAAGGATGGAAGAAAGGGAAGAAAGCGAGTCTGGTTGGTTTGAATGTTGAGTGATGGTGATATCGACCTTAGGAGGACGAGCAGTGAGGTTTATATACAGCTTTCTCGACGTGGCTTGTCAGCGTTCCAAAGCTTAGCATAGACACAAGCATTCAGCGGTCTGCGTCTCCGATCCACCCAGGCAAGATGGCGTCCGCGACCCCTTGCTGCCATGGCCAAACACGATGATGGCCGTCGAGGGAGGCTGTGATACCGAGAGCACAGACCCTGACCGGAGAGCTGAGACGATGCTGGTCGAACGATGGTCATGGTTACTCCACTAAGGCCAATTCCGCTAGGATATCCACTGCGGGACGATCATCTCCAGAAGCTTGGTTTGGGATCTTCCCAAGGCTGCTTC